>NC_138771.1:474405810-475088310 GCF_965119305.1 Pelophylax lessonae
TCTCTTAAAAAATCTTCTAAAATGCATCACAACCTAAAATCCTGGGTAAAAATGCATGGATAAATGAAGACAGAAAAGGATCTAACTTGCGTAAAGTCTGGTGAACAGGGGATCA
Organism: Pelophylax lessonae; assembly: GCF_965119305.1. Classification (NCBI taxonomy): domain Eukaryota; kingdom Metazoa; phylum Chordata; class Amphibia; order Anura; family Ranidae; genus Pelophylax; species Pelophylax lessonae. The sequence goes on from NC_138771.1 coordinate 474,405,926, forward strand.
TATAAAACCCAATGTACCAACAATGACTGGAACAATAAAATGAACCAACCAAATTATCGCATCATGAGAAAAAAATCGCAATGGAATAAATAATCCAAAAAAACGTGTGAATATCAATCCAAAGTAATGAATGAACCAACCCAATTATCGCATCATGCGATAAAAATTGCAATAAAATAAATCATCCAAAACTGTATCAGTATCCAATCCAAACCAGTAATCACATTGACTATATCAGAAGATCAAAAAAACTCATAGATATAAATTATATATATATGTGATGAATAAGTGCATCTCAAATGTATTCAATAATGATCCAAGTGTATAAACCAATTAAATGTTGTGAATAAATTCATATATGCAAAATTAAAAATAAATATAAATAAATTGGCGTGAATAGAAGTTCAATATAGTTCATACATAGGTTAATGTGCAGGTAAGTGCTAAAGTCCGTGAAGGTGATACTAATCCTATAAACTTCACAATAAAATAAATAGATAAAATCCTTGTGCAAACAATATAATAAAGTGACTGTTGGTGATCAGGCAAAGTCCATGTGCAAAATAGAATAAAGTGACTGTTGGTGATTTCTCTTTAAAACAATTTTGTGAAATTCCGGTGATGTGATCTGGAGTGAGCAAAAAGAGACTGAGTGCAATGGCCGCTCACCTCACATTGCACCATTAAAGGCGCTTCAGCTGGTATTAACCCTGGGATGGGGGTGCTGGATTTCCTTTTTCTCTTGTGGGCTTGTGACACTCATCTGTCCTTGTATGCATGTAAACGCTCAGATGTCCAGTTACCACCATAGAGCTGCAACCTTTCATGGACAGCGGTAAAAACCTTTTTAACCACTTGCCGACCAGGCACCGTCAATATACGGTGGCAGGTCCCTGCGAATCGCTGTACCTGTACGGTGGTTCGTGAGAACGATCCTGGGGGCGCGTGCGCCCATTTGCCTGTGGGAAAGCTGGTTCACAGGGCTGGCGTTTGCGATTGCTGCCAGGCATCCGTGATCACTCCCCGTGGAGAGAAAACGGCGGTCTGCTATTGTAAACACAACAGACCGTTGTTCCCTCAGGAATGAATACAGAGCTCCTGTCTTTGTGTTGGTTCTTTGGAGGCAGGCAAAACATCTGAACTTCTGTATAGGGGTATATATATACACACACACTTATATGTATTTTAAACTTACACATATAAAGGTGTGTTAGGAGCGGAGCCATATTAGTGTTAATTATTTCATTAGCGCAAGTATAGCGTTCTGCTCCTTTCACACCTATATATGTGCAGGTGTGTATATATACCCCTATACAGAAGTTCAGATTTTTTGCCTGCCACCAAAGAACCCAAAAAAATGCCAAAAAAAATGCCAGCGCCAAAAAAAAATGCCCAGGTTTGTTCTTGCAGGCATTTTTTTGGGTTCTTTGGAGGCAGGCAAAACATCTGAACTTCTGTATAGGGGTATATATATACACACACACTTATATGTATTTTACACTTACACATATATAGGTGTGTTGGGAGCGGAGCCATATTAGTGTTAATTATTTCATTAGCGAAAGTATAGTGTTCTGCTCCTTTCACACCTATATATGTGCAGGTGTATATATATACATACATGTGTGTGTATATATACCCCTATACACATGTTCAGATGTCATGCCTGACTCCAAACATGTCCTCAAAAAAGCACTATCAACGCCTGCAGCAAAAAGAATGCTGACAGGAGCGAAGCCATATTAGTGCACTGAAAGGGACACAAGAGAAATGATCTTTTCTCTATAGCGGTCACCCTGCTATGGAAGGGAATTGTCACCCTGCCATAGCAGTCACAGTCAGTTAACCCTACACTACACTACACTAGGGTCCCCTTACACTTAACACTTTCCCTACAGAAACTGAATAATTAAAGCTAACTATAGTGGAAAATAGCACCCTAACTACACTAGATATCCCTTTCCTCACACTAAAAATTGCTAAATGACACTTTGTAGCAAAAGTCCACGAACTGCTTCCACTCTCTTCCATGTCCCTGTATAACAATGCTAGGACTTTGGCCGGGGCTACCTTATATACTGGGGGGCGTATTCACTAATGATTGGCCTATGGACCCCCTAGTCACTCCAATCACATTCCTAGCATTCTCCTGCCCCCTCAATTGGCTTTTACTAATGGTTCTAGTCCAATCACAGGCTTTTAAAGGCCATTTCCTGAACCATTGCATTTTGGTCGGTTCTGGTTGCCGAATTCCGAACTTTTTCAGCAAAAAGTTCTAAATTCAGCTGAACCTCGAACAGCCAATGTTCGGGTCGAACCGATGGTCGACTCGAACCGTTCGATCATCCCTAGTCATCAACAGCCACTGGGCATTGGTCCCATGGATTATCATCAACTGTACATTAGCTATTGCAAGAGTTGACTGCCTTAGTTTCTTTTTTTAGATACGCTCTTGATTTAAAGGGCAGGGAGATGGAGAAACGCTTGGACCAGAATTGACTGTTATATTCAACCCATAGCTTTCCTTCTTGATGCAACAAGTATGCAGCCAGGGAATACAAAATTCTTGGCTTTTATGGCAGCCAAGTTTTTAAAGCACGCCTTGTGTTTTTTTTCTAAACCAGGAAGTTATGAAAATTTACAATTCTTCAAAATTCATCAATTAATCAAATTACCATGTAACGACACTGGAGTTGGCTTGTAATAAAAGATAATTTGCCACAAACCTTGGCTATTTAATCTAAGGCTCCGTCCATATCCAGGCAGTGCTGTTTTTACAGGTGGTTTTTGGGCGTTTTTGCAGCGTTTTTGTGCAGGCATTTTGAGTTGACAAGTGATCAATGAAAAGCAGTAAAATGCCTGTAATCTACCACAAAAGAAGCTCATGTACTTTTTTGAGTGACGGGTGTTTTGATTGAGGTGACAGAACGCTCAGATATGAACAGGGACCATTGAAATAAATAGAATTTGTCTTGTTGGGCATTTTTAAAGTTGAGGCTTAGAGCAGAAAATCACCCAAAAATGCCTAGATGTGAAGGGAGCCTAAAGTATATGATAAAAATGTGGTTAAGCAGAGTTCACTTTAAAGTAGGGCTAGACCAATTATCGGCAAGGCTGATATATCGGCGGCCGATATGCACTTTCCCCGATATATCAGTATCGGCCCGGAACTGACCGATATTGCCGATATATTTGTTACGTCATTCTGCCTTCTTAGGCCGCCTCCGTCGCCTTGGACGACGGAGGCGACGGAGGCGATACACTCCTTTGCGGGAGTGTATCACAGCCATACACCCACCCATAGCAGCCCGGAGCCAGCCAGCCACCCACATCCACAGGCCCTGTACCAGCCAGTCAGTCACAAGCACTGTACCAGCGAGCCAGCCAGCCACCCACAGGACCTGTACCAGCTAGCCAGCCCCCCCAGGCCCTGTACCTGCCAGCCACAGGCACTGTACCAGACAGCCACCCACAGGCCCTGTGCAAGCCAGCCACCCACAGCCCTTGTGCCAGCCACCCATCCACCACAGGGTGCCAGCCAGCCATCCACCCACCACAGGGTGCCAGACAGCCAGCCAGCCACCCACCACAGGGTGACAGCCAGCCAGGCATCCACCACAGTGTGCCAGACAGCCAGCGAGCCATCCACCACAGGGTGCCAGCAAGCCAGCCACCCACCACAGGGTGCCAGCAAGCCAGCCAGCCACCCGCCACAGGGTGCCAGACAGCCAGCCAACCACCCACTACAGGGTGCCAGCCAACCACCCACCACAGGGTGCTAGCAAGCCAGCCACCCACCCAGACACCCACAACAGGGTGCCAGCAAGCCAGCCATTAAGCATTTAACAAAAATTAACATGTTCAGTACCAGATTTGTGTCAAAAATTTATTTTTCAAAACTTTAAATGTACAAAATATCAGCCCATATCGGCCGATACTGATACGTTGTGACCAAAATATCGGTATCGGCCCTGAAAAAACCATATCGGTCTATCCCTGCTTTAAAGTGTTACTAAACCCAGATCCTTCATTCACTATATCTGGTCTCCCACAGTACACAGAACATGGAGATACAAAAGTTTTATTAAATGTAAGCTGCTAAATACCTTTTCTCATCAGCAGTACATAGCAGTCTTGCGACTTTTATCAATGTCTGGTTAAAGCTTGTAGGAGGAGTTTTCATTCTCTCCTTATTGTCCTATGAGGCTACAGGACCCCTGACCCTCTGTCCCAGACAGTGCTGATTAGCCCTGTGCTAATCACATGCAGTCTCCCAAGAAAATAACAAAACTAGCAATACACACCAAACTGAGCATGTGCAGCTTGCCCCCAAAGCTCTGTTCAATCAGGAGATGGATTGGGGACAGTGGGAGAAGGGGAGAATCAGAGAAAACACAATGCGCAGGATTAACCCCTTAGGTTCCACAGTGAAGTATAACAAGCATGCTTTACTGCATATACACACTGATTTTACTGTTGTGGGTTTAGTAGCACTTTAAGTGAAAACTGCATGTGAAAAAGATCAGTAAATCCAGAGGTATGGACTGCTCCTCTTTCACACCGGGGGGGAGGGTGGTGTAGTTGGGGTAGTTGAGCCACAATTATGCCACCCCTGACCGCTCACCTAAAGCCTACAATACACCTAGATGGGGCTGTTTATGCGCAATGACTATGATACTTTGCAAATTAACCACTTTACCACCGGAGGATTTTGCTGTCCTACGTCCAGGCCACTTTTTGCGATTCGGCACTGTGCGAACTTAACTGACAATTGCGCAGTCATGCAACGCCACACCCAAACTAAATTTACTTCCTATTTTCCCCACAAACAGAGCTTTCTTTTGGTGGTATTTGATCACCTGTGCAATTTTCATTTTTTGCGATATTAATAAAAAAAAGCGACAATTTTGAAAAAATAACAATATTTTTCTAATTTGACAGTTAAAAAATATCCAATATATTCAATTTTGTCATATATTTAGGCCAAAATGTATTTAGCTACATGCCTTTGACAAAAAAATTCTCAATGAGCGTATTTGTAACCGCTTTAAGACCGGAAGATATTACCCCATTCCTGACCAGGCCATATTTTGCGATTCGGCACTGCGTTATTTTAATGGACAATTGCGCGGTCGTGCGATGCTGTACCCAAATTAAATTTATGTCCTTTTTTCCCCCACAAATAGAGCTTTCTTTTGGTGGTATTTGATCACCTGTGCAATTTTTACTTTTTGCGCTATAAACAAAAAAAGAGCGACAATTTTGAAAAAATAACAATATTTTTCACATTTTTTTATATGAAATTCCCCCCCAAAAAAATGTAAAAATCAAAATTGTTTAACATTTTAGGCCAATTTGTTTTTTGCTACATATTTTTGGTAAAAAAATTGCAATAAGAGTGTTTTGATTGGTTTGCGCAAAAGTTATCGCAGCTACTAACTACGGGAAATTTATGTCATTTTTATTGTTTTTTTTTTTTAAACTAGTAATGGCAGTGATCTGGCGGCGATCTGCGATTTTTTTTTGCGGGGCTGCGACATTGCAACAGACATATATCGGACCCTTGACTGACATTTTTGACACTTTTGGGGGTACCAGTGACATTACTACAGTATATATATAAATATGCACTGTTACTATAAAAATGACACTGGCAGGGAAGGGGTTAACTTTATTGGAGAGGGAGGGGTTAATGTATGCCTGGTGCTTACTAACGTGTGTGGGGGGAGGGGACTGAGTGACACAGGCACAGATCGCAGGTTCAGCTATGCTGAATCCTGCAATCTGTCACTGTTTGTCACTTAGGAGATCCGCCCGCTTTGTTTACACAAGCGGGCGGATCTCCACACTCGATCGGGGAAGAGCGGCGGTGATAACCGCAGCTCCTCCCCTGGCCCGACTCCCGCTGTGACTGAATACAGCGGGAGCGAGCCTCCGGCGGCGCTTGTGCGCCGCCCACAAAGGGAGGAGTCCAGCGACGTAGGTCTACGTCGCTGGACGATATCGAGCCACTTTGCCGCAGTACAGTCAACGGGACCGGTCGGCAACTGGTTAAGCATGCCTGTCGCATTTGGCCATTGAAGTCAATGGAAATGCACCGCAAGCCAATTGCTTGGCTCAAGGTTGTGGCACATTAGTCCCACTGAAAGCTGGCGCTCAGCAAAACAGGAAAAACAGGCCTGACAGCAACTGCTTAGTCACACTAGGCAAGCGCCCACTTAACCTAAAAGTTGAGTTTGGACTTCTTTCTCCTGCTTCATAAGCTTCCTATTGGTCAGGGAGGCTACCCATCACATGAAAACGTTCAACGTGGAGGCTTTGAGCTGAGTAGGATTGAAGCCAGGTTCAATTCATACATAAAATGTTGAGGTTTGTACATTTATGTAGCTACCTGTATCTCAAGTTCCACTGACCATTGTGACATGAAGGCGTTGATTTACTAAAGGCAAATAGACTGTGCTCTTTGCAAAGTTGCAGCTATTAAATGAGCAGAAGCTCTGCTGACTTTCATTATCCAATCATGTGCCAGCAAAAAAAATGTTTTTTTTTTTATTTTTATTTTCATGTGATTGGGTATTCTCAGGGCCGGCCCTAGCATGGGTCCCGCTGTGTCTATTGGACCCAGGCAGCACTTGGAGAGGGGCAGCAAATTGACTCCCAAATTTTTTTTTCTAACAGTTTGGTGTGTCATCAGTTTGGGGCACGTTACGGGTGCCATTTCCCTATCTCATACTGCCGCCCGTAGTGCAAACTGATGAGTATGAGGAGGCGGAGCTTCTCCTCCGGGGAACACCCCTCAGGTGATTGTGGCATGCGTAATGACGTCAGACATCAGTGCACTCCATCTCACGCAGCGCAGGCTGGATCTTCTAGGGCGGTGGGCGTGGCAGACACAGGAGTGATAGAAGGAGTGAGGACAGACCGTGGGTGTTTGATGGACCGGTCCGGTGGTGAGTCATGGAAGAAGTTAACAGTATCTACATTTTATATTTATATAAAATAATGGATGTGGGGGCCTATTGTTGGGCGTGATTTTTTTTTTTGGGGGGGGGGGGGCAGCATTTTATTCCTGGACCCAGGCAGCACAATGTCTTGGGCCAGCCCTGGGTATTCTTTGCAAAGTTAAGCTTAACCTCATTCACTAAGCTCTGGAGCAACGGCCTTTGCTGAGTGCAACTGCACTTTTCAAAGTGCACAGTCTGTTTGCCTTTAGCAAATTACCCCAAAAGTGTTTATGGACAGTCTTCATTAGCCTTCATTCTCGACACACTGTTCATAAAATCTAAAACCAAGACTTTTTTCTACACTATTCATTGCTCATCTATTTTGTCTTTACAGAAGAGCTGACATTGCTGAGCAATATTTTGCTCAGGAAGGTTGATTCTACAACCTGCTGTAACACATTTCTCATCACATCGCATGCATTAGGACATTCAGTAAATAGCAGATGTCTCTCACTCCTGTTGGTAAAGGACTATGTCAATAGTTCATGAGTGACACATGCCTGGTTGGGAATGCAGTGTGCCCCCACCTGCTCAGATTCCTATTCTATACAATGAAATTGGCTCCTTCTGTTGTGTTTCCAATCACCGGTTGCCTACAAACCCTCTGGTGTGGTAGCACTCCCTAATGGTCATTGGGTAACAAGACATATTGCATAGCTATGTACAATACATCATCTTCTATGTGTCTTTTGTTTGAGCTGGTTTTTCATCAGCCCTGGGGGAACCTGGAAATGTACGAGGGGTTCCCCAGGAGCAGCATTCAGTATGGCTAATCATTGCTCTACTACCCCATCAAAATAGTTTTAATGCCCAATTAAAATCTCACTTACTTTTTTTTTTTTTTTAGCCTTTATTTTGGAATGGGCTGCATGACACACATCATGTGGAAGATGTTATACAAGTCATTTTCATCAGAAAGAACAAAAGGGTTATAAAATAGACATGTAGTATAATCAGTAGAAAAAAGGGCAAAACAATTGCTCACTGACACGTACATCACATGGTAATTGATGAATTGTGATTCAAATGTGATGTTGCCCAGATTTTCAAAACTGGATATAGGGAAGTTCCCCAATCTAAAATAAAAAAAGGGGATAAAGGGAAGGAAAAGGAAATGGGGAGTTTTTCACATTTTTTACTTGGTATGTAGACAAACTGAATAGCAAGTAACAAATACAATATTCTCTTATTCTCTATTTATTATTGTGTTTGTGCTTACCACAGTAGGAAGCTGCCCTATGTCGGCAGCATACTTTATAGTCAGACCACTGCTCTCACAAAGAATTCAACAGTCGAGGTCTCCAGTGATCCGATATGCTCCATGCATAGTACTCCAATCAACAATGCTCATGCTCCCTACACTGTTTGAGAGCAGTATTTCTAATTTCCAGCGTGCTGCCATAAATGTGCACTGAGGGTGGCCTGAGGGTCCGATGTCCTCTAGTGGGACCGGTGTTTACTGCCCATCACCATCAAGCTCGATTACCATTTGCCATTGAACACCAGAATTGGCAGGTCCGCCACTGGTGCCCTGTGCTTTTCACAGATGAGAGCAGGTTCACCCTGAGTACATGTGACAGACGTGAAAGGGTCTGGAGAAGCCGTGCAGAACGTTATGCTGCCTGTAACATTGTTCAGCATGACGGGTTTGGTGGTGGGTCAGTGATGGTCTGGGAAGGTATATCCATGGAGGGACGTACAAACCTCTACAGGCTAGAAGATGGCACCCTGACTGCCATTAGGTATTTGGATGAAATCCTGGGACCCATTGTCAGACCTTATACAGGTTCAGTGGGTCCTAGATTCTTCCTGGTGCACGACAATGGCCGGCCTCATGTGGCGAGAGTATGTAGCCAGTTCCTGGAGGATAAAGGAATTTATACTATTAATTCACCTGAACTTAAATCCAAAAGAACACCTCTGGGACATTATGTTTTGGTCCATCCAACGCCACCAGGTTGCATCTTAGTTTGTTCAGGAGTTCAGTGATGCCCTGGTCCAGATCTGGGAGGAAATACTCCAGGACACAATCCGTCATCTCATTAGGAGCATGCCCTGATGTTGTCAGACATGCATACAAGCACGTTGGGGCCATACAAACTACTGAGTACCATTTTGAGTTGCTGCAATGAAATTTTAGCAAAATGGACTAGCCTGCTGCATCATTTTTTCACTTTGATTTCTGGGGTGTCATTGAATTCAGCCCTCTGTAGGTTGATCATTTTCATTTCCATCAAACTATATGACATCCTTTCGTTCCTAACACATTACCCAATCCATATGAGTATAGATATCCAGCATGATATTTTTTCCCCTTTGACATCTGATGTGTTTTCAAAGTGTTCCTTTAATTTTTTTTGAGCTGTGTATATATATATATATATATGTAAATACTGTATCTCACAAAACTGAGTAAACCCCTCGCATTTTTGTAAATATTTTACTATATCTTTTCATGTGACAACACTGAAGAAATTAAACTTTGCTACAATGTAAAGTAGTGAGTGTACAGATTGTATAACAGTGTAAATTTGCTGTCCCCTCAAAATAACTCAACACACAGCCATTAATGTCTAAACTGCTGGCAACAAAAGTGAGTACACCCCCAAGCTAAAATGTCCAAATTGGGCCCAATTAGCCATTTTTCTTCCCCGGAGTCATGTGACTCGTTAGTGTTACAAGGTCTCAGGTGTGAATGAGGAGCAAGTGTGTTAAATTTGGTGTTATCGCTCTCACTCTTTCATACTGGTCACCGGAGGTTCAACATGGCACCTCATGGCAAAGAACTCTCTGAGCATCTGAAATAAATAATTGTTACTCTACATAAAGATAGCCAAGGCTATAAGGAGATTGCCAAGACCCTGAAACTGAGCTGCAGCACGGTGGCCAAGACCATACAGCGGTTTAACAGGACAGGTTTCACTCAGAACAGGCCTCGCCATGGTTGACCAAAGAAGTTGAGTTCACGTGCTCAGCGTCATATCCAGAGGTTGTCTTTGGGAAAAAAACCTATGAGTACTGCCACATTGCTGCAGAGGTTGAAGGGGTGGGGGGTCAGCCCCTTTAGTGCTCAGACCATACGCTGCTCACTGCATCCAATTGGTCTGCATGGCTGTCGTTCCAGAAGGAAGCCTCTTCTAAAGATGATGCACAAGAAAGCCCGCAAACAGTTTGCTGAAGACAAGCAGACTAAGGGCATTGATTACTGGAACCATGTCCTGTGGTCTGATGAGATCAAGATAAATGTATTTGATTCAGATGGTGTCAAGCGTGTGTGGCGGCAACTAGGTGAGGAGTACAAAGACAAATGTGTCTTGCCTACAGTCAAGCATGGTGGTGGGAGTGTCATGGTCTGGGGCTGCATGAGTGCTGCCGGCACTGGTGAGCTACAGCTCATTGAGGGAACCATGAATGCCAACATGTACTGTGACATAATGAAGCAGAGCATCATCCCCTCCCTTCGAAGACTGGGTCACAGGGCAGTATTCCAACATGATAACGACCCCAAACACACCTCCAAGATTACCACTGCCTTGCTAAAGAAGCTGAGGGTAAAGGTGATGGACTGGCCAAGCATGTCTCCAGACCTAACCCTTATTGAGCATCTGTGGGGCATCCTCAAATGGAAGGTGGAGGAGTGCAAGGAGGAGTGGAAGAGGACTCCAGTGGCAACCTGTTAAGCTCTGGTGAACTCCATGCCCAAGAGGGTTAAGGCAGTGCTGGAAAATAATGGTGGCCACACAAAATATTGACACTGTGGGTCCAATTTGGACATTTTCACTTAGGGATGTACTTGTTGTCAGCGGTTTAGAAATTAATGGCTTTGTGTTGAGTTATTTTGAGGGGACAGGAAATTTACAATGTTATACAAGCTGTACACTCACTACTTTACATTGTAGCAAAGTGTAATTTCTTCATTGTTGTCACATGAAAAGATATAAGAAAATATTTACAAAATTGTGAGGGGTGTACTTACTTTTGGGAGATACTGCGTGTGTATATATATATATATATATATATATATATATATATATATATATGTGTGTGTGTGTAAATGTAAATATACACACTCACCAGCCACTTTATTAGGTACACTTGTACAACTTGCTTAGTAACACAAATTGCTAACCAGGCAATCACATGGCAGCGACTTAATGCATTTAGGTATTTAGACATGGTGAAGGCGACTTGCTAAAGTTCATACTGAGCATCAGAATGGGGAAGAAAGGGGATTAAGGTGACTTTAAATGTGGCATGGTTGTTGGTGCCAGACGGGCTGGTCTGCGTATTTCAAAAACGGCTGATCTACTGGGATTTTCATGCACAACCATCTCTAGGGTTTACAGAGAATGGTCTGAAAAATAGAAAATATCCAGTAAACGGCAGTTGTGTGGACAAAAATGCCTTGTTGTTGTCAGAGGTCAGAGGCGAGATGGGTTTGAGATGATAGAAGACCATCTCTGAATGAACAACACATCGAACCTTGAAGCAGATGGGCTACAGCAACAAAAGACCACACCGGGTGCCACTCCTGTCAGCTAAGAACAGGAAACTGAGGCTACAATTCCAGCAGGCTCACCAAAATTGGACAATAGAAGATTGGGAAAATAATGCCTGGTCTGATGAGTCTCGATTTCAGTGGCAACATTCAGATGGTAGGGTCAGAATTTGGCATAAACAACATGAAAGCATGCATCCATCCTGCCTTGTATCAACGGTTCAGTCTGGTGGTGGTGGTGTAGTGGTGTGGGGGATATTTTCTTGGAACACTTTTGGCTCCTTACTACCAACTGTACATTGTTTTAATGCCACACCCTACCTGAGTATTGTTGCTGACCATGTCCATCCCTTTATGACTACAGTGTACCCATCTTCTGATGGCTCCTTCCAGCAGGATAATGCACTATATTACAAACCTCAAATCATCTCAAACTGGTTTCTTGAACATGACAATGAGGTCACTGTACTCCAATGGCCTCCACAGTCACCAGATCTCAATCCAATAGAGCACCTTTGGGATGTGGTGTAACAGGAGATTGGCATCATGGATGTGCACCCGACAAATCTGCAGCAACTACCGTGTTTCCCCGAAAATAAGACCCGCTGACATCAGTGAGGAGGGGATGAGGAGAGTCCGAGAGGAGGAGAGAGGCGGTGAGTCACGAGAGTGGCGATCAGCTCTCTGAAAACTGGTAAAGAGCAGCCTATTTTTCCCCTTAACAATAGATGCTCGCTAATCGCGTCTTGCGCAGTACCTGACATCAGCAGCCCCGCGGACCACTGTCCTCAGCCTCATCCCCCGGTGCTATCATTTCAGGAAAGGGGAAGCCCGGGGCAAGGAAATGTGTTGCTCCCATGCACAGGGGCACGGCACGTGACATCACAGTTTGTACTGACGTCACGTTCATGCATGCGCCACCTGCACGAACCCAAAACAGAGAGGGTAAGCTTTGCTTTTGCATGAGGTTTTTTAAACCTTTGAATGCTTGCGCTTTATGTAATAATGACTAAGCCCCTCCCCTTCATGACATTGTTGAAAAGGGGCGGAGCATGGCTGACCTTAAAATGATGGAAAAAGTTCTGTGGACGCCCATGGCTGCCTACTGAGTTTGGAATGCGTCACTTTGCAAACGCATCCATTCACTTCTATTGAAATGTGCCACAAGCGCCTCCTAATCGCACTATAAATGCACCTATGGCATTTACAGCACATTTAAGACATGGTTGCAAAGCATCGAAATTGATTATTTCCCATTTTAGAAATTTGTTGAAAATTTTGAAAATCTCTCCCAAGGTGTTTCAGGAGTTTCGCTGATGTGGCTTGACTGCTTGTGCAATGCGTCTAAAACATTCATTAACACTGTAGATGCAATAATGTATGTTAAAGGTTGCTTTTATATATTTATCACTTCTGTGAAAGAACCCTAAGGGCTCTTTCACACGGTCCGCCTCCGCAGGCGGATCCGTGTTGCTCAGCGGGGATCGATCCGCGATCCCCGCTGAGCCGGGCGGATGACAGCTCCGTCTCCGCTTGCAGAGCGGAGAGGGAGGTGTCTCAGCACCCGCTGCCCTCTATGGGGGATCGGAGGAGAGCGGACCGCTTGTCCGCTCTCATCAGATCCGCTCCGCTCCGATTACTGAACGGATGGAAAAATAGGGTTTCCATCCGTCCAGATTTCAGCACAGGATCGGATGCGGATGGCATCGGGTGTCAGCGGAGGTGACCTCCGCTGACACCCGCTGCCCCATAGAGCTGCATGGAGGATCCGATCAGATCCGCCTAAAAAACTGACAGGCGGATCTGTTCGGACCGCCCGTGTGAAAGAGCCCTAAAGGTCCAGCTTACTTCTAGCCCATTCACATGTTTTCAATCAAACCTTGATGAAGGGGGTGTTTTTGGATCCCTGAAGCACGTTTGGGTACTCTTTTGGACCTCCCCCTGACTTTTATTGGAATAAAGTTGTATCTGGACCTCTAAGCAGTAGCAATTTCCATTTCTTCTGACTACGCCAGTTGTAACAAATGTGCGAACAACAAAATTTATAATGATGGTATACTGGGCAGCCACTGAAATATCTAGTGAATATTTAAAATGAACAGACACACCAAGAGCAATTTTGATAAAAAGCATAAAACAAAACTTTACTGGACATTAAAACACATAAAAGTTACCATAACCATAACAATTAACAAGACTCAAACATACACTCCTTTTCCCAATATCCCAAAGAAAGGTCAAATAATACTTAACTCTGGTAGTTGAATGTCAACAGCTTACACTGGATAGCTGGAGGAACAGGACAATAGGAAATCCTGACTGCATGCTTGGTCTTTCCACAGCTCCAGAAAACAGGCTATTCCTCATGCTATGTTCTCTTTTTATAGTCCTGTATTTCAGAGACCCCTCACAGGATGTAATCATTCCTCTTGACCACTCACAGGTAATTTTGTGAGTGAGGTCAGCAACACATGGTTGCACTCCCCCCCCCACAACCACATATTCAATTGGATATGCAGCAGCCATCTTTAAATACACAACGTCAAAAGCTCACTAAACCACCTGTGGGTGAGAGATATTATTACACATGTATGTGAACATTTGTCATGAATCAGTTAAGAATATCCACAACTGATATAATTACCAACCAAGGAAATCGTGTAGCTCCTCTGGCGTGTAGAAACCGCCTGCCTGGGAACCAGATTCCTTGCATTACCATCAATACTTTAAGGCCCACGAGCCGAATCTGGCCCCCCAAGGCCGTAGGCCCAGCTGCAGAAGAGCTCCAGCCCTCCTTTGGGTCTCCTCCAGACCCTGTACTTTCTGCTTCCTAGCTCTGCCCCCGGCTTCTACACAGCAGCAACACAAGGTAAGGGGATGCACTTTGATGTAAGGGAGGGTAGGGGGGGGACTCTTGACATCTGATGTAAGGGGATTGGGATACTCTGGACTTCTAGTATTAACGATAAAACTTGCCCTCTGAGGGAAATCATAAGGCAAATGCAGCTCTCGATGAAGTTGAGTTTGACACCCCTGCTTTAAAGTGATTGTAAACGATCACCTTGTAAAACAACCCATGCAGTTAAAAAAAGAAATGAAAGGCTAAGCATTTTTGTATAAATATATAAAAAAAAAATATTATAAATACTTTTTTTCCCCCTTTTTTATACTTGATCACATTCCCTCTATTCTCAGCTACATAAGAGCTTGGGGGAGGAGAAGCAGCAACACACTGAGTTTGTCAGTGAATGGCTGTGCACCGTGGGGGCGTGTCAGAACAAGTCCGATCATTGGAGGAGAATTCACTAAGTTACCTTCATATCTAGAGAACTGACCAAGAAAGTGTTCTCCTGTTTAGTTTTTAATGGGAAAGCAGAGGGGCTAGCAGGAACACCAGGGATTTCAAACAATGGAAGCAATACAAAGAGAACAGGATACTTTCTCATTCAAGTACATGGTATAGCAGGCACATATCAGGAATATGAAGTGTTGGGGTAACAAACGCTTTAAGATAACAATAGAGATAAAATACTCTTACAGGTCCAGCGCTATCTTTCCACTTTCCTCTGATATACAAATGAACAGCGGAGACAGCATATTATATAAAAGAAGTAAGGAAGTGAATTATTTGACATTATAATTTCTTCTTTAAGGTAAATGTTACAATAATAATGTAAAATGATGTCCTGAATTCAATGTACTGAATGCATGGCATTGTTTTCCTTTTGTTGTATGTTTGACGATTGTCTATTCTTCACAACCGCACGCGGTATAAAACGATGTCATAATCCAGCATACAGCTGTTTCTGGATGGGTAGAGGCTGCGAATGATCTGTAACATAATCTCTGTCGGAAAGAAAGACATTTCTATGTTTAAAAATCATTAGAGAACATCAAAGTACTGAAAAGGTGCAACGAGGACAAAGGTCGATCCCTGCGGCCCGCAGCGAACGCCAGGCTTGCGTCTGGCTGCATCTTGTGGCTTTTGGTGTTTACGTGATTCGCATGAATTGGAAATAGAGATGTCTAAAGCCTTTATTTTAAAAGCAAACAAAAGGCTGTTTGGAACAATCTGTATATACATATACCTGTCTGAAGTAAGCCGCAAAGAATTGCCCAAAGAGATGGACCTAAACCTCTGTGTCCTAGATATGCCCATCTTCCTAAATTCAGCACACAATAGTCAGAGAAATCCTGTAGTAGCCCTCCACTAGGACTTTATTGTGTTTTTATGGGTTGTTTAATGTTTGGGGCTCCCTGACATTGACCCCTCTATCACAAACACTTTTGCTTTGCTTGGCCAGGGAGCATCAGCCGAGGTTGTGGATATGAATATTTTGCAATCCAACCTTGAATGTCTCAATTGGGTGAATGTTCTCTAAGGTCCCTTTCACACATGTGCGACCTTGATGTAATCTAATCCAAAGATCCAGCGCTACTCACATCAAAATATTCATGTGTATGTGCAAAGACCTTGATGTAATGCCTATGTAATCTTGAGGTCTATAGACCTCAAGTCGCATCAAAGTCGGACCAAAGTAGTGCAGGGACTACTTTGAAGTTGCACAGATATGAACCGTACTCATTGGAAATCATGGGGTACGACTTGTCATGCGTGGGCAGTGCCTGATGGGAGGCTCTGAGAGACAAGTTCCCCATCATGTCTGCCTTGCCAGTGGACAGCAGTGGGCAGATTTCATAGTCCCTATTGGTCTGAATAGCAGCTATGGAATCCTCCCACTGCCATCCACTGCCATTCACAAGGAAGGTGGACCTCATGGGGAACTGATCTCTCAGTATCCTCATCAGGCTCTGCCCACTGTCAGTATTCAGCTGGCAGTGTGCATCCAGGGTCAGATTTCCCAATAGGCACTGTAGACATGTGCCTACAGTTGTCCTTCTTAGAGGGGCGCCCATCTGAGTTGAAATAATGTTCCTCTCTTTCCTGGAGCTCAGTTGATGGGGCTGAGTGCCTATTGGGAAATCCGACCCTACTGAACAACTCCCTCGACGATAACACAAAGACAGAGCGCAGAGGCTCTCCTGCAGTAACCTTGACTAAGGAACTGAGCAGAGATCCCCCTTGCACTGTAAGGAGGAACCATGCAGATTCTGATGTAAAGGAGAACTCTGAGGACTCTGACTTAGGGGGAACTCTCAAGAACTCTTGTGTAAAGGATGTCTCTGATGACCAGGAACTTCCTTACATCAGAGTTCCCCTGTACATCAAAGTCCACAGCATTCCCCTTTACACATATAAAAACATTTTTATAGAAATATTTTATTAGGAAAAAAAAGTTGGTCTTTTTTTTTTTGTGGGGGGGGGGGTTGTCGCTTCAGAATTCTTTGCCTATTTCCAACTGTAAATTATCTGCCTATATCTGAGATGTAAAGCCGACTCTGCCTGCATCCTAGCAACCAATAAAGTATATACAAATCGCATTATTGAAGTTTAAACGCACAACACTTCCCCTATAACTCTGACCTGCCTGTACACCAACTTTGAGTTGATGTTAATTACTTCTGATTTCATTATCTATGAACTGGAAGTTAAAAAGAAAATTCTGAATTACACACCCCCGCTCTGCCTACTAGCTAGTCATGTGCTGAACGGAGGAACTATTTCTTCAGTTTCAGGTGCATGCCCATTCCGCTCCCGCTCATATGTTCTTTTGCCTTGTGTCAAGTCCCAGCCAGCCGCTTGCCTGCCTATCTCCTTTGCCTTCCCCTGCAGGGTGATCTTCCTCCTCTCAGCTCCCCACCCAGAGTAGTATCCAGGGCCCGGAGAGTGAGACTTGAGAGGCTGTGAGGCGGGCGGCGGTGACAGGCAGAGAGAGGCAGCTGAGGAACAGAGGGGAAGTGGATCTGATCGTGGGGCTGCCAGTGCCTTCAAGGCTTCAACACAGGTGTGCTTTGGGGTGTCTGTGAATAGACTACATTGCACTGTGTCTATCTCTCTGGCATCATGGATGGAATCCTAAATCACATGCAGCAGACACTCTATTATGGCTCTGGCTGGCAGTGCGCTGTCACAGTGCCTCACATAACTTATTGGTCATAAGTTACCAACATCAGCACCTAGCAGTCATGTTATGTGACACACTGGGACAGAGCCAGCCAGAGCCATGATAGAGTGCCTGCTAGGGTGACCACGTGTCCCGGATCGCCCGGGACAGTCCCGCATTTGGAGAGTCTGTCCCGGGTCCCGGTCACCCTCATTCCGGGACAATGCAGTGTCCCGGAATGATCTAAGCCCGTGAGCCGCCGTCCGCCGACCGTGAGAACACGTGCCGCACTGCCGCTCCGCTCCCCCACCGAACCAGCAGAAAGGAAGAGGAAGTGCGCGGCAGCGCGAGCTGCATTCTTTCTAGTGCATCATCATCATGTGCTGGTCTGGACTGTACCATGTCTGGCCGCTGGATGAGAGGATGGCTGGCTGGGCTGTACCATGTTAGAGGGCGCTCAGGGCGGGCTGTACAATTCGAGCCAATACGAGAGCAGAGCAGTGAGCAGAGGAGTGTATTGTAAATGAATAGAATGTCTGCTGTGCTCTGTGTCACAACAGCGTGAGTGTCCAGTGTGTGTGGCTCGGAGCCACTGGCTCCTCCCCTGCCTTGCTGCACGCTGAGCAGTGCGCAGCCGAGTGAGAGTCACGTCACGTGACGACGGTGACGTCAGCCGGACTCCGGAGCCGGGATCTGTCTGTGCGGCGCCGCCTCACCTCAGCCTGCTGCTGTAACTAAGTCACTGACTGTGACTGTCTGTAATCCAACCACGGCCGGCCGATATCAGCATTTAAGAGGAGGACAAAACCTGGACAAATGTAAGTTTAACTTTTTAATGGATGAGTGTCCGGGTGTAGGGCCTTAAAGATGTATTTGCACATTGTAAATCTCCTGTCTAAACTAATTGGCAAAAAAAAGTATAAAAAAAATCATCTTTTTTTTTTTGAGTGGGGGATTAGAGGGGGTGGGGTGTTGCGGGGGGCGGGGTGGGGGGGTGGGGGGTTCCCTGAATGGCAGTTTAGAGATGTGGTCACCCTAGTGCCTGCTGCCTGTGAGTTATCATAATGCTGACGATCTTAAACGGAAACTGCAATCAAAAATGATATTTTTTCTATTAATAGTATGTTAAATATCTTTATCTTTGATATTAATCATTTGCTGGCTAGCTGCTTGTGTAGCGTAGAAAGCCTAATCTAAACTAGACAAACAGCTTCTTCCTGTTCTTAACCGACAACACTATCTCCTTTTATCTGATTTTGCTAAGCTGTCTTTCACTTCTTGAAAAGGTTGTCAGCCTTTCTTAGACAGGCATGCCTAGACTTGCCTAGCCCCACCCCCATCCCTCCTATCCTTCACAGGACATGATCTCCTGTCTTCATAGCCTTGTTTAGGCTAGCAGCTTTGAGAGAGAGAGGGAGAGAGAGAGAGAGAGAGAGAAAGAGAGAGAGAGAGAGAGAGAGAGAGAGACATGACCAGCGCAATATATTAAAGAAATAGGTACAAATTAACATTTTTTTAAAGTTTAGAAGGATAAAGATCGATTTCTATTGCTCATTACATGTGAGTAATGAGTTTTACGCTCCGTTTCCACTAGTGCGACTTGTCATGCGGCTTTGGACACGTAAAGTCACATGACAAGTCACAATCCATTGATTTCAATGGCACCTGTTTCCATTTATGCCACTTTAAAAAGCAGCGACTTTGAAAAGGTGCCTGCACTACTTTCATGCGACTTTGATCCAGAGAGTGTAAAGTTGGATCAAAGCTGCACTCAAAGTCGCACTCCAAATGGCACAACTTGAGTCGCACTAGTGGAAACGTAGCCACTAGGCTAGAGTGTGACTTTGATGCGACTTTGAGTGCACCTTTGATCCAATGTTACACTCTCTGGATCAAAGTTGCATGAAAAGTTGCATCAAAGTAGTGCAGGTACCTTTTAAACGTCTCTGATTTTCAAAGTGGCATAGATGGGAATGGGTGCCATTGAAATCAATGGGCTGTGACTTGTCATGCGACTTTGTGTGTCCAAATGCGTATGACAAGTCACACTAGTGGAAAGGGAGCTTTAGTCTACGTTTCCACTATTGTGATTTAGAGTGCGACTTTGATCCAACTTTACACTCTCTGGATCAAAGTCGCATGAAATGTTACATCAAAGTAGTGCAGGTACCTTTTCAAGGTCGCTGATTCTTAAAACATAGATGGGAATGGGTGCCAATGAAATCGATGGGCTGTGACTTGTTATGCGACTTTGGACAAGTCGCACTATTGGAAAAGTAGACTATGATCATTATAGACGGTGAGACCACAACGCACTTCCAGCTACACTGACAATTCCACCCCCCCGCTGCAGCTTCCTTCTCCTATGGTAGTGTTCATTCATAGCCCAGCACAGCTATACTGTACATGTGCACCGCCCCCCTCCCGATCCTGTTTCTCATGAATTAGGATGTACAATGCATCCTTACTGAAGAACACTGGGCGGGAATCTATGATCAGCTCCTCTCAACCTGTACACACCCACTGGCTACACAGGAACAGTGCCCCTCCCTGGAAGTGATGTCACTAGCTTTCAGTAGCCACACCCACTTGCTGCTCTTGGACCCAGCAAGAATAGGAATTGAAGTCATGTGACAGCACTGAATACTGCAAAATAAAGGTAGAAAAACTGGGATTTTTTCATTTTGACACATAAGATTGAACTCCGCTCACATTAATGATTGCAGGGGAGAATTTAAGTTGTTAGGCTGGACTTCCGCTTTAACCAGTTGCGTGCCAACCACCCCATAGCAGGTTTACTTTACTGGTACAGGGCGGTCGTGCTGCGCAGGATCATGTATATATTCGTGATCTTGCATTTCTGGGCATCAAAGTCCATTCAGGAGATCCGGCAGACTCGATGTCCCCGGCTACCCGCCAATCGTTCTGTACACCGGCAGAACAGCGGTCTGCCTGGTCTGCCTATGTAAATAAGGCAGAATACCAATCTGTCAGTATGGAAGACATTGATCCTGTGTTCCTGCAAAGCATCGACAAGGATCTAAGCTTTCCGTTAGTTAAAGCACCTCCCCCACAGTGAGAAAACACTTGTTAGGCACATATTTAACCCTTTGATTACCCTAGATGTTAACTATTTCCCAGCCAGTGTCATGAGTACAATGACAATGCATATTTTTAGCACTGATCATCACTGTACTAGTGTCACAGGTTCCCGCAAAGTGTCACTTAGGGGTTTATTCACTAAAGCTAGAGAAGGCAAAATTTTTCACAATTCTGCAGAGAAAACAATCAGCTTCCAGGCTTTATTGCTAAAGCTTAATTAAACAAGCTAAGGTTAGAAGCTGATTGGTTTCTCTGCAGAATTGTGACACATTTTGCCCTCTCTAGCTTTAGTGAAAAAATCCCTTAAGCCCCATACACACACGCAGATCGTTGTCATACAAATGTTCGTCTTTTCTCCCCGGGATGTCGGTGTCTGTTGAAAAGTGCAAAGACAGCACAAGGACAGCACAAGAATTTTGTCCGCAGACTTCAGCTGACTGCAGAAGTGATGTCATGTAATGGTTAACTTTCCCTGTGTTTTTTATTTTCTGAGCATGCCCAGTCTTGCAAATCTGCGGTCTGTCGGCTGATTTCTGTACTGACAGGCAAACAATTGTCCGTTCTGGTGTCTGCAGACAAAAATTTTCATGTTTGCAAGAAAGACTCTTGTCCGCAGATTGTGTGCAGACATCTGTCGGAGGCACCATACTAACACGCATACAATCGGCAGATCTTTCGTCCGCCGACGTTTGTATGACGACGATCTGCGTGTGTGTACGGGCCTTTAAGGCCCGTACACACGTACCGATCGTCGGCATACAAACGTCGGTGGACGAAGGATCTGCCGATTGTACGCGTGTTAGTATGGTGCCTCCGACAGATGTCTGCGCACAATCCGCGGACAAAAGTCTTTCGTGCAAACATGAAAATATTTGTATGCCGACACCAGAACGGACGATTGTTCGCCTGTCAGTACACAATTCGGCCGACAGACCGCAGATTTGCAAGACTGGGCATGCTCAGAAAATAGAAAACACAGGGAAAGTTAACCATTACATGACATCACTTCTGCAGTCGGCGGACAAAATTCTTGTGCTGTCCTTGTGCTGTCTTTGCACTTTTCAGCAGACACCGACATCCCGGGGAGAAAAGAGGAACATTTGTAAGCCGACCATCGGTACGTGTGTACGGGGCTTAAGTGTCCGATTTGTCTGCCACAATATCGCAGTCCCACTATAAGTCACTGATTGCCACCATTACTAGTAAAAAAAAAAAAAAAAATATATATATATATATATATATATATATATATATATATATATATATGTCCCTAGATTTAATTTTAAAAATCTGGTTACCTTAAAATAGGAACTACATGAATCTGTCATGTTGGAGCTGGTAACAAAACTGTTCAATGCTTTTATTAACTTGACCAAAAGTATCATAAATGCTTCATTGAGTTTCCCTTAGTATGTCCTCCGCTGAGTATTATTCAGTTTGGAAGACTGAGGACATCTAGTGGTGAAAAGAAAATATTTAAAAAGAAAATGCTGCAGTGGACAGCATCAGAGAAGAGGTGAGTATTGTAGTCTGAGCTGCATTTATTTTTATCTTTCCACATCTGTGGCATTTTTAAATAACAAATTAAACTCAGAGTTGGAATTTGTAGACAAATTCCAGGAATTGCAACATTTGCTTGGCTTATAAAGGGTTAAGTCCAAAGAGGTGTATACTTCCTTGTGGACCTATCTCTCTTTTTTTTTTTTTTTTTTACTCTTTACTAAGTACTGGTATTGCTATACTCCCAGTGCTCTGACAGGAGTAATGCATCTGCTGTGTGACTGCAATTCTCCCCTTTCCACCCACACAGTATTTTGTATTTTGAGAATTGGGTAAGGCAGACAGAGCAGCTGCACACCACTTTGTAGCGCCTGTATCTGAGACCCTTAGGCTGCATTTACATATGTGCATTCAATGTGCTGGTGTGGACCAGCTCTGTGACGTCAGCAGACAGCAGACTTCAGCCCGTTGAAAACGGGTCACAAGAGTGCAGAACAGACTGCACCCTTGTGATCCACAGGAGAAGTACAGCCAAACAAGCTTTGGCTGTACTTCTCCTTTAAGCCTAGGACATTTTTTGCTTCTGTCTTCCAGCTGATAGCATGAGAATATACAGTGTTGTAGGTTATTATGAATATTTATTTCACCTTAGCTGGAGTCGAAAAGTATTAGAAACCTTGTCAGGATTAATATTCCTGTGTGTCCCTTGCTTGGAAGACCCACCCTCTTTTGGCTGTCTTGTCACCAAGACAGAAAGTGATAGGAAATCTAAAATTTTAGAGTTGTCACAAAAAACAAGAGGCAAGGGGAAATCTTTTAATAGGGATGCTTGCTCTGATGATGGCTGTGTAAGAGTTGAATTCACCTTGCTTTGTAGAAAATTTCTCTCACTTCCAGTTAAGTTCCCCTACTGTCTTCTGGGTGTGCATACAGTGCTATATAACAGAGCCCTATATAACTGCCTAAAGAAGCTTATTATCCCTGATATTCAGATTCAAGACCAAGAGTCAGATCCATGAGTCAGATCCATGAGTTTGATACATAAGTCAGATCCATGAGTCAGATCCATGAGTCAGATCCATGAGTTTGATACATGAGTCAGATAAATTAGTCAGATATATGAGTCAGATTCAAGAGTCAGATCCATGAGTCAGATCCAAGAGTCAGATCCATGAATCAGATCCATGAGTCAGATCCATGAGTTTGATACATGAGTCAGATAAATTAGTCAGATATATGAGTCAGATCCAAGAGTCAGATCCATGAGTCAGATCCAAGAGTCAGATCCAAGAGTCAGATCCATGAGTCAGATCCAAGAGTCAGATCCAAGAGTCAGATCCAAGAGTCAGATCCATGAGTCAGATCCATGAGTTTGATACATGAGTCAGATAAATTAGTCAGATATATGAGTCAGATCCAAGAGTCAGATCCATGAGTCAGATCCAAGAGTCAGATCCATGAGTCAGATCCATGAGTCAGATCCATGAGTCAGATCCATGAGTCAGATCCAAGAGTCGGATCCATGAGTCAGATCCATGAGTCAGATCCATGAGTCAGATCCATGAGTCAGATCCAAGAGTCAGATCTATGAGTCAGATACATGAGTCAGATAAATAAGTCAGATATATGAGTCAGATCCAAGAGTCAGATCCATGAGTCAGATCCAAGAGTCATCCCCAGACAAACAAAATGCAGCTATATACATGGGGAAATAAACATATTTCTTAGCCAAACTTGCAGAATTATATTAAATCAATGCTAAATCTTAAGGTGCCTGCATAAGACCCATTCTCATTAGGTTACTTGCATTAAACTGGTTTGAGACTGGTAATCTTTAGAGTTCTAGTGGGAAAATGGCAACTCTTTATTACAACTGAATTACATTAATTGCTGTAAAATAGAAAAGCAGTCCCCAATGTACTATACCTGCAATGTCCATTTCCACACTTTACATTGAACATATGCACTGTATTAGCGGGGAATTTCCTGCTGCAGATGTGGCTGCTTCCAGATGTTTTAGGGGAGAACCATGGCCTGTTCTGCTCCAGTGTGCGGAACACCAACAAATCGTAGATGAGCCAGCACATGAAGATGTAAATCAGCCATCCACTCTGCTCTGCCTGTTCATGGACACAAACTAATGGTGCTACAAATGGCTGGAGACCCGTGAAAGCGAATGATGGTCTTATAAGTGATGTCATTAGTATTGAATGTACACTAATCAGTGTCTATAGGCTGCAACAGTATTAAGGGAAGATATACTCATTTTAACCACTGAGAGCCTTTTTCCCCCTTACTCTTATTAAACTATAAGTTCACATTTTCATAAGAAATCAAAGGGTGGACTAACACCCTATATGCTCCCCATCCCCACCCTTTCCCCCCTGTACCTACCTCCATTGGTAATGAGCTGTCAGCGATCTAGGGGATTTAAATCCCCACTTGTCTCCCTTTTCCCTCTGCAGGGCTTCCTGGAATGATTGGAGCAATTTTGATTGGTCAGCATCAGCACCTGCACAGAGCATCACTCTCATCTGTCCTGGAAGCTGCTCCAGAGAGAAGAGAAATAATCAAATCTCTGAACTGCTAAACCAGTTGCGTGGGCACTGATAGCTCATCACCCACAGGGATAAGTACTATGGAAAACAAAGGGCTGGGGAGGGTATTAGTTCAGCTTTTCAGTTTTTCAAAAAAGGTGATCTAACCCTTTAACTGCTTCCCGTCCAGGCAATTGTAAATTGAAGGCAGGACGGGAACCCTGTTTTTATGGGAGGACGTCATATGACGTCCTCCCCAGAATGCGCCTTGTGCCCTGTGTCCATTCACTTCTAATCACAACAATATACACTAAATACATACATTCATTCAGTAAAAATGTTTGCTTGTAGGAGTGAAATTCATTGCTATAAGCAATCATAGTGTAATAAAAAAAAAAAAAAAAGATCCTGATCACTTCCCTAGAGTAGTACAGTGTTACAATGGTAATACTGTATTGCTTTGGTCACAGTCACAAAAAGTAAAATAAAAGAAAAACGAAATAAAAAAATAAAAAAATAGCGAAAAAAATGACTAAAACTTTTTTTTTTCTTACATACTGCCAAAAGTCAGTGTGCCTGGTCACCGCCACATCAGTTATATGACAACGCTCTATTGCATTAGTGACAGTATGTATTTTTTTTTATAATTTCTTTATTTTCCAAAAAATTACAGCTCCAAAAAACATGCCATGCCTCTTACTTGGACTGTTTACATTCCAAAAATGGGTAATTTGGATGATATTTGTACTGTCCTGGCATTTTTGGGTCTCAAGTACAGTACATCAGGACTGATCAATTTTCAGATATATATACAATCGTTTGTGGACTATAACTTTCCTACAAACTAAAAAATATACACTGATTTTGGTTATTTTCACCAAGGAAATGTAGCAGAATACATTTTGGCCTAAATTTATAAAGAAAGATAATTGTTTTGCAAAATCGTATAATAGAAACAAAGAAAATTGTTTTTTTTTTTTTTTTTTTTCAAAATTCAAGACCTTTTTGTCATTTATTTTGCAAAAAATAAAAACCCCAGTGGTGATTAAATACCACCAAAAGAAAGCTCTTTTTGTGTGTGAATAAAATGCTAAACATTTAATTTGGGTACAGTGTAGCATGACCGAGCAATTGTCCTTTAAAGTGTGACAGCGCTGAAAGCTGAAAACTGGCCTGGGCAGGAAAGTGGTAAATGTGTCCAGTTTTTAAGTGGTTAAAGTATAGCTAAATTAAAAGAAGCTGAAGCTAGTTCTGCGCAATGTTAGGTACTGTGCAATATACCAAAGCTGCTGCCTCCCCTAAAAACAGCCCCTGGGAAAGGGGAATGTTTTGGTGATAAAAAGGGTGTATAATGGGTATGGTGCTGCTTTGCAATATGAATCATGCTTATGAAGGTGATGTACATATGTATCATAAAGTGCATGGTGCTCATATATATGTGCTAGTGATAATGAATTCACTGAAAATACATACCAAGTAAATGCTGCTTGCAAAAAGTTCATATATAATATAAGCAAAAAACATGTGCAAAATCAAAACAGCAATTTTACATACTCAGAATATGCTATATTAAATAAGTCCTTCCGTGACAAAAAAAGTGACTGGTGCTCATTAAAAGTGCTTCACAACTGGGCATATGCATAGAAAACTGATGAGTAAAATAAATATATTAAAAATATACATTAAAAACCCAGTTCATTTTAAAATGTCATCATAAACTCAAAAAAGTGACAGGTGCTCTTTAAAGTGCTCCAACTACTCTTTAAATTAGTGTTTGAGGCTGGTGTTCCACAAACACGCTCCCCCTCGTGTACCTCACACACCAGAGAGATCTCCCCTCCTGGGGGTAACCAGGATCCACAGCACCCAGTAGCTGAGACAGCAGACCTAAATTCCACATCCGAGTACCACCCAGTGGCTGGAGCAGCAGACCTAAGATCCACATTCAATGGTAATCCTCTTCCATTTCCCTTGTTTTACATGTGGAAACATGAAAAGCAATATCCCATAGTGCAATATTGTATGGTTCCTTTATTTCAAACACATCCCAATACACTTACAACAAGCCTCGTCCACAAGCAGTGGTATTAGCAGGGAGCATCGATAGTTTCAAAAAACTATTAGATGGGCAACCTAAAGACCACAACATAAAGGGGTATATAATGTACGGTTAGCAGCAAACACACACACACACATTATGGGTTGAGCTTAATGGACTGATGTATTTTTTTCAAACTCACTAACTATTTAGCTATGAAACTAAGAAGCTATGTAAGCCGGCGTTTGAACAGCATGAAAGAACAGGAAGT
The DNA here is from genome assembly GCF_965119305.1 of Pelophylax lessonae. Taxonomy (NCBI): domain Eukaryota; kingdom Metazoa; phylum Chordata; class Amphibia; order Anura; family Ranidae; genus Pelophylax; species Pelophylax lessonae. The sequence continues at coordinate 474,432,881 of NC_138771.1, forward strand.
CCAGGTTGTGATGCATTCCATGGACTCTAACTGGAAGTGACGCAATGGCGCTCGTAGCTACGCCCTACGTGTTTTGTCACAATGACGTCATCAGGAGTGGCGACATCTTTCTACACTTCTTGGTATTTATATGGTCTGGTAACCTGGCAACCCCAAGTCACACGATCTGCGGCCATATTAAGATCGTTTTGTCTCGCTAATGTGAATAACCTTTATAGTATAACAAGCCTATAATATGTGTCAAAAAGATCCCATATTTTAGCAGTATATGCTCCAGAACTGATTATTAAAAAGGGGGAATATATGTATCACTCGAAAAAGACTTGATATTTTATAACCGGGCTCACTTCATCATTATAGTCTCTGGGGTCAAATGGTCAGCCAGCCCTATTAATGTTAAAGCAGGGGCATACATATTACAGCAATAGTCCATATCGAAGGGGCATGCATGTTGCAACAATTTACCATATAATACAATTTATACATACTGTGGTGGACGCTTAATGCTTAAAAATAATAATATATATATATATATATATATATATATATATATATATTCATATACAGATGTATATATATTCATATAAAGATAAAAATGTAATTAAAATTGAAAATACAGTACAATTTAAAAATAAAAAAATACAATTAATAATTTAGGAGGAGGAATATGAATATATATTATGCCTATGTTAGGATGCATAATAAAGTCTGTAATAATAGTGGATAAAATGGAACAAGAGGTGTAGAAAAAAGGAGGTGTAAGAAAATCCATCGAGATAAACGGGAACTGCTCCCCAAAACAGTGTACATGTAAAAAAAATGTTGGTTGATGCTAGCAGGTGGTCAGTTGGTAAAGGTTATATCCTACTAATGCATGATCACATAATATTAAGGGTTGATCAGAGTAATTAAAGGCAGCTGGTTAGTTTAAAAATTAAAAAAAAAAAAAAAAAAATTAGTAAGGAAACAATTAAGGTCTATGTCTATGTTCAAGCCATCTGATTGGAGGGTATTTAACAGAAAAATCCATTTGGTCTCATTCTGTGAGACTTTTATTCTCTTATTGTCCCCTCTCCAGTGTCCCTTTATTCTATCTATTCCATAGAATGTCATAACTGAAGGTTTGCGTTTACGTACTTCTCTAAAATACCTGGATACACTTCTTCTTCTTCTTCTTGTATTCTTACATCTGTTACTTGCTTACTCCTTTGGAAGTGTATGCCAAGCTAAAACTCTGTTGGGAATCTTCTGTGCTTTTGTCTTCAATTTTTTGGGGGATGGCATAACACTTCTCCAGCCTACCTATCTATGCCTTTAATTACTCAGATAAACCCTTAATATTATGTGACCATGCATTAGTAGGATAAAACCTTTCCCAACTGACCACCTGCTAGCATCAACCAACATTTTGTTTACATGTACACTCTTTTGGGGAGCAGTTCCCATTTATCTCGATGCATTTTCTTACACCTCATTTTTTCTACACCTCTTGTTCCATTTTATCCATTATTATTACAGACTTTATTATGCATCCTAACATAGGCCTAATATATATTCATATTCCTCCTCATAATATATATATATATTATCTGTATATGAATATTTAAACATCTGTATACGAATATATATATATATATATATATATATATATATATATATATATATATATATATATATATATATACACATACAGATGTTTATATATTCATATACAGATAAATATATATATATATATATATATATATATATATATATTCTTTTTAAGCATTGAGCATCCACCACAGTATGTATAAATTGTATTATATGGTAAATTGTTGCAACATGCATGCCCCTTCCATATGGACTATTGCTGTAATATGTATGCCCCTGCATTAACATTATTAGGGCTAGCTGATCATATGACCCCAGAGACTATAATGATGAAGTGAGCCTGGGGATGGAATATCAAGTCTTTTTGGAGTGATACATATATTCCCTCTTTTTAATAATCAGTTCTGGAGCTAAGATATGGGATCTTTTTGACACATATTATGGGCTTGTTATATTCTAAAGGATATTAACATTAGCAAGACAAAAATATCTAAATATGGCCGCCGATCTTGTGACTTGGGGTTGCCGGGCTACCAGACCATATAAATACAGAGAAGTGTAGCAAGAAGGCGCCGCGCCTGATGACGTCATTGTGACGAAACGCCTAGGGCGGAGCTACCAGCGCCATTGTGACATTTTCGGTTAGAGTCCATGGAATGCATCACAAACCAGACTTCCTGTTCTTTCATGCTGTTCAAACGCCGGCTTGTTGTAAGTATTGGGATGTGTTTGAAATGAAGGAACCATACAATATTGTACTATGGGATATTGCTTTTCATGTTTCCACATGTAAAACGAGGGAAAAGGAAAAGGGTTACCATTGAATGTGGATCTTAGGTCTGCTGCTTCAGCCACTGGGTGCTACTCGGATGTGGATCTTAGGTCCGCTGTCTCAGCTACTGGGTGCTGTGGATGCTGGTTACTCCCAAGAGGGGAGAGCTTTCTGGTGAGTGAGGTACAGGGGGGGGGGGGACATTTGCAAGAACACCAGCAACAAACACTAATTTAAAGAGTAGTTGGAGTACTTTAAAGACCACCTGTCACTTTTTTTTTTTTTGATGAACTTTTCAAATTAACTGGATTTTTAATGTATATTTTTAATATATATTTTTTACTTATCATCAGTTTTCTATGCATATGCACAGTTGTGAAGCACTTTTAAAGAGCATCAGTCACTTTTTTTTTGTCACGGAAAGACTTATTTAATGAAGCATATTCTGAGTATGTAAAATTGCTGTTTGAGTTTGCACATGTTTTTTGTTTATATTATATATTATTTTTTTTACAAGCACCATTCACCTGTTATGTATTTTCAGTGAATTCATTATCACTAGCACACACATATATTTGAGCACCACTCTATTTATGATATATATGTACATGCCCTTCATAAGCATTACTGTGCTCTTCACTGGCTTTCATCCTACCTATCCTAACGCACCTTCAGTGTCACTTACATTTCTACTTCCTCCTCTCCTCTTCCTTTCTCTGTCCGGGTCCTCCAAGGTTCTGTTCTTGGACCTCTCCTATTTTCAATCTACACCTCCCCCCCTGGGTCAGCTGATAATCTCCTGTGGCTTTCAATATCATTTCTACGCTGACGACCCAAATCTTTCTCTCCACCCCAGAGGCATAAATACAACCTTCAGGGCCTGTGTGCAAGAAACCATAAAGAGCTCCCCTGAGCCCATCCCGAGGTCCCTTCTCATGTTCTGCAGTGGACACCTCTTGCCGTCTTGAGGCCCCCACATAGTGGTGGAACATCTGGGCCCAGTCAATAGGTGCAACCTTTGAGACCCTGGTAGTTCTGCCACTGACTTTACTATTACTAGGGGGCATTTTGGAGGATGTAAGGGAGCACTCTGGAAGATATAAGGGGGCACTCTGGAGGTACTAAAACAGTACCTCCAGAGTGCCCCCTTACATTCACTTGAGTGGCCCCTTGGGGGCAGGAGTAGTGGTGGTGGTGGGAGGGGGTGGAATCCGTGGTTGTGAAGGGGGTGGGATCCATGGCGGTGGTGGTGGTGAGGGGGTGGGATCAGTGGCAGCGGTGGCGGTGAATGGGTGAGATCAGTGGCAGCAGTGGTGGTGGTAAGGGGGGTGGGATCAGTGGTGGTTAGGGGGGCTGGGATCAGTGGTAGCAGTGGTGGTGGTGGTGAGGGGGGTAGGATCAGTGGCAGTGGTGGTGGTGAGGGGGGGGTGGATCAGTGGCAGTGGTGGTGGTGGTAAGGGGGTGGGATCAGTGACAGCGTTGGTGGTGAGGGTGGTGGGATCTGTGGCAGCGGTGGTGGTGAGGGGGTGGAATTTGTTGCAGCGGTGGTGGTGAGTGGGGTTGGATTAGTGGCAGCAGTGGTGGTGGTGAGGGAGATGGGATCAGTGGCAGCAGTGGCGGTGGTGAGGGGGGTGGATCAGTGGCAGTGATGGTAAGGGGGGTGGGAACACTGGCAGCGGTGGTGGTGAGGGGGATGGGATCTGTAACAGCAGTGGTGGTGAGGAGGGTGGGATTTGTGGCAGCAGTGGTGGTGAGAGGGGTGGGATAAGTGGCAGTAGTGGTGGTGAGGGGGGTTGGATCAGTGGCAGCAGTGGTGGTGGTGAGGGGGGGTGGGATCAGTGGTGGTGAGGAGGGGTGGGATCAGTGGCAGTGAGGAGCAGTGGTGGTGATGGGGGTGGGATCTGTGGCAGCGGTGGTGGTGAGGGGGGTGGGATGTGTGGCAACAGTGGTGCCATCCTCCACCACCACTGCCTCTTACTGATCCCACCCTGATACCACCACAGATCTCATCCCTTTCCCCACCTCATCTCCTCTGTGACAGAGGTGATGGGGGCAATAGGGATGAGATCTGTGGTAGTGAGGGGGGGAGGGTAGGATCGGTAAAAGGCAGCGGTGGTGGAGGATGGGATCAGTTGCACTGACATCTTGCAAATAATCACTTACTAGGTCAGTCGTGTGCCTCCCAGGGATGCCTCTGAGTCACAGAGTCGCCTCCCAGAAGGGAGGGCTCCTCCCCGTTAACTATTATGGTCATCAGCTACTCAGCTGAGGCTTCCCTTTCAGCCTATTACTGTCTGCCTCCCTACATTGCTTCTCTCAAGAGAGGATAGGCAGGGCGGCACAGTGAAGTCACTGCTCAGCCTCCACTTAGCGGCCAGCGGGCGGACGCCCCCTCCCCTAGTGGTGGAATAAACAAGTGAATGGGGAGGGTCCCCCACACTGACAGAGCCAGAAATGGTGGGCCACTCACAGTGGAGCAGGAGAGGAATGGGTGGGTGGGCCCCTCACAGCGGAGGAGAGGAATGGGCGGGCAGGCCCCTCAGAGCAGAGCAGGAGAACGGGAGAGGAACAGGCGGGGAGGCGCCCCCCCCCCCCACAGTGGCGGGACTCCAGGGCCCAGTCACAAGTGTGACTCCTGTGACCCTGGTAGTTCCGCCACTGCTTCACCCCTTAACTCGCTCCATTGGTCTCCTCACGCATCACTAACTTACTAACAGATATATCTGTCTGGATGTCACACCACTTCCTCAAACTCAACTTGTCCAAAACCGAGCTCAAAATGTTTCCTCCCCCACGTGCCACTTCCCCTGTCTTCTCTGTCAAGAGCGATGGCATAATCCCACATGCCAGGGTGCTAGGTGTTATCCTTAACTCTGAACTCTTCTTTCAGCCCCACATCAAATCACTTTCTAAGGTGACCGCTTCAACCTCCGCAACATCTCGAAAACACTTTGCTTCCTAGCCAATGAAACCACAAAGCTCCTGATTAATCCCTGGTTGTCTCTCACCTTGACTACTGCAACTCTCTTCTCATTGGCTTAGCTTTAAATAGGCTATCCCCCCTTCAGTCCATCATGAATGCTGCTGCCAGACTCATCCACCTTACAAACCGCTTAGCGTCTGCTACCCCTCTCTGCCAATCCTTCCATTGGCTCCAACTCACTCAACAAATTATTCTTCAAAATACTAACAATAACTTACAAAGCTATCCACAACACAGCCCCAAGCTACATCACTAACCTAGTTCTAAAAATACCAACCAAATCGTCCTCTCCCTTTCTCTCAAGACCTCCTGCTCTCTAGCTCCCTTGTCACCTCCTCCCATACTCGCCTCCAGGACTTCTCCTGATCCTCCCCTATCCTTTGGAATTCCCTGACACAATCTATCTGACTATCTACAACTCTATCCATTTTTAGGCGATCCCTGAAAATTTTTCTTTTCAGAGAAGCCTATCCTGCCCCCACCTAACAATTGTTCTTTTATTTTCTTAATCAGCTCATCCCCCACAGTTATTACTTTTTGTATCACTTGACTCCCTCTTAGATTGTAAGCTCTAATGAGCAGTGCCCTCTGATTCCTTCTGTATTGAACTGTATTGTAACTGTACTGTCTGCTCTAACGTTGTAATGTACTGGGCAAACTGTTGGCGCTATATAAATCCTGTATAATAATATACTGTATTTTAAAATGGTGAACCTTCTATGAAGGTCTTTGGTCAGGCACGTACTGTTATAAGGTGACAACCGGCTCAGTTGTGTGTGGACACATTGGCTCATCACCAGAGGGCCCATTTAAGAAGCAAAGCTGAAGTAGACAGTTGTTGGATAATCATTGGCAGCCTGAGACTTGAACCTGTACCTATTCCTGGGATCTACTTTCCCAGTGCTAATCTGGCCTACAATTGGACTTGTCTTTACTTTGCATTCCTGTTATTAACCTCCACTGCTTCCTGGTAAAAGCTTATGTTCAACCAATCCCAGAAAGAAGCTGCTAGTGCTTACCCAATCAGTTGCATTCCCTACCCCACAATTACATGTACAGGGGATGCTTGTGACATAATTGACATCTTATGGCCACATTAGCCCCATTGGATAATGATTTAAAAAAATAGGAATTCAGGAGGCAGCAGTATTGCCTCCTGAATGTCTTATAGCTTTTCAGACACTGACCCAGTTTGAACTAAGCCATAGAAGCGTACATTATTATTTCCTAAGTATAAATTAGGTAGAAACAGAGGCAAAAAAGAAATTATATTCCTAACATTTTTTCTAATGCGACTTTTACACAATTTGCACAGTCCCAGATATTTTCCTGAAATATGTTGTATATCATTAGACTAGAGAATGTATAAAAATCCCTGTCAGACTTTTTTTTTTTTCGCCTGTATGTGCCCAATTTGGGAGATTTTTCTTTACTTCCTGATTCAACTTGTCAGGTGTTCTCACCAGATGCCCTTATCTCTTTTTCAGGGACAACTCAAAATGTTGGATTTTCTATCACCTTCCATTCCAGTAACAGGGACCAATACAAACAACAATAGGTAATCTTTCCAGGAGGAGACACGGACAACGGTCAAAACCTTATGTAGGTCCCAACCCTTTATTATCCTGTCCAAAATTAAACAAAAAATTGGCTTTAGATACATTTTAACATTTTACATTTTGTGAACACATAACTGCATTATTTGATATTTTTGTGTATTCATGAACATCTTCCTCAAATATCCAGGGTACCCCTTCAATGAAGCTTCCTGTGCTACCTTACTTTTTTTTAAAACAATTGTGTATACACAACTTTTTTCTTGGATCTCCTCCTCTAGGGGCGTAACTACAGGGGTTGCAGGGGTTGCAATTGCAACTGGGCCCAATGCTCCAGGGGGCCTGTGCGGCTCCCCTGTACACCCAGGTAGGAGGGAAGGCGGGGGGCAGCATGTAGAGAAATCACTGTCCTCCTTTTTCCTTCTGGGCCCCTGTGTGCTCCCCCGACCCCCCCCTTAACTGTGACACCCCCCCTCACTGTGCTGCCCTCCCTCACTGTGCTCCCTCTCCTCTCCTGCCGGCTGCTGCAGGGTATGTGTCACAATAGAGAACCAGGAAGGGGTCAATAAATATGTAATTTACCAGCTCTTTCCTTTTCTGAATGGACAGTCATATGTCAGTGACATTGTAATACAATTCAATAAAATGATAAAAAATAATACAATTAAAATACCAAAAAATAAAAACTACTGACACCAGTGCGTGAACTTCCAGGATTGAAAAGGTCACACTTGCAACTGGGCCCTGGCATTCCACCACCGTGGGGAAGCCCAAGATGGCAGGAAGGGGGCCCACTGCAGAACTTGTGAAAGGGTCCCGCTGCAGGACCATAATAAAGGGGCCCGCAATGAGAGTAAACGGCCCCAGGATCAGTAGGAAGAACCCCAGGCTTGAAGGGAAGAGCCCTTGCCAGCAGTTCGGGGGGCCTTCATGGCTTCTTGCACCGGGGCCCTGAAAGTTCTAGTTACGCCTCTGTCCTCCTCTGTTCTCCTGTCAGGTTTTTCCTGCATCAGTAGTGGGCAGGTCCTGAATGATGCAGAGAATGTTGCCATTCCCTGCAGATATTCTCCATGGGACTAGGTTGTCTTGATGATGCACCCCAAGGAGCTGTGTCCATGAGGGCCTGAGCTCACAGTGGGATGGCTGATGCTGGAAATCATCCAGGAAGAGGACCACTACTAGACCTAGGAGTGTTGAGTCTGTGTGGGACAGTGCTGGGCATAGAGTGCGCACTGAACTGGAGTTGCTTTTTAATCTTTCACTATTGTTGGGCGATTTCTTTATCTTAATTCAAATAAAGAGACTTTACTTGTGGGCCAAGATGCTACCCATCATTTATCCTTTGATTTACCTTGGGTGTAATCTTGTGCCATCTGGTCGCGTCATGCTGCCAATATGAAGGTCAGCATATCTTGCCCTCTATGTGTTAGCTGCTGACTCACATAAAATAAAATAATGTATAAAAAAAAACAAAACATGACTTCAAGCTTTTAAATGAACAGAGAAAATGCCCTAGCAGCAGATAGTTCTTGGTTACGTTCCAGCAGCTTTTTAAGCTTTCTTTACAATGGTGGGGATAGGAACAGCTGGCATAAATATACATGTATTCATATGTGGAAGTCTAAATATACTGCACGAGGAAACAAAATGTTCCATCTGTACCTTTATTTAAATAACTTGTCATATTAAATTTTCTGCCTTTCCAAGAGGAGATTTTCTCCCTATTTCACACTCTACCAGTAATGTAAATATTTAGGAGTAAAAAAAAGAGGTAATAAAATGCGGGTCTTTAATCTTTCAAAAGCAAGGCTTCTTCGAACGCCATGGAAGGGCTTATATCCATTCTTTTTATGGCTCTAATATTAATGTTGAAATAGATTATGCCACTTTCTGTGTTTTATCTCACTATATGTTGCATTAAAATGCAAATACATTAAACGTAAGTAATTATTTGCTCTAGAAAGTTGTGATTTTTCAAAGCTGGCTTTAAACTCACGGTTAAGAAACAATATGGCTGCCAATTGTTTTGTTATACCTCCAGCCCCCTACATATGTATGGTTATTATTTATGAGCATGTATACCTATGTATGAAAAGGCTGGAACATTGGTGTGGCCCCAGGGGTTTCAGTGCTGATAAATACTATTGAAAACTATACTGGAAGGTTTACAATTCTGGCATTGACCAAAAGAGTTGGTCTTATGTGTGTATTTTGTGGGCCTATTTCACATTCTGGAGCTGCAGCCCACAGCAATGTTTATTGAACTAAGGTCGGCCATACACGGTTCGAAATTAGTGGGCAGGCTGAATGTACCAAGTTGATCGATCTATCGCTTTGGGTACAACCAGCCTGCCGGATTCACTTGCCATTATCTGCTATAACCGTTTAAATATAACTTTCTAAATATAAAAAGTGGGTGCTATAACCGTTAGCGATAATCACAGTCTTCTCCCGACAGGGATGGCTTCCCCCATCCGCCCCCTTCCCCCAGCCAGGAGAAGACAATGGCTTGGCAGGAGGGATTGTCCTATCAGCACTGTTTGTGTTAATGGGGGAATCAAGCAAATTTCTTTCTGGCAACCTGTGGCTGCAGAAAAGAAATTTGCTCTGTGTATGGCCAACCCAAGTTACCTATACTTAAAGCTTGACAGCAGATTCCCAATTTGAGCTGGAACAGGACATACAAACAGTCCTCAACAATTATAAATGGCGGAGAGACGTGCTGACATCATTGCGAGTTCCCGAAAGTGCTGCTGCCTATCTCGCCAGTGTATTGTTTGAGAGCGCTTTTTTAATCCATGAGTTGACATTTTTTATTGTTCAATAAATTTGCTCATGAGGTTTTTACACTATTGGAGCATCTCTCTTTTATTCACATACTGTATGAGGGGATACACGAATGGTAATCATTCACGACCATCAACTAGTGGGAGGGATTGCATTGCAAAATCCAAGGTGAGGGGCCCTATCACAGGCACATTTTGACTTCTCTTTAATTTTTTGGTAAGCGTGCATTCTATACATCTGGGGGTGGCTTTACTCTTGGAATGCTGGTCTGTGATTGCAGCGCTGCTTCCAAGTGTTAACGTGTATAAATAATCTAAAATGCCAAAAAATTCAATAGTGCAAAGTAAATAGATATTTCATACTAAAAAGATAATTCATAAAGTGCAGTTATACTGTGCTGAAAAATAGTGCAATTTAGCTTGTTAAACATCATCAAAAAACAAGTGCAAAAATTGTTGCTAATAAAAAGTCCAATATAATAGTCCTTTTTTCAAATTATAAAGTGCTGGTGCTCATCCGTGCTGCTTGTGGGGTCTCCCTCTTCATATTTCTACTTACCACAATGTGGCTTATGCAAAGCAGGAAGAGATAGCCATGGTAATCCTTGGAATCATTGGTGCTTGCTAGAAATCCATAAGAATCCTTTTCCACTTTAGATGTTCCCAAGTGTCCTCATAAAAAGAAAAGGCTTTCCATAGTGAAGACCGTTTAAAAACTTCAATTTATTGAGATTAAAGACAATGGGATACTCACAAACATAATAAAACAACAGACATGTAGATGTGCACTCGGCTCGGTGGTTAGCTGCTCCCGCAGCGTGCGCTTCACCGACCGGATATCATGTGACAGCCCGCTCGGCCAATGGCTACTTTTATTCACATACTGTATGAGGGGATACACGAATGGTAATCATTCACGACCATCAACTAGTGGGAGGGATTGCATAGCAAAATCCAAGGCGAGGGGCCCTATCACAGGCACATTTTGACTTCTCTTTAATTTTTTGGTAAGCGTGCATTCTATACATCTGGGGGTGGCTTCACTCTTGGAACACTTCCTCATTGGTGATGGAAGTTAATCACATATTTTAGTTTTTTTTTCGAACACCGAAAGAGGACCATCTTCTTTTTACACAGTGGACTTTATATACACCTTTTTATGAATTTTTATTTTTTTAAGTGTTATAATCTTTATATTGATTGATTTTGTCGATAATTCACATACAAGCGCGACTCGTGTTGTAATAGTCCTCAGCAACCATGTGTTTCTCTGATTCCCCAGTCCAGACCATAAAATGTAAGGTAAAGCTAACTAAAACTATTCTTAAAAATGTTCCTCTCCCTCTCTTCCTACCTATCTTACATATCTTAGCCTGTATAAAAAAAGTTATGTGTACATACCTTTTTTTAATCCTGTCCAATCTGATCATGTGATCCTGCAGCTCTGGCTCGGTGTCAGAGGGTGGCGTTGCAGGAGAGAAGAGGAAGCACTGACAACTGATGGACCATGAAAAGTGATGTCACTGCTCCTAGGAATTCCTAGCCATTGTTGAATACCCTCACACACAGGAGCCAAAGCTCCTGGATCATGTGACTGGACTGGAAACAAAAAGTAACATCTTGCTTACACAAGGTATGCAGTATATGTAGGTGGAGGTGGGAGGGAATGTTTTAAAAATAGATATAGTTAGCAATTACCTTACCAACACTTTTATTGTGTATTGCTTCAGCCCTGATGAAAGAGAACCCTTGTAACCTCTAAAATCTATTTGCATTTGTTGAGTACAAAAAAGTTGGTTCTGGACATCTACCAGTGGAGTGGCACTTTTTTTCTATCCCTTTCTATGATTCTACAAGGACTTCCCAAATAGGCCTAAAGAGCTGCCTACCAATCTCTATGCATCGTCCATCACACATCACAACACAACAAACAGTCCAAAGCTCCTCACCTTCTCCATTCTACAAGATTTTTATTTCGGTCTGTGTCTCTGTTGGACATTTTCTATCACTTCCTGTCTAGTAATACTGTTGTCACCCAAGCAGAAAGTAAGGCTTAAACACCCCTGGATAGCAGTAAAAACTACACAGGAGTTCCAATTCTTCCCCATTCTATCCAAAACTTAAGAACACATTTTTGGCTTGACATACACCTTAAAGCTGTACTCCAAGCAGATATAAAAGACACAAATAAATGCAGCTCTGTAGTCTGTAGTAATTTATACATCATTAAATGTATTTTTTAAATCCAGGCATTGTAAGTTTCTGAATTTGACCTGGTTTTAGCCCTACGGTCTCTGTACAGCAGGGCTAGAGTGTTCATCTTCTGACAAGAAGCCTTCCGAAAGAAGAACGCAGAGTGGCAAAGAGATAAGCTTATTGCTGTGATGCTTCTCCCTTCACTGTCCAACCAAGGCTGTCTTAATGCATGGGCACTCCTGGATAATGCCCAGAGGGCCCCAGGTGCATGGAGGCCCCTTGATAATCTTGCATTACAGCATACTTGCCAACTGTCCTAGATTTTCCAGGACAATCATGCTTTTTACTAAGCTGTCCTGAAATGGCCATGTCCCGGAGAGCATCCTGGAATCTGGGCTGTCAGGACAACAGCAGTTTGTCACTGGGTTAAATCTACATTTGGAATGACATCTTATCATACTACTTGAAAAACGGATTTGATCGAAAGTACTTATAAATATCTGTTTAATTCTATCAACTAGTTATACTTTCATTCTTGAGAGTAGGTGGGTAAATTGGGGCAGGCTGGTAGGGGCCCCAGTGCATTACTTTGCCCAGGGGCCTGTGAAGCTATTAAGATGGCCCTGTGTCCAACCATAGACTGGGAGATGGGTCCAGGATGACCTGGGCTCATAGAAAGTGAGTTAAATAATGCTGGCCATCAGACTGTGGGCATCTAGTGGCAGAAACAAAGTACTGCTGGGAAAATTCCTGGATTAGTGAATATCGTAGTAAGTGCTGATTTGTTATTTTATTATTTAATGAGCTATTCATTCTGCTTTTGTTTTTGATAAGTGGTATCACACAGTTAAATGCTTGATTATTAGGTTTTAACATCTCAAGGGAAAAAAATCAGGCATTAATAATGTAAAAGCTAAAACCTACATGTTACTAACACCCAAAGTAATTACCTCTCATAGGAAGAAGCAGCAATATGGCACACTGAAGTAACACGTAATGTCAATACACCTATGGACTCTGGAAGCAATGTATTCCTATGGACTTAAACAATATATTCCTTTATACGTATAAAGCAGCAAGGAGACAAATTTCATTAAATACATTTGCAGACTAAAACCCAGTTCTTTCAGAAATAATAGAATAACTGTGAGGAACATCTGCTGTTTTCTTGTGTTCTACAAGCAGGGACATGCCGTTCTGAGATAATTCAAGTCATGCACCAAGCCATTGAAGAGGTTTGGACTAAGTTAAATTGTGTGAAGTCCTAATGCTTTGTTTTTAATAATACAACCGTGTTTTTGTAGGTGAAAAATCAAGTAAAACAAGCCTGCAAGTCAGACTTTTCTGAAAGTTTTGTTTGGCTTAGGTGTCATTATTCCAATAGTAGTTCAAAGCATAAAACATTTCATCATGCTCTTACTTTTGTGTATCCACTTTAAAGTCTACCCAAAGCCAAAAAATGTAACTTATTTCAGCTTACCTGTCCCTAGATATGCTAGCTGCATTCGTTTTCTTTGTATTTGAGCCTTTTTTCCCTTTTGATTTTCACCCGGTGATCATGCCAGTATCGTGCCTTTGTGTCCTAGGGTCTGGGTTGCTGTTAGAGATCACAGGGGCCCTGTACAGCCTACCTGACAGTTTCACTAAAAATACACTAAAATCATTATGAGCGGATACAAACATACCATGACTTACAAAATTCCTGCTAAGTCTAATGCCCCATACACTCTATCAGAAAATCGGGTGAACATGTTCATCCGAGGAACGATCATATGATTTTCGGATAGTGTGTATGCAACTTTCGACAGCTGATTCCAACCTTCTGAACGAAAATTTCCGAAGGGACAAACGCCCAAATTTTTCTCGTACGTGAACAGAACAAATGATTTTTGTTTAAAGCATAACATTTTCGTAAGATTTTTGTACGAGAACTATCAGATACAAAAGACTGCGAATGATCAGAAACAACAAATACTTCTCGCTCGAGAATTTTCTTACATTATTTCTGTAGCAGAATTTCCAGCCATTTTGCTGAATGTGGGTCCGCCAGGGTTACCGCTAGCAACAACAGCACATTTAAGCATGTTCTCCAAGTGTGAGCACTGAGACAGTCCAGCATCTTTGGGTTTTGTATTTATTTAGGAACTTGGATGGGAGAAGGGAATGAGTGGGATACTCCTCTGGCTCAACTATTCACAAAGTAATGGGAAAATTTAGAAAAATGTCTCTTGACGCGGACTTGATGCCTGCTGGCGCTTGTTAACGCTGACTTGCTGTCTGTTAACACTTAACTGACTTTGACACTCCCCGGTGATAAAAAGTCCTTTGTACTGCTCCCTTTAGCCCTCCTGGCTGAGGTAACGACATGTAAACACTGCTGCAACTCTTAACTCTTCAGGGCCCACACTGGCACCCTCTTTACAGACTTCTCTTCAGGGCTTAGATTCTGGCACCCCTTTCTAAGCCCCCTCTACTGGCTAGCTGGCTCCTGGATCCCTCTGACCTTCCGGAGTGGTCCCCTGTCCTAGGCAGACCCCTGGGCAGTTTACAGTGCTCACGACGCTGCTTTCCTGGAAACGTCTGCCCCAACAACTCCACTTGGTCCTCAGCACACTGGATCCCTTTCTGCAGCTCAGCTCAACCTGTTGTGCTCTAGGCTGACCGCCCAGGACACCTTCCTCACACTAACAGGAGGATAGACAGCCGTCACCCTCCTCCTAGGACTCTGCTTCCCACCAAAGACACACTGTCATGTGCTCCCCTCAGACTTATCTCCCATCCCATCAGGATGCATTTCAGCATATTCTGCCCTCTGGGATACATACAAGCCCTGGTGTGCTATTGGTCAGGTTTCCTCCACTGTCCAATGAGAGCCCCCATTGGACACAGTGGGGAGACTCCCCAAGCTCAACAGGCACACCTGGGAACACATGACAGCCTAGCTGAACAATCAAGGCCCATCTGCTAAGCAGACAAGGCCCCCCTTTATAGTTTGCCTAGCAACTATCTGGGAGGGCGCTACATTTCTATCTTCGGTTCCGACTTCCTGCCGATCGCTCGCCCAATTTCTCATAGTGTGTACGGGGCTTAATGCACTGTATAACTGAAGGCAAAACTTTTCTTTTAGTTTTGGATAGAATGTAAAGAAAAAGGGGTTTGAATAAGCCCCTTTTTCTAGATGGGATGGAGACAGGCCATTTTCAACTTTAGAGAAGCCATCTTAAAAAGGCTTTAGTTAGGCTTAGCTGTTGCTAGGGTAGATTAGGCATACGAGGTTATGTTTGGTTAGAATAAGCCCCAATCGTAGTGGGATTTCAGTGTAGCTAGGGAGTTTAGGCTATTATCCAGTTCTAACCTGTTTTCTTCCCGCCTTCCAGAGCCTGCCTGTGGGTTATAAAAAGGGGGCTCATTCAGGGGAGGACTGGGCCAGGGGGCAGGGGGGCAATTGCCTCCTGGGCCACTCTGATGCCCCATAAAAAGGCTGCACTGTTTCTGCCACAGACATGCCTAAGTGATTCCTGGTGAAGAGAAGTAAAAAGTCCCTGCTACTGATCTACTGAGTGCGGGATGAAGACAAGGACAGAGCGCAGGCCTCCCCCCCAGCATGGATGTTGTAAACTGCGTCTGAGCAGAGGCCGGTTCCATGCCCCACTGGAGACTCTTCTCCCCCGGCCAACCCCAACCGAGCTGTCCCAGCTCCCCCCCCCCCAACCGCCCCCTGCTGGCCAGGTTGGGAACCCAAATTCAGCTGGTAAGTAGAGAGTATCTGGAGCAAGGCTTCAGCTTGGAATGGGGGTCAGGAGGACGATGGGAAGAGAGAGAGTGGGAGGGGGGCCGAGTGGCTGCACCATGGGCCTCTGGTTTTTACGTGCCCCCTGGGCCGCAATTTGCCAGTCTGCCCCTGGGCTCATTCTCATAAGCCGTCACTCACCTCAAGAAAGAACTTCGTGTCAAGTACCAGCTTTCTGTCTCCAGCTTACTGTCACGTCAAGGCAGAGCCTTTTGGCTTCGTGGACTTTCTCAGCTTACGTTTTTACCCGACACAAGAGGGACCTTCGTGGCAACTATACTGGTCTCCTGTCGCCTTGGTCAGAATGAGTCTTCTCCGTGGTCTCATCGAGCGGGCCGGTGAAGAAGGGGCAGAAGAATGGATCAAGCGATGTCTAGCCATGCCGTCCGTTGCGAGTCAAGATGCGCCGCCAGAAGATGCCGTTCGTCCCTCACCTGTGACGGAGCCGGTCGCCGGGTCAAGTCGTGGAGCGGAAGTCGTCAGCGACGAAGGTCGGAGGTCATCGCCGTCACCGGTACCGGAAGAAGACGATCGTGCGGATGACCTGCGCAGGCGCGGTTTGCGAGGACGTTCCAGGGAGGATGCCGTCCCGGCGAAGAGGTTCTCGCCATCCAACGACGCCGGACCGGAACGGGGACAGACGGCACGTCTGCCGTCGCACGGAGCAGAGAGAGGCAGGCCTGCCTCTCACACCACCGGAGGTTCGTTAGCACCGGCAGCGGACACAGATCGGCGTCTGAGGGTTCCGGATCATCCGCCCGTCCGAGGGCAAGGTGAGATTCACAGGGTTTCTTCAGTACAGGCCACTCTGATGGGGTCACGCTGTCCTGCCCGCTTAGATCCTCAGTGCTTGGCGGGCGGTGCTTCCAGGGAGTCAGATTCTTCTGCACAAACAGCCGGTGCCCTGACCGATCTGTTTCAGGGTTTTCTCACTAACTTTCAGGCTATTCTAAATTCTAACGCTCCTTCGCCTGCTTCTACCACCCCTATGGCTACTATGCATGTATCTGCTGTACCTGTATCTACTACCCCTATGGTTACTATGCCTGTATCTGCTGTACCTGTATCTACCACACCTGTGGTTACTATGCCTGTATCTGCTCACAATGTTGTGCATGAATCATCTCCTCTGGACGTATGGGCGCCATCTAGTGGCCTTTTAGCTATTAACATGCAATCGCCAGTTAGTAATCCTCTCCCTAGCATTGGTTCTCCTCCTGTTCCTCCTGCTTCTGTCACCTTGGCTAAGACGCAGAATCTTCCCGAGACATGTCTTAAGGAAGCACTTACATGCGAATTGTCAACTCTAGGTTACCATCTATCAGATTCCATAAAAGAAAAAATATGGAGTGGTAAATTTATAGACTTGCTTTCTCTACTTCCGTCCGTGAAGGAGTTTGTGTCTAAAGGTGATAGAAAGGAGGAGGAAGATAGGAAACGCCCAGTAACAAAAACTTTTAATAATTGGTTGCAGGCATTTTTTATCTATGCTGCTGTGATGTGCGAGAAACACCCTTCCAGAAGTATTGGGTTGTTTCAGCATTTAGACATTATTTTGGAAGCATATAAAAACTTTGGCGGTACGGCTTGGTTTTCATATGACGTAGCTTTCCGTCAGAAGTTGGCAGTTCAGCAAAACCTAAAGTGGGGTGTTAAAGACGTCAGCCTTTGGCTGGATCTTTTTCTGCCACAAAGGTCCAATTTTAGTAGACAAGCCTTTTCAGGGTCACAGCAGCAGCCCCCTGCTCCTTCCTTTCGTAAAGGAGTCTGTTTTTCTTACAACGATTCACAGTGCAAGTGGCCGGGGACATGCAAATACAAGCATGAATGTGCTTTCTGCGCAGGGTCCCACCCCATTGCTAAGTGTTTTAAGAAAATGCACAGTACACAACAGACAGGAAATTTTTCAAAAAGCCATAACCCCGGTAAAATACACGAAATGTTGCCGTGGCTTCAACAATTCCCCGACAGGGCGAAGGCCACCCTAGTGGCTGAGGGTTTTACTAACGGGTTTTATTTACCTTCTTTTACTGGTTTTGGTTGTACAGTTGTAAATAATCTTAAATCTGTTGGTCACCTTGAGGAAATAGTAATCAAGAAAATTAATAAGGAATTGTCTGCAGGTAGGTTTGCGGGTCCTTTTGATTCCCCCCCGTTTCCTAATTTCAGAATATCGCCACTGGGCATAGTTCAGAAGAAGGAACCCAATACTTATCGCCTTATCCATCATTTGTCGTTCCCCTCTGGGGGGTCGCTGAATGATGAGATTGGCGAGGATGAGGCTTCTGTTCAGTATTCCTCTTTTGAAGATGCTTTGGTGATCTTGAGGAAATTGGGAAAAGGTGCGCTTCTAGCAAAAACTGATATCAAATCTGCGTTTCATTTATTGCCGGTTCACCCCGATTCTTTTAATTCCCTCGGTTTTTTCTTTTTGAATCATTATTTTTTCGATAAATGTCTTCCAACGGGTTGTTCCCTATCGTTCCCTATCGTGCTTTTATTTTGAATGCTTTTCTACTTTTTTAGAGTGGGTAGTGTCCTCCAAGGCTGGTTTATCTGGTATCGTCCATTATTTGGACGATTTTTTGTTCATGGGTTGGGCGGATTCCGCTGACTGTTTGCATCTGCTTGAGACATTCTTTGGTGTGTGTAAACAGTTCGGGATTCCTTTGGCGCATGAAAAAACGGAGTGGCCTTCAACCAGTGTACAATTTCTGGGTATCACTATTGATACAGATTTAATGGAGTTTAGATTACCGCAAGAAAAAGTTGAAAAGTTGCAGAACAGCTTGATTATGATGATTCGCAAGAAAAAGACGACGTTGAAAGAAATGCAGTCTTTGTTAGGCCTGTTAGCTTTTGCCTCCCGGATCATACCTTTAGGTAAGTTGTTTTCGCGGAAGTTATATGCAATAATTTCTGGTTTGAAATCTCCCTCTTCACACATTCGATTGTCCTCTGAAATTAAGGAGGACATACTGGTATGGTTACAGTTTTTATTTTATTTCAACGGTAAAGCAATCTGGCAAGAGGAATTTATCACTGACCAGGATTTCTGTCTGTTCACGAACTTGGCGGGCTCGGTGGGTTTCGCCGCCATTTGGCGCACTCACTGGTGCGCTGATTCTTGGCCTGACAGATGGCAGCAATTGGGTTACACTCGCAACAGTGTATTGTTGGAGCTTTTCCCAATTGTGGTTGCACTTGAAATTTGGGGTCCCCATTTTAGAAATAAACGTATTTTGGTTAGAACGGACAATAAAGGGGTGATGTTTGCGATTAATTGTCTTTCTTTTCTTCCAGATCCCCACCTGTCATTAAATTATTGCGGTACCTTGTATCCAAATGTTTGCGTTTGAACATATGGATTAAGGCTACTTTTGTGCCTGGTAAGGACAACTGTGTGGCAGACTCTTTATCTCGTCTGCAGATGGAGCGTTTTTTTCTGCTGTTTCTGGACGCGGACCGGACGGGTTGTCTTTATCCAGATCGGCTTTGGGACACAGTTTAGATTTGGTCGCTCACAATATCACGGTTTCGCTCGCTCCGTCCACGCTGGCCGGATATCAATCGGCCTGGGATCTGTGGAAATCTTATTTATCTTCGATTGGCTAATCGCATGGTTCTTTTTCTGAGGGTTTGGTTTTATCCTTTTTGAATTCTTTGTTCCACAAACGGTACTCATGGTCCCACATTAACAAATTATTGGCGGGTGTTTCTTTTTTCGTTAAATTGGAGAATCATCCACCTTGTTCTTCCTTTTTTTCAGTGCGACAGGCTTTAAAAGGCTATCGCAAGTCGAATTGGCGCCCTGATCGCAGGGAGGCTATTACCCCTTACCTTTTAAGAAAGTTGTGTCATGCCACTAAACATGTATGTTTTTCCAATTACGAGTCGGATATGTTCAGGGCAGTTTTTTCGCTTATGTTCTTTGCGGCACTGAGGATATCCGAGCTCATTCATGATGTCAGGTATGGCAATTCCGGCTTGAAATTTTCCGATGTTAAGACCCATGTTTCATCAATCAGTCTCTTGCTGCGGTCTTCCAAGACGGATCAACTTGGTGTCGGTAAGTGGGTTCATTTACACCAGTATGTGAATTCAGAGATATGCCAGTTTTATTATTAAAACGTTTTTTGTCGATCAGGTCGATCGAGGATGGTTCTTTGTTTGTTCATCAGAACGGTAAAAGTTTAACTAAATATCAGTTTGATGCGGTTTTGAAAAAATGTTTGAAGTTTCTGCAAATGGATCATTATCGTTTATCATCTCACTCCTTTAGAATTGGGGCTGCCACAGAAGCTGCTAGGTTAGGGGTTAATGCTCAAGTATTGAAGAATATAGGTAGATGGAAAACGGACGCCTATTGTACTTACATTCGACCTAACACTTCTCATTGATATTCCAGGGCCCCAATGCTTGTCGACTTTGATCGTTGGCCACTCTTTTGTACACTGGGCCCGAGCAAGGGCTAGGAGACGCTGCTATTCCGAGAACATTGGTCTGGACCCGCTAAATTTTCGTGTACAGTGGTTTAGCAAGCGGGGCATGCATTGGGCTGAATTCCTACCTGAGATTTGCAAATTGCTACAAGTTCTTCCCCCTCCTGATGTTATGTTAATTCATCTAGGGGGGAACGACATTGGGAAATTCAGAACACTTGACCTTATTTTCAAAATTTCGGGATGACTTCAATTATCTCAGGTCCGTCTATCCAGGAACCAGGTTTATTTTTTCTGAAATTATCCCCAGATTAGTGTGGTTCAAGCATAGTCATCTTAAGCCGCTTGAAAAAGTTAGAAAGCGAATCAACAAAGCTTTGGCCAAATTGTTAGGCGGGGTCGGCATCTTTTCTTTCAGACATTGCGAGCTGGAAGGTGGAATTCCCGACTTTTATAGGCATGATGACGTTCACTTATCCGATCTGGGACTCGATGTCTTCAATGCCAATCTGGGCACCTGTATAGAAAAGGCCGCGTTGTGGGGTGGTGACAGGAGGGCGTGAGCCTCCTGTCTTTTGGATATTTATTTGAAGTTATTATGATTTGTTTTGACCTGGATTGTAGTGATCAGGTCAATTTTATGTATACTGATGTTTTTGAAGTGTTTAAACAAGCATTAAACGGCCGCGGCCTTTTAAATTCCAGATTGTTGTGTGGTGTCATCATTTATTTAGAATAAGCTAAATTTAGAGTTAAGTCCTGTCTGCCATCCCATGTAAAGAAAAAGGGGTTTGAATAAGCCCCTTTTTCTAGATGGGATGGTGACAGGCCATTTTCAACTTTAGATAAGCCATCTTAAAAAGGCTTTAGTTAGGCTTAGCTGTTGCTAGGGTAGATTAGGATTACAAGGTTATGTTTGGTTAGAATAAGCCCCAATCGTAGTGGGATTTCAGTGTAGCTAGGGAGTTTAGGCTATTATCCAGTTCTAACCTGTTTTCTTCCCGCCTTCCAGAGCCTGCCTGTGGGTTATAAAAAGGGGGCTCATTCTCATAAGCCATCACTCACCTCAAGAAAGAACTTCGTGTCAAGTACCAGCTTTCTGTCTCCCTCCCCCCCACCCCTTTTATTGTCGCGGTCAGTTTTTGCTTGTAGGGTCACCTTTGCGTAGTGCAAAGGGGGACGATGTTGATGATATGGTTAAAGTTATAATATGTTATTATTACGGATATTTATTTGAAGTTATTATGATTTGGTTTGACCTGGATTGTAGTGATCGGGTCAATTTTATGTATACTGATGTTTTTGAAGTGTTTAAACAAGCATTAAACGGCCGCGGCCTTTTAAATTCCAGATTGTTGTGTAGTGTCATCATTTATTTAGAATAAGCTAAATTTAGAGTTAAGTCCTGTCTGCCATCCCATGGAAAGCGATTAGAACAATTGTCAGTTTTTATTGCTGTCTGTGCCCCCGTTAAAAAGATTTACAATCTCTATTTGTCCTGTTTACCATTATCATTGAAATTAAAAGTAAAGGAAAATCCAAAATTTTAGGTTATCCCCAGAAGAGTAATCAAGGAGAAATCTTCCAATAGGGATACTATTTCTGGTGACCTGGAGGTCCTCAAGGAATTCCCTTTATTATCAAGGATTTCCTCTCACTTCCTGAAACAAAAGTAAACAAAAGGAAATTTCCGCAATGGGACACAGATGGTAAAAAAAAAAAAGTCTGATAGGGGTTATAACCCTCTATCCAAAATGAAAAAGTTTTGCCTATAGTTCTACTTTAAGGCTCGGTTCACACTGGTGGGACATGGGGTCCAACCTGCGAGACTCCAAGTCGGATGACATGTTAGATTCAATGTTTCCCTATAAGAGCTATCCTAACTGATACTACACACATTTGTCCGTCTTTAGAAAAGGTTCCTGCACTACTTTGGTCCGACTTTGATACGACTTTAATGTCACAGAATAAAAAAGTCACATCGAAGTGGTACTCCAAAGTTGCGCTGAAAATCACGCAATTTTGGACTACTGAGAACCGAGCCTAAAAGATAAAACTGTATTGTGGAAATAAAAAAAGCTCTGTGTGTAAATGAAGTCTTGGGGCTCATTCACATAGGTGCTATGGCCTGTACAGTGTGAATCAGGGTTTTTTTTTTTTTTTTTTTTGCGGCTATTGCTGTTTGCAGGCAGCCTATGTTACTCTATGGGGATGCAGCAGCTGTACGAACGCAGCCACAGGTCCTAACTTGACAGCCATGTGGATGCAGGTGTATTGTCCCAGACACGGACAGTGTGTATTTGAGGCCATTCACCTATACCTGGGAAAGGTAATTTTTAACCACTTTACCACCGGAGGATTTTGCTGTCTTCCGTCCAGGCCACTTTTTGCGATTCGGCGCTGTGCGACTTTAACTGACAATTGCACGGTCGTGCGACGCCGTACCCAAACGAAATTTACATCCTTTTTTTCCCACAAATAGAGCTTTCTTTTGGTGGTATTTGATCACCTGTGCGATTTTTACTTTTTGCGCTATAAACAAAAAAAGAGCGTTTATTTTGAAAAAATAACAATATTTTTCACAATTTTTTTAATTTTTGGCCAATTTGTTTTTTGCTACATATTTTTGGTAAAAAAAATCACAATAAGCGTATTTTTATTGGTTTGCGCAAAAGTTATTGCGTTTACTAACAAAGGGAAAGATTTCTGTCATTTTTGGTGTTTTTTTTTTTAACACGTAATGGCGGCGATCTGCGATTTTTTTTTTGCGGGACTGCGACATTGCGGGCGGACAGATCGGACCCTTGACTGACATTTTTGACACTTTTGGGGGTACCAGTGACATTACTGCAGTAATCAGTGCTATATATATGCACTGTTACTGTAAAAATGACACTGGCAGGGAAGGGGTTAATTTTATTGGAGAGGGAGGGGTTAATGTATGCCTGGTGCTTACTGACGTGTGTGGGGGGAGGTGACTGAGTGACACAAGGACAGATCCAGGGTTCAGCTATGCTGAACCCTGCAATCTGACCCTGCCTGTCACTTCACAAGCAGGCGGATCTCCACACTAGATCCCCGACGATCGGGTAAGAGCAGCAGCGCTCCTCCCCTGGCCCGACTCCCGCTGTGACTGAAAACAGCGGGAGCGAGCCTCCGTCGGTGCGCGCGCGCGCGCGCCGCCCACAAGGGGCGGAGTCCAGCGACGTAGGTCTACGTCGCTGGACGGGAACGAGCCACTTTGCTGCGGTAGCAGCAAAGTGAGCGGGGCTAAAGTGGTTAATAACATTAAATTACAATATGACTTGTGTCGCAATTGTGTATGCAATACTATTAATAGTTTTTTTTTTTTGCTTGTTCATTTTTTTCCCCACAAAAGTGGAATTGCCCTTTAACCTATTAATGTAGTTTCAAAGGTGTTTTTTTAATATGTTTAAACTCTAACTGAACCTTCTGGTTCCTGATCCTGGCTTCGTCTGATTACCCTGCTGGTTCCTGATCCTGGCTTCGTCTGACTACCCTGCTGGTTCCTGATCCTGGCTTCGTCTGACTACCCTGCTGGTTCCTGATCCCGGCTTCGTCTGACTACCCTCCTGGCTCCTGACCTCTGGCTTCGCAAAGACTCTGCTTCGGTTTTGCCATCCGTTTGGACTTTTGCTTTACAGCTTGATTTTCAATAAAGCCTTCTTATTTTCACTTATCTGTTGTTGTACGTCTGGTTCATGGTTCCGTGACATTAGGACCAAGCCATGAATTCTGACGGTACAGGGCCATCCTCGCTACCCACGCTGGTTGCCAGACTTGATCAGCAGGATCACCTGTTGGGTCAGTTCGCCGTGGCGTTGCAAATCCTGCTTGAACGCACGGCTCATTTCGCTCCCGTTGCCGATGGGTCGGTTGTCGCTCCTGGGCCCGCTCCTACTGCCGCTCCGGTTGTTGCGCCAGAGTCTACCCCGACACCTGTTGTTGCGCCTGCGGTGTTTCGGGGTATGACCGGTTCTGCCCCCCTTCCACAGCGCTTTGGGGGAGAGCCAACTCAGTGCCGAGGTTTCCTCAACCAGGTGGGCATTTATTTCGAGTTGCTGCCTCATGCCTTTCCTACTGAGAGATCAAAGGTGGGCTTCTTAATTTCGCTGCTCTCGGACAAGGCCTTGGCCTGGGCCAGACAGGGCCGATCCTAGGGTAACAGACGCCTGGGTGCAGAAATATTTATGGCGCCCCCTGTGTGGGCGTGGTCATCTTACTAACCCCTCCCCTTTCCTAATGGGACCTGGAGGGGGTCTCTCCAAGGAACACAGAGAGGGCCTCTGTTAGAGAGTCTGTTAGAAAGAGCCTCCACCAGGCCCCATTAGAGACTACAATGGGGTTGTATCATGGGACCTGGAGGGGGGTCTTTCGAGGTCATCTTTGTGTGCATTTTAAAGTCTATGTTAGAAAGACCCCCCACCAGGCCCCATTAGAGACTACAACAGAGTCTAATGGGACCTGGAGGGGGGTTTATCTTACAGAAGCCCTCTCTGTGACTATTTGAGAGTCTCTGATAGAAAGAGTCCCCTCCATCCCCGATGAGAGACTACATTAGAGTGTCACCGAACAATAGAAAAATAAACAATATTATATTAATAGCACTTTGATGCCCAGGCCCAAGACTAGAAGACTTCACTTATCTTAAATAATGGGTACTGGGGCTGGCTGCTGGTCCTGGGGCCTGGCTTCTGGGGCTTTGCTGCTGGTCCTAAGGTCTGGCTGCTGGGGCTGGCCTGCTGGTCCTGGGGTCTGGCTGCTGGTCCTCCTGATTCCTGGCTGCTGGTCCTGGTTTTTGGGGCTAGGCTGCTGGTCCTGTATTCCGGCTGCTGGTCCTGGGGTCTGGCTGCTGGGGCCTTGGGGCTGGCTTCTGGTCCTGATTCTTGGCTGCTGGTCCTGGGGTCTGGCTGCTGGTCCTGATTCTTGGCTGCCTGTCCTGATTCCTGGCTCCTCTGTGGTGTGCCGGGCTCTGTGGTGCCGGGCTCTGTGGTGTAAAGCTCTTGTGTGACATCTCAGCGGGGCTGCGGATGTCACTGTGAGAATGGCGCCTCCATAGTCCTGGCTCACAGGCGGAGTGACATCAAATGCACTCCGCCTGTGAGGGGAGGAGCCGTACAGAGAAAGTAGGCGGCTGCAGTAGAGAGCAAAGCCATTGCTTCCTCTGTATGGCTCCTCCTCTCCAGGGCTGGTGCAAGGATTTTTGGCCCCTAGGCAAAATAAAAATTGCTGCCCCCCCATATGCTCGTGAATGTGCAGTACAATGCGCATTATTAGTACACATACACTTCCATAAGCCTAAAACGTTTTACTATGCATTAAACTTCAGTCTAAGTTACAGTCAGAGCATGTCATGTACACTACACATACACTTCCATAAAGGTAATGTGACATCACCGTCATGTTATGGAAGTGTATGTGTAGTGTACATTACATGGTCTGACTGTAACTTATCAAACCCAGTGATCACACTGTGATCAGCCCATACACAGGCAGGCACTTTAATTCATCTGTCAGTGTGGGACTGAGATATGTCCCCTGGTAAAGTCTGCCTCCCTCCCAGGCTCTGCTAATCAGTGTCACAAACTGCCAGCATACACTAAAACTTCAGCAGGCTCAGGCTGTGGGATGGCATGGCATGGCCGAGTCACACTCACACACACGCCATGAGACTTCTTCCTCCTCAGCTCCGCATGGGAAAAAGGGGCTGGACTGGAACTCTCTGAGCAGCCCCCAGCCTGCTTGCAGTAACAGAGAGGAAGATTGTAAGGAGAGGCAGCTGCTATACTACACTCAGCGATCCATCCATCCATCCCATCAATGTTTACACCTCACACCTCACCTGATCATCTGTCATTGTCATGTGCTTGCCTTTTTAAAGCTGGAACTCTCACCTGGCATCTCCCTCTGTCCTGTCTTCCTCCCCCACTGTCGCCCCTTCCCTCAGCTCACAACTACAAACATAGGCGTGCGCAGCCTATGGCATTAGGGTGTGCACCTCAAACCAAAGCTCAAACACACACAGTGTATACACACACAGTACACAAACACACAGTATATACACGTATACACACACACAGTATACACACACACAGTATACACACTGTATATACACAGTATACACACACACACACAGTATACACACACAGTATACACACACACACACAGTATACACACAGTATATACACACACATACACACAGTATACACACACACAGTATATACACACACAGTACACAAACACACAGTATATACACACACACAGTATACACACACACAGTATACACACACACAGTATACACACACACAGTATACACACACAGTATATACACACACACAGTATATACACACACACAGTATACACACTGTATATACACACACACACACACACACAGTATACACACACAGTATACACACACAGTATATACACACACACAGTATACACACTGTATATACACACACACACACACAGTATACACACACACACACAGTATATACACACACACACACACACACACACACACACACAGTATACACACAGTATATACACACACATACACAGTATACACACAATATATACACACAGTATACATACACACAGTATACACACAGTATATACACACATACACACAGTATACACACACACAGTATATACACACACATACACACAGTATACATACACACAGTATACACACAATATATACACACAGTATATACACACACACAGTATACACACGCACACACACAGTATATACACACACAGTATACATACACACAGTATACATACACACAGTATATACACACACAGTATATACACACACACACTATACACAGTATACACACACACATACACACAGTATACACACAGTATATACACACACAGTATACATACACACAGTATACATATACACACACACACACAGTATATACACACACACTATACACAGTATACACACACACATACACACAGTATACACACACAGTATATACACACACACAGTATACACACAGTATACACACAGTATACACACACACACACACACACACACACACACACACAGTATACACACACACACAGTATACACACTGTATATACACAGTATACACACACACACACACACAGTATATACACACACACAGTATACACACTGTATATACACAGTATACACACACACACACACACAGTATACACACACACACAGTATACACACACAGTATACACACAGTATACACACAATATATACACACAGTATACATACACACAGTATACATACACACAGTATATACACACATACACACACACAGTATATACACACACACACACACACAGTATATACACACACACATACACACAGTATACATACACACAGTATACACACAATATATACCCACAGTATATACACACACACAGTATACACACGCACACACACAGTATATACACACACAGTATACATACACACAGTATATACACACACACTATACACAGTATACACACACACACTATACACAGTATACACACAGTATATACACACACAGTATACACAGTATACATACACACACAGTATACACACAGTATACATACACACAGTATACATACACACAGTATACATATACACACACACACAGTATATACACACACACTATACACACAGTATACACACAGTATACACAGTATACACACACACACACAGTATACACACACACACAGTATATACACACACACACACACACACACACACACAGTATACACACACACACACACACAGTATACACACACACACAGTATATACACACACACACACACACACACACACAGTATACACACAGTATACACACACACAGTATACACACACAGTATACACACACAGTATACACACACACAGTATATACACACACATACACACAGTATACACACACACAGTATACACACACACAGTATACACACAATATATACACACAGTATACATACACACAGTATACACACAGTATATACACACACACACACAGTATACACACGCACACACACAGTATATACACACACAGTATACATACACACAGTATACACACACACAGTATATACACACACACATACACACAGTATACACACAGTATATACACACACCAGCACTTTCCATCTAAATATCAGCCTGCCTGATTGAACACACTGCTGCTGCCTCCATTTCCTGGCATGCTGGTACTTGTAGTGCTCCAGCAGTTCACAGACATTGCATGTGGTAATGCAGAAGAGAGGGAGGTGGTCAGGTATGGAGTAGGGAGGTGCAGTAGAGATTGGAGGAGAAGGTTAGAGCATATCCTCCCTCCAGAAGCAGTGCACTGCTACTCACGCAGAAAAAACAACAGACTCAGAGACAGGAAGAGAAAACACAGCCCTCCCCCCTCCTCAGCAGGGGAAGCACTGACAAGAATACATTTAGTTTATTTTCCCCAGCTCACCTTCTTCTATAAAGGCTGCAGGCAGTGCACTCTCCTCTCCTCTCTTCTCCAGGTCGGCATCTCCTGCTGAGATATCAAACAAGGCGCGCTGGGGAAGGGGGCGTGTCCACTGTGTTCCCATTGGCTGAGGAGGCAGCAGAGAGGCGGAGCAGCTATAACCAATGTATTTTTTCAGTGAAAGTCGAGGCTGCAGTGAGAGACTTGCAGCCGGGAGAGGATAGTGCGCCCCCCACCTTGCGGCGCCTGGGCGCACTGCACCCTAAGCACCCGCCTCGGACCGGCCCTGGGGCCAGACCTTTATGGGAGAACAACAATCCGGTGGTTGCCGAGTTTTCCGGTTTTGTTGCTTCTCTTCGGAGGGTATTCGATGTGCCGGCTCGTGCTGCCTCTGCTGCGAAGCTCCTTATGTCCATCAGACAGGGTTCACGATCCGTAGCTGAATACGCCATTGAGTTTCGTACCCTGGCAGCAGAGGTGGGCTGGAATAATGAGGCTCTGGTCGCTGCTTTCTCTCATGGTCTCTCGGATGCCTTGAAGGATGAGGTTGCAGCTAAGGACCTACCAGTGGAGCTCGAGTCTCTTATTTCTTTCCTGATTTTGATTGACACCAGACTCAGGAAGAGACCTTCCTTTAAGGAGAGTCTGCGGAGGCCTCCTAACAGATTGGCGCCTACCTTTGCTGTCCCACCCGTGCCTCCCTCTCCTCCCACGCCTCCTGGGGATGACTTGGCTGGGGATGAACCCATGCAGCTGGGCTTTGCTCGCCTGTCCGAGGGGGAGAGGGTACTCCGGAGACGCGAGGGCCGATGCATGTACTGTGGTCTCGGTGGGCATTTTCGGTTGGCATGTCCGAACCGTCCGGGAAACGCTCGCACCTGAGATCCTGTCGGGGGCAGATCTTGGGTGGAGTCTCCTCGTCCCCGGTTTCCCGTTTCAACAAACCACTGATCACTGTTGTCCTCTCCTGGGTCGGGGGCTCAGTGACGACCCAGGCGTTGGTGGACTCTGGTGCTGGTGGTTTGTTCATTGATAGTGTGTTCGCTGCCGCCAATTCCATTCCTCTGCAGGCCCGAGGTTCTCCACTGGCTCTTGAGGCGATAGACGGCAGACCCCTTCTGCCGCCACACGTGACTCATGAGACCCTTCCAGTGGGGATAGCCATTGGTGCCGTTCACAGAGAGTCGGTCTGCTTCCAGGTTATTTCGTCTCCACACTACTCGGTGGTCTTGGGGTACCCCTGGCTCCAGAAGCATAATCCGACTTTCGATTGGAGATCGGCCGAGATCCTCTCGTGGTCACCACAGTGTGGGGCTAGTTGCATCCATGGGCCTGTCAAGTTGCTGTGTACTTCCTCGGACTCTCTGTTGCCTCCTGAATACGAGGAGTACCGGGATGTATTCGATAAGGTGCGCGCGGTTGCCCTACCTCCGCACCGCCCATACGATTGTGCCATCGAGTTACAACCTGGTGCCGTTCCTCCTCGTGGCAAGGTCTATCCACTGTCGGTAGCGGAGAATGAGGCCATGGAGGAGTACGTGAAGGAGGCGCTTTCACGTGGACACATTCGCAAATCCTCGTCCCCGGCAGGGGCTGGATTTTTCTTTGTGAAAAAGAGGGGCGGTGAGTTGAGGCCTTGCATCGATTACAGGGGTCTCAATCGCATCACGATCAAGAACGCTTACCCGATACCCTTGATTTCCGAGCTGTTCGATCGCCTTAAAGGGGCCACGGTCTTTACCAAACTCGACCTGAGGGCGGCATATAACCTCGTAAGGATCAAGGCGGGCGATGAGTGGAAGACCGCGTTTAACACCAGGACCGGTCATTATGAATCCTTGGTTATGCCCTTTGGGTTGTGCAATGCGCCCGCAGTCTTTCAGGAATTCATCAACGATGTTTTCCGTGACCTGTTGCAGCAGTGTGTGGTGGTCTATTTGGATGACATCTTGGTATATTCTGAATCCATGGAGACCCACATTCTGGATGTCAGACGAGTGTTGCAACGGTTACGAGAGAACAAGCTGTTCGGTAAGCTTGAGAAATGCGAATTTCACCGATCCCAGGTAACCTTCTTAGGTTACATCATTTCCGCTGAGGGGTTCTCCATGGATCCTGAGAAGGTTTCGGCTGTCTTACAGTGGCCCCAGCCCAGTGGTCTTCGCTCCCTGCAGCTCTTTTTGGGCTTCGCCAATTATTATCGGAAGTTCATCAGGGACTTTTCCATGCTAGCCAAGCCTCTCACGGATCTGACCAGGAAGGGCAGTAATTCCCAGGTCTGGCCGCTCGAGGCCATCCAAGCTTTTGAGGCTCTAAAGTCCGCCTTTGTGTCGGCTCCGATTCTGTCGCATCCCAACCCTGGGTTGCCCTTTGTCCTCGAGGTGGACGCGTCTGAGACGGGAGTAGGCGCCCTTCTGTCTCAGCGTAGAACACCAGAGGGTCCTCTGCTTCCTTGTGGGTTTTACTCCCGGAAACTGTCTCCCGCGGAGTGCAACTATCAGATTGGTGACAGGGAGTTATTGGCCATCGTGCAGGCCCTTAAAGAATGGAGGCACTTGCTCGAGGGTTCGGTGGTTCCGGTCCTCATCCTGACGGACCACAAGAATCTGACCTACCTTTCTGAGGCCAAGAGATTGACACCACGTCAGGCCAGATGGGCTCTGTTCTTGTCACGTTTTAATTACGTGGTCTCCTACCTACCCGGTTCCAAGAACATCAGGGCGGATGCCTTATCACGGCAGTACTCCGACCTGTCCAGGGAGGAGTCGATTCCGACTTCGGTCATACCTCCGAATCAGATCCTGGCCGCCATTCGCACCAGCCTGACCTCTCCCCTGGGTGAGCAGATTTTGGCGGCTCAATCTGGTGCTCCCTCTGGGAGACCCAACGGCAGATGTTTTGTGCCTGAGGAGTTGCGCACTCGGTTGTTGCGAACCTACCATAACTCCAAGACCGCGGGGCATCCTGGAAAGAATCAGCTTTCCTGGGCTGTTTCACGTCTGTTCTGGTGGCCTTCCCTACGTTCCGACATCGCCGCATATGTAGCGGCATGCTCCGTTTGTGCCCAGAGTAAGTCCCCTCGGCACCTTCCGTTGGGCCTTCTGCAACCCATAGCCACCGGGGAGCGCCCATGGTCACACCTGGGGATGGATTTCATTGTGGACCTCCCTGCATCCCGAGGCCATACGGTCATTCTCATGATTGTGGATCGGTTTTCCAAAATGTGCCACTGTGTTCCTCTCAAGAAGTTACCCTCTGCACAGGAGTTGGCCACGATTTTTGCCAGGGAGGTTTTCCGGTTGCACGGTTTGCCCAAGGAGATTGTGTCGGATCGGGGGAGTCAGTTTGTGTCCAGGTTCTGGCGCGCCTTTTGCTCCCAGTTGGGGATTCATCTCTCCTTCTCCTCGGCCTACCACCCTCAGTCCAATGGGGCCGCAGAACGATCCAATCAGGCCTTGGAGCAATTCCTTTGTTGCTATGTCTCCGATCACCAAGACAATTGGGTTGACCTCCTGCCTTGGGCTGAGTTTGCCAGGAACACGGCGGTGAACTCTTCCTCTGGGACGTCTCCCTTCATGGCCAATTATGGGTTCCAACCTGCCGTGTTACCGGAGGTATTCTCTCCCCAGGATATTCCGGCTGTGGAGGATCACCTTTCCGTCCTACGTGCTTCTTGGGTACAGATCCAGAAGTCCCTTGAGGTCTCTGCGCAGCGCCAGAGACTCCAGGCTGATCGCAGACGAGCGCCTGCTCCTTCCTACCAGGCCGGAGACCGTGTATGGTTGTCCACCCGCAACCTCAACCTTCGAGTGCCCACTCCCAAGCTGGCGCCTCGCTTTGTTGGTCCCTTCCGAGTGCTTCGCAGGGTAAACCCGGTAGCCTATGCCCTTGCGCTTCCTCCTGGCATGCGGATCTCCAACGTGTTTCATGTCTCCCTGTTGAAGCCACTGGTGTGTAATCGTTTCACTTCCTCGGTTCCTCGGCCTCGTCCGGTCCAAGTGGGCAATCGTGAGGAGTATGAGGTGAGCAATATCCTGGACTCACGCCTGGTCCGCGGTCGGGTGCAGTTTTTGGTTCATTGGCGTGGTTATGGTCCAGAGGAGCGTTCCTGGGTTCCCTCCGCAGATGTCCATGCTCCTGCCATGCTCCGTGCCTTCCACGCACGCTTCCCTCAGAAACCGTTCTTTACTCCGCGGAGGAGGGGCCCTTGAGGGGGAGGTACTGTCATGGTCTTACCTTCTTGCTGTTCTCCTTCGTTTGACATGTGCTGGCGGCCATCTTGGTTTCTGGGTTTCTTGTAGCCTCCCACTCTGCGGCTCCTCCTTCCCACTGGGAGGAGCTGGATGCCTAGCTCATATATATAGGAGGTCTGTGGCTTCAGTTCCTTGCTTGGTCCTCCTGTGTTCACATGCTTCTAAGACTGCTGCTGCTTCTGGTTCCTGATCCTGGCTTCGTCTGATTACCCTGCTGGTTCCTGATCCTGGCTTCGTCTGATTACCCTGCTGGTTCCTGATCCTGGCTTCGTCTGACTACCCTGCTGGTTCCTGATCCTGGCTTCGTCTGACTACCCTGCTTGTTCCTGATCCCGGCTTCGTCTGACTACCCTCCTGGCTCCTGACCTCTGGCTTCGCAAAGACTCTGCTTCGGTTTTGCCATCCGTTTGGACTTTTGCTTTACAGCTTGATTTTCAATAAAGCCTTCTTATTTTCACTTATCTGTTGTTGTACGTCTGGTTCATGGTTCCGTGACAGTCTACGAGACTTTATGCTGGTGTCTTTGGTGTCATCACTTGCAACTTTTTGGAAATAAAGGTATTTGAAACCTATTGGAATCCCTGGATGTGCGGCTAATTCTTTTCCTAAAATGTTTTAATCAACCTGGGGTTCTTCATTACCTCCTGGTATTCCTATTTAAAAAAATATATTTACAAATATCAACTCTAGCCATTTTCCAACAATGGAAAAAAAAAAGAAAACTCATTTTATTAAAGAGAAAATGTGGGCCAATGAGTCTTGTAAAATTCTTCAGTGGAAAAGTAATATTTATTTAAGCTGTTTAAGTCCAAAATGACCTAGGAGGTGGTCCTAATAAAAACGCAAACTGCAATCAAGGTTTATAGTGCCCTGATGAGCGGCGGGGATGAAGAAGATGAAAATGGAACACAGACCATCATCTGTCAGATAAATATTGTGTGCTGCTTTCATAATCTCCCCCAGCTCTCCACTGGGAAGGTAAGATATACAGAAATAATTAAGTACTTGAAAAAGACGGCGCTTATATAAAATCATATAATCTGCTGCGTGCAACATGAGAGGACATTTTATATTTTATAAACTGTAATCAGATACTTTCAGAGCAGCACTGCTTGGAGTACCTGTCACGGTGATCAAGCTGCAGTTACTTTGAAAATATAGTGCAATAACGGCAAGCTTGCTTCTAGATTTAAATAGCTAAAATAAAAACTGTACTTTACCAATACCCACTCTGCTGCTTACTCAAATATATATTTAAATTCACTCATTTTCATAGCTGAAAAAAAGTAAAAAGTTAAAAACCAAAGTTTTTGTCTATCTCTCTATCTATCGCGCTACCACAGTAAGGCCTGCTGGATTTTGGGGTCCTCCTTTGCACACACAGACAGGCGACAAGAATTTTCGCAGCTTTATGCAGACCCAAGAATCAGTCCAGGGGATGTTTGTTTTATTTTTGATTTATTTAGGGCCTGTCTCCCTGCCTTCTGGGCCTTACTTCCCCTGGGATTGGGGGAGACTCCATAAATATTCAAGGTTAGTCTCTTTTCCTCCACCCTCTAAGTTCTAGAACTTACTAGCAAGTTCCAGAAGCCAGGGGGAGGTAACAGAGACCCAGCCCTTGGAGCTCTTACAGCTAACATTAAACTCTTAAGGCGTCAGCATACCGATACATTTTGGACAATTTTATGCTCCCAACTTTGTGGTAACAGTTTGGGGATGGCCCCTTCCTGTTCCAACATGACTGCACACTAGTGCACAAAGCAAAATCCATAAAGACACGGATGAGTGAGTTTGGGGTGGAGGAACTTGAGTGGCATGCACAGCAGTGGATTACCTAGAGCATTTGGCACCCAGGGCGGATCCTATATCTGGCACCCCCCCCCCCAACTTTAAAATGTAAAAACACCCACAAAAATTTGTAATGTTTTCAAGAGTATTTATTGCACATATTTCACAGCCCCCCATCACAGTGCCCCTTGCAGTCTGACCCCCCCCCCCCCTCCCTGCAGACATGATACAAGATGATACAAGAGATGATCAGACTGCAGACATGATAACAGAGATCGTTAGAGACTGAGGATGTGATACAAGAGATGGTTAGAGACTGCAGACATGATACAAGAGATAGTTCAGAGACTGCCGACATGATACAGGAGATAGTCAGAGACTGCAGACATGATACAAGAGATGGTCAGAGACTGCAGACATGATACAAGAGATGGTCAGAGACTGCAGACATGATACAAGAGATGGTCAGAGACTGCGGACATGATACAAGAGATGGTCAGAGACTGCGGACATGATACAAGAGATGGCCAGAGACTGCGGACATGATACAGGAGATGGTCAGAGACTGCAGACCTGATACAAGAGATGGTCAGAGACTGCAGACATGATACAGGAGGTGGGCAGAGACTGCAGACATGATACAGGAGGTGGGAAGAGACTGCAGACATGATAGAAGATACAGGGGGCAAGAGGAAGCAGAGCACTGGAGAGAATTAAAGGGGGGGTTGGAAAGCATTGCAGGGGGGTTGGAAAGTGTGAGAGGTGGAGAGCACTGGGAGGGCGGAGAGGGGGGGGGGTGCTGGAGAGCACTGGGGGGGGGGACTGGAGAGCACTGGGGTGGGAACTGGAGATCACTGAGGGGGGAGCCAGGGTGCACAGGGGGGTGGAGAGCACTGGGAGGGGGGGGACTGGAGATCACTGAGGGGTGGCAGGGTGCACAGGGGGGTGGAGAGCACTGGGGGGGACTGGAGATCACTGAGGGGGGAGCCATGGTGCACAAGGGGGTGGAGAGCACTGGGTGGGGACTGTAGATCACTGAGGGACTAAGGGGGGAGCCAGGGCACACAGGGGGGGGGGTGGAGACCACTGGGGGGGAACTGGAGATCACTGAGGGGGGGAGCCATGATGCACAGGGGGTGGAGAGCACTGGGGGGAACTGGAGATCACTGAGGGGGAAGCCAGGGTACACAGGGGGGTGGAGAGCACTGGGGATCACTGAGGGGGGGGAGCCAGGGTGCACAGGGGGATGGAGAGCAAGGGGGGGGGGCTGGAGATCACTGAGGGGGGAGCCAGGATGCACAGGGGGGTGGAGAGCACTGGGGGGAACTGGAGATCACTGATGGGGGGAGCCAGGGTGCAAAGGAGGGTGGAGAGCACTGGGAGGGGGAACTGGAGATCACTAAGGGGGGGAGCCAGGGTGCACAGGGGGTGGAGAGCACTGGGGGGGAACTGGAGATCACTGAGGGGGGGCTGGGTGCACAGGGGGGTGGAGAGCACTGGGGGGAACTAGAGATCACTGAGGGGGGGTGCCAGGGTGCACAGGGGGGTAGAGAGCACTGGGGGAACTGGAGATCACTGAGGGGGGGCAGGGTGCACAGGGGGGTGGAGAGCACTGGGGGAGCCAGGAAGCATTTGGGGGAGCTGCAAAGCACTGGGGGGAGCTGAAGAGAACTGGGAGAAGGGGGTCTAAAGAGCACTTGGGGGGGGCTGGAGAGGGGGGGTGTTGAAGAGCTCTGGGGTGGGGGCCAGCAAAGGAAGTTGTATATTAGGGGCGGTGGGACAGATGCATAAAGAGGAATTAATCTTTCCATATATCTCCTGCGTCCGTTGAATGCCTGCAGGAGGGAGAGGAGCAGAATCAGGCATTTAGCGGTCGCAGGAGATATATGAAAAGATCAGTTCCTCTTTATGCAGCTGTCCAGGCCGCTTCACCTATCCAGCACATAGCACTTACCTTCTTCCCGCCCCCTGTGAGCAGCGCAAACTGAAGGAGCAGCTATTACAGCTGCCTTCACAGGGAGATGCGTGCCAGCCGACGGCGCCGGCGGGCACCCCTGAGCGGCCTGACACCCCCCCTTCCCCGTGCGTGGCACCCGTGGTGGCCCACCCCCCCTCCCCATTGGTACGCCACTGATGCACAGAGTCCTGGCCTCAACCTGAAAGAACATCTTTGGGATGAATCAGAGCGGAGACTGCGAGCCAGGTCTTCTTCAACATCAGTGCCTGACCTCACAAATGTGCTTCAGGAAGAATGGTCAAACATTCCTATAGACACACTCCTAAACCTTGTGGACAGCCTTCCCAGAAGAGTTGAAGCTGTTAGGGCTGTAAAGAGTGGGCAAACGTAATATTGAACCCTACGGACTAAGACTGGGATTCCATTAAAGTTCATGTGTGTAAAGGCAGACGTACCAATACTTTTGTTGATATTGTGTATATCGAACAGTAGAATGCACCTTTCTTTATCCAATCCCCCTCTTCTTCTAGTCATGTAGATAAAGAGATTCAGATTACATCATATTATATTAAAATGCTCTGTAGTAGGGCTTCATGGCAGTACAACACGCACGCACGCATTTGCACACAGTATGCAGTCTTTTCTACACAGTCCCATGCACACATGATCTTAAACACACATAGCTATTCTTTTTTTTTTATATTATTATTTTATATTCAGCATTATATTATTTATCTTGTAATCATTTACTATTTGTTATTAAGCACGTTTTTAGTTTATGCAAGTATTTTCCATTTTTGAGTGCTTCTCATATTTAAAGGTGTTTCTGCCAAGTTTCTGAAGTACCAAAAACCAATGACAGAAATTAACCCTGCAATGGAGAGTCCTGTGTGCATGTGCACAATCAAAGAGGCAAATAAGAGGGTGAATGTGATTCCCAGTGTTGCTGGAGGCATTCACATGTGTTGGTCCTGTTGGATGATAAGAAGTTTGTGGGTAAGTGCATCGTAGTGGGGCAACAGAAAACATTCAGAATCCAGGTGCAGAAAACAGAAAAACTGTACATTATAATTAAAGTTCGGCAATACACAACAAGCCTGGTGGGAAGGCAACCCGACTGAGAGCATTAGAAAGATGTAACAGTGATGGGTAGTAGCAGAAGTTCTCGGGTGTGCACACAGCGTCTGTCTCAAGGAGTGGAATGGGGCCTGGCTAGTCTGTACCCAAGTGTGGAGGTTTTCCAGGTAGGATGGCGTGTCCCTGCCCTTTCCCTACTTTCCCTGATGCTAAGCTGTGTCCCTTCCAGACGGGTGACCTGTCCCTACTCTGGTCACATACAAAATGGGCGCCAAGCACAGGAGCCAGGGTCATAGACACTGCCTCAGCCAAGATGGCTGTCATAGTCACGTGAGGTGCCAGCATTCAATAGGATAACTGCCCCTTGTGACCCATGAAATCATAGAGGAACTAAGTTCCTCTTGACTTGCTGTCCTTCTACAATGCTGCTGCAGTTGAGCGCAACCTGCAGTGGGGAAAACAGACTTACCTGCCTACAAGTTTATGAGAATGAAGGATAAATAATGGACATTCACTTACTATATGTGAAGGGCTTTGTTATTTGTCCCACGGTTGACACTATTTGTTGAACTTGTTAAACAAATTTATTTTGTTTTTATCAGTGTTTAATTTTTTTATTACTTAGTCATTTTTATCGCTGTTATTGTATTCTGATCTTGGTCAGTGAGAGCTGCATCAAGTGGTGTACCATATACATTTACAGTATCTCACAAAAGTGAGTACTCCACTCACATTTTTGAAAATATTTTATTATATCTTTTCATGTGACACCACTGAAGAAATGACACTTTGCTACAATGTAAAGTAGTGAGTGTACAGCTTGTATAACAGTGTAAATTTTCTGTCCCCTCAAAATAACTCAACAAACAGCCTTTAATGTCTAAACCGCTGGCAGCAAAAGTCAGTACACCCCTAAGTGAAAATGTCCAAATTGGGCCCTATTAGCCATTTTTCCTCCCCGGTGTCATGTGACTTGTTAGTGTTACAAGGTCTCAGGTGTGAATGGGGAGCAGGTGTGTTAAATTTGGTAAAAAATATTGATAAACAAAACAATCAGCGCAGACAGAAAATTAATTAAAATTGATATGCAAGCTGAACACCGACCCGGTTGTTGCACTGTGTACCCATGTTAAATTTGGTGTTATTGCTCTCACTCTCTCATACTGGTCACTGGAGGTTCAACATGGCACCTTATTGTTTATTGTTTTTTCTTTTTTTTAGGGGTCCCCTACCCCTTGTCTGTTACTTATCTATGCTTATATTTTCAATAAAAAATTACAATTTAAAAAAAAAAACATGGCACCTCATGGCAAAGAACTCTCTGAAGATCTGAAAAAAAGAATTGTTGCTCTGCATAAAGATGGCCTAGACTATAAGAAGATTGCCAAGACTCTAAAACTGAGCTGCAGCATGATGGCCAAGACCATACAGCGGTATAACAGCACAGGTTCCAATCAGAGCAGGCCTCGCCATGGTCGACCAAAGAAGTTGAATGCACATGCTCAGCGTCATATCCAGAGGTTGCCTTTGGGAAATAGACGTATGAGTATTGCCAGCATTGCTACAGAGGTTGAAGGGGTGGGGGGTCAACCTGTCAGTGCTCAGACCAAACGCCGCACACTGCATTAAATTGGTCTGCATGGCTGTTGTCCCAGAAGAAAGCCTCTTTTAAAGATGATGCACAAGAAAGCCCGCAAACAGTTTGCTGAAAACAAGCAGACTATGGATATGGATTAGTGGAACCATGTCCTGTGGTCTGATGAGACCAAGATAAACGTATTTGGTTCAGATGGTGTCAAGTGTGTGTGGCGGCAACCGGGTGAGGAGTACAAAGACAAGTGTGTCTTGCCTACAGTCAAGCATGGTGGTGGGAGTGTCATGGTCTGGGGCTGCATGAGTGCTGCCGGCTACAGTTCATTGAGTGAACCATGAATGCCAACATGTACTGTGACATACTAAAGCAGAGCATGATCTCCTCCCTTAAGGGACTGGGCCGTAGGGCAGTATTCCAACATGATAACGACCCCAAACACACCTCCAAGACGACCACTGCCTTACTAAAGAAGCTGAGGGTAAAGGTGATGACTGGCCAAGCATGTCTCCAGACTTAAAATCCTATTGAGCATCTGTGGGGCATCCTTAAACATAAGGTGGGGGAGCGCAAGGTCTCTAACATCCACCAGCTCCATGATGTCGTTATGGAGGAGTGAAAGAGGACACCAATGGCAACCTGTGAAGCTCTGGTGAACTTTGTGCCCAAGAGGGTTAAGGCAGTGCTGGAAAATAATGGTGGCCACACAAAATATTGACATTTTGGGCCCAATATGGACATGTTCACTTAGGGGTGTACTCACTTTTGTTGCTAGTAATTTAGACTTAATGGCTATGTGTTGAGTTATTTTGAGGGGACAGCAAATTTACACTGTTATACAAGCTGTACACTCACTACTTTACATTGTAGCAAAGTGTAATTTCTTCAGTGTTGTCACATAAAAAGATATAATAAAATATTTACAAAAATGTGAGGGGTATACTCACTTTTGAGAGATACTGTATATATATATGTTCCTTTTATCAAGGTTGTTGGTTTTAACGTGAGGTTAAATGTTGCCAAGTACTAAGCAGCTGCAACCCTGCTGAGCTTTTAAGATCAGACAAGATTAGACACATTTAAGGTGGGAAAGCCGTAGGCAACATAGTTAGTTGGAACAGAAGGGGAGTTAATGGGGTTACAGTGCATCCGGAAAGTATTCACAGTACTTCACTTTTTCCACATTTTAGTATGTTACAGCCTTATTGCAAAATGGATTAAACTCATTATTTTCCGCAAAAATTCTACTAATGACAACATGAAAGAAGTTTGTTTGAATTCTTTGCAAATTTATTAAAAATAAAAAGCGAAAAAATCATAATCATATTAAAAAAAAAATAAAAATCATCATGTACATAAGTATCACAACCTTTGCTCAATACTTTGTTGAAGTAGTATTGGTACCAATTACAGTCTCAAGTCTTTTTGAGTATGATGCTACATGCTCGGCACACCTATTTTTGGGCAGTTTCTCCCATTCTTCTATGCAGGACTCCTCAAGCGCTGTCAGGTTGGATGGGGAGCCTCGGTGCACAGCCATTTTCAGATCTCTGTCAGATGCTTAATCGGGTTCAAGTCTGCGCTCCGGCTGGGCCACTCAAGACATTCACAGAATTGTCCCGTAGCCAACTCCTTTGTTATCTTGGCTGTGTGCTTAGGGTCGTTGTCCTGTTGGAAGATGAACATTTGCTCCAGCCTGAGGTCCAGAGCAGGGGCGTACCTAGAGCATTTGGCACCCGGGGCGGATCCTATATCTGGCACCCCCCCCCCCGGCGTGCAGGCCGCGCATTGACCCAGCGACCGGGCCCCTCCTCCTCTGCAAAAACGGCGCAGATTGACCTGAGGCGCCAGACAGAAATACATGTAACTGGCAGTGGCACACTTACTGTGTGCTACTGCCAGTGGTGTCACTAGGGTTGGTGTCACCTGGTGCAGTAAACTATGGTGTCACTCCCCCCCCCCCCCCCGAAAAAATTATTTTCCTGTTTTCTGAAAGCGCACCAAAGATGCAGCATGCGGGACTTTTGGTGCGCTTTCAGAAAATGCAGAAAAAAAATCTATAGGACTGTAGTAAAATGTAGGAAGACCCCCTTTACATTACACAGCCCCCGTACCCCTGGACCCTTTACATTACACAGCCCCCGTACCCCTGGACCCTTTACATTACACAGCCCCCATACCCCTGGACCCCTTTACATTACACAGCCCCCGTACCCCTGGACCCCTTTACATTACACAGCCCCCCCATTGGAACCCTTTACATTACACAGCCCCCCCATTGGAACCCTTTACATTACACAGCCCCCCCCCCATTGGAACCCTTTACATTACACAGCCCCACCCCCCTCATGGAACCCTTTACATTACACATCCCACACCCCCTCATGGAAACCTTTATGTTACACAGCCCCCGCCCCCCATAGAAACTTTTACATTATACAGCCCCCGTCCCCCAATAGAACCCCTTACATTACACAGCCCCCACCCCCCATGGAACCCTTCACATTACACAGCCCCTGCCCCCCAAAAGAACCCCTTACATTACACAGCCCTCACCCCCCCCATAGAACCCTTTACATTACACAGTTTCCGCACCCCCCCAATTGAACCCTTTACATGACATAGCCCTCGCCCCCCTCAATAGAACCCTTTACATTATACAGCCCCCCCAATAGAACCCCTTTACAATACAAAGCCCCCGTCAATAGAACCCCTTTACAATACAAACCCCTGCCAATAGAACCCCTTTACAATACAAACCCCCCCAATAGAACCCCTTTACAATGCAGACCCCCCCCCCCCCAATAGAACCCCTTTACAATACAAACCCCCCCAATAGTACTCCTTTACAATACAAACCCCCCCCATAGAACCCCTCTAAAATGCAGACCCCCCCCCCAATAGAACCACTTAACAATACAAGCCCCCCAATAGAACCCCTTTACAATGCAGACAACTCCCCCCCTCCAATAAAACCCCTTTACAATGCAGACCCCCCCCTAATAAAACCCCTATACAATGCAGACACCCCCCCCCCCATGGAACCCCTTTACAATGCAGACCTCCCCCTCCAATGAAACCCCTTTACAATGCAGACACCCCCCCAATAGAACGACTTTACAATACAATTGCCCCCCCCCCCCACCTTATTAGGAGGAGAGCAGAGAGGGAGGAACTGTTCAAAGCAGAGAATGGGAGAGAGACTCACTTTGCTCACGAGCCCTGCATACACAGCGGTCGGCGGGAAATGCCGAAGTTAACTGTGCTAGTTAATGAGCCGGTGAGTGGTTGCTAGGCAGTCCTAGCAACCAATTGCTTCTCATTATCTAGCACAGTTAACTCCGGCATTTCCTGCTGTGTATGCAGGGCTCGTGAGCGAAGTGAGTCTCTCTCCCATTCTCTGCTTTGAACAGTTCCTCCTCCTCCCCGCTCCTGTGTCAGTGAGCGGCGGAGGCAGTCCGGCGGCCGGCTGTCACCCTGGTGCTCGCTGACACCCCCCTAATGTGTGGCACCTGGGGCGGACCGCCCCCCCCCATTGGTACGCCACTGGTCCAGAGCGCTCTGAATCAGGTTTTCATCAAGGATGTCTTTGTACATTGCTGCATTCATCTTTCCCTCGATCCTGACTAGTCTCCCAGTACCTGCCGCTGAAAAAAATCCACAGCATGATGAGACCACCACCATGCTTTACTGTAGGAATGGTATTGGCCAGGTGATAAACAGTGCCTTGTTTCCTGAAGACATTACGCTTTGCATTTAGACCAAAGAGTTCAATCTTTGTTTCATTAGACCAGAGAATTTTGTTTCGCATGAACTGAGAGTCCTTCAGGTGCCTTTTGGCAAACTCATTTGCCTTTTACTAAGGAGTGGCTTCCGTCTGGCTACTCTCCCATGCAGGCCTGATTGGTGGAGTGCTGCAGAGATAGTTATTTCCACAGAGAAATGCTGGAGCTCTGTCAGAGTGACCATTGGGTTCTTGGACATCTCCCTGACTAAGGCCCTTCTTCCCTGATCGCTCAGAAGAGTCCTAGTGGTTTCAAACGTCTTCCATTTATAGATGATGGAGGCCACTGTGCTCATTGGGACCTTAAATGCTGCAGACATTTTTCTCTACCCTTCCCCAGATCTTGATAAAATCCTGTACCTTTCCCCAGTGCCTCGATATAATCCTGCCTCTAAGGTCTACAGAAAATTTCTTGGACTTCATGGCTTGGTTTGTGCTCTGACATGCACTGGTAACTGTGGGACCTTATATAGACAGGTATGTGCCTTTCCAAATCATATCCAATCAACTGAATTTACCACAGGTGGACTTAAATCAAGTTGTAGAAACATCTCAAAGAAGATCAGTGGAAACAGGATGCATTTGAGCTCCATTTTGAATGTCATGGCAAAGGCTGTGAATAGTTATGTACATGGGATTTTTTTGTTGTTTTTTAATTTCAATACATTTCAAACTTCTTTCATGTTGGCATTATAGGATATTGTTGTTGAATTTTGAGGAAAATAATCAATTTTGGAAAAAGGCTATAACAAAACAAAATGTGGTAAAAGTAAAGCGATGTGAATACTTTTCTCTTAAGCTCATTGACAGACGCAGACTTCTTGATTAATATCAGTAGGGATATACTGCCCCCTACAGGAGTAGGACACTAGGTAGGAAAAAGTTCTGGCCACACCTATGGGCAGTCCCAGGGGGTATATCCTCTCTCTCCCTGCATAGGATGTCAGTTTTTTTTTCTGCCTAGTCAGGAGTAAGGACCTAAGTTCCTTGCTGGGATCTCTGGTCCTGGCA
Source organism: Pelophylax lessonae (assembly GCF_965119305.1). Classification (NCBI taxonomy): domain Eukaryota; kingdom Metazoa; phylum Chordata; class Amphibia; order Anura; family Ranidae; genus Pelophylax; species Pelophylax lessonae. The sequence continues at coordinate 474,476,928 of NC_138771.1, forward strand.
AGCTTTTTTAGATAAATCTTTTTTTAGTTAGCTTTTTTCTCCAGTTGTTCCTGTGAGATCTTCAAGCAATTATGCCGGATCTGGGCGACGGGCTGGATGTTGAGATTCAGTGGTCACCCCAGCCGGCCTACGAGCGCGTGCAGGCCCCAGCCCCGCGCTGGGCCGGCCGCGACATAGTCCCGCTGGACGGGGACTGGCCCCGCTAGTTAAACGTCTCGCCAGGTCGCCTACGACCAGTCTGAATCTGAGTTGCGGCGTCCGTGTTGGCCGACAGCCCCCCCACCTCGGTGGAGAGGGGTTCTGTCAGGAGTTGGCGCCCGCCTGTTCCGGTATGGTGAGTAAAATTTTCCCCCTGACGGGTTTTGGGGTGGACGCGGGCCCCTCCCTGGGATGGTCGGACCCTCATGATCCCGGGTTCCCCTCTGTCCTGTTATGCACCCCCCACCTATCTGCCCCCTCCTTCAATCTGGGTTACAGACCGCATATGGGGGCGGTGGTGTGCGCCGCCGGTGTTGCCCTAAACGATCGTGCGGGGGGGTTACTACCTGTGCCTTCAGGTCCATCCACCGATCGATCCGTGGGTAGGCACGCGGGGGTCCCCTTTTTGGCACTGCGGACCGCACGGGCCGCCATTTTTCCGCGGACCGCGCGGGGCCGCCATTTTGTTGTAGCCTACATGTGCTCTGCATGGAGGCGGCCATCTTGGTACACCCAGCTCATCTTGCTTGAGAGCTGAGCAGCTGTGGGAGTTACTGAGGGCGTGTAAGGGGGCAGAGCCCCTCCCTAGACCCGGGAAAAATCACTCCACAGGACTTCCTGTCATGTCAGAGCAGTCCTGCTTTGAACTCTGATGCATCTCGTGGTGAGCCTTTTGGGGTCTCTCTTCTCTCTTTCTGCGGGGGTCTCGAGGCACGTGACCACTGAGGGGCGCTGTAGCGTTGGACGATTCTTTTAAAAAAAAAAGGTTTTTCGTTTATTTTTAAATTTTGTCATTTTTTGCTGACAGGTTCCCTTGGCGTTGCCATGGACCCTGCTGCACATGTGTCCCCATCTGATCCCCTCGAGGTGGCCGCAGGGCCCTCCGATTTTCCGCTCACCATTGATGCGCTTTCGGCGGTCCTGGAGTCATTTGTGTCCCGGGTGGAGGTGGCCTGTCAGGGACGGGGGGCTAAAAAACGACCCCGCCTACCCCTGTCTTGTCTGATGCCTCAGACTCTGATTCTGAGCCAGTCGCTGCTGCTGCGGGTTCCTCCTTTAGGGTTGATGTCCCGCGCCCCGTCTCCTCTGACAGTGAGGATGACCTCCCTGCCTCTGCCATAGCACAGGACAAGGCACTGGTGGACGCACTGATTATGTCAGTCCGGGAGACCCTAAAACTGGAGGTTGCATCAGTGGATGCAGTTCAGACTGAAGTTGCCTTTGGCACTCGCAGGCCCTCCAAGGTGGAAAAGGTGTTTCCCTTTCCTAAATGCTTTGATGATATTATTAAAGATGAGTGGGCCCATCCAAAACGACCCCCTGGGATGCCTAAACGTATTGCTAGGCGCTACCCGTTTGAAGAGTCCCTCCTTAAAAAATGGACGGTGCCACCTGCGGTGGATCCGCCGGTTTCCAGACTAAATAAGGCCACGGTTATCCCGGTGGAGGATTCCCCGTCCTTTCGGGATCCAGTTGACCGTAGGGCAGAATCTGTGTCCCGTTCCATATTCTCCCTGGCAGGGTCGGCCTTAAGGCCAGTGTTTACCATTGCTCTGGTTTCACAGACATTGACGGAATGGGCCAAGCTATTACGCCATGACCTGGAGGGGAGAAGTCTCCCTCCTGCCGCGCCGGAGTTGCTGGAGCAAATAGTGCAGGGGCTACAGTTTGTTTGTGACGCCGCACTGGACGCTGCCCCATTGCTGGTGCGTGTGTCGATCTCGGCGGTGGTCCTCCGGCGCATGCTATGGTTAAAGTGCTGGTCGGCGGATCAGGCTTGCAAAAAAGCATTAACTGATCTCCCCTTTCAGGGGGATCGCCTGTTTGGTGCTACCTTGGATGAGATTATTAAGGATCTCACTGGGGGCAAGAGCACCTTTCTACCACAGGCTAATAAGGGTAAGGAACCTCGTCGCAGACAGGGACCTTCCTTTACAGCTCCCAAGAAATGTTTTCGCTCCTCCGGGGCGGGCGATAAGGCAAAGTCCTCCAAAGCCCCCCCTGGTCTGGTAAGCAAAAATCCGGTCCTTCCAGACCTGAGGATAAGACCGCTTCAGTCTGAAGGTGCGCCCCCACCCAGATCAAGGGTGGGGGGATGTCTTCGCCGGTTCCCGGACCCGTGGCTCTACAGTATTCAAGACAAATGGGTTCACGAGGCCATACGGTCGGAACACAAGATCGAGTTGCGATCGCTTCTACCGGTGCGGTTCTTCCCTTCCAATATGCGACTGTCCCCGAATCGCCTAATGGCTCTGTTGGGGGCAGTGCAGCACTGGATGCAAAGGGCGCCCATAGAGGGTGCCTATCTTCATGTTTCCATTTACGCAGGACACCAGCGGTATCTGCGCTTTGCGGTGGGAGCGGACTATTATCAGTTTGTGGCGTTACCCTTTGGTCTCGCCTCTGCTTTCCGGGTCTTCACAAAAGTTTGTGCCCCAGTCCTGGCGTTGTTGCGGCAGCGGGGCATATCGGTCCTGGGCTACCTGGACGACCTCCTCTTCTGTGCGGAGTCTCCACAGGCTCAGTGTCATCCGCGGACTCTCCAAAAGGAGATTCTTCTCAAATGGAACTGGAATTTCGATTCCCTGGACAATCGGATCCGGCTGAGCGAGCGGACCAGGTAGTTTCTGGTTTGGGGGCCTCGGTCTCCGATGCTCAGTCAGGGGAAGCCCTTTTTTCTGAAAGTATCCAGGTTATCGATAAATGTGTTGGAACTGAAAGCGATCAGGTTTTGCATGGTTCACCGGACCGAGCATCTTCAGGGCGGCTCGGTTCGGATTCAGTCGGACAATGCCACGGCCATGGCCTATGTCAATCATCAAGGGGACACCAAGAGTGTTCTGGCGGCCGTGGAAGTGGCCGGCAGGTTTTAGGCGGAACAGTTTCGGCTCTTTCTGCAGTTTGCGTTCTGGGTGTGGAAAATTGACAGGCGGACTTTCTCAGCCGTCAGACCCTGGATCAAGGGGAATGGCCTCTTCAGACAGAGGTGTTTCACCAGTTGTGCCTTCATTGGGGCACCCCGGACGTGGATCTGTTGGCATCTCGGCGCAACAGAAAGGTGCAGAGGGTTGTAGCCCGCGCCCGCGATCCTCTGGCGGACGCCGCAGACGCACTGAATACTCTGTGGGGGCAGTACCAGCTGCTGTATGCCTTTCCTCCTCTCAAGTTGTCACCGAAACTTCTTCACAGGATAGAGGCGGAGGGAATTCCAGTCATCCTTGTGACTCCGGATTGGCCTCATCGGGCCTGATATGCCGTCGTGGTCCGGCTGGTCGCAGACGCTCCTTGGCGACTTCCTTTCAGGGAGGATCTGCCGTCTCAGGGACCGATCGTCCATCCTGCTTTACGATCGCTGGCTTTGACGGCTTGGCTGTTGAGAGCCAGGTGCTGAAGGACAGGGGTTTGTCTGCTTCAGTTATCCCTACTCTGATTAAAGCGAGGAAAGCGACTTCCAGAAAGGTCTATCATCGCACATTGAAGTCTTATATCGCGTGGTGTGAATCCCTTGGGTTTCCTCCACGTTCTTACTCGGTGGTTCGGATATTGGCTTTTCTGCAACGGGGGGTTGAGCAGAAACTGGCCTTGAGCACTATCAAGGGTCAGGTCTCAGCATTGGCAATCTTCTTCCAGAGGCCACTGGCTACCCATTCCTTGGTGCGGAGTTTCATCCAGGGAGTGCGGCACCTGGCTCCTCTGGTGTGCGCGCCCTTGCCGCCCTGGGATCTTAATTTGGTGTTATCGGTTCTCCAGAAACCTCCATTTGAAAATATTAGGGAGATTCCCTTGCTTACCTTATCCCAAAAGGTGGCCTTTTTTGGTGGCCATCACTTCGGCACGCAGGGTGTCGGAACTGGCCGCGTTGTCCTGTCGTTCCCCATATCTGGTGGTTCATAGGGATAAGGTGGTTCTTCTTCCGAATCCATCCTTCCTTCCTAAGGTGGTTTCCGATTTTAATTTGAATGAGGATATTGTATTGCTTTCCCTTTGTCCTAAGCCCAGTCATCCTCGGGAGTTTGCATTACACTCCTTGGATGTGGTTCGGGCGATCAGGGTGTACTTGGCTACTACTGACTCTTTTCGTAAGGCTGATTCACTTTTTGTGATCACTGATGGCCCTAGAAAGGGGTTGCCTGCGTCTGCCACGACTATCTCCAGATGGATCAGACAGACGTGGTACAGGCTTATTCTATTAAAGGTCAGGTTCCTCCGTTCCCTGTTAAGGCGCACTCCACTCGGGCGCTTAGTGCTTCCTGGGCCTTCCGCCATCAGGTGTCGGTGCTTCAGGTTTGCAAGGCGGCTACCTGGTCGTCGGTTCATACCTTTACAAAATTTTATAAAGTTGATGTGCTGGCATCAGCGTATACCTCTTTTGGCCGCAAGGTTTTGCAGGCCGCTGTTTGAGGGGACTGTTGGTCTACCTCAGGGGTTTTTGTTTCTTTTTCAGTTAGGTCTCATCCCTTTGTTCGATGAGTCCTCGATGCTTCTGGTTGGCTCCGGTTGGGCCTTCTGGATTGGATTTTTATTTCTGTTATCCCACCCCTCATTTGTGGCACTGCTTTGGGACATCCCTACTGATGTTAATCAAAATAGAGGGGCGGGTCCTGCGTCTGTCAATGAGCGACAGAGAAAACTGGATTTTTGACTTACCGTAAAATCCTTTTCTCTTAAGCTCATTGACAGACGCAGGACCTGCCCCTCTATTTTGAGTTGGGTTGGGTTAAATTCTCTGACACTGCTTTGTTACATAACTGACATCCTATGCAGGGAGAGGATATACCCCCTGGGACTGCCCATAGGTGTGGCCAGAACTTTTTCCTGCCTAGTGTCCTACTCCTGTAGGGGGCAATATATCCCTACTGATATTAATCAAGAAGTCTGCGTCTGTCAATGAGCTTAAGAGAAAAGGATTTTACGGTAAGTCAAAAATCCAGTTTTTCCGGATGCACTGTATTTTTTTTGTGCACAGGCTATCAGGTGAGATTATCATGGTGAGATTGTCATGTTCAGTGTTTAATAAATAAGTAGTATATGTACTTCGGTATGGTTTTGTATTGATAAATGTTTGACTTGCCTGTTGCTCGAAGACCATTATCTGATTGTTTTACTAAGCAGAAAAATATACCAACCCTTCTCTATAATTATAATCACGCAGAAGGCATATCACTGGCCACAAACTAAAATGAGGGGCTGTTTCACTTTAAATTGACAAAAATGGGAGGCTATTTTACTGCCATTAACATTCATGGACTGTGTCACTGGCCACCAACAGAAATGTAGGTGCACTTAATTAGTCATTTACACAGATGATGGGGCAACTTCACTAGACACCAAAGGAAATGGTGGTTACCCTACTGGTCCCTGTTGAAGCAAATGGGGACCCCTAAGGAAATTGAGGGCTACTTCCCTTTAAACCAAAAAAAATGGAGGGGCGGGGGAGGGTTTACGGGCCAAGAAATAGAAATGATGGGGTTGCTTAACTAGCCACCAACAGAAATGGTAAGACTGCTTCACTGCCCCACAATTAGGCAGTGAATGAAATGGAGGACCTCTTTACTTAAAGCCAAAGAAACTGGAGGGGGGAGTCACAAACAGAAATGATGGGGCTATTTCACTGGCCACCAATAGAATTGGAGGTTGCTTTAATGGCTAAATAAAAAATGGGAGAACAGCTTCAGTATAAAAACAATGAGAAGGGGGAGGAGCAGATTTACTGAGGGCTATGTTAGATGATTACAGTCACACACACCTACACAGGTTGAACTGGATGGACTATTGTCTTTATTCAACCTCACCTACTATGTAACTATGTAACTATGTAACTATGTAACTGGCCATAAACAGACAGTTGGGGCTGAGTCACTGACCACCAATGGAAAGGATAATTGGCTTTGCTGGTCCCTCAAAGAAAGGGCCATTTCACTGGAGACCAAAGTAAATAGAGTATTGCTTTACTGTCTACCAAAGAAAATGGTGGGGACACTTTCCTGGCTAGCAGCAGAAAGGAGGGCCCCTTTATTGGAAACGAAGGATATTGAGGTTGCCAGTTTATTAGCAACCAACAAAAATGGTGGTGGCCAATGATAGAAATGGTGGGGTGCGTCATTGGCCACCAAAATAGGAAGGCCCCTCAGTGGCCACCGACAGAAAAGATGAGCCCACTTTAGTGTCCACTGACAAAAATGATTTAACTGTTTCAGAGGCCACCTACAAAATGGGATGGCACTTTACTGGCCATAGAATAAAAGAGGAGCGCATAACTGCTACTGTCACATTAAGTCCACTGGTTCTTTCACCCCCAAAAGAAACAAGGAATCACTTTGCTGTTCACTGTTAGAATCCTTCTTTAAATTGTATATTTATCTGCTTTACTAATAATACTACTCATGTCTGTAGGGTATTATTTCTACAGGGATTATGTAATATGAGGTGGACCTTAAACGATTGACCTCTGTAATTTTACATATTTCTCCAGAGTGTGAAAGTAATAGAAGTACACACACCACTCAAGCAATTGAATAATCAGCAAACCGTTGCAGGTTCTCGCCCCAGCTCACAGCCGTCAATATCAACTATATGAAATAATAGGATTGCCACACACCACAACAAGGTCAGGAGGAGGGGAAAGACCTGCATTTTCCCAGGCTGTACAGGACACAGCTTCCTCCTGTGCCCAGTGAGTACAAATTGCTGTCCAATGTGCACTGGAGCATAACGGTGGCCTGAGCAGGATCCGGAGTGCTGAGTCCAGATGGGCCGACAGCCAGAGTAATCTGGGTGCAGAGCAGAGGGTTTGCTTTTTGGAATTAAACAATGCTTCTCATCTTTGAAGTTATTTCTGCCAGGTTTTTGAATTAGCAAAAAACGTATTTAACAGACACCAAGAAATGAGGTTTGTTTCACTGGCCACTGCACTGCCTCAAACAGGAAACAACTCTTCACTGGCCACTGAAAAAGAAGGGTCCATCACTGCCACCATAATAAGTCCACTGCTTCATTTTTTTATATTTAGCAGTTTTATTTTTTCTTTCAGCAGGGCATGCAGAACAGTACACCAAACAGTAACTATGAAGAACAAATATCACACATAGAAAGTTTAATGGAGGAATTACTTTAACAGTAATAAGACAATAAAAATACAATGCTACTGCATATGCATTAAAAAGGGTATATTATTACCTCCCTGAGACCAAAGACATAATGGACTCTGCCTTGCTCAGAAAGACATATTTTTAATAGAGGAATTTGAGAAATTAGGGGACCCTAGACTAAAGAGAGAAACAAAGAAAATAAGGCCAAGAGCGGTCAAATATGTCAGATGTAGAAAGGTGGATGTGGTGGGTGGGTGTAGATAGGTGGAAAAAAAAAAGGGGGGGGAGGAGGCTTGATGGAAGAGTGAGGAAAGGGACTGAGGGGATGGGTTGAACAGATGAAGAGTAGTTGGAAGCCGTTCTAGATGTCTGGGGCCAGAAACGCACCCTTGTGAAACCCCCCCAAAGGGTCATAAGCCACTATTGAAGTGATGTCTAAGTGAAGGGTAGCATAGTCCCATGAGTACTGAAAATCATGCCAATATTACCAGGTTTTGTTAAATTGCTCCTACTTATGTTTCATAGCTGCTGTCAGGCATTTCATGTTATTCATTTTGTTTACCGCTGTTATCTACTGTACTGACCTACAGTAGGAGGGTCAGTACATCTCCATTTCTATGGAATGCAGACTTTGGGTGCATTGAGCAGGTGAATCAGGAGGGATCACTTATATCTGCGCCTGGAGAGCAACGTGATATGTAGAAGGAATGGCTCCAGACGGTCTTGTAACGAAAAACCTGTAAGTTCATGGATCAGTCACTGGACTGCCTTCCAGAATGGGTATAATTTGGGACACAACCTTGCTCAGAAAAACATATTTAATAAAGAAGTTTGAGAAATGAGGGGTCCAAAATGACCATAGACTGAAGAGAGAAAAGAAAAAGATAAAGCCAAGGGCAGCCAAATATGTCAGACGTAGAAAGGTAGGGGGAAGAGGGGGTAAAAAAGGGGGAGGGGGGCTGGAGTGAAGAGTGGGGAAAGGGACTGAGAGGAGGGGTTAAATGGATGAAGAGAAGTTGGAAGCCGCTCTAGATGTCTGGAACCAGAAACACACCTTTGTGAAACCCACCAAAGGGTCATAAGCCCCTTATTGAGGTGATGCCTGAGTGAATGGTAGCATAGTCCTGTGAGTACTGGAAATTGTGCCAATAACACCATGTTTTATTAACTTGCTCCTCTTTACGTTCTATAGCTGCTGTCAGGCGTTTCATGCCATTCATTTTGTTTACCACTGCGATCCACTGACTTACAGTAGGAGGGTCAGTACATCTCCATCTCTATGGAATGCAGACTTTGGCTGCATTGAGCAGGTGAATCAGGAGGGATCTCTTATATCTGCGCCTGGAGAGCAGAGTGATATGTAGCAGGAATGGCTCCAGACAGTGCTTTAACGAAAGACCTGTAATTTCATGGATCATTTGCTAGACTCCCTCCCAGAATGGGCGAAGCTTGGAACATGACCAAAAAAAAGTATACCTATGTCCTGTTGCCAACGCCAGCAGAGAGGTAAAAATGCAGGGAATATCCTGTGTAGGACAGTGGGTGTCCTGTAACAACATGATCAAAGTTTGTAGCTGGCCTTGAGGACACGGACCTTCTGTTTACTTGTAAAGGTTCTGACCAATCCTGTTCGCATTTCAGTAAAAAAGGGGGGACATAGCCCTCAGGTGGTATATTGGCCATAGAGTAGGAAAGTGACAATGCATGATGAAGTGGGGCAGAATCGCTCATATGATTGAACAGCTCTCAGAGAGCCTCGGCCTAGTTTGATAGACATTAGGAAGTGTTGTATTTGCATAGATTGCCATAGGTTCAATGGGGGGTGGGGGGGGGGGCGGGCATGGCACTAATCTGGGGGATGGTCTGCACTGATCCCCCAGCCAAAAGTGACAGAGTCTGAACTGATTTATCTGGAGGAAGGCCTTGAACTTGGCATCCATCAGACCTGGGGAAAATTCCTGAGCTCCAATGATCAGTGTCAAAGACGTGTAGTGTCACAGACGTGCAGCCCTGATGGGGTCTTGTTAGGCAGCCTGCCTTGGCCAGGACCAAAAAGGTTGTACCTATCAAGGGGTGAGATTTTACCTCAGGAGGCATGAATAAAGATTACCATGGCAGAGTCTGTAGTGGTAGGGCAGAAAAATCCTGCTGTAGTCTGACCTAACCTTTCTCTGTGCCATGTTTAATTCAATCTAGTGTACTTGCCATATGGACAACATAATAATATTTTAAAGGATCAGGGAAGCCAATGCCTTCTCTATCCTTTTGGCAGAGCCAAAAGGTGATGTGTGATCCTCTTCGTCTTATGGCCCCAGAGAAGGGTCAAGAATTCTGCTTTTGACACTAAAAAGAAGGAAGGGTCTGCGGGAGATACAATAGCCTGGGTAGAACTGTCATTTTTAAAACACTATTCCTCCCAAACCATGTAAAAGATTGCTAATGCCTTCATTTGAGATCAAATCTGGTGGAAGCTAGCCAGGGAGGAAAGTTTTCTTTAAAAATGTCTGAGAGAGACGGCGTTAAATATATGCCTAGATATTTGATCTTCTTCTGTGCCCAGTTAAAGGGGAAGTTAGACTGCACTCTCTGTAGTGAGTCCAGGGTGAGAGTAATTTTTTATTGGGTAGGGTTATATTGGAACTGGTTACAAAGAACAGAAGGTCATTTGCGTAAGCAGTAACCTTGTGATGATCACTCAAACTTTCAAGGCCTCTTATGTCTGGGTTAGTTCTAATGCAGCATAGTAGAGGTTCCAAAACAAGGATAAATATGAGGGGGGACAATGTGCACCCCTGTCTGGATCCGTTGCTCAAAGATAGTTCTGTCGAAATAGCCTCGTTGGCCCAGACCGTCACAGTAGGGTTAGAGTAAAAAGCATTTATCCATGCTTTCATGTTAATACCGACACCAATGTAGTGGAGAACATGTCTCATGAAATCTCAGTTGACCCGATCAAAGGGCATCTCTACATCCACTGAAATCAGCAGCGCTGGGATCTCCCTCAATCATGCCCAGTGAATAAGGTCCAACGTTCTGCAAGTGTCATCCTTTGCCTCCCTGTTGGGGATGCACCCCACTTTAGCATTGTGGATCAAAGAAGGTATAAACAGTAGAAGTCTATTGGCCAGTACTTTTGTAAAACAGTTGGCGATCATGGCCATCTTTAACTTGGGGTAAAAGGGGCAGCTGCTTTGGACAATGTTATTGTTGTGGGGCCCAAAGCAGCTGCCCCTTAAGCCTGCGCTGCCCGCAAATTAGGAGCCCCACTGACACTGCGAAGCAACTGGTTATATAACCGCAGGCAAGAAGCGCTGCACTGTATTATTCCCCAACCAGCAGGGGATCAACCAGGGCCAGGAGCTCCACTGACACTCTGACCCTGCCCCATGTAGCCTGTATGTTCGGGACTAGGGAGGCTGCAGGGTAGGAGCTGAAATTGGAGTGGGAGAGAGCGGCAGGTGGCAGTGTTGAGAGCCTTTGTAGCTGGAATCGGAGTAGGAGGGAGCAGCAGCCCACAGTGCTGAGAGTCCGCAGATGGTATGCCTGGCTGGCCAGGACCAGGTAGGTCCTTCTCCCCAAATAGTCTGCCTGTGAGTGTGGACTAAATCCTGATCTGGCTGCGTCTGTTATGTTCACCAATTGGATCATTAGAGCATGGGCCACCAGTGGCACTGGCACATCTTCCACACATACACATAGTGAAACACAACACTGCTTGATGAGCTTCCTTTAGACCTGGTCTCCATCTATGCGGATTTGTGGCCCACGTTTGAATGGGGACGGCATCCCATTTAGTTGAATTTTTGAATTTTTTGCATGTAATTTTCCTTCTGTTCCCACGCTCACAAACCCTTTGCATTTTTAGATGTGTGGGGTGCCATTAGGAATGAATTGCAGCCCTGTGTGTTTTTGAACAGCAGCATGTGCAGGAATCGCAGCAATTCCAGCACCTACAGTCAAAACGTGCTGCTATTTAAAAACATGCGGGGCTGCCATTCATTCTTAATGGCATCCCCACACATCTAAAATTGCGGAACAGCAGGGAAATAGCATAGAGGAAAAGCCTGGTCATAAATGGAAAAGCTGGCCCCCCTGCAGGTTTAAACACTTGCCTACTGGGCACTTTCACCCCCTTCCTGCCCAGGAATTTTAAGCTTTCAGTGATGTCACACTTTGAATAAGAATTGCGTGGTCATGCTATACTGTACCCAAACTGACGTTTTATCATTTTTTTCACACAAATAGAGCTTTTTTTTTATTTTCTGGTATTTAATCACATTGTTTTTATATTTTACTAAACAAACAAAAAAGACCAAAAAATGTTGAGAAAAAAAAACAGTTTTTCTGTTTTAAAATTTTGCAATCAGGTATTTTTTTTTTTTTTATATAGTGTCCTAAGTACAGTACAGTGTATATACAGTGTATAACTGGTGTGGTAGTGATCAGGGGCACTGACTAGTGACATGACAGTATGTAAAAAAATGTATATATTTTTCTTTTTTGTTACATTTAATAAAACAAATAAAAAACATACAACTTTTTTTACATACTGTGACCAGGGCATAACAGTGTAACACTGTTATTTATTTTTTACACACTATGATTGCTTATAACATTGAAAATCACTGTTATAAGCAACTATTTGTTATAAATGAATCCATTCATATCATTGTGTATTGTTGTGATTATCTGTGACTGACCACAGCTAATCACATGGTGCAGACGGGCTGTGATTGGCCCTGTCCGTACTATGTGATCACTGTGACCAATCACATCGAGCAACATAATAGTGTAAAACCAATAGATATTACTTTGAGCTATCCATTGTGTACAATTGCCATGTGATCTGCGGCGAATGGTCACAGAAATTACAAGGTACTGTCAGACTGTCAGTGTCAGCTGTCTGCTCGTACCTCATACAAGTGGGGGGCAGGGCCGAGCTGCTCTCTGTGTGTCTTGTGGACACACAGCTGGCTCGGGAGCAAGCACGCATGAGTGCCCCCATAGCAAGCAGCTTGCTATGGTGGGCACTCTGTGGGGGGGGGGGACCAGGAAAGCTGGTCGGGGACCCCGGAAGAGGAGGATTTGTTGTCAATTGTTGTTCAGATCAAGCTAAGGACTTGTATGAGGATTACTTCTTTATGTACTGCAGGCTTTTTTTTTAGATATATGTCTGTGTTTGATTGTTTTTTGGGATGTTGGAGATCGAAATTGCCTTGGGGGGGGGAAGAAAATGTTTGCCCAGGATCCAATCCATATTAAAGACAGCCCTCTTGGTGATGTTTGAGGCCCCAGGGTGAAGTCACAGGACGTATAAATATGGGGGCCCATCTTAATGGCCAGTGTTATAGTCTGTCTTTAATTTTTTATGTTTATCTGCTTTAGTCATGCTTATAGGGTATTATTTCTATAGGGATTATGTACGAATTTGAGAGCGCTCAAAAGACTTATCTCTATAATTTTACATATTTGTCCAGGCTGTGAAAGGACTCAATCAAATTATATAGAATCTGCTGAAAATATACATTATTTGGGGTATGTTTACAAAATTCTAATATAAATTTAAGGCTTTACAGATTGTATTAGTCAATCAAGTAAAAGGCAGGCAAGCCAAAAGACTAAAGAGTTTATATGGTATCAATGGTAAGAATACTATTTTTTCTAATATAAAATTTCTTGATTAGTGCATAAATAACTGATTTAAAATTACATTCAAACTATATTCATATATTTAGTATTATTTGATTCAAATGATAGCTATAAGAAAGCATCCCACCTACTGTATAGTTACATTTTAGTACAGTATTTTAAAGGGTGAAATACACCTTCCTTAACCTCATCCCCCTCTTCTACTTGTCAACTGGGAAAAGTTATTAAAATGACATTGTGTTCAATAAAACTGCTCTATAGCACGCACTTCAACACACTAATACACATTTGCACAAATCTCTGCGCAAACACATGAACACATGAGCTTACATAAACAGAACTTTCTTACAAGAACATAACTACACTTTTTTGCATTATTATTTTATATTACCTACAGCTCTGGATATTTCCAAGCACTCTCCCAGCCAAGTCCTAAGCAGTACTTCCAAGAGCAGATGAGATTGGGTATACTTAAGGTTGTAAAGATGCAGACAAGTTTATTTTTAAAGGAAGGGTGACTCCAGCATCAAGGACATTTTAAATATATCATTTAAAAAAGTGATTTGACTGTTCTTTTTGGGTGCATAGGCTAGCAGGGAGGACTGACCTGCTCTGTTTTCACTCTTTGCTGGGGCCACTAACAGAAATGGTGGGACTGTTTCACTTACCACCAATGGAAAAAGAGGACCCCTTCACTGGTCGTTCAAGCTAATGGAGAACAGCTTTAATGGAAACCAAAATAATGAGGGGTAAAGTACTAGACACCAACAAAATAATGAGGGGCAGTTTACTAGCCACCAACAAAATAATGGGGCCACTTCAGTGTCCACTTACAGGAATCAGAAGGGGCTGCTTCACTTGTCACTTAAGGCAATGATAATTGCTTCACTGTAAACCAAAAAAAGGGGGCTATTAACTGAAAATAGTGAGGCTGATTTATTGCCAACCAATGAAGATTGGCCACTGAAGAAAAAGTAAGACCACTTTACTGGAAATGACTGAAAATGGGAGACCACCTTACTGGCCAAAACAGATATGGGGGATCCACTGCACTGGACACCAACATAAATAGTTGACTGCTCTGATGGTCACTGAAGAAAATTGAGGGCTATTTCACTGAAAATTACAGGCCGCTTTACTGAAAACTAACAGAAATAATGGGGATACTTCACTGACCACCAACATAAATGGTGGGGCTTCTTCATTGGTCACCAACAGAAATAGAGAGCTGCATAACTTGAAACCTAAGAAAATAGGGGTCCACTTTACTGGTCCGGTCATATGTAGTGATAGAGGGGGTGCCTCACTGACCGGCAAAAGAAATAGAGGGCTTTTTTTAAATTCAGCCCACTGGCTAAATGAAAAATAAAAAAAAAACCTCTGCATGTGTGCCATGTTAAGTGGTTTTACCTTAATCCTCTGCTCCTAGAATAAAAGGTCCATACACACAATGAGAATTCCGGATTTTTTCCATGCTAGTCTTATATAGAAAACAAATAGGTTAGGGGAGGGGTGCACTGGAGGTGCACTGGAGCTCCTGAAGAGCTGGAGGGCCATAGTTTGGACATAGCTGCTCTAGTCTGATCACACCCCCAGATTCCCCCCAGATCCCTCCACTCTGATCACACCCCCCAGATACCCCCCTCCCCAATCACACACACATATCCCCACATCTCATCGGTCCAGCAGCACCAGGGACAGGAGGGTTAGCTGAGTCCTGTGCAGGCATGAGAATATCTACAGCAGGACTTCCACATGCGGGAGGCGGCAGCTGCAGCAATCGGGGGGGAGCCCCCTCCACCCTGGTCTCCTCCTCTGTTGGCACCCCCAGCCTGACACCCCCCGCACAGCCTGGTGTTCGCTGCCTGCACACACTTGGGATCTGCCCACCGCTCCACCCCCTCTGCATGCTTGGATCCATTCCCCCTGCTTTCTCAGTGACAGCAGCAAAACAGCAGGTAAACTAAAACCTCCATGCTGCACCCTCTCTCCTACTGGGCACAGTGTGGAGGTTTTAGTTTGCCTGCTGGAGGGACAGGTATTTTAAAAATTCCCAGCAAGGGACCTCAGTTATGTCATTAGTGTCAGTATAACCCACAGATTATGGTGAGGTGGTCAGTTGACAGTCATCTGTTACAAGCATTGGACAATGATTGGGCTCTAGCTATAGCACCCCAACTGATACATGGAGCACTGCATGCATGAAATGTACTTTTAAGGTCAGTCATTTATGGATAATATTTATCAACAGCAGAGTGTTTTGTGGTGGGAGATAGATGGATGAATGGAGAGACAGAGGAAGATCCATACTTCCTCATTAGAGGTTTTCTTTAGGTAAGTGAGCATTCAGAAAGCCCACATCTATTCCCCAAATGCACTCAGAGGTGGCTAATGATGCTTCTAGATGCAGCTGCAATTTGTGGCATGGCAACAAACAAACTGGCCCGTTGGCTGCTGCCAGCTGGTGTGCGACCACAAATGCAGAATTTCCATCCCTGGGTGCACAATATCTGACAAGGTCAATCAGAGGCTCTATTTATATGTAACCACTTGGATAAGTGGTTACATGTGAACATTGGTGGTGGCGAGAATTTGCCAGCAAGAATCAACTGATGCTCACCAGTAGCTGCCCCTGAACATCTAGGTCAGTGTAGCCTTAACCAGCTTTAATGTCATTTAAAATGTCTTTTGAAATTTGCAACTTTCATTAAAAGAATACATGATGCTCTGCTCGGTTGGGCACTTTTTGTTGTAGGGTGACAACTGCTCCCCAGGTTTTCTCCTGCATTGTCAAAGCTTCCCTGATTTGAAACTACAAGCACCAGAGTCATTGCATAGATATGGTCCTCCATTGTCATGATCAGGATCTGGTCCAGAGCAATGATGTGCAGCCATCCTGTATAGACAGGAAGCGTCTAAAAAAGTCAGAGGAGATCAGCAGCACTGAGGTGCGAAAAAAGGTGAAAAGGTGAAACTAGCTTTTTATGAAAAAAATGGTAATTGTTTATGATACACAGTACTTAAGCAAAATAAATAGCACCCATCTAGGGTTTACATCGACCATTAATGTAACTTGTTTTTCATGTCTGTTTCAGTTTTTTTTTTTTTTTGGTTAGGAGGACTATAGGCTTTAAATAAAAAGGTATTTTGTAAAAGTGTATTGCTATATAGATTACAAGGATCTCTTGATAGGCATATTAAATAGCCACATCCTATTACCTTTTTGAGCCGCAAACTGGAGGGAGGGCCATCACGTCACAAGGGCTGATGGTATTTATGTAATGAACAGCCTGCACTGGTAACGCTAGTTGCTTTCCCAAAGACTTGTACTAACCTTTCTGAGAATTCAGTTCATGAATTAACCAGTGGATAGTTGTTTCACTCAGGTCACTGGCAAAACTAGGGTTGGCACACAATGGCCTCCGTTATGGGCATTAGATTCCGTATTCTTTCCTTTGGCACGATCCAGTTCCTTGGTGATAAAGGCCCTCACAATCAGGGCAATTTGGTTAGCATGAACAGTGGGAAAATTGTTGAAAGTGGCTTATGTATACCCTGTACTGTTCATAAATGGTCAAACTAAAAGGATGAAGCTGGCAGGCCTTAAAGTGTATGTTACCCAAAGGTTTTCATATATGTGTCTGTTTTCCCTGAAGATGTTTGTAAATCTAGCCTTTTGCAATTTCCTTCTTTTTGTTTTCTGTCAAATACCTGGTGATCCAGGCCAGCCCCCCCTTTCAAGTAGTGGAAGTTAGCTGAGTATAATGTAATACTCGGCCTGCCCACTTACTATAGAGATTCGAAAAACCCAAAGAGAGGCTGTGTGGTCACATGACCAGGAAATAAACCATAAAAGTAAGGTACATAAGCATTATTATTTGTAAAAAGAAATTCAATTATTGTTAGCAAACACTATAATTGCTATTTGCTGTATTCCTACGAGTCCCATGTTCACAAAGATTTTAGTGACCCTACTGTTATGGTAACAAAAAAAACTGAATATGTTCCAATCTGTTTTACTATTTATATAAAATATTTATTTTACAAAAAAATATTTATTATACAACACTCTACTTACATTTGCATCAGGTGCTGCATACAGGCAGCCCATGGAAGTCTATGGGAATATGGCAGCTCCACAGACACACAGGGAACGGTTAGAGCCTCTGTCAAGTTTTTATTGCTGTCTGTGTCTCTGCTGGGTGGATTCATCGTCACTATTTGTCCTAGTGATCATCGTCACCAAGACACATAGTCATGAAAAATCCAAAGATTTTAGAGACACCAGGACAGGAAAGGATGGGAAGTCTCCCAATAGGGACATAGACTCCAAAAAAAAAAAAAAAAAAATTCTATCAATACTAAGGTAAAATGATTAAATTTGATTCAACCAGCAGAATTACTTAAAATTATATTTACTTGAAAACCAACCATACAATTCTATGTTTCTACTAGGGATGATCGAACGGTTCGGGTCGACCATCGGTTCGACCCGAACATTGACTGAACTTTTTGCTGAAAAAGTTTGGAATTCGGCAACCAGAACCGACCAAAATGCAATGGGACAGAAACTGGGCTTTAAAAGCCTGTGATTGGACCAGAACCATCAGTAAAAGCCAATTGAGGGGGCAGGAGGATGCTAGGAATGTGATTGGAGTGACTAGGGGGTCCAGAGGCCAATCAGTAGTGAATATGCCCCCCAGTATATAACATAGCCCCGCCAAATCTCTAGCATTGTAATACAGGGACGTGAAAGAGAGTGGAAGCAGTTCTGTTACTCCTGCTTCAAAGTGTTATTTAGCAATTATTAGTGTGAGGAAAGGGATATCTAGTGTAGTTAGGGTACTATTTTCCACTATAGTTAGATTTAATAATCTAGTTTCTGTAGGGAAAGTGTTAAGTGTCAGGGGACCGTAGTATAGTGTAGGGTTAACTGACTCTGACTGCTATGGCAGAGTGACCAAACCCTTCCATGTCAGGGTGACCGCCATAGAAAAAAGATTGTTTCTATTAGAATTGCAATAGAGCAGGATAGTGGCTTCGCCCCTGTCACACCCGGCTTTTTGTTGCAGGCGTTTTATTAGGCTTTTTTGTGGACGTGTTTGGAGGCAGGCATGACATCAGAACTTCCGTGTAGGGGTATATATACACACACACATATGTATGTATATATACACATACACATATATAGGTGTGAAAGTAGCAGAACCCTATGCCTGTGCTAATGAAATAATTAACAGGCATAGGACTTCGCTCCTATCACACCTATATGTGTGTATGTGTATAAATACATATCAGTGTGTGTGTATATATATATACCCCTAAACAGAAGTTCAGATGTCATGCCTGCCTCCAAAGACGCCCAAAAATGCCCAAAAAATCGCCTGCTACAAAAACCACAAAACGCCCAGGTGTGTTGTTGCAGGCGTTTTTTTGGGCATTTTTTGGGCGTCTTTGGAGGCAGGCATAACATCTGAACTTCTTCTAGTTTTTACTACTGTGAGCCAGTCACACTTCAGGTACTGGGAGCCAAAAGTAGAATTGTTTAGGTAGTTTACTGGATAAGAAGAGCATCGGGAGGTTTCTGGGGATTTACTCCTTTCTTTGAGGATTGCAAGATAATATGGTGCCTTGGCTGAATATGACATCATGGTTTACCTTACTTAGTCTATTAACTGTATGCTGTTAGCTAGTTTAGGGTGATAGTTAGAATGTATGGGAATATACATATGTATATTTGTGAATATGTTTGGAGCTCCTTCACTGAAGGGTCCCCTTTATATGTCAGACCAGGCATGAGTCTCCTTTGGTGTAACATTGTTTATTTGTGAATGTTTATGGAGTTCTTTCACGGAGGGGGTCTCCTTTACATGAGCCAGAAGTGAGTTTCCTTCACTATAATATAAAATGCAATTATTTGTTCAGAGAACTTTATTTTTATACTGTTGTGTGGAGTGGGCCCCATTAAGGAGGCAGGTTTAGGATGCCGCACTCCTGGGCGCAAGAGACGTTTTTTTTTGTAGCCAGGACAGGGCCTCTTTTGGCGGGTGTGAGTGTAGAACCCTCTTAGGTCAGGTGCTAGAAGTGAGACAAATTTTGTTTTTGGCTCTGCTGTTTGAAGTGGAGACTTGATTGTGTTTTCGCCAACTATGAGTTCTGCAGCTGCAGGCTTTTCTGTCTCCCCCCGTCTTTACAGAATCTTCTGGAAATATAGTGAGAGAAGGGGGCAGAGTCTGAGCTTGCCCTGAATACAGCTTCAGCCAACCCTTGGTCAAGAAGATGTATATAAGGTGGAGAGCAGAGAGTTGCAGGGTCCTTTTGCCTCCTAAGAGTGGCCCAGCCTGGAAATGCTGTTAAACCTTCCTAGGCTTAGGAGAAGCCTTAAGAATTCCTGGAAAATTCTGACTAAGTGAGGAGCCATAGGATCACCCCTAAAGTCACAGGAACATTCAAGGCAACACCCAGAGGGGTCTTCCTGGGAGAATTCATGCAGAGCCAAGCTGAAGCTGAAAGGAGGTCTTCAGTCTGTTTGAGTCCCAGTAAGTAGGCCTTAAAAGAATTCTCAGGAGAGTCACTGTTGCCCTACACCCCCTTCTTTTTCCAGGCTTGCTGCCATTGTGCCTTAGAGAAGAGAAAGCCTCGGTCTTATAGCTGTGTGCTACCTTTTTGTGGAGGAAAACTCTGCCGAATTAGCTTAGTTGCTTCAAGACAGTGTCCTCGCTCAAGTTGTTTAGTTCTGGGCATCCCAAAGCTTTTCCCAATCCCTATCCTAGTTCTACAAAAACAATAAAAAAACAACAAAAAATACACTATCTGTCTGATTACTGTATGAGGACTGAGTTAGAGTCTGGATGCATCTGGCTGAAAATACTCTGTGCCAGGCTGCTTGCTCCATTAAGGGATCAGAACCTAGGATGAGATCTGCGGACCAAGTCAGGAGGCTGCTACATTTTTATGACATGTTTTTTCTCTATTTCCTTCCTCCCTCTTGTGAGGTCATTTCCTCTTCCCTCTATGTGAGTTGTATTCTTCCTCCTTACAAAACACACATTGAGACTAGGGAGGGCCAATACTCCTTTTTGACCAACTAAATACTTCTATCAAGTATACTGCATTTTATGGTATTGCCACAGCTTTCTGCATGCAAAAAAGTGTTTGGTGAGTTTAGCTATCTCATGAAGATTGTCTGCAGTGAGTGTCTTTGCCATATGCAGACCAGGCATAAAGATCTCAGGAAGGCAAAGTGACTATTACAACAATAGGAGTCATTAAAGTAGGTTTATGCAGCAAAGGAGATAGTCAATAGGCAAAATGTGATGCAAGTCCCCATTTTAATATGGTCAGTTAAAACTAAATCTATGTTCATATATGTCTATATCTTTAAAGCATTACTAAACCAGAAACAAAAATGTAACATATTGCATTTACCAGTTCATAGATGTGAGGTCTGCATTAGTTTATTTTTTAAGGATTTAATTTCTTTATTTTCACTCGGTGATCCTTCCAGTAACACACTTCTAGAGGAGAAACTCTAGGACTTTTGAATGCATTAGGCGCTCAGGGTTAATTTCAGTCTGTAGTAGAAGTTCAGAGGTCAATAAATCTACACTGCTAGAATAACTACTGTAGGCAAATACTTCTTACTGCATAGCCCATTTTATACTGGAAACTTTACAGTTTAGTTTCCCCTACAGCCTCCCTAATGGGGCCCACTCCTTCCTCTGGTCCCATAGCGGCCGGCTACCATGGCTATTTGTTACACCACTGTTACAAATTGTCTTTGGTGTTTCATTCCAGTACCAAGCAACTTATTTTATCTGGAATAACTAGTTAGTGTCAAATCAATAACAAGTACCAGACCCCAGTTTTTAATTGTTAAACATAATATATCATTGCTTTAAACGTCCAGGTCAAAACCATATATGCTAAGAACCCCTGACAAAGTGTTCTGCTAACTTGTAGAATGTTTGGAATAATTCTAAAGCAGCAATGTTTATGTTGTGAATGTTGCTGCTACTGTACTGGAAATGACAGAGCTCTCTACTCTCTGAACTGAAGGAATTCTTACCAACGAGTATGTGTTTTTTTGTAGTTATCAAGCAAATATATATATATATATATATATATATATATATATATATATATATATATATAAAACAAAGGAGATACTGATTGTCTAGGCAGGCTATAGATTTTGCAATTTTCTTTGCAAAAAAAAATTGTTTGATTTCCCCATCATAACAATCAGTGTTGATGGCGGAATCCCTCCTCCAGCGCTATTGTATTTCTTACCGGCAGATCACAATCATAAGTGTTGCCAGCTATAGCCTGTGGCACTGATCATTTCAGGAATACCTGACAGGCTGGTTGTACACAAGTTGGTCAATAGGTTGACTTGTGTAGAACGAGGGAGCCCATACATGGATCGAAATTCAGCTGGTCCATGCTTAATCCATATATGATCTGCTTAACATACACTTTAAAATAGAGAAGTGTCCCTTTCTTATAGTATATATACTGTAGTCTGCCACAACTGCAAATTAAATGGGGATTCGATGAAGGAAGTGGGGGGTAAAGGGGTGTGGGGGAACAGTTTGACTTTAGAGTCCCACTCTGGATTGCTGTAAAAATTTTCCCATACAGTCGGGCCAATCCCCCCTCCCCCCCCCAATACTGCATTAATAAATGCTCATTTTGTCTGGGGTAATAACGAATAAGGTTAATTATTTACCTTATTGTTCAGTCTCAAGACAATACAACCCTTCCCCTAAAATGTCTTCTATTTTCTGCTCCACCAGTCGCAGGTTTACATACATTATTGTGTACAATGTTGATCAATCAGTCGCGCATTGCAAGGAAGCTGAGGGGCTGCCCACTTCCAAGGAGTATTGTAGAGAGGAGAAAATTGCCAGCTACTGGAGGGTAGAGGAATAAGCTAAGTAACTCACCCTATTCGTTATTCCCTAGATGAGGTCTCAGCACAGAATTGTTTAACATTTGGACCACATATATGCAGCCTTTCGGCATTAAAGCCCACCTGCCAAGAGGCCGCATATATGCCTATGGCCAGTAGTAACATGGTAAAGAAAGATTTCCTCTATGCTTTATTGCATTGTGATAGTATAGGCAGGTCTCGGTTAGGTCAACCTTGTGACCCAATTGTTGCTCTTTGAAATCCTTCCAGGAAAAAGGATGACTTCACTTCCTTCCTGGTAGGATCCCATAAACATGAAGGGAGGAGCTTTGTAGACAGAGAGAGCCCTGGCCATGGTAAGGGTTGCCATGTAAGAAATGAGCACCTAGGAACAGTGACTTTAATACCTTTATCCCCTTGGTGGGGGTTTCCCGGAGATGGGCACAGCAATGCGCCACTAGCCTTAAAGGGACTTATGACAGTATTTGAAGGAAAAATGTTATGTTTAACTGTGTTGGGGTGTAAGATCCGCACTGGCTGTATGACGCCTTCTTATTTGCCAGTAAAGAACTTCATCTATGTGCAGCCTCAGTGTGCAGTTATTTGGGTTTCACAGTAGATGCGGTGAGAAGGAGAACGAGAGTTATCAGTGATGTCACCTGACTGTTGAGCCCTGAGGAGGATGAGAGGCAGCATCTGGATACCCCTTGGACTGAGGAGGGAAGGTCATGCAACCAGAAGGGTGGAAAGGGGGTCTGGTCTCTCGCCATCACCCACACATTGAGAGAGAGAGAAAGAATGCGAACAACAGGGCAAGGTTTGATGTGCATGGAGGGTTATGCCTCGTACACACGCATCAATAGTTGGCTGTGAATTTTCGGCCAACGTCCGATCGGCCGATTTTCGGCTTGTTAGTATGATGCTTTCGACAACCGACTGCGACTTTTCGGCCGAATAAAATCTGGTGTGCAGGCTATAAAATTTTTGTTGGCCGTCAACGGCGATTTTCCGTCAGTCAGTACAGATTTGGGCAGACAAAAATCTGATGAGCAAGACTGGGCATGCTCAGAGAAGAAAAAACACACGCAAAGTAAACCAGCACATGACATCACTTCTGAAGTTGTTTTTTGTTGGCCGAGAAAATTTGTGTGCAGTCTAGAGCACATTTCAACCAACACAACAACACTGGACAAAAGTCGACCGATCGGTCGTGTGTGCGAGGCATTAGTCTATGTTAGAGGTGCTCCGATTGCCTGCTGTGGCCACTTGTGCAGCAGACTATCACGCTAGCAATATCACAGTTCAGACAGTATTTTTTGCTAAGCCAACAAAATGGCTTCTTTCTCCTGTCTAGTCAACAGGTTTTCTTTCAAATCTGGATTTTTCTATATGTGTGCATTAGGAGCTGAAATTCTCAGTAGCCTTCAGCCACGAGTTCTCAGGATCCAGGCCAAATCTGATTTCAAAGTTTATGACTTAATGATATTTTTCCTCTCTACCACTGTCAATAAATTCACATGCATTGACTTATTTACATTATGACATCATGCTAATTTTGAGTTGAGGATATTTTATATAGAAAAGACAGGATTTGTATTATTAAAATGCACAAAGGCCCAATACCCCGATGTGTCTTAAATTTTAGCAATATTCAAATCTCCCAGCCTCCGTGGGATTTGAAGTTCCTGTTTAGTACTCCCCAGTCCCATTGCGTTTGTATGTGTGCATCTAATTGTTTCCCTTCCGCTGATCCGATTACATGGCCTCTTGTGTCTTTGGTTCTTCTAACCAAACTTGCGGCTCTAAATCTGTTATCGAACCCGTCAGGCTTTGTTTGGGGCTTAATAGTTATAATTTATGCTCTCTGTGTATTATTGCAGGTGATCATGTTTCTGAACTATAATTGTGTTTTTTAAGTGAATCGTAACCAGAGACTTCTGGCTCCTAACAGCCATATTCATAATCATTTCTCTTTTCTTATACGCTAAATTTATAAAGAACCATTATATTGATGCAGGGTTGTACAATGCTATGACTCCAAAAAAGGGGTGAAGTGCAATGAAAAGAATTGCTCACAAGTTTTTACAATCTTTAAAGATTTAGAGTGCATCCAAAGCCAAAATGTTTTTATTTTCGTTTTGGATAAAGTGGAGAAGTAAAGGGTTTATATTAGGTAATGTAACCAGGTTGGTAGAGGACTGGTAAGGATGGAAGAAAGGGGAGGGGGGAAAGGGAGAGACAGTAGGTAGGAATAATTCCACCAATCCTGGAGGTGGGGATTTAAATGTGCCTATATGCCAGCAACACAATCAGTTAAAAAGATATTTCATACTTATTAGAAATTATGAGCAAAAATAAATATTCTTTACAACTGCAACAATGCAAGTCGACAATACGTCACATGACCTATACATGGGCCATATGATCTGATTGTGGATCTACGCGTTTCACTCATATTCAAGGAGCTTCTTCAGGATCCAAGAATACATGTATATACAGACTTTTATAATGTCACAGTATCTAGGATAAATAACAATACATATCAGTATACATCAAACATAATATGTGAACAAAGTAAGCCCCCGTTCACATTAGGTTGCTCCGACTTAGAGGGCGACCTGTGAAGTCGCGTGCTGCGCGACTTCGGCGCGACTTGCACGGACTTCACATAATGGAAGTCAATGCAAGTCACCTCCAGGTCGCCCCCAAGTAGTACTGGACCCTTTTTCTAAGTCGGAGCGACTTGTGTTGCTCCTAATAGAACCAGTCCTGTACTACACTATGGGAGCGACGGTGCATGACTTGTCAGGCTGACCAAGTCGCCTGACAAGTCGTACCAGTGTGAATGGACACTAACGGGTTTCTATTGATGTTGTGATCCCATTGGGGTATTTACCTTTTGTTTGGTTTGCTTACATAGAAGGTTGAAGCATGGTTTTACCACTCCTTGATGTCCTAGCCGCAAGTTAACATGGCCAGCCGCCTTTCCAAAGTCACAGGTTGCATAAGTGTATGGGGCCACGCCACAAGGGCGAGTCAAACATTTGACCCCCAGTTGCAGTAGTGTTCCATTTCACCCTTTGGCTAGAAATTAAAACAGGGACGTGGGAGTATTACCTTCTGAATGCCTGTCAGAAGCTGTTCTACCACCCTGTTTTACCGAGATTTGCTTTTAAGTGGGGTGGTTGAGACTGCCACCTGTCTAAATAACGCCCTTGCCACCACTGTCATCAGGACAGACGGTGAGGGGAAATTTAAAAATGTACAGTTTCACTGGAATTGGTGCAGAGAATAAATCTTCCCAGATACATACATATTCACCAGCACACCATGAATCTTGCAAAGCAGTCCCAATAAACTTTTTATTGCAGAAAGGATCACATCAGGAACAGTACAACGTTTCGGAGTCACGCAGGACCCCTTAGTCAGGCATGTGATGAAGGGGTCCTGCGTAAACACAATGAGCACAATAAAGTAAGCATTCCCCAGTAAAATATCTGTTACAATTCTTACCTTAGCATTTGCAGTTTACAACTTTAATGCTACTGGCTCCTGCTCTCTCAGTGCTGCTTTCCTGAACTTCCAGTCCTTACAGGAAAGAGTTAACAGTGGACAGTATAGTCTGGAGTCAGTCTGTTAGCTTGAATGTGGGAGGAGGGAGGAGGAGGAGCAGTTGAGCACCTTACCATTCTAGGCTACTGGGCTGTGTGTTTCTATTGATGAACACAGTGTAGGGAGACACAACTCTAGTCCCTGCATGCAAGGTGTCCCTCACTGGACACTGTATGAGAAAGTAGCCACACCCTGAAACAGGAAACCCGAGACAGCGGTCAAGGCAGGCAGCTTAAACTGGAACATAGACAAGGATTTAAAGATAAAAGTCTACTTAGTAAATGATAAAATCAGCTGCTAAAAAAAAGCTTAAAACAGAGGTTTTAGAATCACGTTACCATTCCATACTCAATGCAAACCTAAAAAGAAAAATGACAAAAAAAGTCCACCCACCTCATAAAGGTTTATTTATTTTTATTTATTTATTTTTTTGGGTCCTTGCTATGGTCAGCATGTGTATATACTGGTATTTTATATATATATATATATATATATATATATATATATATATATTTGTTTGTTTTTTGTTTTTACAGAGCTCTTAGCTGTTTTCTGAATTTCTGCATTTACAGTTGTCCCTTTTTCCTTTCCTGGCCCTATCACCATGAGATCGCATCACCATAATACAAGGTAGTGGTACCTGGTAGCGGCAACCGTTAACCACTCCATGAGTTTCTGAGCCTGTATTTAGAGTACGTTGTTGTTGTATTTTGTAATATGTTTAAACTGTTTAGTTCTGTTATATTTATAATCATTTACTCTTGTAAAGCCAGTTGTATTTATGCTCCTGATGAAAAGTAATACTCAAAACGCATTGGACAGCTTCTACAAAAAGACTGTTACAATTCAACTTATGAGAGTTGAATATGAGGTTCTGTTCCCCTACGCTCTAAGCCTACAGTGTATGTTTTAAAAATAGATTTTATGTTCTGTAATAAAGATGTAATAAACGGTTTTTATACATATTTTCTGTTAATGTATTATATTTGGTGCCAGAAAAGTCCCATACACCCATGATACAATTTGTTGTAAAAAAAAAAAAGGTATACAATCTCTTTCTGTCCCAGTGACAATGGACACCAGAACAAATAGGGAGAGTGAATCTCTCCCGAGGATGAACAGATATCAGTAAAAGTATTAAATTGATTTTAGAAATATTTACTTTCCAGAAAGAGCAGGGCTTTCAGGTCTCTGTAGAAATCTAGGCTCCTGTCAACTTTACTCTGACATGAAGTTTTCTTTCCTGGCATCAGAATCTTAATATGGATTGTTAGCCCCTCCTGGACCTCTCATATCTGCCAGAATTGGCCATCACTGTAGCAGATCTGTCTGTTTGCTGCCAAAAATGAGCCTAATCAACGTTTTGCAACCTTTAAAGCCCAACTCCAGGAATTAGAAATAATATACCCAAGTGGTAATGTTTGTTATGTCTAGGGAATAAGCAATATTATGTATCCTAACAACCGCACTGGCATTATCCTATTCTCCACGAAACTCCAGTCTGTGGGCAGTTCGTTGGCATCAACTTGTACTATGCATGTACTATTAACACTGCATTGTATATGGATGGGCTGTTTGTGACCATGGTCATGACAGGCTTAGAGAGGTGGCAGAAGGGGACTGGTTTTCCCACAGAAGGAAACCTGCTAGAGCGCGGAATAAGGTATTGCTCATTGTACCTGAAGGGAGGGGGGCATTGAAAGGGTAGGTTTCCTAGTTTCTGGAATTTGGCTTTAAATTCCACAACTAGCGTATGTAATTAGACTAAAAAGGGACCACCAAAGGGTAGAGCTGGGAAAAATACCAGGTTACAAGGAAACAAAGTGTTTTGAATAGTGGGGTGGCCTTGATGAAAGAAAAAGCAAAAACCAAGTTAAGGGTAGATTGAGTCCTCTTTATGTATTTCCATGGTAAATTTAAGAGTCTTAAAGTGTTACTAAACCCAGGACAGTAAAATCATTCTGTATATGCAGTAAAACATGCTTGTTATACTCACTGTGGGACCTAAGGATTAATCCTCTGCATTGTGCAAAAAAGGTTGATTGATCCAATCTTCTCTGATTCTCAACTTCTTCCACAATTCCCAATCTATCTGCTGATAGAACAGAGCCCTAGGAGGCACTCTGCATATGCTCAGTTTGGTGTGTATTGCTAGAGAGATTTTATGTCTTGGGAGGGTGCATGTGATTGGCACAGGGCCAATCAGCACTGTCCAGACAGAGAGTCGGGGGTCCTGCAGCCTCATAGGACAGTCAGAGTAGAATAAAAACTCCTCCTACAAGCTAAATCTAGACACTGATTGAAATCACAAGGCTGGTATACTGCTGATGAGAAAAGGTATTTAGCAGTTTATATTTACTAAAATAATTGCATTTCCATGTTCTGGGTACTGTAGGAGACCAAATATAGTGAATGCAGGGTCCTGGGTCTAGTAACATTTTGATAGAGTAGGCCTTTAGGTAATGAGGAAGTTAGCTGAGAATTTAAATCTGGAGCTTATATCTTGCTGTAGATGTTGTGAAACATCGATTTATCATACAGCCATTGCTCATGTACAAATGTTTATAAAGCATAAACTATTAAACTTCTTTACAGTATGCTGGCTGTGTTTACACTCAGTTTAAAGAAAATTGTGGCTTCTGCTGTAATATTTGAGAAACCCGGATGAATAAAATATGACTCTTGTAGAGTTTTTACTAAGCAGCTGTTAAATTGTTGACTTCAAACATGTGGGATCTTTTTACATAAAATGAAAAAAGATGATCTCTATGCAGCAGTGAAAATATTGCCTGAACGATGCTTCTACTGATGTAATGATGACATGGGGGTATCAGCATGGCGTATGTTTTATAGAAGCACTTTAAAATGAATCTGTTTTGAGTCAGATAGGGTTTGATCTCAGTTCAGATACCCTTTCTAGCTGCTGTCTTCCTCTATAGCAGCTCCCATATCTGTGAAGCTTCATATACTTCTAAGTACTTAGACAACCCAAAACTTGATCCTGGGAAAGTTGTATCTGACTTGTAGAAGCAATTCAAAACAGAAAACCCAAAAAAAGGAAATCCAAGAGAGTAGGAGAGGCAACCTGAGGATGGAGCAGCGTAGTACAGTTAAGACCCATCTCCAGAAAAAAAAAGTGGTTCACAGTGGCAACCCCTCTCTCAATTCCACCCAACCACCACACTCACCCATTCACAAATTAAAAGAAACCCTCTAACAGCATTTTTACTCACTTGACTTACCATGACAACTCCTCCGCTAGCATAAACCTGTATTTGAGATCCACCAATGATTAATCTTGTTGCTGCCCTTTATCATGATGTCATAATACTGTTGTTGGAGTCTTCAGGATCTTGTGAACTATTCTTTCAGCCTATGGGAAATGGCTACATTCCCAGAAAGAGACGTGGCTGTTGAAATGAGAACTCACCCACTCTCAATTTCCCACCTAAAAACTCATGAAAACTTTAGGGTACCTCCTCCGGTAGAGGCAACCAGTGGTCTGAAATGGCTTTCTGTATTTTTCACTGCTCCAGCTGAATGGTCTTTTGTCTACCCCCTCACGCCACTCTTAAGTGCTGCAGTACCCTATGAGGACCCCGTGATGGGAGTCAAATGGGGAGTGACCACATCACCAGAAAGTGAAGTGACAACTACAGACTGGCCCCCTCCCACACTCCTGAGAAGAAAAAAAACTAAATTATTTTGTTTTGGCTTCTTCCTAGTAATGACTTTTAATATAATCTCTGAATATATGACACTGAGAGCGTTAGAAGATGTGTAGCTATCTTCAGTGAGGACCCTGTGTATGCCATTTATTCACTGATATAAGCAGTTCTTACAGTATTTTGGCCCCTTACCTCCCACCATAGTGTGTAACTCAGGCCATGTTCTTTTATTGAAGGAGATCTTCCTCCAATCTGGAGAAAGGTCAATGATTACTGGTTGATGGAGGAGTTCTGCAGAAGCATTCAAAGAGAGGGAACACTTAAGCCTCGTACACACGCACCGATTGTTGGCCGACCGATCGGCCGTCTTTTGTCCAGTGTTGTTGTGTTGGTTGAAATGTGCTCTAGACTGCACACGAATTATGTCGGCCAACAACAACCAACTGCAGAAGTGATGTCATGTTCTGGTCTACTTTTCGTGTGTTTTTTCTTCTCTGAGCATGCCCAGTCTTGCTCATCTGACTTTTGTCGGCCGAAATCTGCACTGACTGACGAACAATCGGCCATTCTGGTGACGGCCAACAAATATTTTATAGCATGCACACCAGATTTTGTTCGGCCGAAAAAGTAGCAGTCGGTTGTCGGAAGCATCATACTAACAAGCCGACAATCGGCCGATTGGACGTTGGCCGAAAATTTACGGCCAACAATCGGTGCGTGTGTACGGGGCTTTACTCTGAAGCTGTAAGACAGCTAGGCCTCGCCATTTGACCAAAAAAAGGTGAGTTCTCTTCTCTTTGGAGAAAACTGACAATGGAGTGTGTTCCTCTAGGTGTTTCTAAAGGGGTTGGGAGAAGGAGATTATGGAATACTTGATTACAGGAGATGATATTTATTATTTATACCAACTAGAGATTTCTACTAGCTTGTTTTATTTTGTAATTCTACATTCAAGCTTTGTGCCTGTCCCTAAGATCAAGATGTGTATCTCTTAAAGCTTAGGAAAGTTCTACACAAGAGAATTCCACGTGTCTAATGGCACTATAAATAATATGTAAATGGAATTAACAGAGTACTACACAGAGAATGGAAGTTGGGCCAGGCAGCCACCCCACATGGCAGGATGACTACAATGAAGGAAATAAGAGGAAAGAACTCATGGCTTCCACAGTGTATTACATTCAAGGCACTCCGGAAGTCAAGAAGGGACTCCACCCCACAAGCATATGAAAAGGAACTAATATAGTGACATCATGTCTCCTGAACTCAGGACACTTGTGCGTTTTTTTGTGCAAGACATAGGTACTGCACATGCTTACTGTACTGACAGTAGAATTTGAACTTAGTAATTCTCTCATGGAGAATTCCATACCTCAGTGGACTTAGGAAATCAGGCGTGGCCAAGTAGAAGCATTGCTTTCAAGTCAAACTTGGCATGGCATGTTTTTTTCAGATGGTGGAAAATTAAAGTTGAAGTTTAAGTATGTATAGTTATATTGGTCCAGCTTGGCCAATGTAAGTATGCATGTGCCATATCTGTGGGATCCCCATGTGCCAAATGGGTGCCCTATTGCTTGATGAATACGGGAGGTTGTTTGCTCGGCGTCGGTTCATTTTCTCAATTAATGTAAGGCATTCTCTGATTGCACGAGGTGGAAAGATGGGGCTGTGACTTCACAATCTCCATCTCACCCAATCAGATAATACTTGGCATTCACATGCACACTTGCAGTGATTTAAGCTGAACCAATGTAACTATCCAAAAATATGCATTTCTAAAGTTCAACTTTAACCTGTGTCCTGGAAATGGAGTAAGAACCCAGTATACTTCTGGAATACAATAAAAACAGAACTAAATCCTGACTCTTCTTAGCAAAACAGAAAAGGTCAATTTGGACAGAGTTCTGCTATAAAGCAGAACATCCTGTATCTGAGCACCAAAAAACCGAAAATGCTATTTAATTTATTTTTAATATTTAAATCAAGCTCACCTATTCATCTATGTCTCCATGCTTTTATTGAGAAATCACTTCGAAAAACATCCCCCCCCCCCCCCAGGATTTCTAGTTACAATAATGAAGGAAATGCTGAAATACCTCAGTGCCATCTTAAGAGCATTATAGGCCCCCAAGCAATGCAGTGCACTGGGGTCCCGCCTACACAATGACCCACGAGCATAAAAATGCAAATTATCGATAAGGCAATATTTATTGTTACCTCCAACAAAATCAGTGTTTAACTATTAACACATCATTTGGACAATTTAACACAAGCTTGAAAAACAAGAAATTACAGACTGATATGGCGGAGTATGAAAGCACTATGAATTATTTATTAAATTTGCGATACTTCAGAGGGGTGGAGGGAGAGAGAAAGGGGGATGGATGGAGAGAGAGAGAGAAAGAGAACAAAAGTGGGATGGAGGGAGTGAAAAAGAAGGAGGAATGGAGGGAGAGAAAACAGAAAGAGGGCAAGAGAGAGAAAGAAATAGGCACGGAGAGAGAGAGAAAGGAAAATGGATGGAGGGAGAGAAAAAGAAAGAGGGATGGGGAGAGAGAAAGAACGAGAAAAAAAAAGAGATGAAGGAAGAGGGCTGGAGGGAGATAAAAAGAGGGATGAAGGGAAAGAGATAAGGCGAGAGAGAGAGAGAGATAGGGAGAGAGAGAGGGAGAGAGAGAGAAGTTGGGAGGGGGCAGAAAGGAAGCAGGGGGATCTGGAGAGAGGGGAGGGAGAGCTGACGAATAACTGGTAGGTGGGAAAAGGAAAGCAGGGAGGGTAAGTGATGGAAATTGTATATACCTCCGCGCATTTATATCACAGGATAACTAGCAGACTATGCTGGAATTTGTAATTCCACAAGAAGTCCTTCATAAACTCACGGTTAGCAAGTGCTGAATTATGTCCTACAAGCAACCATTTCGGCTGCAGCATTGAAGAAGAAATGTATATGACAGAGCTGTCAGTCTTGGGTGATGTCTTATACATTGTATTTTGTTTGCAGCTTATGACTCCTGGTGTGGGGTGGCTCAGGGGGTGCATGAAAAAGCTGGGACTAAACTAAGCTTAACCTGCCTAATAAAGTACACAGGGTCATGTCTATTAAAAAGTGAAAACGAGAGAGGGAGAAGGAGAGAGAGAGAGAATGTACCTCAAGCAGCAGTCAGCCACTTTCCCGGCCTCACAGTGCAGATGAAGGGAGGAGGTGGGTGGAGCCACACATTCTGTTGTAGGTGAAGAGGAGGACGAGGAAGATCCTCCTCTGCTGTGCATGCTGGGTCCTCTCCTCGGCACATCACTGGTTGCTAGACGCCAGTCGGCTGGCAATCCTAGCAACCAGTCTGGCGGAGAGTAAAGCGGCCTGCGGCGGAGGAACAAACTGGTCTCCAGGCTAGGACACCAGGTAAATTAAACTGGGGGAGGGTAGCTCAGGGGAAATTGCCACCCTGCGTGGGGCCCCCCGGGCAAGTGGGGCCCCCCGGGCAACTGCCCAGCGTGCCCAATCGGAAAGATGGCCCTGAAATACCTTCAAGTTCTCCTGAAATAAATGTGATGGTCACATGATTAAAAATTTAGGCCTATGGGCACATGATCTCTACTGAAGAGGAGGATCAGCTAGTCTCGACTCAGATCCTCCTCTTCGACAGAAATCACATGCCCAAATGCCTAGTCCATTGGTTATGTGAGTACACTGAGTAGAGATGCAAAGAGCCTTTTCTCTGGCAAAGTTAAGTATTTCAGACTTTCTCTTTTATTCTATTCATCCATCCAAGAAAAGTTGTTAACAACATGCTAACCTTTGACTCTTGGGCTACTACTGCATGAAGTGACACAATGCTCCAGGGTCAGACCACACCCGTAGAAATACACTCCTTCCAGAAATGTGTGTGGCCAATCTGTCTGTATACCAACTCCTATTTATTTATTTCACATTATAAGCCTTTTTTTGTAAAAACGGTAACCAAGACAGTATTTTATATCCTCTCACCTCTGCATCCACTGCTTTGCATTCATGCTGAACGGCTTAAATTGGCTTTTTATATTCTGTTAAGTGTGAATGAAGTTTCCTCTGAGGTGTTTACATCGACACCTTCTTACAAATGTGTTTTGTTCATTATTTAAGCACTAGCTTGTCTCTGGATCCAGATTTAGAAAGCTATAATTACATTTTTCTGCCTTGCGAGAAAGACATTTTCACGGCCAAGCATGGTGTCCTTTTTGGTGACAACATGGAGGCCGGTGGGATGCCGCAGAAGGTGACAAGGAAATACTTCACGGAAGAATGGGAGCCAAGTAATGTGCCACCAGTGGGGAAGCTATTAAGTATTAATTAATTTGGGGAGTTGAAATTTGAAGCACAGCTGCAAACTGTAACTAGTGAGGCTTACGGTTTCCACTCTTCACAAGGAGAACCTATTATACATATACTTAGGCTACATTATTAGGTATACATAAGCAATAACCATAAGGGTCAACAACAATATTCAGGTATGCTGCTACATTCATACATAATCTACGGTACTTAGTTGGCATAAAAAGAAACCTCTACTGAAAGAAATACAGAAATTTGCATTGTTGATTGCCTTCTTAAAATGCAACGTGATTGGTACATGTAACGTGTTAAAAGGTGGAGTTAGCTTCTAACATTGCAACTCACAGTAGGTAAAACCCTCGCTGGTGACTACCATCACAGATTCGTCCAATTCATTAAAGGGTGTGGCGGTGTTCACCGTCACTGGAATTTAAGGACAGATGGGTGATGGTTTGGATTGCTTCATATTTGTCAGCAAGGTCTCCATGTAGAAATATTGAGATTTGTTCCCATTTGCCATGAGGTCTCTGACCAGGAAGTACAACTCCTAATATGGTCATTCCAGGAAGTTCAATAGGGAGACCGACTGTCTAACAATTTGGCTTTTGTCTGAGGTGGCTTTCCATTCACCTATTGTCAGGTGTGCTAATGAACTCACCTGTTGTCTGCTAAGGGATGTATTGACACTCAGAGTAATGTGTATTGGGGGCTCGTTATGGAACCATTGTTCTGTGTCTGGCTATTGTGTACATTGATTGTCCCCTGGGGGCTTCTGTCTCATTACACATAACAGTCCTTCTACTCAAGCTATCTGACCAATCCCTGCTGACTCATTTTCGAGTCCTCATTTGCATGGCTAAGGAGGACCTGAAGGAGAACAGCATGTACTGTGCAATTGACCAATGGGAAAGCGGTTGTTGGGGGCAGGATGTTCCAAATTCTGTATAAAAGTGTGCTGTGTGCTTCCAATAAATTGTCTTCCTGTTTGAACTTACATACAGCCTGCTTGGTGTTTGTTCTAATGGATTCCGAACGGCACATAGCTGTAGTTCGGATCCCGGAGCCTTGGTTGACCGAACCATCAGACGTTTCGATCTGCAAGCTGACTCACTAGAAACAGAGGAGTGTCGAGAGAGCGGAAGCGAGCGAGCAAGAGTCTCGTCACAAAGGGTAACTCCACTTTTGTGGAAAAAAATATAATATAATATAGTATAAGTATATATTACATATACAATTGCTACACATGCAATGTTGTAACTGACTGTTAAACTTAAAAAATACCTTTCCTTTTCAGTCTGCAGTTCTGTAATTTTCTATAAAATTCAATGCAATATGGCAACCTGGAGGCATTCTGAAAACCAATGGTGTATGGACCACTGATGTATGTCACACCCCCAGAAATGTCCCTCCAGACATTTCTTGCTTGAGTAATTGGCTCATCAATTTCCCAGAAGTCTGCACAAAGATACAAGTCAGGTTTTAGGCATCCTCTGAGAAAAAAAATTTCATTTTTGGTAAGAAACTCCCAAAGGGTTAATCACTTCTAAAGGGATGCAGACCCTGCATTTTCCTCATTAGAACACTGCAAGCTTATTCAGCAGACAACAAACAGCTTTTTCCTCAAAGCAGGAATCTTCAACAAAGTTTGTTAATTTTTTTTGTATATTGATAATGCAGAGGGGATTGTTTTTTCTCTCAACAGAAGTGGAGTTACTCTTTAAGGCTGCACCTATACCTGAGCAGAGCAATTGTAATACATTTTTGTTTGAGCATTTTGGTGGGCTTATATGAGCATTTTAGAAACATTTATTTAAGTATTTTAAAAGTGTATTAAAGTTTTAGGCATTTTTGTTTTAGTCAAAGGAAAGCACTGGGGGGGGGGGGGGAGACCAGTTCTTACAAGCTAATAAAAAAAGTTTGAAATATACCTGAAAAAAAAAGGCTAAAAAAAAAGGGCTAAAAAATGCTTAATTTGAGTTGTCATTGAAGCCAAAAATGCCCGTTTCTACTCCAAAATGTCTCAAATAGCTTTTGGAGCATCAGGCATCAAGCTAAAGGCACATGAGTGCTCATAAGTTAATAGCCACCAATGCAATACATGGGATTTTGGATGTTGAGAGTT
This sequence comes from Pelophylax lessonae, assembly GCF_965119305.1. Taxonomy (NCBI): domain Eukaryota; kingdom Metazoa; phylum Chordata; class Amphibia; order Anura; family Ranidae; genus Pelophylax; species Pelophylax lessonae. The sequence goes on from NC_138771.1 coordinate 474,512,488, forward strand.
TTGGAACTTCAAGCTACAAAATGCTAAGTTGTGAATAGGGCCTTAGAATTTGCTTTCCTAGTGAAAAACCTGGCTCCAACTCCTACCTTTTATGCTTTACTCTTGATCAGTTATGCTTCCTATCATAGGTGGTGAGCGTTTAGAAAGCAGTTGGGACAGGGGCATATTCTCCCACCAGGGAAGATAGGTTAATATTTGCATGCTAGAGCACCTATGAATTATGAGCACCTAGGTTGGTGTGCTGACACTTGAAGGTGCCTAAGGTTTCAATGGTGGTTCAGGTGTTCTTGCAATTCATTCTGGGAACACCAGTTTCTAAGAATTTGAATGTGAAAGCCAGGGAGAAAGAGATGTTGCTCTCCAAAGAATCATGTGATAAGAGCTTGTAAGCAGGTGGATGTTACATTTTTTATGTTGGTTAAAAATATTCTACAGTTTTCTAGGTAATGTATGTGGGTAGAATTAGAGTAACCGTGTAGCACTGTTTAGATGTATTTGTCCTGCTGAGATGCTACTCCCTGGGAGGTAAGGGTTAACACTGCTGGCCAAGTTTTCCCAAGCTAGGGCAAACATATAGTAAGGGAGGGAATCATCTCTTGGGGGCACCACAGTTGGTAAGTCAACTGGAGGTTTGATTCCAGGTCTCCCCAGCCAAGGATATGCTGATAAGGATTAGATCCACTACTTTGCACTTATCCACCCCTTGGGAGAACCCAGTTGGGGTTCCAGGGGTATGGACGCATGCTTGACCAAATGACTCTTAGGACTTTGTCATCTAACTAAGGTATTACTACATAATGGGGCAAGAAGGGGCACTAGTGGACTAACTAAGGGGCACATAGCAGATTGTGTACAGGAATGTGTATTGAAGACATCTTTGTTGAACTGTTATTAATAGGTTATGTTTAACAGCTTCAGCAAATAATGTTCTTTAACTTGACTTTGTCTGAAGGTACTTGAGGACAAGGGGTGCATGCATGTATGGTGTATCACAAGAACAGGGCTTAATTGGGACAAGATGAGTTAGAGAAAATGCAGAACAAATGTCAAATGTGAAGCTATTCGTAGGATGGTATATTGTCGTTGCTAATGACTACAGTATTAGTGTCGAGATCATAGTAGCCAGCAGGTTGGGAAGTGGTGTTACTTGGCAAAGGTGACAGAAGGCCTTGATAGTGAAGGAGCTTGTGTGCTTAAGTTCCTTCCCTAGCCACTAGAAAACCAATAGTGGGTCTAATTTGTGGCACAGGGTTTCTTATGGCACTTTTCCACTGCAAGTACCGGCTCGGCTCTACTCGGCCCTGCTTGGCCCGGTTTGCTTTTCCACTGCTGGTACCGCATGGTACGGTGTTGGAACGGTTCGGTACGGTACGGTATGGTTTTCTTTTCCACTAAAGTAGTACTAAAGTTAAGTGGGTGGGATAACAACGATTCTCTGACCAATCAGTGGCTAGTAGTGACTGCATGCAAAGGATTGTGGGATATGGTTCCGGGTATGGTACCTCTTGGAACCACAATCGAGGTGATACTGTTTTTGAGAGCCGTACCATTCGGTTTCATGCAGTGGAAAAGCGCCGCCGTACTGTACCATACCGAACCGTTCCTACACCGTACCATGCGGTACCAGCAGTGGAAAAGCACAAAAGCGAGCCGAACCGTTTGGTTCCATGCAGTGGAAAAGCGCCATTAGGGACCCAGCCTGGAAATCAGATGGAGGGAGGCCTCAAGAGAAGAATAAGCACAGGTGTTATACAAGAGATAAGCTTCCTAGTATTCGAGTGCGATATACAGATAAATGTCACTGGGAGCTCAGTGAGACTGGCTCAGAAATGCTTTAAAACTAAAGTGAGAGAAGAGTTATGAAGTGTAATTAGGAAGTAATGTCTGTAGTGAACAATATAAAGATTACACAAGTTGGACAACGGATTACAAGGAGTTAATTATATTGGTGTGGAGAAGCATCACTTTTAAGTTGGAGTGCTACCCTAATGCCAACCTGGTGTTAATTGGCAGCCTCAGCCCACCTTTGGGGGCACTAGCGAGTACTTTCTCTGGGCCGCCACATGGGTGCTGTAAGCCCCACCCACAAGCTTACAACCCTGCCCTGAATAATGGGAGAAGGAATAACTCAGAATAGGGTATATTAATCAGATTTCCTGCCTTTAACACATTTTCTGGATAACATCAGCAGTCCACCATATGATCTTGCTTGTTGCCTCAAGTTACTCTTTAATGAGAATCTGATGTAAGATTCTGTTTATCTCATAATGCTGTTATCTGTAAAATTCACGTAGCAGGGATGAGTTTTTATAATATGCAGCAACATCTTTCAATGCATATGTTTCTCTCCTCCTGCCAGGACTTTTTCTAGTTACAATAACTGTTTTTATTTGGAATGTAACAAACATCTGAGCTGTCTGCAGGAAGATTTGATCACCTGTGAAGTTCCTTAGTTGTGCCGTCTGCCTTGTAATTTTAATGTCTCTGCTGCGACAGATGGAGCAGGAATTGGTTCTGGTGCTCTGACAGCCTGGTGTCACTCCACAACTCAAACATTTCCAGTTGCTCATTTAATCATTCTTTATTTCCCCTTCACTTTTATAGTGCATGTTTTAACAAGCCAAATTTCTTCCTGAGTTTCCCTGCTGTGTATTTCAGTGGAGATGAGCGAATAATGGAAAAATCCCTCTGCCTAATGAATATTCAATTTATCATTCCAAAAGACTTCTTACCAGTTCACTGTTGGCAGAGTGCATAGCCAGCCTCCCTGACCCAGTAAACCTCCAGTGATGATCCTACTTTTAAACCTGCAAAGCGTTTTGAGGCAAAAATCCTAGACTGTGATAGTATTGGCCCAATAAAAAAACTACTGTACCCAGCTATAGGGCTTTTCTTTCTTGGAAAACAGGTGCAGGAACTTAACCACAACCCCTACCCCCCCCCCCCCCCCAATCACACACCCTTAAAACTACATCAAATAGTGGGTGTGATCAAATTTCACTAACAGCGGAAGGGTCTTAATTGCATTACGTACATAGTGCAGAGTTCAGGGGTGCACTTCGTGCAGAGTTTGGGAGTGCACTTCGTACATAATGCAGCGTTTAGGGGTGCACTGCATACAGAGTGCAGAGTTAAGGGGTGTGCTACACACAGATTTCAGAGTTCAGGGGTGTGCTACATGCAGAGTTAGGGGGTGAGCTACGTATATAGTGCAGAGTTCTGGGGTGCACTCCATACAGAGGGCAGAGTTAGGGGTGTGCTACACACAGATTGCGCTACATGCAGAATTAGGGGGTGAGCTACGTATATAGTGCAGAGTTCAGGGGTGCACTGCATACAGAGTGCAGAGTTAAGGGGTGTGCTACAAACAGAGGACAGAGTTCAGGGGTGTGCTACATGCAGAGTTAGGGGGTGAGCTACGTATATAGTGCAAAGTACAGGTGTGCACTGCTTACAGAGTGCAGAGTTAGGAGGTGTGCTACACACAGAGTGCAGAGTTAGGAGGCGTGCTACACACAGAGTGCAGAGTTTCGCTTTCTTCCACAGCTGCATCCCCCATCCATATCTCACTTTTACCCCTCTTCAGCTCTGACCTCTGCATTCAACCCCCCTCCACTCCCCTCATATCCCCTCCCCCCCCAAAGGCTCCACTATCTTCCACATGTCCCACTTTTGTTTGTGCATTAACCACTTCTTGTCCAGAAGGATTTACCTCCTTAATGACCAGGCACATTTTTGCGATACGGCCCTGCATTACTTTAGCTGACAATTGCGCGGTCATGCGATGATGTACCTAAATAAAAGTGATGTCCTTTTTTTCCTACAAATTGAGCTTTTGGTGGTATTTGATAACCTGTGCAATTTTTATTTTTTGCGCTATAAACAAAAAAAGAGCGACAATTCTAAAAAAAAAAATCAAATTGTTTCATCATTTTAGGCCAATTTGTATTCTGCCACATATTTTTGGTAAAAAAAAAAATCCCAATAAGTATATATTAATTGGTTTGCGCAAAAGTTATTGCATCAATGAACTAGGAGAAAGATTTATGTAATTTTTATTCATTTATTTTTTTTACTAGTAATGGCGGCGATCAACGATTTTTAGCGGGACTGCGACATTGCGGTGCACAGATCGGACCCCTAACTGACATTTTTTACACTTTTGGGGGGGACCAGTGACATTACTACAGTAATCAGTGCTAAACATTTGCACTGTTACTGTACTAATGACACTGGCAGGGAAGGGGTTAACACCAGAGGCAATCAAAGTGTTAAATGTGTCCCTAGGGGGTGCTTTCTAACTGTGGGGGGGTGGGCTTCCTGCATGAACACAGAGACCTGTGTTCCTAAATAAGAAGAACATGGGGAGTGATCGTGGGTGCCCGGCAGCAATCGCGGACACTGGACCCGCTGATTGGCTTCCCCTGTGGCAAAAGGGTGCGCGCGCATGCTCCTGCTGGTGATCCCACAAAGCGACGTACAGTTACGTCTTTTGCAGGACAGAGCCAACCTGCCGCAGTGAAACTGCGGCGGTTGGTCGTTAAGTTGTTAAGCTGAAGCACTCAGCCGGCTCTAGAACCTCCCTGAACATTGTAGATGCCTCCTCCTCTCTCACTTGTATGGAGATCATCTTCACTGCACCCCGGGCACCTGCATCTCCCTTGCCCCATCCTGCACTCAGTGGAAGCTGCTCAAAAGATCAGGTCTGTCGGCGCTGCTGGGAGACAAGCTATCAATGGTAAACACAAAAGCTGGACTTCTGTGTTTACAAGTGATACTGGTGGTGAGCAGGGAGCTGGAGGCTGAGCCAGAGGTAGTACAACTAAGTTCTACCAAGTTCCAGCTGGAAAAAAAACCCCCTGCTCAGCTAGATGGTGAAGGTAAAGTGCAAATCAGCTGCTTTCCTCAGCTTTTCGCTGCAGGTTCTGGTTGATTATTAATACTATGCAGGATTTATATAGCACCAACACGTTGTTTGCTCATCTCTGTCTTTCTGTAGAATGTGTGCATTTGATCTATAAGAGAACTGCTTTTTAGTGACATGAGCTTTTTTGCAAAATGTTCCTGTTGCGAGTTTCCGGGACAAGGTCATCTAGAGCCCAGGGCAAACATGCCAAACTGACCCCCCCAACAACAAAAACACTGAGCACCAATCTGCATGCTTACACCCATAAGCACACATTCCCCCTCCTCCCAATACAAATCTGCCCCCACTCCAAATACCCCCTCTATTCACAAATCTTTGCCCCCCCATCCCCCAAATCCCCCCAGCTCACATCCCCCCTCCTCAAAAAAAAAAAAAAATCACCCCCAGCACAAATGCTCTACCCCTAAAACTTCCCCTCCTAGTACACATCATCTCCCCCCCCCACCACAAATTCCCCCAAATCCCCCTCCTAGGCACAGATCATCTACCCCCACTCCCTCTCCTAGCACAAATCCCCCTAAATTACCACTCTTAGCATCCCCCCCCCCCAAATTATCCTTCTAGAACAATACTTACCCTCTGCCGCCCCCCAAAATTCCCCCTTTCAACACAAATCTCCTCCTCCACTATCTACTTGTAGTTACCCTCCCCACCTCACATGATACTGTGGGCAGCCGCCGCTCCTGCCCACCCCTTAACCCGGCCCTGCCTGTTGCTGTACATTTTGACATGCCTAAAAAGCGAATTCATAGAGACTTCTTAAACTACTAAAAGGTCCACTTTAACTCTAAGGCTGACCACCAATAGAAACATTTTCTAGCAATTTACAACACTTTTAACCTGGTTTGACTGAGAAAAACCTGTCACTAACCATTTTATATGGCCATTTCTTCAGACTAGAAGGTGCCCATTGAGAAATAATTGTCTCTTGCTATGGGCGCCAGGAATCCATCTTAGATACCGAAGCCCCATGAGATGTGGGCAGCCATCTTGACTGAGGATTCTATAATTATCAGTTGGTGTGCCTGGAGACAGGTGCCTACTGCAGGTTGCTATTTTGTTTTATTTTGCCTGTTTATTATTTTAGTGTTATATGACTTTATATATTCTGGCGTTTTGCTGCAGGGGTCAGGTTATGTTTGACCTCTTCCTCTGAAGATGTGTCATAGCCTGTGTTCTGGGCTATATACAGTATATCAACAGAAGACCGACTCCAGAGGTGGTGGGGGTTCCAGCATGGAAAGAGCCAGTGAGGACCAAGTGCAGTAATGTAACTCTTCTGCTTCTTTATTGCTTTTCTTTCAATGGGCCCATTCTCTAGGGAAACCAAGTTTCATGTACTTTGTTGTTAAGGACATTCTATGTTCTCTTTTGCAAAAGTTCTATGTATGTAGCAGTTCAGCAACACAGCCAAACTACCTCAGCCAAATTGCACTGCCAATTTATATGCATTCATCTGTACATGTATAATGTATAATGTATGAAGGATGTTGCATGCAGTATAAGCTACCTGTAAACCAGTTAGAGATGTATCCAAAGATCATTCATTTTTTTAGGTTAAAGCCATGCAACCCTCCGGGTCAAACAGCCTTGTGCTGTTGAAGAACATTTGTACCAGGTTATCCCTCGTAGCCAATATACATTTAACCTTCTGGGTTGAGACACCCTTTCAGGAAATATTGTCCAACCAGAGGAGGGAGAGGGTGGCTGTGGTGGAGGATGGTGGCCTTGTTGGTGAGAGGACAGGTGCGTTTCGTGTCTCTCATCTCAAAGCTTGATCTCCATATTGGAACCTGCTGTGGCACAAGGTTGGCTTAGGTACCTGGCCTGGAGAGTCACGAGAGCAAGACCTTGCATAAGAAGAAGTGCTGTAGCTTTCTATGGTGTGTGCCTATGGGGTGAAGATAATAATGTACACAGTGATAATAATAATAATAATAATAATAATAATAATAATAATAATAAGACATCTAGGTGAAGAATGGGGTGTGTTCTGCATTCTCCTCTTGTAATGCTAATGAATTCAGAGAGAGAGAGACGGGTTTACAGTGCCTGTTGGTTCCGGGTATAAGTGGTTAATGCTTTTGAAACCGAATTGTGAAAAATTACTTTAATGGTATTTCCTGGCCTGCCCTCTTTGGGGTGACTCCCACTCTCTTATATGCTCGCAGTATAGGAGTAAGATAGTGACAGAGTCCCTATTGGATAGGGAGAGAATAGGTGCAGCATTAGAGAATGGTACCTGACAAGGAGGGAAAAATTAGGTTTTCCCCACAGGATGTCCCCTCTGCCAACTTCCTAGAAAAGTCTCCCACTGGCAGCCAGATTTCTGCAGGGGCTTTTGGTGATTGCCATGTTATACCACCACCCCTCCATGGGATAAGCTCTCCTGGCATCCTGTAATCTGTAAGTGTGCACAACACTGCTGGAAAACTGCCTTTCTTATTAACAATTAACATCACTGTATCTACCTGAAGAGCAATATAGTCTACAACATACATAGTACCAGTGGTATCTCTGCCTTGTTTGTTACTATTAAATTTCTACAATATACAACGTTGTATATCGGCTTGCGGACCTCCCTATGCGTTTACTGTGGCAGGGTGGCTGCTATGCGCTGAATCACGTATCTGGTGTGTGATCAGCGTTCTGGGAAAGACGCATGCTTGTGTTACAGCATAAGCTGATCAGCAGGTCCCGGCCAATGATTGATCGCTGGGACCCGCTGATTGGCTCCATCATTCATGGAAGATAGCTCTGTGTTGTAAACAAAACTAAGTTCTGTACTGTACACTGACAGGCAAGCTTGCTGTTTTTTATTCCCTGCATACTGGCTAAAACGCTGCTAAATCGCTAGCAATGGGTGGAACATATCAGAGGGAGGAAGAAATTTCATACGGACAAACAGGCAGCCTCTTAGTGATAATTTATTACAAAATTAATGAAAAAAATATTAGAACATATGAAAAACAATAGTACATTTTATGTTCATTAATAATGGGTCGCTGAGATGGAGTAACTTATTTATATTGCGAGAGACACCCCTTCTAAATATTATAAAAAATGGGCTAGTTGGATTTACTTCACTTCCACGCCTGAATTTACCTGTCTCTGCAAATGAAAATCTTTATTCACCAACCCTTTCTCTCCAAGCATATATTTACCACCCTTACCAGCCTACCTCGCCCCGGCCTTTCTTGCTATGGCCTAACTGACGTTCACCTCAATTGTCCCCCCTCCCCCACTTTTTTTTTCCTTTCTCTCTCCTCGTCCTCTTTTTCTCCCATCTTCTCCTCTTTCGTCCTTCATCTCTCTCTTCTTCCTCTCTTCCCCCTTTCCTATCCCACTTTCTGGCATTTACCCCCCCCCCCGGTGTCCTTTACATTTCTGTTCCTATTGGGTGCATGGTTGCCCCCGGGCGGGCCCGACGGGCACGCCACCCCTTATGCGCTCTGCGCATCGACAGCTCGGACAATGTGGTACTGACAACTCCCGCTTTCCCGTCCCTGGGTGCTCTACACCCAGGGTATGGGCCCTGCCCTGGACCTTACCCTGACAATATAATTATCCTCCATGTAGAGATTCTTTGCTACTGTAAGCCTCCCCCTCTTCTCTTTTTCCTCGAATTAGTTAAAAGCTTGGGTGCGGCTCTGCCCTTTCGGATACTAGATCCTTTACACTGCTCTGATGTTAATCGGTTGTTTTGCTGATGGTTTTTCCACAATGTAATTTTTTTCTCCTGCTACCTCTGTACCTGTTAGGTCCCCACCAGACTTGTATAAAGTATTCAAAATTTCTACTTGAGTAAAAGTACAAGTGCTCGATCAAAAAGTGACTTGAGTAGAAGTGGAAGTGCTCGCAGAAAAAGTTACTTAAGTAGAAGTACTAAAGTATTCAACATTTTTTTTACTTAAGTATTGCAAGTAGTTTTTTCAAAAAATTTGCTACTTAAGTACTAAAAGTAAAAAGTACCAGTAGTTTTGAAAAAAAATTTCTACTCAAGTACTGAAAGTAGAAGTACAAGTACTGTGTTATGTAGTTATTAAAGAAAAAAGTCAAAAGTTTGAACATCATATTGTTTTTTATTATTTCAAATGATTTATTCAAATGATTAACCTAAAGGACAATGACAATTCCTTAGGCTGTAACTTTTTGTAAACAAAAAACAGATAAAGTATGTCCCTCCCTTTCCCTTTTAAAGCATCCACCTTTTAAAGCCAGGGGTGGTCTCCTTCCTGAGCTTCCTCACTCTCACAGCCAGGCAGATCACTTGAAGTTGAAGGGCCAGGGGTGGAAGGTGGTGTTTTTGGTTCGTCCATCTTTTCAGCTGATCAAAAGGCAGAACAGGAGCATGCACAGTCTTCTTAATCGCGGTTTGATTTGATTTGCTCAATTGATGATGATGTGCCAGGCCAGCTTCATCAAACCTACAACGCTTAAAGTGAAAAATGCATCAAAAACTACTAACAAAGTGGCTGTGCTAAAAATGCTAATAAAGTGCCTGCAATTATATATATATATATATTCTTCTTGTATTCAAAATCATCGCCCACAGTATCAAAAATAAAGTGACATGTCTGTGCTAAATGCAGTGCAAATTATTCCCACAATGTAAATTTAATTCATATAAAATATATATGACAATACCACAATAAAATAAGTTGTGATTGTGAATAAGTTAGGTGCAAGTTTAAGTGTGTAAACTAAACTTTATAACGAAAAGTCCATAACTGAATTTCAGTGTGTAATCTAAGAAGTGCTTGTCACTTGCTGTCAGATGCTTCCACCTATCTTCTGTGATCTGCTCAAGTAAAGTGGTGGACTGGATAGCCTCTCTCTCTGCCTCTCACCTTAGTAGCACTGGCACTGCACTGGTTCAAAAAGCTGTCTATATTATTTTCATTATAAGAACTTGTCAGAACATGCTTCCACCACCTGTCCTTCACACTAGTAGTGCTCATTTGCTTTGCTCAAGTCAAGTGCCACTGCCAGTGGCCACTGCAGTGCAGGCACAGCCGCACAGGCAGAGGCAGGCCGCAGGAAGCACAGGCACCACCACAACACAACACTTATGGTCCATGGACCATGGATGGTCGGATAATCATCATAGCCGTCAGTCTCACTCTTCTTGGTTCAAAAAAGCCACCCATGACCCGTGTGTATATAATATATTAATATTTTATATTAATTATTTTATTCCCAAATGGCACATTTGCCATGGCAAGGATTAGGCCCTCTCCACGGTCCACCTCACTCACCTCATAGAGAAGAAGATGAGATAATGAAGAAAATGCTCCGAGTCCCGCCGCCCGTGTCACAACTCCTCTCAGTAAGGGCCCTGAGGGGTGGAGTCTGAGTGACACACAACACGTCTAGAGGCAGAGACCTCGAGCGGGAAGATGGCAGCATGATTCCTCCAGTGCGGTCTTAACTTGATGATCATGACAGTGATTCCGTGGGCCGTGGCGCGAGCGAGGTTGTGGGATTGATTGAATTGAGTTGTGCTGCCTACTGCTACACGCTACCTACTACTAAATTGTGAGTCAGTATATTTTATTTCATTTTTATATATAAAAGCGGTATTGTTGAGCACTACTAGCCACTAGATCTCCTGGCTGTCACTTTGTCACATGTTGGGGAATCACAGCGGCTCGGCTCCAGAAGTGGCGGGTGTCCCCGTCATCCTGCCAGGGCCGCCAAGAAGTTCATCATCTAATCTTAAGTTATTAATATCTTATGAGGAGAGGACCTATGCGATTGAGAATTGAAATAATTAAATATATATGGCTTTTTGAACCAGTGCAGTCAGTGCCAGTGCCACAGTGCCACCCAGACGCTATCCACCAGTGCCACCACCATTAAGTGTGTTGGTCGGTCACTCGAGCACTTAAGGAGGTGGAAGCATCTGACAAGTGAAGTGACACTTTAGATTTGCACACTGGAATTCATTTATGGACTTTTCGTTATAGATAAGTTTACACACTTCAACTTGTTGCACGCACCTGACCTAACTTATTTCATAACTTATTTTATTGTGATTTATTGTCATATTTTATATGAATTGAATTTACTGTTACATTGTGGGAATAATTATTTTCACTGCATTTAGGCTTTAGCACATTCATGTCACTTTATTTTTGATACTGTGTGGAGTGTGGGCAGGGCACTGGGGGCAACAATGATATTATATCGATTGCACAGGCACTTTATTCGCACAGCCAAGTTGTGTTTGTTAGTAGTTTCTTGATGCACTTTAAGCGCTGTAGCACAATTTATTTGTTTGTTTCATATTTTCTTTTTATTGGAAAGATTTGGTATAGCAGCTTTTATTATACACAACCTTTATTTTCGTATGCGCTGATTTACAAATGACATTATACAAATTATTTTGAGCTTTATGTAACCTGCCATCTACTGTTCTGGCAGTGGTAATTTTTTTAAAAGTAACGAGTAACTATGCAGCACAAAAAAAAAATACTTGAGTAGAAGTATTGAAATCATCGAAAAAATGTAGTGAAGTAAAAGTAGAAGTAGGAGAAAAAAATTCTACTCTAGGAAAGTACAGATACCGCATTTCGGTACTTAAGTACAGTACTTAAGTAGTTCTACTTCGTTACTATACATCTCTGGTCCCCACCGACCCTCCACAATTTCTGAACTGGATAGTTGTCCTTTGTTAGCTATGTGCATCTATGATCCTCTGTATGACTCTGGGTTCTGTTGCCAATTTGTTTTGCTGATGTTTGTACACTTTTATACCTCAATAAAAATCTTTAAAAAAAAAAAAAAAAAGAAGTTCAGTAAATTTGAAAAGTACAGGGAAGAAATGAAGAATAAAACATCAATATATATATATATATATATATATATATATATATATATATATATATATATACACTTTTTCTTTAGCAACAGATTTGCTTTGCAATTCCTGCAAAATTGTGCAAACATTATCGTTTTAATTACTTAATTACTTTATTACATAAAAGTAGGCCACGATTTTGAAAACATTTGTTTTGAATGTTTGCTACATTCTAGGAAAAGTTTGCTAACTCAAGAAATTGAACTGATCTAGTGTTTATTAAAGTAAAACATCTATGCAAAACAACAAAAAAAAAAAAAATAATAATGGGTCAGTTCAAGAGGCTTAATTGCAGTAGTACAGTTGTGCCCGTGTTGCAAAAATACAACATATATCCGGGTTCTAGTCTGCAGTTGGGCAAAGTTTTGTGGCCAAAGCCACGTCTTCAGGAGTATAGGAACATGAAAGGCCTAAAGTCCTGCAAGGACGAAACATACATAAGTGCACAATATACGACCAATTAAAAAATAAATACAGTAATCGTTTGATAGCTGTGGAGAATCACCAATGCTCACCCTGGGTAACAATACCCCCAAGTATCGAATTCAGAAAGGGCGCCAATAATACTTTCCCTTGGGGGCGAGTGCGGGGGTAGATACAGTTAGTGAACCTGAGTGGTACAGATAAGGTCATACTAAGATCATGATCATAATCATGTCGGGTGAGAAAGATATAGCAGCAGATGATCTAAATATCCTTAGTACATACCACCCTAGTATTGCAGAGGGGAAAGCTTCTAATATGCGGCTATTGTAGGGAGATAGTCCAAATGCCAAATCAAAAATAGATATGTTGGAAACTGTCCCCGAGGCGAAATTAAAATCTATACAGATTTATAAAAAAAATTATGTATATTACTGAAAGCATGTTATCACTTGCAAAAGGCAACAAGCTAGCTTCTACATGTAAAAAAAGGAAAAGACTTGTTAATTTATAAAAAGGGGTATATATTAACAAGGGCATGTTGTAGCCTACAGTAAATGGCAGGCGGAGGTGTACATACCAAGAGAGCATGCACCAAGAGTATCAGATCAAACAGAAAGGCCTTTAATAGTTGGACACTAAAGATAATGTTGTTGTACTTAATCACAATAGTGTCACTTTACTGAAGAGATCAGTCATTTGGACATTGCTTGTAAGTTGTTTATGGTCCTTAAAATAGGCATACCCTACGGAAAACAAACAGTGGATATACTGTTTATAGAAACTGGGTGTATTGATCACCATGCATGTATAAAGACATGCATCTGTTAGTTGCACATTAGCCGCTAAATATAAAATGTACTCCATGTAATCTAAATGTCCTTACCCAGAATAGTCCAGATCTGTAGCCATAAATATATATGGAGTCCCTGTATAGTTATTAAATTAGGGCCTGTAAGGAAGAATGACCTTAGTTCATCTGCAGAGTGACAAACGGTACAGACAGGTATACATGCTCCTCATATATTCTTCTGTCGTTTACCTTTGCTCTCTCATGGTTCCGCTCAGTCCATGCCCGCCACAAGACCGCTGTGTGCGGTGATGGCGTGCTTATATCTGCTCCAATCTGTCACGTCATATCTGGCCATACGGCCTGGAAATGACATATGCCGGACCCAATCCCTAACTGCCGGACTCCAGTGCATGCGCAGTGGCGATACTGAAACCCAACAGAGCAGGGCGGAAGCTCCACTCACAGGGGCATCAGGTGAGGAAGGTAAGTGGGGAAAAAAAATCCCAGCAAAAGAACTCCCACAAGGGATCGCACACTCGCCCTCAGGAGACCGAAGGGCGAGGTATTATTTATGTTATTAAGGTTTGAACAAACTCACAGATATAGCCACTCTGGATGGTCTGAGGAGGCCTGTAATGCTGCACAGTGCACTAGACAGCAGTTTGAGGAGGCCTGTAATGCTGCAGAGTGCTCTGGACGGTGGTCTGAGGGGAAGCCTGTAATGCTGCATAGTGCTGGATGGTGGTCTTAGGTCTGAGGGATGGCCTGTAATGCACAATGCTCTGGATTCCGCAATGCCGGCGGTCACTGGTCTGCGGAGGCCTATAATACAGTAATGCTCTGGATGGTGGTCTGAGGAGGCCTGTAATGCTGCAGAGTGTTCTGGACGGTGGTCTGAGGAAGCCTGTAATGCTGCATAGTGCTGGAAGGTGGTCTCAGGTCTGAGGGATGGCCTGTAATGCACAGTGCTTTGGATGCCACCATGCTGGTGGTCACTGGTCAGAGGAGGCCTGTAATGCTGCACAGTGCTGAATAGTGGTCTCAGGTCTGAGGGACGGCCTGTAATGCACAGTACTGCTCTGGTCTCTGGCAGTCGTCATGGATGGTGCACACAGTCGCTTCAACTCGCTTGCTGGGAGCGGAAGTAGGCGGAGCTCCTTGAAAACCGGAAGTTGGTAAACGCCCCTGCCTCACATGTTCGTTCCGTTTTTGTTCGTTAATGAAAACGGATTTGATTTTCGTCATGGTTTTCGCCAGTGGACGAAAATGTGCTGTGCTTTTCGTTTAGTTTTCGCCACTGACAAAAACTTTGACGAAAACGTTTTCAGCGACGAAATTAACACTGGTTCACACTATTACGAATTGGATGTGGGTTTCCCTGCATCAAATTTGCATTACAGGAGAGTGTGCCCTCAATAGAGCTGGTTCAAACATCTCTAGGGTGGCTGGAGAGCGGATTGCGTCTTTGGCTCTGTTTCGGGTCCAAATTCAGGCAAAAGTTTTGGGCCTGATTCGTCCCTGAAATGGAGAACAGGGATGCACCGGACCCCCTGCTTTGAGACGCATCCTCATTAGGTGTGAACCCAGCCTAATTCTTCCAGGAGGGCATTTAGATCGCAGGTAGCATGCTGCCACAATAACAGAAGTTAAGAAGCTCTTCCTTTGTTCCTGGAGCCTAAAGCAACACATTTAGTAAAATCTGCCTTGCACTGTATACAAGGCAATAGCTGAAAACATCTCAAAACAGACAATCTCTTCAATTAGCTATGAAAACAATAATTATTGATTTACCCACACAAACTCCATTCATCAGAAGCGGCACATGAATTTGTTGTATTAATTATACAGCGCGCTTCTATTTGTTTTACACATAATAAAATCAGATTTGATGTTTTCAATATGCTCAAATATTTCCATGATAAACAGAAAAATGATAAAAGGGAATGTGTTCGCCCCTAGAAAATAGCAGTTCTGCAACAATCAACAATCATCTTCAAGCAGTTTTAATTAGCCAGGTTTTATTTCAACAGAGAGAATAGATTCTGATTGTTTCAAACAAGCAATAAACACTTTTTGTAAACATGGAAATTAATCCCTTATGCTTTTGTTAGGATATATAATGACAGGACGAGCAGATTCAGGATTTTTCCTTCATTTTATCCTTCGTTTAAGCTTCTAGTAGATTTGTTGGTCTTAATGGAAGAAAGAAACCCATTTTATCACACTCCTGTTGAGCTTGAAAATGAAGCCATGAATGTAATATAGGAATGCAACCTAGATATCCAGGGTTGCCATCTCTAAATTATGCAATGCTATTGTCTTCCAGACTACCCAGCTCCAAAAAATTGCCTTTTTCCTGAAATTTAGGGGGGTGGGGGGATGGGGGTGGGGCGCACCATTTCTGCCATCATTTTAAAGAACATACTGGGTATTCTCAAGCCCTCGCCCTCTTCTCCTTTTGAAAAGACATTGGACGTTGTGCTAATGATGTTTCCCTCCCACTTATTCTGGTGCCTACACGGCTCCCAGAAATAATGATTATCCCATGCATTAACCAATTCTGGATCGGAAGGATTTGCCCACTTAATGACCAGGTCGTTTTTTTCGATTTGGCACTGCGTTACTTTACGGAAAATTGCGCGGCCATGCGGTGATATAGTCAAATAAATTGAATGTCCTTTTTTTCCCACAAATATAGCCTTTTTTTGGTGGTATTTGATCACCTGTGCATTTTTATTTTTTGCGCTATAAACAAAAAAAGAGCGGCAATTCTGAAAAAAAAACAATATTTTTCACATTCTGCTATATAACATTCCCCCCAAAAAATTGAAAAAAAATTCATTCTTTTAGGCCAATTTGTATTCTGCTACATATTTGTGGTATAAAAAAAAATCACAATAAGAGTATTTTGATTGGTTTTCGCGAAAGTTATTGCGTCTACAAACTAGGGGAAAGATTTATGTAATTTTTATTTATCTTCGATTTTTAGCGAGACTGCGACATTGCGGCGGACAGATCGGACACCTAACTGACATTTTTGACACTTTTGAGGGGACCAGTGACAATACTACAGTAATCAGTGCTAAAAATATGCACTGTTACTGTAATAATGACATGGCAGGGAAGGGGTGATCAAAGGGTTAAGTGTGAGACTAGGGGAGTGTTTACTAACTGTATTGGGGATGGGCTTGTGAAATGACCACAGAGACCTGTGATCCTATATAGAAGGATCATTTCAGAGAGAAGAACGGTAAGCTGTGTTTATAACTCTCTCAGCTAGGAGTGATCACGGGTGCCCGGGGGCAATCGCCGCCGGTGGCTCCGTGCATCGGTGTCCCCGCTGCCCCCTAGCACCACACGCGCGACCGATGTAGGACTACGTTGGGTTCGTGTAGGAGAGGCTGTCTGCCGCAGTAAATATGCGGCGGGCGGTGTTAAACCATAATCTCATTGCAGATTTTTTCTTTTCTTTTTTCCAGGCACCTCCATGCAACGATTTGGACCCACTCAACTTTTTCACCTGGCTTGTATTGGTGCCTAGCCCCCTTGGAAAAGCACAGGGCAACCTAAACAAATTGCTAATAATTTTTTTGACACTACAGTTTTTACTTTTGATGATTATGGCTTACAGCTAGTGAAAACCCAAAATTCAGTATCTCAGAAAATTAGAATATTACATAAGACCAATAAAACAAAAGGGTTTTTAATTGCAGAAATGTTTTCTTAGTGAAAAGTATGTCCATGTCCAGTATAGTATGCACCTAATACTTGGTCGAGGCTCCTTTTGCATGAATTACTGCATCAATGCAGCGTGGCATGGAGGTGATCAGCCTGTGGCACTGCTGAGGTGTTATGGAAGCCCAGGTTTCTTTGATAACAACGGTCTTCAGCTCATCTGCATTGTTGGGTCTGGTGTCTCTTATCTTCCTCTTGACAATACCCCACAGATTCTCTATGGCAGGACTTCCCAAACTGTGGGTCGCAAGCCGCATCTGAGTGGGTCGCCAACAACGTTAGAGCAGTCAGATCAGCAGTGAGAAAAAAAAAATTACCATTTAAAAGCCCACTAGGGGAGTAGGGCGTATAGCTGGCTATGGGGGGGGGGGGGTGGGATTCCTGGCTGGCGTCATTGGGGGCGGTGACTGACGCACGCACCGTCCGACTCAGTCACCTTCCCGCCCGTTCCCGCCGCCGTCAGCGAAGAGAGTTGTCTGATTTTAGCGATGGGTGGCGAGTGCCCTGTGATCATGGTCATGTGATAAGGGCATGTGCGGGCAGTGGGGCTGGCCTATAGGTGATCTCAGTCGCAGAGTCTGCCTCTCTGCCTGGCGGGTGCTGTGTCTCCTCTGCTCCAGACCGGATATCCTCGTTGTGACTGTCTGGCAGAGCAGATGGGAGACAAAAAAGGCAGGCTGAGATTCGGCATAACAAAACAAAAGGGGCATTCGGGACTCAGGAGGCTGCAGGGTTGTTGCCTGAAGACATTGGCTACTGAGAACTGGACTAAGTTTTAGAGCTGTAATGCACTTGTAAAGTAAGGAGCTCCAGTGATATCCAACACTTAACTTAATGTAGAGGTCCGTTCCATTCCCCCAGGAATCTCTTGATGCATGTAATATTGTTTTTTTTTAGTAATTACCTTTTCTGAAGTCTTAAAGCGGTAGTAAGCCACATTTATTTTAATCCCCTGCAAGGCCATGGATAATGTGCTAGTATGCATTACATACTAGCACATTATGATTTACTTACCTTAGAACAAAGCTCTTCCCCCAGTCTTCCTTCCAGGTTTACATGCTGCAGCCATCTGATTGGCTGCGCAGTAATGACGTCACTCCTGCACATGACTGACTCACTGACTAGCTGTCCTCACTGTACACTGCTCACTGACTGGCTGTCCTCACCACACACTGCTCACTGACTGGCTGTCCTCACCACACACTGCTTACTGACTGGCTGTCCTCACCACACGCTGCTCACTGACTGACTGTCCTCACCACACGCTGCTCACTGACTGACTGTCCTTACCACACACTGCTCACTGGCTGACTGTCCTCACCCCACACTGCTCACTGACTGACTATCCTCACCCCACACTGCTCACTGACTGGCTGTCCTCACCGCACACTGCTCACTGACTGACTGACTATCCTCACCCCACACTGCTCACTGACTGGCTCTGAGGAAGAGGCAAGGCCTCGAAACGCGTTAGCCTTCCATTCATATGGGATATTGGATTCTTCCATTTTGATGCCGTTCTGTTGGAATCTATATGCTGACCTACCACGCATGTTTGTGAGTAGTTGATTTTATACTATCATTATTAAAAGCTTGCTGAGGTTAATGCGCTAGGCTGGTGCGCCCTTTTTTGTGTTTGTTTTTCAGTGTTTTTGACCACCCCGGTCGTTAAGGGCAGCAAGGCGTAGCCATACGGGATGCCAAGTGTAGGTTCCCAGATTGAAACAGCTTGAGGACCTGGTTTGGAGCGCAGGAGCAGGGTGCTTAGTATCACTCTTTTCTTTTTTTTTTGACTGCTATTCATTACAATGGAAACTGGCGGTGAAGCCTTTCGGCTTCACAGCTGGTTCCCTACAGTGCATGCGTGAATCATGCTCCACTTTTTAATTGGTCTGGCCACAGGGGAAGGAGGAGGGGGGGCCGAACTTCCAAGGTACGGCGCCGGGGCACAATCTCCCAGAAGTGTGGAAGGGTACCTGTCAAAAACAGGTACTCATTCCCCTCTTTCCCCTGAAAGGGGCAAAATGTGTCACTGGAGGGGGGGAGGAAGCAGATCATGGTATCACTGTGCTTGATTGTTTTATTAAATCCAAAGTCAGCGCAGCTCTACCAGGAAATTCTAGAGCACTTCATGCTTCCATCTGCTGACCAGCTTTATGGAGATGCTGATTTAATTTTCCAGCAGGACTTGGTACCTGCCCACACTGCCACAACTACCAAAACCTGGTTTAATTATCTTGATTTCACTGTGCTTGAATGGCCAGCAAACTCGCCTGACCTAAACTCCATAGAGAATCTGTGGGGTATTGTCGAGAGGAAGATGAGAGACACCAGACCCAACAATGCAGATGAGCTGAAGGCCGCTATCAAAGAAACCTGGGCTTTTATAACACCTCAGCAGTGCCACAGGCGGATCGCCTCCATGCCATGCCGCATTGATGCAGTAATTCATGCAAAAGAAGCCCCAACCAAATATTGAGTGTATACTATACTGTACCTGGATATGCTTTTCAGTAAGCCAACATTTCTGTATTAAAAATCCTTTTTTTATTGGTCTTTTATAGTATTCTAATTTTCTGAGATACTGAATTTTGGGTTTTCACTAGCTGTAAGCCATAATCATTAAAATTAAAAGAAAGAAATGCTATTAAAATATATCTCTGTGTGTAATAAATCTATATAATATATGAGTTTCACTTTTTGAATTGAATTACTGAAATATATTCACTTGTTGCCTTGAGTCTTCTAAGTACTATTTTTAGCTAAAATAAGTTATAAAAAATCCAGGTAGACAGGATATAAAATCAACACATTAAAAGTATTTTTTTACACAATATTTGTCATTCTGTAATCCACATCCCCTATGCTGCATAGCCAGTCAGTACAATTTTAGATTTTCATAGCTTCCTGTGTCACCTGCTTGCTTGTTATCACACTGATAATTCATCATTCACTAAGCAGACAAGAGACACGGGAAGTTGCCAATCCAAATTAGTAATTAGCAGGAACACCTGACAGGCTATACAGTGTGGCACTAAGCACCCATTCACATTGGCGTGATTTGTCATGTGATTTGACAGGTCAAATTGCATGTCAAATCGCAGCCTGTTGCCGACAATAGGAGCGTCCCAATCGGTGTGACCCTCACTTTGCGGCACCTCACCGATTTCCAAAAGTATTTCCTGCACTACTTTTGGCGACTTCAGGTGCAACTTCAAAAAAACATCTGTGCATGAACCTGCACAGATGTCTTTCAAGTCCCCCCCCAAGTTGGACTGAAATGTGGCTTTGAGATCATGCAAGCTCAGATGAATTTGCACAATTTCAAGGTCGTGTTTAGTGTGAACTTTTTCAAATTGGTGCGACACCGCAAAGTTGGTGTTGCACTGATTTTAACAGTGCGATTGCCGGCAATAGGGTGCAACTTGTCATGTCATTTGACCCTTAAAATCACTCCAATGTGAACGAGGGCTTTGATGTCAAACACAAGGCTGGCTGTTCACAGTTGCAATTTTTTTGGCAGGTAAAACAATAAATATGAACAGTTTTTAAAGTAGTTTATCTATATTCAGCTGTAGTATAATATATTATTAAAGGACAAACAGCAAATCACTGTGAAATAAAATGTGTATAGATTATTTATACATCTAATGGTCAGGCAATATGGGCATTTGTCCAGGACCAAGATTTTCTTTTGAGCCCCAGGTATAAGGTTTATGGTCCCTGGATCACTTTGTGGGGGGGGATTTAATAAAACTGGAGCACAATTTTGGTGCAGCTGTGCATGGTAGCCAATCAGTTTCTAACTTCAGCTTGTTCATTTAAGTGTAGCGGACCCCCAGAACCCCCTAGGGCCTAGTGATGACCTTCAGAGGCAGAGAGGGGCTACATACCTCCTGTGGGTATGGATTGTCAGGCATGGTGGGTAGTGATGCAGGTAAAATAAATGTTGGGCGCCAGTCACTTTTATGCTGAAGTAAAGGAATAGTTTATTTCTTCTCAACAGGACAAGAATAAACCGGGGGAGAGAGGGGTAGGGTCCAGGACACCCTTTAAGAACAGTCTATTTGGCAGACTCCTATTGCAAAAGACAGGTTATTCAGACAGCGGTACAGGATAGCAGACCTTGAGTATTATTAGGTATCCAGGAGCTTCAGATTGATCTGGGAGACATCTTCTCTCCACTAGACACAATCCCTTTTTGGTGGTCTGTACTGTCTGGACAGCTGTCCTCCATAAGATACAAGCAGGTTACTCACACAGGTTACTGGATGTCTGGGGATGATCTTTCCCTTGTGGGTCGCTGGCTCTCCTCAGCAGAATCCCAGGTATTCTGACTAGGCCTCAGGCTTCAGGCCTAGTCAGCAGCAACAGCAGCACACACCCTCCCCCAAGGGGGTCCGGGCGGGAAGAGACCGATCATTGGACCTCCCATCCTTTTTATAAGATCCCCCACAATGCCGTAGTGACACTGTGATTGGTTGAGGGACACATGGACATTAACAGTTTGTTTAACTGTAATTCTCACTCTAGTGCCAGAGGCTACAGTGCCACCTACTGACGGAAGGGAGAAACGCAGTCAAACAGATTAAGAAGGGAAGTCCAATTAAATCACAGAATAATTACAGCCAAGCTAAGTAAGGCTCAGCAAACTAAATTTAACAGCAACCTTGCATAAAGACAAGGGTGCTACACACTCCCCCTGCCAAGGAGACTACGTCCTCGGAGTCTGCCGAGACAGAGACTCTCAAGCCTGAGAGTGGATGTCCTGGTAAAAATGGATGGGTAAGGGTGAAAAAGGGAAAGGATAAACTTTTGGTGTACAAATACGTGTGGCATTCCACACGAAGCAAAAATATGAAACAATATGCACATTACAAAACTTCCTAACTGACTAGCTGACTGTCAGTACATCCTACAATGTTATAAGGCAAAAACCATACTCACCAAAGGCACTGTCTCACCTCAGCCGAGAGAGAACACTGTGGGTATGAAAAATTAGCAACATACTCATAATATCAATTACTATACTATACACATATATATACATCTAAAATGTTGTTTAACCTCAGCCGAGGGAAACAAGATTTTAATAAGCAAACACATTTTATCACATCCTAATACTCTACTCAATTTACCATGAATATATATACAAAATATTTGCATGTCAGAGGGAAGGTGCCTATCTCCAGGGGTAAGAGAAGAGATAAGAAAACCCCCCAAATAAGGGCACATCCCCTGAAACATACCAATACATCAGAGAAAATAATCCACTTTAAACTATTTTACTAATAGTATAGAACTTTACTGCTCACTAGGATAGACACTCTCACGCCATCTAGTGGAGAAAAACAGAAAACACTTTGCATCATCAAAAAAAAAAAACTTTTCAGTCCATGAGTTCCAAAAAAAAAATGCAGGTGAGAGACTTGCTGGTTTCCTATAGCACAGCATACCTGACTAACTAACTTATATTACAAGGTCTCTGTGACCCCAGAGTCCCAATAGTCTCTGCGCAGTTGTTTTGCTAGCGAAAATCAGTTCTTGCTGGCTCTGTTACACCAAAGTCCAGCAGGCACTTTACTTATTGCATTCGTTTCAAAAATAGAAAAACACACTCCTTTCTAGGAAAGTTCGAGTTCAGTAGTTTTACCAAACTGATGATAGTGTTGCAAACAGGCAACACCAATAACTGAAAGATAGCATCAGCCATTTTCTCCAGGAGGCTGAGGCTAGTTTTCTTCACACCTGGATGAGAAGCATGCTGGCCATTCAAAAGCATAAGCCAGCAGGTATTTAACTTGAGCTTGTTTGCATGGCTACTTCCAGAAGCAACACAGCCACACAAAAATTGCAGAGGACTATCATCATCATGAACTTTGCTGATTCACTTTTCCAGAACAAACAAAGTCCCACTGCACATGTAATTTCATCTCACCTTTCTCATAGCAAGACACACTGACAATGAAGAGCAACAGGTCAGCATGTCACTTTTCAGGGCACCTCCTGTAGCTGCTGGCAATTCAGAGCACAGCCCAGCAGTAACATAGCACAGACAGGAGTGTCCCCAAAGCAACTTTCAAAAGAGGAACAGCTTCTGGTGAGACGAATACAGCTTCAAACTTGACATCACACAGCTGTATTCCATAGGATTTTGACACAGAAATTCAAGCTTTATACATCACCAGTAGTATCGTGGATCAGGCAGTTGAATAGGCTTCCAGATGATCCAATGGTAGTGATGTACTTTATCTGGTCTTTGAGAAACACTTGCAGGACCAGATTCATGACTTGCAGGCAAAGGCAAGGTAGGCCTAATACTGGAGGTAATATTGGGTAAATGGACATCCTCCTTTGTAGGCTCAACTTGCGGTTCAGTCTCACTATCAGACCAATTTTCACAAAATGACACAGTGTCAGAGAACAGTTCTGAGATTCGGTCAGACATTATATCAGAGTCTGACTCTGCGGAGAACTCTGCAGCTGGGAGCAGGTTAGGCCGGGAAATTATAGCAACAGACTCTCCTGACTCTGCTCCCAAGGAAGACACTGGCCTCACAGTCCCAACAGGTACGCCACCCTCACCCACATCAGGCTTACCAGGTTCAGGCGATTTCTTTTCCGGTGGTCCCATCATTAAAGCAAGTAGGCGACCTCGACCGCGACCACGGCAGGAGGTCACTGGGATGTCCGGCATTGCAGCGGTCACTGTAGCTGAAGAAGTAGAAGGAACAGGAGCTTCAGCAGGTAAAGCAACAGTAGTAGTGACCACTGGAGCCGGTCCGGAATCGGCAGTTGCAACACATTTGAGCCAGTCCACTTGCAGGACCCGGGGTGATAAGGCCGGTGAGACTACCTCCAACAGCGATTCCCCGCAACTTCCGCAGGTGATCCAGGGCCGAATACTAGTAGCCAGTCCAGAACATTTCACACATGTCAGCCCGATCGCTTTGTAGCCTCCAGCCGTGTACAGCACCAGGTTCCCTTTAGGTGTGTACCGCACCCCGGTGTCAGTGATGACTTCTTTCAGCCCAGCGGGGCTAGAACCGATGCCTGGCACAAACACTCTCAGGTCAGAAGAAGGAATTCCAAAGTGCGCCATCTTCACACTCTTCCAACACGTGCAGCCAGGTAACTGCGCACACAAGCGCGGTTTAATTTCCTCCGCGTGGGAACAGCGACCCCTCCCCCTGCCAAGGGATTGGTCCAGCCGTTCAGCAATATCTTCAGCGCCCGCCTCTTTTCCTTTGCGGGCGCCAAAAATCTTCTGGAGTTTGCCTTAACCCCTTCAGCCCTGGCGTAAAGTGACAAAAGACCAGGCTGACACTCTCCCCAGAGCAAAGAGACAGTTAGGTTCTTCCCACGCTGTTAAAAGGACAAAACACAGTCTTTGAGGTACAAAAGATGTTACTTGCCACTCTCCCACGGAGCCAAACGGTGATTCCTGCGCGGTTGCTATAGGCGACCACCACAAAAATACCGCTTCGCCCCAGATGTAGCGGACCCCCCAGAACCCCCTAGGGCCTAGTGATGACCTTCAGAGGCAGAGAGGGGCTACATACCTCCTGTGGGTGTGGATTGTCAGGCATGGTGGGTAGTGATGCAGGTAAAATAAATGTTGGGCGCCAGTCACTTTTATGCTGAAGTAAAGGAATAGTTTATTTCTTCTCAACAGGACAAGAATAAACCGGGGGAGAGAGGGGTAGGGTCCAGGACACCCTTTAAGAACAGTCTATTTGGCAGACTCCTATTGCAAAAGACAGGTTATTCAGACAGCGGTACAGGATAGCAGACCTTGAGTATTATTAGGTATCCAGGAGCTTCAGATTGATCTGGGAGACATCTTCTCTCCACTAGACACAATCCCTTTTTGGTGGTCTGTACTGTCTGGACAGCTGTCCTCCATAAGATACAAGCAGGTTACTCACACAGGTTACTGGATGTCTGTGGATGATCTTTCCCTTGTGGGTCGCTGGCTCTCCTCAGCAGAATCCCAGGTATTCTGACTAGGCCTCAGGCTTCAGGCCTAGTCAGCAGCAACAGCAGCACACACCCTCCCCCAAGGGGGGCCCGGGCGGGAAGAGACCGATCATTGGACCTCCCATCCTTTTTATAAGATCCCCCACAATGCCGTAGTGACACTGTGATTGGTTGAGGGACACATGGACATTAACAGTTTGTTTAACTGTAATTCTCACTCTAGTGCCAGAGGCTACAGTGCCACCTACTGACGGAAGGGAGAAACGCAGTCAAACAGATTAAGAAGGGAAGTCCAATTAAATCACAGAATAATTACAGCCAAGCTAAGTAAGGCTCAGCAAACTAAATTTAACAGCAACCTTGCATAAAGACAAGGGTGCTACACAAGCTTTGACAGTTAGCCCCCGTTCACACTGGTGTGACTTGGTCCAAATCACATGACAAGTCGCACTCTATTGTCGGCAATGGAACTATTCACATCAATGTGACGCAGACTTGCAGTGCAGTACCGATTTGAAAAAGAAGTTCTTGCACTATTTTTGGCAATTTCAGGTGTGACTTGCATAGACATCTGTGCAGGAAGCCGCACAAATGTCAGTGAAGTCACACAATTTCAAAGTGGGATTCGGTGTGAACAGGGACTAAAACCTGCACCAGATTTTGCATTCCCCAGCTTTAGTAAATCCTCTCCTGTCTTACATTACCTGTAGTCAGCATTTGGCAGCTGTGACAAAGACTTTTCTACTATGTAAACTGAAAGTCCAGTCATGCTCATTGAGTACCCACAGACACCAATTTCAACCAACTTTTATCTAACCTCTTTAGGTTAGGGCACAGATGTGCCTGGTGTAATCCCCTAGTTTAGCCATAAGATGTCCTGTAGCCGAGAGTAAGAGGAGCTTTGGGATTAGTTTGGATTGTAGCTGATGTAGTTACCTAGGTAGTATCTGTAGGTTTCCACCGTTAGAGTGAGTAGTTGTAATGTTCTGGTACCTTTGGGTACCCTAATTACTCTTTCATAAGTGTATGCGCCCCACCATTCTCTTTTGGTAAGGTGCGCATACACCTTTAAGACTGATGCTGTCATCACTGAGCGCCGGACTGGATGGCTATGTAGATCGCCGGCTCTCACTCACATGTGTTCGTTCAAACTGCTTTGTGCCTTGATGCTAACCTGTCTTGAAGCTCTCATGCTTGCAAGCATACCTCGCTGTCGG
The DNA here is from genome assembly GCF_965119305.1 of Pelophylax lessonae. Taxonomy (NCBI): domain Eukaryota; kingdom Metazoa; phylum Chordata; class Amphibia; order Anura; family Ranidae; genus Pelophylax; species Pelophylax lessonae. The sequence goes on from NC_138771.1 coordinate 474,538,425, forward strand.
AACCACGCTGCGCTGATCCCTGTATCCCGCTACCGGATCATCCGCTCTTGCCGAACCTCTCCTCTGCTACATTGCTATTAGTGATAAGTACCCCACAGGGGAAACCTCTATAACCTTTATACTAAAGCTTACACTATCTAGCTCTGCATACTAAGGACTATTACTACATCTGCATTATCTAAGATTGCTAGCTCTTGAGCCTACTACCACCTGTTCTTGCACTGTGTTGATCTCTCTTGTATGTCCACCTGCTACTCTGTCATCTGCTACCATACATGATTGCTAAACCTATCTGCATCCCATCTGCTACTATTTTACTTTCAAGAATATTTCCTTTCAAGTGTCTGTCATCTACCATCTCTACCCAACCTGTCTCTTCAGCCTATCATCACTGTGTTACTATATACATAAGTCACTCTAGGAAACATCTTATTGAGTGTGTGTATTTACTTGCTGAATTGAGATCCTCCACACATGATGAGTCATTGGGAGTTGGGATTGGTGTCTCAGCGTTTCTCTACATGACTACTGAAGTGGAATATTTCTGCAGCTGAAAATCCACATCATACGTAAAACGCAGGAGCGTTACAGATTGAACGAACCACAAATGGATTCAGCAGAAATAACCACTCAGATGACACAATTAAAACAGCAAGTAACTGCGTTAATACACGCACTTGCTGAATTAAAAGAAGACAATCAGGCTCTGTCGCAGCAGGTAATTAGACTGACACAACTTACCACTACTCAGTCCCCTGAACCCAAAATGAATCCTCCTTTGGTATTTACAGGCGATCGCAAAAATTTCGCGAATTTAAAAACGCATGTGAGTTACTTTTCTTGCTAAAACCCCGTACCTACCTTACTGATCACATTATGGTTTGTACTATTATTTCTTACCTAACAGGCGATCCTCGGGCCTGGGCAGACTCTCTTTTTGAGAAAAACGACCAGCTTCTCAACTCCTATGCCTTGTTCCTAGCAGAACTCACTAGCCTATATGATGATCCCAATAGGCAGAGTACTGCCGATCTTCAATTAAGATCCTTGAAACAAGGTGGGAGACCTGTAGAAGACTTTGTCGCAGAATTCAAGAGATGGACCCTTGATTCAGAATGGAATGATGCATCTCTGAAATCCCAATTTAGGCTTGGCCAATCAGAGGCCGTTAAAGACGAGCTCGCCAGAGCGGATCTGCCAAAAACCCTGGATGCATTGATACAACTCAGTATCACCATAGATAGAAGACTACGAGAAAGAAAGGCTGAGAAAATGGGAACGCCATTATCCAGTTCTTCTCGGATCTCGGCCGTTGACCCCGTTCCTATGGAGGTAGGAACCATACGCCCACCTCTATCAACTATGGAAAGAGCCAGAAGACGATCTGGTAATCTCTGCTTGTACTGTGCATCCCCGGATCACAAGATAAACGTCTGTCCCCTAGTCTACAAAAAGAAGGGTGAGTGTTCACATGTCCTCCTAGGGGGATTGACAACTTCAATCACTAACCCTTACCTTTCTGTTTGCTTAACATTACAGTGGGACCAGAACAGGATTACTACTAAGGCCATGATTGACACAGGATCTTGTGGAAATTATATTGACATACGTTTTGCTGCTTTAAATAAAGTTCCTATTATTTCTAAACTTAAACCTGTCTCGGTGAGTCTTATTAACGGTGTTCCTTTATCCTCTGGTCCGATCACTGATCAGACACAGGCACTCCTAGTCACTACTAACGGGTCTCATATGGAAACCACTACCTTCGATCTAATACCTTCACCCCACTTTCCCATTGTTTTGGGACTTCCCTGGTTGCACACACATCAACCAACCATAGATTGGAAGGAACGGACCCTGACCTTCCTCTCTTGCTATTGCGAGGGTACGTGTAACCTCCCGTCTTTCGGGAAGATCCTGTCTGTGTTGACAGATGAGATTGCACCACTATGTTATCAGGATCTCTCTGAGGTTTTTCTTGAGAAAAATGCTCAAGCACTACCTCCCCATCGAGACTATGATTGTAGCATTGATCTACTCCCAAATAGCAAATTGCCGTTCGGTCATGTTTATCCTCTTTCACAGAATGAACTTTCCCATCTCAAAGACTATTTGGATGAGAATTTGGAAAAAGGTTTTATTAGACCTTCCACTTCTTCCACAGCAGCAGGACTCTTTTTTGTCCGCAATAAGGACTCAAGTCTCAGGCCTATCATCGACTATAGGCAATTGAATGCTATTACAATAAAAGATCGCTATCCTCTACCGCTTATCCCTGAGCTCATTGAGCAGGTGCGTGGAGCTACCTATTTTTCAAAATTGGACCTGAAAGGAGCATACAATCTCATTCGAATCCGTGATGGACACGAGTGGAAGACTGCATTCAGAACCAGATACGGATTGTTCGAATATCTTGTAATGCCATTGGTGCTATGCAACGCCCCTGCAGTTTTTCAACGATTTATAAACGATATTTTCAGAGACTTACTAGATGTCTGTGTTGTGGTATATCTGGACGATATACTTATATATTCACGATCCCTGTCTGAACACATAAGACATGTAAGACTAGTATTATCGAGATTGCTTGCACACAACCTTTATGTGAAACTGAAAAAATGCTTGTTTCATAAAGAAGAGGTACTGTTTCTAGGCTACATCATATCCAAAACAGGAATCGAGATGGACATGAGTAAGATATCCTGCATTCAGGATTGGCCTACACCAACCACACGCAAGGCGCTACAGCGATTCCTTGGATTTTCGAATTTCTACAGGAAGTTCATTAGAAACTTCTCTGCCATTGTGAGACCCCTCACACAGCTCACTAGCATTAAAAAAACATTCAAATGGTCAGATGAAGCAAATAAAGCTTTTCACCTGTTAAAGACAAGGTTTACTTCTGCTCCCATACTACGCCATCCAGACCCATCCCTCCAATACATTCTGGAAGTAGATGCGTCAAACATGGCAGTAGGAGCAATACTCTCCCAACGACCAACTCACACTTCACCACTTCATCCAGTCGCCTTTTTTTCTAAATCCCTAAGCAGTCCAGAGATAAATTACCCCGTGGGTGAAAAGGAACTGCTTGCTATAAAATTGGCTCTGGAGAATTGGCGACATCTACTCGAAGGCACCCAATTACCAATACTTATATACACGGACCATAAAAATCTCCAATATCTTCAGACTAACAAAACTCTCTCGCACCGACAGGTACGATGGTCACTATTCTTTCTAAGGTTTAACTTCCTAGTGACCTACACACCAGCAGATAAGAACAAAAAGGCGGATGCACTATCACGACTAACTGAAGAAAACTACTTAGAAATCCCTTCTGTTCCTATAATACCTCACAAACGCATTATTGGAGTTGTCCGTTCCTTGAAACAAGAGGTATTGCATGGTATAAGTTTGGATACACCCCCACCACAACTAAATACTGATGCAGAAGGCTTCCTCTACTACAACGACAAACTTTACATATCACCTACCATACGCACCAAGATCTTGGAATTATCGCATGATGTGCCTATGGCAGGACATATGGGTATGACAAAGACTCTTAATCTGATAACCAGGCAATTCTGGTGGCCTGACATGAAAACATCTATACAAAAATTCGTCTCTTCATGCAATGTCTGTGCCAGGTCCAAAATTGACACTACGAGACCATCCGGTCTACTAAGCAGTCTACCAATACCCCAAACTCCATGGGAAGTTGTGTCCTTGGACTTTATAGTGGAATTGCCTCCTTCCAAAGGATTTAATACCATCTTAGTGTCAGTGGACCATCTGACAAAAATGGCACATTTCATTGCTATTCGCAGACTACCTTCGTCCAAACAAACGGCAGAACTCCTGATGAAACATGTCTTTAAGTTACATGGTATCCCAAAAACTCTTCTGTCTGACCGTGGATCACAATTTATTTCCAAGTTCTGGCAAGAACTATGTCACATACTACGGATCGAGCGGAAGCTCACTTCTCCTTACCATCCGCAGACCAACGGACAGACTGAAAGAGTCAACCAATGCATCAAGCAATATTTACGTTGTTACACTTCTTACCAACAGGATGATTGGGTGGATCTTCTCCCTCTGGCAGAATTTGCCTACAACAACGCAACCCACAGTACGACCAAGCAGAGTCCGTTCTACTTGAACTATGGGTTTCATCCCTCTATTCTTCCACCACGAATCTTTCCTTCAAATAACCCAGTAGCTTCAGACTATCTTACCCAAATAAAGGACTCTCTGGGTTTGCTTAATACTACCATTGCACACGCTCATAGTCAACAAAAGAAGTACTATGATCTTCGCAGAAGACCTTCTCCTCAGTACGCTATCGGGGACCTCGTTTGGCTCTCAACAAAAAATTTAAGACTGAAAATCCCTAGCAAAAAGCTTATACCTCTGTTCTTGGGACCTTTCCCAATCAAGAAACTTATTGGAAAAGCTGCAGTACAGCTTACATTGCCAATAGACCTCAAAATACATCTTATTTTCCATGTGTCGCTACTGAAGCCCCATGTTCCTGACCAAGGAATAAGGCCTACTATCCCACCTCCTCCTCCTGTACAAGTTGAAGGTGGAGAAGAATACGAGATAAAAGAGATTCTGGATTCTCGTATCCACAGAGGAAGACTTCAGTACTTGGTTCGATGGAAGAACTATGGGCCCCAAGACGACACCTGACTAAACACCTCTGACATACATGCCTCTAGATTAATCCGCAATTTTCATGCGAAGTACCCAGACAAACCAGCTCCAGAGGCCTTCAGGAGCCGGCCTTAAGGGGGGGGTACTGTAATGTTCTGGTACCTTTGGGTACCCTAATTACTCTTTCATAAGTGTATGCGCCCCACCATTCTCTTTTGGTAAGGTGCGCATACACCTTTAAGACTGATGCTGTCATCACTGAGCGCCGGACTGGATGGCTATTTAGATCGCTGGCTCTCACTCACATGTGTTCGTTCAAACTGCTTTGTGCCTTGATGCTAACCTGTCTTGAAGCTCTCATGCTTGCAAGCATACCTCGCTGTCGGAACCACGCTGCGCTGATCCCTGTATCCCGCTACCGGATCATCCGCTCTTGCCGAACCTCTCCTCTGCTACATTGCTATTAGTGATAAGTACCCCACAGGGGAAACCTCTATAACCTTTATACTAAAGCTTACACTATCTAGCTCTGCATACTAAGGACTATTACTACATCTGCATTATCTAAGATTGCTAGCTCTTGAGCCTACTACCACCTGTTCTTGCACTGGGTTGATCTCTCTTGTATGTCCACCTGCTACTCTGTCATCTGCTACCATACACAGGATTGCTAAACCTATCTGCATCCCATCTGCTACTATTTTACTTTCAAGAATATTTCCTTTCAAGTGTCTGTCATCTACCATCTCTACCCAACCTGTCTCTTCAGCCTATCATCACTGTGTTACTATATACATAAGTCACTCTAGGAAACATCTTATTGAGTGTGTGTATTTACTTGCTGAATTGAGATCCTCCACACATGATGAGTCATTGGGAGTTGGGATTGGTGTCTCAGCGTTTCTCTACATGACTACTGAAGTGGAATATTTCTGCAGCTGAAAATCCACATCATACGTAAAACGCAGGAGCGTTACAGTAGTGACTCTAGGTGTCACCAGGGATTATGCCAGCTCTGTCCTGCCAGTGCAGAGGCATCATGGGTACCAGGGAAGTGGTATAAAAAAATTTGTTAGGAAGCCACCTGGTGGTTGTTATGGGAATACCAAGCCACAGCAAGATCTAGTCTGCAAATTTGTATCTGCTCAGCTTCTCCTATAGCAGTGATGACAAACCTTGGCACCCCAGATGTTTTGGAACTAAATTTCCCATGATCTCATGCACTCTTCAGTGTAGGTGAGCATCATGGGAAATGTAGTTCCAAAACATCTGGGGTGCCAAAGTTTGCCACCATTGCCCTATAGGAAGGAAGCAGGGGAGGAACATGGAGGACTATTTAGGACTTCTTGCATTCCCTTTGCATGGGAAGCTGGACTCTGGGCAACCCTTTCCAAAGATATGGGGTTATTTTTGACTTTTCTGTCATGTGAATTTTTTACCTGTTTGCGACTAAAGGAAATGTACCATCAACTGTCTGGGGTGACTGAAGCTATACATACAGTATATTTATCAATGTTCAAGTATTAGGCTTTCCTTATGTGGACTTTTCCTCTCAACCTCAAGGTAGGAACCTTCTCTGGAAACAGGTCATGTTGGTAGAAACTGAACTGGGGTCCTTTGCCATAAGGCCTGAAGCAGATATACGGTGGACATCTGGAAATACTGGTAATGACAGATTAGGAATCTCCCAGGGTGTGCCCTTAGAGGGGCATGAATATAGTATGTAGGTGGGTCTAGAGCAGTCATTCTCAAACTTTTAACCACAGAGGAACTCAGAAGATAATTTTTTAGGTCTTGGGGAACCCATGCTAAAACCAATGTATTTAGGGGTCAATGAAAAAGTGTTTCTTACATTGGTGGTCAGTGGGAAGAATGCAACCGTACAGTAGTGGTAAGAATGCCACCCTTACAGACAGTTAAAATGATAATTGCTGTCATGCTGCTGGCTTTACCAAATGGCAATGCCCCTTGAACTACGCAAGTACCATCAAATGGAAGCTATATTAGCCACAGCTCAAGGAACACTTAGCAACATCTGGAGTAACCCGAGGGTTCCATGGAACCCTGGCTGAGAAGGGCTGGTCTAGAGATACAACCTAGGTCCAGGCAAGACTACATGCTACCCCACTGCATGTCAGTTGTACTTGTACACGTAGAGGTCAGGCAGCCCAGCCAGCACACAGTTACTGTTACATTACACATTATACAATACATGAGCATCAGACTCAGAAGTCAATTGCAGCATGCCTTCAAGTGCGTCTGAGTTGCTTTGATTTGTTTTTCCATTCTCATTGACTTGATGGTAAGTAAAAGCAGCTCGGATGCAAACATTAGTCCAAGCACACAAACCCTTATTATCTCTTCAGTGACAATTGCATAGAAGTTTGTAGTCACTGGGCATATTAGGAGTGGGTAGGGTTTCAGCCTATGTTGTGGCCAAGAAACTGAGTCTGCTGGAGCACAAGAGAGGCCCTGCCCCCTGATCGGTCACTTGGTGCATTAGGCATAACGTGGGAGACAGTGTCTACAGAATACCTGTGCATGCGCTGTGCAAGTCCGAGAACAATGAAAAGTTAAGCAATGCAGATTTAGCCTTAAAGAATAACATTGCATGGTGGACTATAAAAGCAGTGCAACTGTGGGCAATGAAGCTCCAGTGTTCCAGCAAGGCCAAACTGTAGATGGTGGGATTCCTTCTGTTTGTGTCAGACCTCCTCCTTTTGGAAGAGCAGTTTAATTGTCAGAGAGATGCAGTCACTGCGGACACTGTGGGGTTGATTTACTAAAGGTAAATAGACTGTGCACTTCACTTCACTATGCAAAGACTAACCAATCACATGCAAGGAAAATAAAAAAAAAAGGAATTTGGATTGGATGTTTGGATGATGAAAGTCAACAGAGCTTCTGCTCATTTACTAAGCTCTGGGGAAACTGCACTTTGCAATGTGCATAGTCCATTTGCCTTTTGTAAATTACCCCTGTCTCTCCATAATACAGCAGAGAATGCATCTGTGCAGTGCCGGGACAAATCCATACAGCGCCCAGGGCAAAGATGCCAAACTTCGCCCCCCCCCCCCTTCCCTTAGGGTTAGGGTCAGGGCTCCCTCAACCCTGCATTAATCCATTACGCCCAGGGAAGCCGTCCCTCCTGCCCACCCCTTGTCCCGGCCCTGCATCTGTGTTCACTATCTTGTATATGAGCCCCTCAGAGGACTGTAGCTAGTACAAGCAGCAGATCAGATCTGTCACTGATGCTTCTGCTTTGGTATGGTTTCTGGTTACAAATGCCCTGCAGTAAAGGAACATATTCAGTCATCTTGGTGTTTGTGTGGCATTCCTAGGAAAGGGAGTACCAGCTGTCCTACTTAGCCACCAGTGCTTTCCAAATGCCACACATGATTACGATGGATCTAGCATAGACCTTCTGTCACCAGATTTTTCTTACCTGGAAACCTGGAAACTGTCTTATACATTCTTTTTGTTAAACAAGACAGTTTCATTGTCAGCCTGTCTTGAACTAATCTTTAAGCAAAGGGTTCCCCAAAATCACCTCATATTCTGTGTGCCCCTTGAGGGATCCTTGCAGTTCTACTGCAGAGGATTGAGAACTGAGATCCAGCAGCAGGAACATACTTTGGTAGCAGCATTGGCACTTTTCATCCCTGATTTTATATATTGCGGCATACTCTGGGCCTATGATTTATATTCAATGGCTTCAAACTGATAATAGTTTGTACTCTTCTTAGACACCTCTGCAGAAGAACATTTTGAAACACGTTAGGTGTCCTGCTATCTCCTAGACACGTACATCTTGTAGTGTCTTTAGGTGTTTATGATCTTTATAGATATGTAGACCTTGTTACACTTTTGTCATCAATTTCCATGTATATTGCTAGATTTTGTTGTATTGGCTATATATATGTTCTTTTTTATCTTTCTGTATAAATAAAATACATTTTTATTCACACGTACATTTTTTTCCAAGCGCCCACATGGTCCCGACCCTAGAGGGTAATTTTCTTTCTTGACTTAACCGGCAGGGAGCAAACCTCGGCCTAGCTTTGGTGCTAATCACTCTTTACTAAACAAATGGTAGCTTTCCTTTAAAGCATTCCTTCCAAGACTGCAAAATTACAGTAACTATCAGTGCCGTTCTATATGACACAGACAGATGCATGTTATACAGCAGCTTAATCGTGTAGGTGGTGCTACGTTGTTAGGTTTGTTTAGGAAGGATCAGAGTAAATCCCTGAATGTGTTTGATGTGAGAATGTAAGAAACCTTTGATCTCACTTTCAAGGTAGAATAAGCATGAGCTTTTGCTTCTGGTGCATGAAAGATTTGATGTGTTATTATTTCATTATAACTCTAAAATAACAAGCAGAGCAGATGAGTGGCAGACATTTTATTGAAAAATTGCATTTTAAAGTGCACCTATCTAATGACCTGTATTCAATTCCCTAAATTTGGCATCTACGTGAAAAATAAAATAAAAAATAAAATGTAGTATTTTAAATGTCTGTTGTTGATGTCCTAATTTTCAATCAACCAGAAAAAGGAGACTCTCCTGCACTGCCTAGGTAACTGAAGTGGAATATCAATCACCATTATTCTTTACCCTCATTGGTTAGAATGTTTATTTTTTTAACATTCCTTAGTTAGAGATTTTTTAGAATATACAAAAAGTAAGTATTTCTAGGAGTGGAAGTACAGAACAACATGTCAATAAAAAATAAATACTGACATGGAAAAGGAAACAAGGTTGTCTGACAAATGAGCTGTCAGGGGTTGAATGATTACATTGCCATATGCAGATGAAAGTGTTTACAGGAACTGAATTAACCTAAACAAATTATCTAGCCATCTGGACAGAACAATGTGAGGTCATTAACATTTAACAATGGGACAGGTACAATCCACATTCCATTTCAATACACAAACACTAGGGAAGTCTGCCAATGACAGTCTGTGTCTCTCTCTCACAGACAAGCACACGGAATACACATTATCTAGGAGTCAGACTTCATGGCAATGGTCTATAACAGTCTAAGTCTCCCAGTGTAAAGTAGGATTAAATCTTCATATTTCTATATGAAGATATTGCTGACAAATATTACTGCCCCATCTGAAGCAATTCAAACCATTTTCTTTCACTCCCAGTGACGGTGAACACCGTCACAATTAATATTTTATGTATACAGTAAAGCTCAAATGATCTTTATTTAGATATACTATTATCTTATTGACTATTCTAGATGGATTAGGTATCCCTCCCAATAGCTTATTAGTGTCTACTGATGTAGAAGTGTTATATTCAGGTATACCTCATAACAAAGGACTACTATTATAATTTATGTTACAGGTGTTGGCATTTAAATCTATAGATTTGTTGAAACACTCTACAACCACTGGCAAAAAGTATGGAATCAACACTCTTGGAAAATGTTCAATCAATTGTTTAATTGTGTAGAAAAAAAACTAATCCCAGACGGCACTTGCAGAGTGCAAGTGCACTTTGCAAAGTGCACAGTCTATTTGCCTTTAGTAAATCAACCCCTATATGTCTTTTTGAAGAAAAGTTTTCATGGCTTTTGCCTCATGGCAAGATGCATTATCATGCTGAAAAAATGATGTCATCGTCACCAAACATTCTTTCAATTGATGAAATAAGAAAAGTGTCCAAAATCTCAATATAAACTTGTGCATTAATTGAAGATTTAAATTGGTTGTGAAGCCATAGTATCACAACCCCCTCTGTTTGATAACATTATGTGTCCCAGTGTCTGTGCTTTAAAAAATATATATTCAGATTTCTACCTTATTTCAGAGCGCCTCTTAGCGCTCATGTGACTGCTCACCGCTCTTCCCTCCCGGGCTGACAACTACAGCAGGAGGGGCCCAGAACTCCCACTGATGTCAGCTGGAAGGAGAGGATGAGAGTGGCGGGTGGTCACGTGAGATCTGAAATAAGGTAGAAGTCGTCATATTTTTTATAAACCATGCAGGATCAACGAGGTAATTTAGATTATACAGGGGGCCAAATTACACAGCACAAGCACTGTGCTGTTATTCATGCTTTAAGAGAATGGGATCATTTTTTTTTTCTAGGATTACAAACACTTTAATGACTGTCATCTCCCCCCGTACCTTTGAAGAACTGTATCAAAGTTTTATATATTTTCAACTTATTTATTATTTTCATAAAAAAATATATACATAAATATATATATATATATATATATATATATATATATATATATATATATATATATATATATATACAGGTCCCTCTCAAAAAATTTGCATATTGTGATAAAGTTCATTATTTTCTGTGTGCTGATAAACATTAGACTTTCATATATTTTAGTTTCAATTACACACAACTGAAGTAGTGCAAGCCTTTTATTGTTTTAATATTGATGATTTTGGCATACAGCTCATGAAAAACCAAAATTCCTATCTCAAAAAATTAGCATATTTCATCCGACCAATAAAAAAAAAGTGTTTTTAATACAAAAAAAGTCAACCTTCAAATAATTATGTTCAGTTATGCACTCAATACTTGGTCGGGAATCCTTTTGCAGAAATGACTGCTTCAATGCGGCGTGGCATGGAGGCAATCAGCCTGTGGCACTGCTGAGGTGTTATGGAGGCCCAGGATGCTTCGATAGCGGCCTTGAGCTCATCCAGAGTGTTGGGTCTTGCGTCTCTCAACTTTCTCTTCACAACATCCCACAGATTCTCTATGGGGTTCAGGTCAGGAGACTTGGCAGGCCAATTGAGCACAGTAATACCATGGTCACTAAACCATTTACCAGTGGTTTTGGCACTGTGAGCAGGTGCCAGGTCGTGCTGAAAAATGAAATCTTCATCTCCATAAAGCTTTTCAGCAGATGGAAGCATGAAGTGCTCCAAAATCTCCTGATAGCTAGCTGCATTGACCCTGCCCTTGATAAAACACAGTGGACCAACACCAGCAGCTGACATGGCACCCCAGACCATCACTGACTGTGGGTACTTGACACTGGACTTCAGGCATTTTGGCATTTCCCTCTCCCCAGTCTTCCTCCAGACTCTGGCACCTTGATTTCCGAATGACATGCAAAATTTGCTTTCATCGGAAAAAAGTACTTTGGACCACTGAGCAACAGTCCAGTGCTGCTTCTCTGTAGCCCAGGTCAGGCGCTTCTGCCGCTGTTTCTGGTTCAAAAGTAGCTTGACCTGGGGAATGCGGCACCTGTAGCCCATTTCCTGCACACGCCTGTACACGGTGGCTCTCGATGTTTCTACTCCAGACTCAGTCCACTGCTTCCGCAGGTCCCCCAAGGTCTGGAATCGGTCCTTCTCCACAATCTTCCTCAGGGTCCGGTCACCTCTTCTCGTTGTGCAGAGTTTTCTGCCACACTTTTTCCTTCCCACAGACTTCCCACTGAGGTGCCTTGATACAGCACTCTGGGAACTGCCTATTCGTTCAGAAATTTCTTTCTGTGTCTTACCCTCTTGCTTGAGGGTGTCAATGATGGCCTTCTGGACAGCAGTCAGGTCGGCAGTCTTACCCATGATTGCGGTTTTGAGTAATGAACCAGGCTGGGAGTTTTTAAAAGCCTCAGGAATCTTTTGCAGGTGTTTAGAGTTAATTAGTTGATTCAGATGATTAGGTTAATAGCTCGTTTAGAGAACCTTTTCATGATATGCTAATTTTTTGAGATAGGAATTTTGTTTTTTCATGAGCTGTATGCCAAAATCATCAATATTAAAACAATAAAAGGCTTGCACTACTTCAGTTGTGTGTAATGAATCTAAAATATATGAAAGTCTAATGTTTATCAGTACATTACAGAAAATAATGAACTTTATCACAATATGCTAATTTTTTGAGAGGGACCTGTATATATATATATATATATATATATATATATATATATATATATTAATCATACTCTTTAAATTTTCAACATTTTGTCTACAACCAAAAATGTAAATTTGTTTTATTGGGAATTTATGTGATAGACCAACACAAAGTGGCACATAGTTGTGAATTGGAAGGAAAATGATAAATGGTTTTCAAAATGTTTTACAAATAAATATCTAAAAAGTCTGGTGTGCATTTATATTGAACTCCCTTTACTCTGATACCCCTAACTAAAATCTAATGGTAGCAATTGCCTTCAGAAGTCACCTAATTAGTAAATAGAGTCCATCTGTGTGTAATTTAATCTCAGTTTTAATACACCTGTTCTGTGGAGCCCTCTGGGGTTTGTTAGGGAGCCTTAGTGAACAAACATCATGAACACCATGGAACACACCAGACAGGTCAGGGATAAAGTTGTGGAGAAGTTTAAAGCAGGGTTAGGTTATATAAAAAAAAAATATCCTAAGCTTTGAACATCTCATGGAGCACTGTTTAATCTATCATCTGAAAATGGAAAGAGTATGGCACAACTGCAAACCTACCAAGACATGGCCATCCACCTAAACTGACAGGCCAGGGAAGAAGAGCATTAATCAGAGAATCAGCCAAGAGGCCCATGGTAGACTTGCAGCTGTAATTGCAACGAAAGATGGTTCTACAAAGTATTGACTCAGGGGGGCTGAATACAAATGCACACCACACTTTTCACATATTTATTTGTAAAAAACATTTATCATTTTCCTTTCACTTCACAATTATGTGCCCCTTTGTGTTGGTCTATTACATAAAATCCCAAAAAAATACATTAAAGTTTTTGGTTGTAACATGACAAAATGTGGAAAATGTCAAGGGGTATGAATATTTTTCAAGGCACTGTATATCTTAAAATATCTGTAAAATACACACTGTCAGATATATATCTGGTAACATATACACTGTCAGATCCTTTTTAAAAGTTTACTTTTTTATCCTTATCTGCTTTACTGTTATTTAAAAGCCCAATAGCTCAAGCTGAAATTTATACACCACCTTTCTCTTACTTTCTGCTTTGGTCAGATCGCTGTATGAATTTTCAATTAGAGAAAGCCTAACTGTAAGCAGCTCTTGCTGTGTTCTTTCTTTAGAAATTCATAGCACAACAGAACACCACTGTTCTCTGTACTCCGTTTTGCATTTTTACTTTCCTATATTATCCCAATCTTCACTTTAGATCCACTTTAATGCAAATGTTTGCATGTTCAGGTTAACTTGGACTCATTCACTTTTCTATATAAAAGGAAAAACAATGTACCATTAACTGCACTCATATTTTTCAAGATTATTTTACCTATAATCATTATGTGTTATAGGTTGATTTAAACTCTTTCTGACAATCTTGATCAGGACAATCCACACAAAAGCCTATCTTTTATTACTCAGGCAGACTGCCATGATAATGTGTTTTGGGTTATCCGACATATTCTTTATATGAATTAGAGTTTGCATCTTTGCTTTTATGTATTCAATAAAATAGCAGTTGTAAACAAATTGATTGTATACCTGATAGAGAAAGCACTCTTTACATAAATTCTTCACAGGCAACGAGCCAAGGACAGCGCACAGCATGACACATTGTAATAACAGTTTGAACCCTTTGATTCTCTGAATAAAAAGTTTTCGTTTGCTACACAAATATTTGTGTTTTTCCGTATTATGAGATGCTCTGACGGAAAACATGTAAATGAATAAAAACAGTTTGAATGTGGACCTTTCAGGAACTCTACAAGTCTGCATGAATAAATCTTGGGATGTCACAGCAACACTATTATTTTTTAAAATTGTTCTACCTTTTATTGTTAAAGTAGATGAATACCACTGTGTGTCATAAACAACTGCCATTTAGAAAAAAGTAAAATACTGTTTTCGCCTTTTTTCATTTCTTTTAGTCTCCTTGCAGCCACTTCCATTTTATATGCATGCACTCCATTGTCTTCTGCATATCATTGCTCTGGACTGACTCCTGATAGTGACAACTGTGGACCATGTCTGCACAATGTGTGTTGGCACAGTTAGTTGTAGTCTCCACCAGGGGCACAAGTGACACACAAAGCAACAAAGCAAAGCAGTGTTTGAAAGGTTTTCTCACCATAAAATAAAGTACCCGAACAAGGACCTTAACTGCAGGATCACCAAGAAAACTGCACACAGACAGGAAACTTTTGAAATTGCATTACCATGCTTAAGTAGCCTTTTTTCAACCCGGGTGCCCAGTCACCCTGGGGTGCCTTAAAGCTTCTTCAGAGGTGCCTTGGCAAAATGTCTAAAAATCTATCAAAAATTGTATACAAGCCAGCAAGTGGATCAAGCCTTTTTTTTAGTTACACAAAGCAATAGTTTTCATTATGCACCATTACAACTTTCTAGACAATGGCATCCTAACAACCAGTGGCGGCCGGTGCGTTGGGGGCGCAGGGGCGCCGCCCCCCCATCCATGCGTCCGGCCCCCTAATTTACATGCAGGACGCCGGACGCATGGAGTTCAATGGGTTTTTTGTTTCTTCTGAAGCACGTGATTAGAGCCAGAGGCTCTAATAGGCTTCAGAAAAGGGTGGACCCGGGGCGCAGAGCAGTGCACGCTGTGGTCACTCTGCATTGAAGGGGGCACGCTGTGGTCACTGTGCATTGAAGAGGGCAGGCTGTGGTCACTCTGCATTGAAGGGGGCACACTATACTTTGATTACTGAAGGCCCCTTTCACACTTTTGTGACCTCAAAGTCATGTAATTTTTTGCCGCGTTTTTTTGTCGCAAAGCAATGCCTATTACATTTTTCTGTTTGCGCCCCCCCCCTCCAAAAGTTTTGAACACCAGCCGCCACTGCTAACAACCAATGATGTTATTGGTTGATAAGAAAGATGTCCATTGCCTCAACAGCATCCTCGTTTGATACTCCTCTGCCTTTCTCCCTCAGCACTGAGGTGACATTAGCTGACTGGTGGAGAGAAATTGAGGGAGGGAAGAAACATATTCAATTCCAGTGTGTAAAAGTGTATTTGCTTTGGAAGAATAAATCACCCCTAACCTTTGGTGTCCTACATGTGTGGATGTTGCTGCATTATGTAAAACTATTAGAATAGTTTTTACATTTTAGAATAGGGTGCCTCAAAGCTGTCCAAATTTTAAAGGGTGCCTTGGGATTGTCTATAATTTTAAAGGGTGCCTCAAAACTGTCCATATTTTTAAAAGGTACCTTGAGATTGTCTGTAATTTTAAAGGGTGCTTTGACTGAAAAAAGGTTAAGAAACACTGTGCTACAGTATAACTAAAGGAAAAACTTTTTTTTAAGTTTTGGGTAGAGTGGAGAAGGATTAGAACACTTGTCAGTTTTTATTGCTGTCTGTGCCCCTGTTGAGAAGATTCATCCAGGTCTGATGGATGCCAAGTTCAAGGCCTTCCTCTGGACTTACCAGTTCAGATAATGTCACTTTCTGTTGGAGGGTCGGCGGAGGACCGTCCTCGAGATCAACAGAAACCGGGGACAGTTCCCTTGTCAGAACACAATAACTCAGCGAGGGGGGTTGCTGTACTAACATTGCACAGTTAGTACAGGGAGCTCCTCAGTTTTTTTCCGTTCAGCCCACTGGGTTGAACAAAAATAAACTCAGTGTGTACCAGGTTTAAAGTGTTACTAAACCTGTAACAGCAAAATCAGTGTGTATATGCATTAAAGCATGCTTGTTATACTGTGGAACCTAAGGGGTTAATCCTCTGCATTGTGTAAAAAGACTGTTTGATCCTGTATGCACAGATCCTCCTCTTCTTCCACTGACTCTAGAACATGTCCGGATAAGATTGAGCCTTTGGAGTCAGGCTGCACATGCTCAGTTTGGGGTTTATTGCTAGAGAGTTTTTCTTGGGAGAATGCATGTGACCAGCACAGGGCCAATCAGCACTGTCCAGAAAGAGGGTCAGGGGTCCTGGATCCTGATGGGACAGCTCAGTGCAGTATGAAACTCCTACAAGCTTTATCAGGAACTGATAGAAGTCACAAGATTGCTATATACTGCTGATGAGAAAAAGTATTTAGCAGTTTATTACTATTATTTACTAAAACTTTTGCATTTCCATGTTTTGTGTACTGTGGGAGACCAGATATAGTGAATGCAGGGTCCTGTTTTTTTTTTTGTTTTTTTTTTTTGACTTTGCTAAAAGTAATCACTTATTTTAATGTACTAGTTTGACCTTTATCATGGTGTTTCATATACACAAAAAAAATGGCTGCATCACTACTTTAATAGAATCCTCCATTAATCATCTGTCACAGCAAATTCCTTTTCTTAAATTCTTTGAAAGTATGTTGTACATTTCTTACAGAACAGTTGACTTTATCCTCACGAGAAAAATATATATGTACTTAAGGTTTGTGATGTTTGATCAAAAACATTGCTGCCATGTTCTGGGTTGTGAAGTTTATTTAACGCGCGGCTCTGCTCACAGAACATACTTCTGTCACTAGCGAAGCGGAGCAACAAAATAATGTCGTAGCAGCACGCAAAAGATGAATTTCGTTTTTCAAGAATGTTTCAGTGAGTGGCTGCAGCTGTTGAAGAGCCATGGCGTGCTGTAAGACCGCGTGTTTATCACTTTAATCGTGAGTAAAGTAGCGCTGTCATCTTAGCTAAAACCGCAATAGTTTCTGTAGTCTCACAAAAGTGCCGTCAGGTTACTTGGGGAAAAATCGTGTTCAGAACTGCAACATTCTTACAGCACTAGTCCTGGGAGGGTGTTTGAAATGGCTGCAACTAAAATCTGGAACATCAAGTAGAAAGTCACCGGCACTCTAATGAATCCATTTCAATAATTTATTATAAATGCTTTGTGTTTCATAAACCAAACTTTTGTGGCCTTGCGGGACCATGAACACTGTGTCTCCCTAAGGAAGGGGACCCGGAAACATTGTCAAATTGACCTATGTAACATAATAAATTGTTGAAATAGATGCATTGGAGTGCTGTTAACTTTCTACATTACGTTCACGTTACCTATTTTTTTTTTTTCACAAAAAGGTGCTTTATTGAAAAAATTTTAACACACGTTACAGTTAACTGCATGTTACCTATATGTAGCACCCTCCTAGTAAGGTAGGTGCTAGGTAAAAGCATCTGTTGCTCCTGCTGCTTATCAGGGGAGCCTGATCTATTCGTTTTCCTGTCACATGTTTCCAGGTGTGATTCACTGGGTCTGAGGGAGTGTCCCCACTGAATCCAATGAGGGAGCTTGTTGGACAGTGGAGGAAACCCGTCCAGTGGCATATCGTGTTTTGTGGCAGTCCCAGTGGGAGGGCATTCCTGCAATGCCTCCTGGATTGACCATAAATACGGAGGGGACATGTGATAGGGCATCTTTGGCGGGAAGCAGAGTCCCAGGAGGAGGCAGACGGCTGGTCTCTCCTCCTGCAGGTGTGAGGAAAGTGGTTCAGGCAGTCGGCCTAGTGAACCGGGTGTGGAGCTGAGCTGCAGAGGATCCAGAGTGCTGACAGTGGAGCTGGTGGCAGATTCTCTCAGGAAAAACAGTGTCATGAGTACTCGGGGATTTGCCACAGGGTCTGCTTAGGAGAGGGGACTACTCCAGAGAAGTCAGAGGATCAAGGAGCTAGCTCACACAGGAAATTTGACAGTAAAGGAGGCGCCGTGTCATTGACACTGAAGAATAGGAACAAAGGGGGTGCCAGGAAGGGCCCTGAAGATTGTTCTGCAGTACAGTAAAGTTTACCTCAGGAAGTTCACTCAATTCTTTTTCACTACTTATGACTAGGGATGATCGAACTTTTCAAAAGTTCAGTTCGACCAGAACATCAGAACTTTCAGAAAGTTCGGCCCGGATTTCAGAACCCCATTGAAATCAATGGGACCCGAACTTCGGTAATCAAAAAACACCATTTTGAAGCCCTAAAACCTTCTGGGTCATGCCCAGAGACTATTAATTACACAAAAAAAGTTCTTAAAAATTGTAATTTTTGATAGAGAGCCAATTATTGAAAAAATTATTGAAAAAAAAAATTAGATTTTTTTCTTTGGATTCTTTGGATTTAGTGTCTGGGAGGTCTAAAAAGTGTACCTGTGAAGTTTCAGCTCTGTAGCATGTCCAGAACCAGAAAAAAAAAAGATTGTTTCTATTAGGTCACTTATAGAACAGGGATATGGCTTCGCTATTTTCACACCTTGCCGGTTTTGTAGCAAGCATTTTTGGGGGGTTATTGGAGGCAGGCATAACATCAGAACTTCTGTGTAGGGGTATTTATACACACACACTTATATGTATATATACACATACACATATATAGGTGTGAGAGTAGCAGAACACTATGCTTGCGCTAATGAAATAATTAACAGGCATATGGCTCCGCTCCTTTAACACTTATATATGTCTATGTGTATATATACATACATGTGTGTGTATATATATATACCCCTATACACAAGTTGAGATGTTTTGCCTGACTCCAAAGACCCCAAAAAAATGCCCCAAAAAAAGCCTGCAATAAAACACCTGGGCGTTTTTTTTTTTGGCGCAGGTGTTTTTTTGGGCATTTTTTTGGGGTCTTTGGAGGGAGGCAAAACATCTTAACTTCTGCATAGGGGTATATATACACACACACTTATATGTATCATACACATACACATATATAGGTGGGATAGGAGCGGAGCCATATGCCTGTTAATTATTTCATTAGCGCAAGCATAGGATTCTGCTATTTTCACACCTATATATGTGTAGGTGTATATATACATACATGTGTGTGTATATATATATATACCCCTATACACAAGTTCAGATGTTTTGCCTGACTCCAAAGACCCCCAAAAAATGCCCAAAAAAATGCATGCGCCAAAAAAAACGCCCAGGTGTGTTATTGCAGGCTTTTTTTTGGGCATTTTTTTGTGGTCTTTGGAGTCAGGCATGACATCTGAACTGTATAGGGGTATATATACACACACATGTATGTCTATATACACCTACACATATATAGGTGTGAAAATAGCAGAACACTATGCTTGCGCTAATAAAATAATTAACACCCATATGGCTCCGCTCCTTTCACACCTATATGTGTGTAGGTGTATATATACATACATGTGTGTCTATGTATACCCCTATACACAAGTTCAGATGTTTTGCCTGACTCCAAAGACCCCAAAAAAATGCCCAAAAAAAAAGCCTGCAATAAAACACCTGGGCGTTTTTTTTTTGGCGCAGGCGTTTTTTTGGGCATTTTTTTGGGGTCTTTGGAGGGAGGCAAAACATCTGAACTTCTGAATAGGGGTATATATACACACACACTTATATGTATTATACACATACACATATATAGGTGTGATAGGAGCGGAGCCATATGCCTGTTAATTATTTCATTAGCGCAAGCATAGGGTTCTGCTATTTTCACACCTATATATGTGTAGGTGTATATATACATACATGTGTGTGTGTGTGTGTGTATATACCCCTATACACAAGTTCAGATGTCATGCCTGACTCCAAACTTGTCCTCAAAAAAGCCCTATAAACGCCTGCAGCAAAAAGCAGGCTGACCGGAGAGAAGCCATATCGCTGCTCTGAAAGTCACATAAGAGAAAACGATCTTTTCTCTATAGTGGTCACCCTGAAATGGAAGGGTTTGGTCACCCTGCCATAGCAGTCAGTGTCAGTTCACCCTACACTACACTACGGTCACCCTGGCACTTAACACTTTCCCTACAGAAACTTGATTTTTGAAGATAACTAAAGTGGAAAATAGCACCCTAACTACACTAGATATCCCTTTCCTCACACTAATAATTGCTAAATGACACTTTGAAGCAGAAGTAACAGAACTGCTTCCACTCTCTTCCATGTCCCTGTATTAAAATGGTAGAAATTTGGCGGGGGCTATCTTATTTACTGGGGGGCGTATTCACTAATGATTGGCCTCTGGACCCCCTAGTCACTCCAATCACATTCCTAGCATTCTCCTGCCCCCTCAATTGGCTTTTACTAATGGTTCTGGTCCAATCACTGGCTTTTAAAGCCCATTTCCTGGCCCATTGCATTTTGGTCGGTTCTGGTTGCCGAATTCTGAACGTTTTCAGCAAAAAGTTCTAAATTCGGCCGAACCTCGAACAGTCAATGTTCGGGTCGAACCGATGGTCGACCCGAACCGTTTGATCATCCCTACTTATGACAAGGTGAAGCAGCGGCCTAGCCGCAACTAGCGTTATACAGTGCTATTCAGAGTTACTCAGCGTTAATCAGCATTAATCAGTCGTCCCAGCTAATTGTGCATAGTTATCCAAGTTTGAGTATCCCACTTATTCCCTTCTCCCATGCAAGTTCTCAATAAAAACACAAAAACC
The DNA here is from genome assembly GCF_965119305.1 of Pelophylax lessonae. Lineage (NCBI taxonomy): Eukaryota > Metazoa > Chordata > Amphibia > Anura > Ranidae > Pelophylax > Pelophylax lessonae. The sequence continues at coordinate 474,559,369 of NC_138771.1, forward strand.
AAAGCTACTGGACTGTTTCCTGACTGAGCTAAAAACACTTGGGAAAATGTTGAACTGTCATGCTGTTGCTAATGGTAACCCAGGGGAACCAGTAACCAGCAGCCCCCAAGGGAGTAGTGCTACATATAGATGATATTAATATAACTGAGATTGAATCTAACATATCTGCCCACCTTTGCTCCATTTATAATTGTTCTTGGTAGCAAGTAGCGTTTGCATGTTCTCCTTGTGCTTGCATAGGGTTTCCTCTGGGTACTCCAGTTTCCTGCCAAACTCTAAAGACATGCTGGTAAGATAATGGGTTCCTGTCCAAATTGGCCCCAATGTGTGAGTTACGGCCCTAACCTCCAAGAGGGAAGGGACTGATGTGTGAAAGTACAATTTGTAAAACACTGCATAAATTGTTGGCGTCATATCAATACCTGTAATAAATAAGTGCATTGTGTAAATGCCAGCATTCACATGAGGATTGTAGGCTACTATCCTATTTTTAAAAACAAATGGGAACACAAGAAAAGTGCACTACTAGTGCAATTAAAACTTAGATTTAACAAATAATAATTAAAAACAAATATGCACTCACATGACCCCCAATGGGGGTGTGCGCTTTTCACAGCCTGTCACAGATGTATGGTGATAGTCTTGGCCAAAGACACCTGGAAAATGCCAGTATTATCCATCCTCTGCACTATTACCAGCAGGCTTGCAAGACAGGGCACTCCGGCTTCCGGCGTCTTCCAATCCCTTCCGGGCTTGGAAGAAAAGTACACCGATGTCCCTCTGACAGATTGAGCGGGTTGTTGTGACAACACGAGTTTTGAGGGGTGTATCCCCCCTTTTTCAAGTCTGTTGGCAACACTCTGGGTGTATGAACATGGGAGTTAACACCATTTCTGGGTAAACCCATTCGGCTGTCTCTTCCAGTAACCATTGGGAATTACATAGTAAGCAAGGGCCTAGCCTAATTAACCAGAGGTTGTCTTTGGTAAATAGACGTATGAGTGTTGCCAGTATTGCTAAAGAGGTTGAAGGGGTGGAGGGTCAGCCTATCAGTGCTCAGACCATACACCGCACACTGCATCAAATTGGTCTGCATGGCTTGGCTGTCATCCCAAAAGGAAGCCTCTAAAGATGATGCACAAGAAAGCCCGCAAACAGTTTGCTGAAGGCAAGCAGACTAAGGACATGGATTACTGGAACCATGTCTTGTGGTCTGATGATACCAAGATAAACTTAATTTGTGCAGATGGTGTCAAGCGTGTGTGGCGGCAACCAGGTGAGGAGTACAAAGACAAGTGCGTCTTGCCTATAATCAAGCATTGTGGTGGGAGTGTCATGGTCTTGGGCTGCATGAGTGCTGCCGGCACTGGGTAGCTACAGTTCATTAAGGGAACCATGAATGCCAACATGTACTGTGACATACATAAGCAGAGCATGATCCCCTCTCTTTGGAGACTGGGTGGCAGGGCAGTATTCCAACATGATAACAACCCCAAACACACCTCCAAGGCGACCACTGCCTTGCTAAAGAAGCTGAGGGTAAAGGTGATGGACAGGCCAAGCATTGGACCCGACCTAAACCTTATTGAGCATCTGTGGGGCATCCTCAAATGGAAGGTGGAGGAGCGCAAGGTATCTAACATCCACCAGTTCCCTGATGTCATCATGGAGATGTGGAAGAGGACTCCAATGGCAACCTGTGAAGCTGTGGAAAATAATGGTGGCCACACAAAATATTGACACTTTGGGCCCAATTTGGACATTTCCACTTAGGGGTGTACTCAATTTTGTTGCCAGCGGTTTAGACATTAATCTTTGTGTGTTGAGTTATTTTGGGGGGGGGCAGCAAATTTACAGTTATACAAGCTGTACACTCGCTACATTACATTGTAGCAAAGTGTAATTTCTTCAGTGTTGTCACATGAAAAGATATAATAAAATATTTACAAAAATGTGAGAGGGGTGTACTCACTTTTGTGAAATACTGTAATTATATATATCTATATATATATGAACCAAACCTATATAAACCAAATTTTATACATTAGAAAAGTAGAATAAAAAATACATATTAATATTTTTGAATACCTTTTACAGCTCAGCAAAAATTGCATGTATAAAAGGATTACAACACACACAGGTCTTAAGCCTTCACCCACTTTTTATATACAGTACACCTAGACACACACTGCTTCAGAAACACAAATCAAAAGAAAAAGAATAAACACCTAACAATTTACCACGCCGTACATGGTCCAGCAGGTGCCCACAACTACATTCAAATCTACCTATACTGTCCTCTATCTTATTATGAGAGCCAAAAAAAAATATCAAAACTATATTATAGTATAAAAACCCCAAAAGAGCAAGTTTTTATATAATATAAAAAATGTTTTTTTTTTATTTTTTTAAATTACATCTTACTTAATTATCTTCCATATACACCCCATTTGGTAGGACACAATGTTCAAAAAAGATTAAGACAAGGCTTAAAAAGTATTCAAAAATAATTTGGAGGAAAAGGAACCTGGTAGTGTAATATTTCATAAATGGTCTGTTTGGTGTTTTCAACTAAAAGTAAAAATCAAGTATTTACATAAACCTTGGCCTCCACAGACATTTGCCTCTATATCTTCATTTAAACCTTTCAGTGATGCACTTTCTAACGTGAATATCCAGTATGTGTTTCTGCTACATAACCAATCAAATATCTGTCAGTTAGGTTTTGAGGGATTACCTCTATCCCAAATAATTTGAGATCTTGTGGGCTACTGTTGTGATGCTGGGCAAAGTGTCTTGGGAAACTGTGATCTGTCACTATCTTCCACTAATTGAAAATGCTCCCCAAATCTCTATTGCATAGTTCTGATGGCCCTGCCTACATAGATTAACCCACGGGGCAGCTCAGCCCATAAACAACAAACTGGGTAAAGCAGGCAATGAAAAGTTTTTTTCATATGTTCCTTCCCATCAGAGCCAAAAATAGTTTTTTTGTCCCCTGGTTAAATTGACATGTGCCACACTTTTGTTTTCTACACTGATATGTACCCCTAATGTCTAGAAAGGTGAGCATATCTCTCACTTTTCTTTTTGATCCTTTTTGATCCTTTTAGTTTGCTAGGGGCAACAATATTCAAGATATTTCTAGCGTTCCTGAAAACTACTTTTGGCTTTTCATGTAAAACTTTTTTCAATTTCGTATCCGGTAAGAAGATGGGCCAATGTTTATTAATAATTTTCTGTAAGGCTCTGTCTTGGTTGTTGCAGTTGGTATTAAAGATCAGTGGATTTTTCATCCTACCTGGGATGGTCCCAGACATTTTTTATAGCACTTCTATGATTGTACTTTTCATAAGCCTCACTAACTAATTCTCTTTATATCTTTTTTTCTAAAATGTTTTTCTGTTGGATTATACTTTGTTCAACATAGTCTTGATCTCTAGTACATCTCTAGTTTTGTCTAAATCTCCTGACTAAAGGAGAAGAAAACTGACTAAAGGGGATATTTATTTTCCATCTATTCCAGTGCAGATATGAATTACTCGCTGTTTGTTCGAAATGGGTTTTGGATACAATCTTCTCCTCCTTGTCAGATGATAATACCAGATCCAGAAACACCAAAGAATTTGGGTCTGTGACATGGGTAAATTGGACGTTGAACGTTTTTTGATTACAATACGATGTTACGGAATCACATAGGCTATTCCAAATGACCCAAAATGTCATCTATATAACATCCATACTACACTAGATGTCTTCTGTAAGGGTTTTTGGCCCAAGTGACCTATGAAGAGTTTGGCATAGCTGGGTGTGAAATTCACACCTATAGCTGTGCCAACCCTCTGTAGATAAAAACTCTCAAGGAATTTAAAGTAGTCATGTTCTAGTGCGAATTGTGTACATCCAGAATTAAACTGGGACTGTAACTGATTGAGATTTAAATTTTTTAACAAAGACCTGTCTCGTGGGGGATTGAAGTACATAATGTATATGATAAACTTACATCAAGAGACAACCACACACAATTTGATTCCCAATGGTAGTTTTGCAAAACCTAAAAGTGATGCAAGGAGTCTCTAATGTAGGCCAGTAACACTGTCACCATAGGATGTAGTAAAAAATCCACATACTGAGATATCCCATTAGTCAGCCCGCCCATGTTGGTGGGTTCTCACTATTCTTGTGGAATTTTGGAATATGATAGAAGTTTCGTGTGCCGTAATATAGGTCTCAGGATTCTCTAAGCGGCCCAAAATATATATATGTTTTGCCAACATCCCTTATAAACTGATTAGGGGTTTTTTGGTGCCTCAAACCAAAGAAGAGCTGGATTTTTGGGCAAAAATTTGGGGATAATCTTACTTTTTTTAATAAAACAATTTATTTTAAAATAAATTCTTGAGATAATATACATATGTATGTGTGCAGGGCTAGATGCCCTTTGGTGCGAAGAGGTGGTTAAAGGTAAGAATTTTGTGACAAAGGTGACATGGTGACTTAAGAATATATTTCTCTGTGTTCCGTGCTTGAACACAAGTCTTTGGATGGAACAGAAAAAACATCCGTAATATCCAACGTGTTTCGGCTTAGGTGCCTTTATCAAGGATATCACCATATATAGTATTTTGTCTTATCCGTGTATGGAGACCTTTTACTCTGGTCCTAGCTTCGCAACAAGAACTAAGAGGGCTGCTTCGCAGAGTATTGCAGCCGTGCTGGAGGATTCTTGCAGCTTGCTATGCTCTGGTCAAAATTGTGTTTGAAAATATTTTAAGCGGCTTGTAGGTCCAGGCAGTTGTGTTCATCTCCCTCTGCAAGAGGGAAGTGGCCTCTAGCCCTGCACACATACATATGTATAGTGTCTCAAGAATTAATTTCAAAATAAATAGCTTTATTCAAAAACGTAAGATTATCCCCACTTTTTTGCCCAAAAATCCCGCTCTTCTTTGGTTTGAGGCACCAAAAAACCCCTAATCATGTGCTGTAATATCCTTTCAAAATGAATGAACATACTGCCTTATTTATAACATCTTCTTGGAATGCTTTCTTTATTACACTTTGCCAAAAAGGTTTTTTTTATACTGTATACTGTAGTTTGGGACAGGTAAAGATGAGAGCCCTGGAACATGCTCTCTAAAAAACAATATAGCAGCAGTAGCCCATATGTTTATGTTGTGAATGTTTATTTTGTGAGGTAACAGCAAGGAATGGGTGGGCAATCTGGGCTCATCTTAAAAATGATTCTTTTAATTTTTTAGGATTTCAGCTTGTTTATACCAGCTGTGGGTTGTTGAACGTCCAGTTAACTGCCCTAAATACATAATCTTGATGCATAAAGTAATTGTATCTCTTTCATCCATGTGCTAAATTCTGTTTATTTCCTTGTGTGTCCTGACTCCTGAAGAAGTACACCAGCAAAAATTTGTTAAATACGGTGTATACATCACTGTTGTCAAATTAATGGTTTATTATGACTACTGTGGTTGCATGTGTAAATACAAGTTTTTACAGATTCAGGCTTGTGCATGTTTTTTTTTTTTTTTTTTGGAAAAATAAAAAAATTTAATTTATATAAACTATGCATCCTATCTCTAAAGTCTGGCCAAACTCTTCTTTTTCTGCTTTATTATTAAATGCAGAGCTGAATTAATGTGCATCTTTTATATGCCCACAAAGAAATCTGACACCACGGTATATCCTCTGCAGGCATGGTCTTTATTTAGTAAGTATGCATGGTAACACATCCTAATACTGTGCATACTTACTGAATAAAACCCATGTTTGCAGAGGATATACTGTGGTGTCCGCTTTATTTGTGGATTGATGTGGATGAGGCTTCAGCTGCCTTAACCTGGACACCGGTATGACAGTCGTGGGATATAATTGAAGGTAGTAGCACCTATATGTTTGGTATATCTTTTATATGTGACTTGTGCTTTAATGAAAAATACACCACTTTTGTTAAAAAACTGATATCAGATAAAAAGTTGTCATAGAAGCTATGCTCTAATGTAATATTAAAGCGGAGTTCCAGACGTTTTTTGTGTTTTATTAAAAGTCAGCAGCTACAAAAAGTGTAGCTGCTGACTTTTATTAAACACACACTCCATTGTTCCACGGTCCAGTAATGCATCACAAGTGTAGCACCCGGCTGTGACAGCTTGCGGCTCCACAGCCGGTTGCGCACTGCGCATGCGCAAATCGAGCTGCGCTTCCTTAGTAGCCAAGCAATCTTCTGAGACCGGTGACGTGTCCCAGAAGATTGCAGGGAGGGAGGGGGAGAGGAGAACTTCCGCTCGAGCCGCCTAGGCGACCTGAGCAGAAGTAGGAGTGAGTACCTCTCAAAACGAGGTACCCGCTTCCCCCCCAAAAAAATAACATGCCAAATGTGGCATGTCAGGGGGTCAGGAGCACTTAAAGCGGAAGTTCCACCTTTGGGTGAAGCCCGCTTTAAAAATGGCCTTTCTACATCTATGATATACTATGAAAATTGTCCAAACCCTCATAAAAATTATCTTGTAGTTAGGGTTACCTCTTGCTCCTGTAATTGGCTCATTGCCTCTCTTGGAAGTCTCCAGACTAACGTTAAAGCTCTCTTCCAGGCGGATGTAAAAACACACACAAATACACTTAGATATTTATGATAAAATTTTATTTTTAGATACAACTATTGAAACGATCAGAATTTGACTTGATGTGAGCATCTTGCAACCGCATGTTCAGGAGGACTGGGAGAAGAAAGGACAGTATAAGGATTCTATCAGGCTTGATGCATGCAAATATACTGACACATAACATGACAAGACAGGAGAGCAGAAATGAGCTGACCAGTGTGTAAGCAAGTTGAGTCTTCTTCTGCCCCAGCCAAGAGGGTTAGTGTTAATATGTTTCCCGGTTCTTTCTTGGCAGGCTTTCTTGGGTCTCACCCACTGGTACTGTACTATATAAAAACAGGACAGGGTCTAGCTTGGGGAAGAAGGTGCTCATGTGCAATGAGTGAGTAGCTGCACATATTACCCCGATAAGCCATCATCATGGGAGTCTGTCCACACAGGCTTCTGTCGAATCCAGAGCACCCATGGATAAAAAACCTCTACAGAGTACAGAACCACTGAGAGCTACAAAATGCCTGAAGATCCCAAGGCTGGAATTCTGCCATAATAAACTCTATCCTGTGCAGGTATGCTTGGGCAGCCACAAGCTAGAGTTGGGGATTAGTTTAGGGAAAGACTATTGATTTGTAATTGTGAGTACCTGAGTGTCTGTGAGTACTTGAGTACCTAAGTGTCTGTGAGTACTTGAGTACCTGTGAGTACCTGAGTGTCTGTGAGTACCTGTGAGTACCTGAGTGTCTGTGAGTACTTGTGTCGGTGAGTACCTAAGTGTCTGTGAGTGCTTGAGTACCTGAGTGTCTGAGGGTCTGCGAGTACCTGAGTGTCTGTGAGTACCTGAGTGTCTGTGTCGGTGAGTACCTGAGTGTCTGTGAGTACCTGAGTGTCTGTGAGTACTTGTATACCTGAGTACCTGAGTGTCTGCGAGTGCCTGAGGGAGAGTAGAGTTAGGAAGCTAGAAAACAGCTACAAAGGACAGACTTAAACTTCTAAATCCCCATTAGAGTAGATAGGGGTACAATGCCCGGCAGGTGTGGAGATGCGATTCAGTGTACATGTTGTGGCATGTATACGTTCCTCAATCATGTGATGGAGGGTGAATACAGCTGCACAAAATGTAAGCACGTTGCTTTCCTGGAAGCTCGGGTCCTGCATCTAGGGAAGCAACTGGCAACACTGAGAAGAATCTCCATACTGAAGGAGAGCTTGGAGCGTACCCGTCAGGTTCAGGCAGGGGCCTGCACAGAGGAGGGCGGAGATACAAGGGTGCAGGCATCAGAGCAGAGTAGATGGGTGACAGTTAGGAGGGGTAGAAGGGAACAAGTCAAGGAGGCCGGTCCTGGGCTGGAGCACCCCAATAAATACGCCCTGTTGCGTGATGTTGTTGTTCTGGGCACCGGTCCTCAGAAAGGATGTGCTAGTACTGGAGAGAGTCCAGAGAAGGGCGACAAACATAATTAGGGGAATGGAGGATCTCAGATATGAGGAAAGACTACAAGCATTGAACTTTATCTCGCTTGAGAGGGGATATGATATCAATGTACAAATATTGTACTGGTGACCCGAGCTTAAGGAACAAACTTTTCAGAGAAAGGGAATACAATAAGACACGTGGCCACTCACTAAAACTTGAGGAAAAACGATTTAACCTTAAAACACGTAGGGGGTTCTTTACTGTCAGGGCAGTGGGGATGTGGAGTTTTCTTCCACAAGCAATGGTATCAGTGGGGAGCATCAATAGTTTTAAAAAACTATTAGACGGGCACCTTAAAGACCACAACATACAGGGGTATACAAGGTACGGTTAACAGCAAACACACATAATTTGAACTGGATGGACTGATGTCTTTTTTTGACCTCACTAACTATGTAACTATGATTTTGTTCTACTTTTCTGCCACGTTATTTAAGTAAAAGCATTTGAAACTTTTCCTTTGCCAGGCTGAAGCTACTAAAGTTACAGTGTAACGGATGAACCGGCACCCCGGCCTGGTACCTCAGTTTACGGATGCTCCTAGTGCTTCCCGAGGGCTCCAAGCACTCCACCAGACACCATAACCATTTCAGACCCCACGGACCGCCGCAGCTTGGTTAGGGTCTTGCCGTCTCCTACCCACCCTGGACCTATGACAAGGCTCCAGGTTCCAGTGGGTGAACCTCTCTTTTCCCAGAGAGTGCAGCAGGAACAGGAACAAGCGCTTACACAAGCTCTTACAAGAGCTTAGTGATTATCCAAGGGAGTATGAAGGACACAGCAATCCATTGTATCATATTCCCCCAATGAGAGACATGAGTCTAGATTGAGGGTGAAGTATATCTCTTTATTGAACAAGAAACAGACTTTTATACAGTTTTCCCCCACAAGGTTACCGCCCACAGGGTTTTATACCCCCATACAGTGTACACAATCCCTCCCCTCTGCCTGATTTCAGTAGCATATGCAGATGAAAGTGTATACAGGAACACAATTAACCTAAACTAATTATCTAGCCATCTGGACAGAACAATGTGAGGTCATTAACATTTAACAATGGGACAGGCACAATCCACATTCCCTCCCAATACACAAACAACAGGACAAGGCTGCCAGTGACAGTCTGTGTGTCTCTCTCACATTGAAGCTGGAATCCACTTTAGCATTACTTGTAAAAACAGACCCCATTTGAAGCAATCCAAACCAGCAGTCTTTCACTCCCAGTGTAAAGTGGGAATAAATCTTCATATTTCTATATGAGGATATTGCTGACAAATATTACTGTCCCATCTGAAGCAATTCAAACCATTAAGTATCTGTCTTTTACTCATAGTGACGGTTAGTACCGTCACATACAGTATTAAGACAAAAGTGGTTACTAAAGGTAACAAATGTTTCTCTAGAAGAGTAAATAGGGCAGGTGGGATAGCCTATTGCAGGAGGAGTTTATCTCATGGGTGGACCTCCTATGTAACCCGCACTTGGCCCACCAATGAGGAGGGGAACACGGAGGAGGTACCACCTACCATCTCTTAAGCCTGGTACACACTAATAGTTTTTTTTTCGTTCAAAAATGAAACTGACAGCCCCGGGTTGGAGCTGCTGTACTAGATCCATTATTAGTATGGTAATCTCCTCCTTTAAACTGTCGTGTTTTCACAGGGGGGCGGCCCCCTTTGCCAGAACACGCCGGTCTCAGCTATTGGCTGAGAGCGCTGAGTGAGAGCCGGTCGGCTGCTGGTTTTACCGACTAACATACACACGGGCTGAAAGGTTTTTATTGAATTGGCTGATGTCTCCTGACATTCAGCCTGTGTGTACTAGACATTACAAGTGTCCTGCTAAACCTTCACTAACCAATCATAAAGGCTCTGAGGAAGAGGCTAGGCTTCGAAACACCTAAGCCATTTCAAGCCTTTGAGGATGGTACATCTTCCGTTTCTGGTGCGGACGGCAACACATCATTTTGATATACACTTACCAAGAACTCGTTTGTGAGTACTTCTATCTCTTTGTCTAATAAAGCTTTTATGGGGGATAATGCCCTAGGCCGGTGCGCCCTTGTGTTTGGTTTTTGATTGCAGTGGACCCAGACTATTTCTTTCAAGACTTGTCTTGAAGGGGCTGCAAGGCCAAAGCATCCAGGAGAAGCCAAGTGTAAAGGTCTCTGGTAGCCGCATGTGTCTGGCTCAAGTTACTATTTTTGGTTTGGTGTACTATCCCATCATAGCCTGGGGAAAGGCAGGTGACCAAGGTGTTTGGATCAACTGCAATAGAGAAAAATCAGGTCACCAGACTGGCTATGCTATCTGGCAGGGCTATGTAAATCACTGTATTAGATAGACAGATATTCAATATGGCAAGCATATCTGCTCCCATATTTGCATTGCTATCATGTACTCTATGTAGCTGTTTGCCTGGATTTCAGATTCCAGCTCAGGCAGCCTGTTGTATAGAATATGGTGCTCCCAGTAATGTTCTCAGGTTTACTGTTCTTGGTGATTCATCTTTGGTGAGATCATTGTAAAGCTTGACGACCATTCTAAATTAGTGCATAATACCTCAATATCTAGAGAACACAAGCAGGCAAGGATCTCCTGTAATGTTTGCTAAAATCCTTGCAATGTTTATAATCAAATGGAGATTTTTTTTTTTCATCACATTTTTGTAAGTAGGTCTGGATAGGCCACACAGCCTGTGACTCCCCAGCTATTGTTCATTTACAGTAACATGGAAAACTATCCATACACACAGTAATTGTCCTTGTATATTCAGGAAATTGTGTTCGTGCCGCGCGGAACATTTCAGCCGTGTCAGAATGAAACACTTGTAGCCTTGCGGTGATCCACACGCATCATGTAATAACGTTTTAGTGAGTGTTTGGGTGGCATTGTTATGTTTCCAGATGCATCATGGCCTAACATTCTCAGTGTGATACATTGACTGCACCAGTAAACAGTGTTATGTACATGGCAACATTATAAATGTATTTCTTTCTAGGGACATCCAGACACTGTGCTAGTAATCTCAATGTGTCAAACAGACTTAACAGAACACAGACCAAACATTATATCAATTTTCTGTAATAGCGCTATAAAACTCTATTTTGCATTTAAAGCAAGGTTTATTAAGCTTGCTTTAAGACTTAAAGTGAGAGTAAACTACCATGTATATAGGTAAGCCTATATTAACTTGCCGACTGTCCCATGCAGATTGACTGCGGCAGGGAGGCTCGGGTGCACATAATAATGTAGATCTACCTGATTACGTGTGAGCAGTCTCAGCGGTGCATGTGCGCTGCTGGAGCCGTGCTCTCGATGTGATTACACACAGCGGACGCCAGATTGTGGGAGGAGCGGGCTTGATCATCGCTGGCCTCCCAATATCTTCAGGGAAACTGACAGGAGAGCTGCCTGCCTATGTAAACAAAGCAGGCGGCTCTCCTGTCACACGGGCACAGTGAGATCGGTGTTTTAGCTTGGCTAAAACACACAATTTCACTGTGCCTTTCACAGAGCCCTCCCCCCCTACAGTTAGCAAACACATTTAGGCATACATTTAACCCCTTGATCACCCCCAGTATTAACCCCTTCCCTGCCAGTGTCAATTTATACAGTAACAGTGCATATTATTTAACACTGATTACTGTATTAATGTCACTGGTCCCCAAAAAGTGTACAGCTGATGTTCAAGTCAAACTTACGTTCGACTCGAACACAGAGCCCATCTCTACCTGTAACTCAATACCTGAAGCTCAAAAAGGTACACAAGCTACTTTTGAAGCAGAATGGGGCATGGACTTCAATGGGAGTGCTACATGCTTCATTTGAGTACTCCCATAATAAATGTCTATGGGCTAAAAACACGCAATTCTGCTCCAAAGACGTTCCTATATGTCACTTTACGAACAGAACTATGCCTCAAAATCGCCTACACACACTATGCTCAAGTGTGAATGGTGAGTAAATGATCTAGAAGTACATTTTGTTGCCAACATTTTTACATCTGAAGAACTCTTTCCCTTCTATAAACTGCTTTCCTTCCCTTGCCCAGTCCATCAAACAAATGCCTGAAGCTTGATACATGTGCACAAAAACAATTTAAAAAAGCCTGTAAAAACTCAACAAAATCACCAGGAATACACTCTGCTCAGGTCTGAATGCTGACTCAGGGTTTAAACCTTCTTTAATCTCAATCGGCATTAAAGAAATTAATATATTGCAACCTAAATTAGATATGGTGGCTGCATTTGTTTTCTTTTTTTCTGTTCCTCTGGATAGTAAAACACCTCCTGAATTATAGTGCCCCCACTCTGGAGGAAGGAGCATAGGGGGTAACTTTGAACAGCAGCAGCAGGGAGTGTTAGATGTACTACTAGATTCACACCTGAACCAGACCCAAAAAAAGACAGGACCCTTTCTGAAACCACCTTAAAATTAGAATATAATATATTCATAAAATTAGAATATATTAAAAAAGTTAATTTATTTAAGTAATTAAATTCAAAAAGTGAAACTTATATAATATATATAGTTGAGTTACACACAGAGTGATATATTTCAAGCATTTCTTTCTTTTCATTTTGATGATTATGACTAGTGTTGAGCGAACACGGACTGTATTATTCGTGTTCGTACCGAATAATTGGATTTTTTGTACCCGAACACGGACACGGACACTTTACTGTATGTTCGGGTAAAAATCCGTGTTCGGTCGTTTTATTTCCGGGTTTTGCATGCTTTGGCGCTCTTTTCATGGCGGGCTTTCAACAGCCAATCAACAATCGTTTAACTGGTGTGCCTTAAGCCATCCCAGCCATGCCTGCAAATGTCTCAGTAGCTGTGATTGGCCGTCTGAAGCATGTGACCAAGTCTTTATAAGTTCGAGGCAGCCGCAGCGGCGTCATTATGCTGCTTAGATTCAGGGACAGAGCACACATCAATGTGCTGGCTGCTGATTAGGGAAAGATAGGCAGGAAAAAACCATTTGTGTCCGGATAGAATTGAGGGACAGGTCGGAGTGTTTAGGCAGGGCGAGTTGTAGGCATTTTAGGGATAGAGTCTGCTGAATTATAGGGTCAGTGTCTTCTACAAACTACAATCGATATTGCTGTGTGGGGGGTGGGGTCTGCACTCAATCCTGATCTACGATCTCTTCTCAATCCTGTTAGGGACAGAGTCTGCTGAATTTTAGGGAAACTGTGTTCTACAAACTACAATCGATATTGCTGTGTGGTGTGGGATTGGAGATAGGCAGGTGTCAGTGATCCACATCCATTTTTCTGTGTGTGAGCTGCAGTGAACACAATCTTTTTGGGCTGCAGTGAACACAATCTTTTTGGGCTGCAGTGAACACAATCTTTTTGGGCTGCAGTGAACACAATCTTTTTGGGCTGCAGTGAACACAATCTTTTTGGGGTGCAGTGAACAAAATCTTTTTGGGGTGCAGTGAACACAATCCTTTTTGGTGTGCAGTGAACACAATCTTTGTGGGGTGCAGTGAACAAAATCCTTTGTGGGGTGCAGTGAACACAATCTTTTTGGGGTGCAGTGAACAAAATCCTTTTTGGGGTGCAGTGAACAACATCCTTTTTGGGGTGCAGTGAACACAATCTTTTTGGAGTGCAGTGAACAAAATCCTTTGTGGGGTGCAGTGAACACAATCTTTTTGGGGTGCAGTGAACACAATCTTTTTGGGGTGGAGTGAACAACATCCTTTTTGGGGTGCAGTGAACAAAATCATTTTTGGGGTGCAGTGAACACAATCTTTTTGGGGTGCAGTGAACACAATCTTTGTGGGGTGCAGTGAACACAATCTTTTTGGGGTGGAGTGAACAACATCCTTTTTGGGGTGCAGTGAACAACATCCTTTTTGGGGTGCAGTGAACACAATCTTTTTGGGGTGCAGTGAACACAATCTTTGTGGGGTACAGTGAACAGAATCTTTGTGGGGTGCAGTGAACACAATCTTTGGGGGGTACAGTGAACACAATCTTTGTGAGGTGCAGTGAACACAATCTTTGTGGGGTGCAGTGAACACAATCATTGTGGGGTGCAGTGAACTCAATCTTTGTGGGGTACAGTGAACACAATCTCATACTTCTGAAGGTTTGAGGGTGCTGCCTGTTCCATACTCCCCCTACTCCTCATCTAGCCTTTTAGGGGTACAAACAATAGTAATTGGGGCCTAGTGTGGTTGTGTACGTGTGATATACATACACTTTTTTGGGATCATATTTTCTATTCCGCTATTTAATCAAAAACCTTTGGGGATCAGTTAAATTGGGGGATAGTCTGTGTTGGTACGTGTGAGAGAGATCCACCTTTCCAAGTTGTTGGGGTTCATCTCATACTTCTGAAGGTTTGAGGGTGCTGCCTGTTCCATACCCCCCCTACTCCTCATCTAGCCTTTTAGGGGTACAAACAATAGTAATTGGGGCCTAGTGTGGTTGTGTACGTGTGATATACATACACTTTTTTTGGATCATATTTTCTATTCCGCTATTTAATCAAAAACCTTTGGGGATCAGTTAAATTGGGGGATAGTCTGTGTCGGTACGTGTGAGAGAGATCCACCTTTCCAAGTTGTTGGGGTTCATCTCATACTTCTGAAGGTTTGAGGGTGCTGCCTGTTCCATACCCCCCCTACTCCTCATCTAGCCTTTTAGGGGTACAAACAATAGTAATTGGGGCCTAGTGTGGTTGTGTACGTGCGAGATACATACACTTTTTTTGATCATATTTCCTATTCCGCTATTCAATAAAAACCTTTGAGGATCAATTGAATTGCGGGATAGTCTGTGTCGGTACGTGTGAGAGAGATCCACCTTTCCAAGTTGTTGGGGTTCATCTCATACTTCTGAAGGTTTGAGGGTGCTGCCTGTTCCATACCCCCCCTACTCCTCATCTAGCCTTTTAGGGGTACAAACAATAGTAATTGGGGCCTAGTGTGGTTGTGTACGTGTGATATACATACACTTTTTTTGGATCATATTTTCTATTCCGCTATTTAATCAAAAACCTTTGGGGATCAGTTAAATTGGGGGATAGTCTGTGTCGGTACGTGTGAGAGAGATCCACCTTTCCAAGTTGTTGGGGTTCATCTCATACTTCTGAAGGTTTGAGGGTGCTGCCTGTTCCATACCCCCCCTACTCCTCATCTAGCCTTTTAGGGGTACAAACAATAGTAATTGGGGCCTAGTGTGGTTGTGTACGTGCGAGATACATACACTTTTTTTGATCATATTTCCTATTCCGCTATTCAATAAAAACCTTTGAGGATCAATTGAATTGCGGGATAGTCTGTGTCGGTACGTGTGAGAGAGATCCACCTTTCCAAGTTGTTGGGGTTCATCTCATACTTCTGAAGGTTTGAGGGTGCTGCCTGTTCCATACTCCCCCTACTCCTCATCTAGCCTTTTAGGGGTACAAACAATAGTAATTGGGGCCCAGTGTGGTTGTGTACGTGTGATATACATACACTTTTTTTGGATCATATTTTCTATTCCGCTATTTAATTTAACTGGGCCTCCATGCGAGACCTGTGTGCCTTGTTGCGCTGTTTTGAGTACTCCACCAACATGGCCAGTGGCAATGACGCCGTTCTCAGCTTAACTATCCCACTTCTATGCCTCCTTGAAAAAACAATTCGGGCGATGATGGAAGAGGATGTGGCACAGGATGAGGAGGAGGAGGAGGATGAAGAGGTAACATTTCCAAGGCTTTCAGGGCAGTCATTCGCAAGGGGCTCCGAGGGTGGGTTCCTGCACACGCAAACGCCAGGGACGCAATTGTCCAGCAGGGGCACAGTTCTGGAGGATGAGGAGGATGAGGAGGAGGAGGAGCTGGAGGAGGAGATGGAACCATGTTCACAGCAGGGTGGCACCCAGGCCAGCTCATGGCCATCACTGGTGCGTGGCTGGGGGGATACAGAGGACACGGACGATACACCTCCCACAGAGGACAGCCTTTCGTTGCCTCTGGGCAGCCTGGCACACATGAGCGATTACATGCTGCAGTGTCTCCACAACGACCGCCGAGTTGCCCACATTCTAACTTGTGCTGATTACTGGGTGGCCACGCTGCTGGATCCCCGTTACAAGGACAACGTACCGTCCTTAATTCACTCACTGGAGCGCGATCGCAAGATGCGCGAGTACAAGCGCACGCTGGTAGACGCCATGCTGCTGGCATTCCCATCTGACAGCGGGGCCACAGTGGAAGCACAAGGCAGAGGAGGAGGAGGAGGAGGTCGCCAACGCAACCAGGGCACCGCCAGCACCTCAGAAGGCAGGGTTAGCATGGCCGAAATGTGGAAAAGCTTTGTCAGCACGCCACAACAAACAGCAGCACCAGCAGCTCAGATGGAACGTCTTAGCAGGAGGCAGCATTTTACCAACATGGTGGAGCAGTATGTGTGCACACGCCTACATGTAGTGAATGACGGGTCTGCCCCCTTCAACTTCTGGGTCTCCAAATTGGGCACATGGCTTGAGCTTGCCCTTTACGCCTTGGAGGTGCTGGCGTGCCCTGCAGCCAGTGTATTATCTGAACGGGTATTTAGCACGGCTGGGGGCGTTATAACAGACAAGCGCAGCCGCCTGTCCAGAGACAATGTGGACAAGCTCACGTTCATTAAAATGAACCAGGCATGGATCCCACGGGACTTTTCCGTACCTTATGCAGAATAGCAATGGATACCGACCTTACCCACCCATTGTTCCATTTTTGCTCTTTCTCACTCTTTTGGGGTGTACCCTCATTTAAAATTTTTGAAAAGAAGCAGTGTTGGCTACCTCGTCCTCCTCCTCAGGGCCAGATTAATGTAGGGGCTATTGGAGCTGCAGCTCCAGGCCCCTACCTTTTATATAGGCCCCGGGTTGGCCATATTCACTGTTACCGCTCTTCTGTCACTTGTAAACACAGAAGTCTGGCTTCTATGCTCGCTTCCCCAGGCAGCACCCTCAGAACCTCCCCACACAGCGTGAAGGCCGGACAAGGAGGGACAGTTGGCGATGCATGGATGTGTTTATGGGCTTCAGAGACAGCATCCCATGTTGAATTAGGCATGCATGGCTGCACCCTTCCTCCTCTGGGTGCATGGCAAGGCACGGCCCTTAAGGCCCTTCAAAATCCTCAGCACCAAGCCCATGATGCTGTTAATCCGGCCCTGGTCCTCCTCCACCGCCGCTTCCACCTACACCGCCCATAGGTGTGCGCAGCCTATTGCATTAAGGTGTGCACCCCAAAGTTGAAATACACATGCATGTGTTTGCCAGCAGGGAGAGTAATGTATCGGGGCCATGTACCTGTAGGCAAGGAGAAATAGAGCAGAGCAGGTCCCAGGGAGATCTTTCCCATCTCCTCACTGGCAATGCTATGTGCCCTAGGTGATTAGGGTGTGCCCAGGCACACCCAGCACACCCTGTGCGCACGCCTATGTCACCGCCACATCCACCACCACCTCAACCTCCCTCCTACTCCATATGGGCCTCGTCCTTCAGAGATGAAGAAGAACATTGTTTTATTTTTC
Organism: Pelophylax lessonae; assembly: GCF_965119305.1. NCBI lineage: Eukaryota > Metazoa > Chordata > Amphibia > Anura > Ranidae > Pelophylax > Pelophylax lessonae. The sequence goes on from NC_138771.1 coordinate 474,576,985, forward strand.
TGTTTTTTTTTTGTTGTTTTAAGTTATTTCCCTATCCACATTTGTTTGCAGAGCACTTGCCATGCTCTTAATTACGTTTTGCTGCCATTTGCAGCACTCTAGCCCTTTCCTTTGGTGTTTTAGAGCCATTTTAGTGCCTTAAAGTTCGGGTCCCCATTGACTTCAATGGGGTTCGGTGTCCGGGAAAAGTTCGGTAAAAGTCCGGGACACGGACCCGGACTTTTTTTTAAAGTTCGGCCGAACCCGTCGAACACGGACATCTAGGTGTTCGCTCAACCCTAATTATGACCTACAGCTAGTGAAATGTTGGCTTACTGAAAAGTATGTACATGTCCAGTATAGTTTGCACTCAATACTTGGTTGGGGCTCCTTTTGCATGACTTACTGCATCAATGTGTCCTGGCATGGAGGCAATCAGCCTTTGGGCACTGGTGAAGTGTTATGGAAGCTCAAGTTGCTTTAATAGCGGCTTAAGCTTGTCTGTATTGTTGGCTCTGGTGTATCTCACCTTCCTCTTGACAATACCCCACAGATTCTCTATGGGGTTTTGGTCAGGCGAGTTTGCTTGCCAATCAAGCACAGTGATAGCATGATAATTAAACCAGGTATTGGTACTTTTGGCAGTGTGGGCAGGTGCCAAGTCCTGTTGGAATATGATATCAGCATCTCCATAAATCTGGTCAGCAGAGGGAAGCATGAAGTGCTCTAGAATTTCCCGGTAGAGAGCTGCGTTGATTTTGGACTTGATAAAACACAGTGGACCAACACCAGCAGATGACATGGCTCCCCAAATCATCACAGGCTGTGGGAATTTTGCATTTCATTTGGAAATCAAGGTCCCAGTGTCTGTAGGAAGAGTGGAGAGGCACAGAATCCCAGTTTCATGAGGTCCAGTGTGAAGTTTCCACAGTCAGTGATGATTTGGGGAACCATGTCATCTACTGGTGTTGGTCCACTGTGTTTTATCAAGTCCAAAGTCAGCCCTCTACCAGGAAATTTTAGAGCACTTCTTGTTTCCCTCTGGAGCGTGGCAGGGTCCATTCAGCCTGCTACATTTGATCTTTGCTGTGTTCCTGATATTTTTTATAATATGCTGCTGTGGTTTGCACTACCAGTGTTTTTAACCACTTGCTGACCGCCAGCAGTACATATACTGCAGCAAGTTGGCTCTGTCCTGCGAAACAACGTAACTGTATGTCGTTTCCTGGGGGCACGCATGCGCCGCTGGAGGCATGCACATGTGTTGATTGGCTACAGGGGGAGCCAACCAGCGGGGCTGGCGGCCGCGATTGCCGTCGTGCATCTGCAATCGCTCCCCGTGGAGACAGAATAGTGGTCTGCCGTTGTAAACACAGCAGACCGCTGTTCTGTCAGTAATGAACACAGGGATCCTGTGTTCCTCCTATTTAGGAACACAGCTCTCTGTGTTCATTCAGCAAACCCACCCCCACAGTTAGAAAGCACCCCCTGGGGACACATTTAACCCTTTGATTGCCCCTGGTGCTAACCCCTTCCCTGCCAGTGTCATTAGTACAGTAACAGTAGATATTTTTAGCACTGATTACTGTAGTAATGTCACTGGTCCCCCCAAAAGTGTCAGATATGTCAGTTAGGTGTCCGCTCTGTCCGCCGCAATGTCGCAGTCCTGCTAAAAATCGATGATCGCCGCCATTACTAGTAATAAATAAATAAATAAAAATGACAGAAATCTTTCCCCTAGTTTGTAGACGTGATAACTTTTGCGCAAACCAATCAATATAAACTTATTGGGATTTTTTTAAAAAATGTAGCAGAATACATATTGGCCTCAAATGATAAAAAAAAATAGATTTTTAGATTTTTTTTTATTGGGAATGTTTTATAGCAGAATGTAAAAAATATTGTTTTTTTTTTCTCAGAATTGTCGCTCTTTTTTTGTTTATAGCGCAAAAAATAAAAATCGCAGAGGTGTTTAAAAGAAAGCCCTATTTGTGGGGAAAAAAAGGCACATTCTTTTTTTGGGTACAGCATGGCACGGCCGTGCAATTGTCAGTTAACCACTTAAGCCCCGGAAAAGATTTTACCCCTTTCCTGACCAGGCCCTATTTTGCGATTCGGCACTGCGTGACTTTAACGGACAATTGTGCGGTTGTGCGACGCTGTACCCAAATAAAATTAACAAACTTTTTTTCCCACAAATAGAGCTTTCTTTTGGTGGTATTTGATCACCTGTGCGATTTTTACTTTTTGCGCTATAAACAAAAAAAGAGTGTAAATTTTGAAAAAATAACAATATTTTTCAAATTTTTTTATATGAAATTCCCCCAAAAAAATGTAAAAATCTAATTTTTTTAACATTTTTGGCCAATTTGTTTTCTGCTACATATGTTTGGTAAAAGAAATCGCAATAAGCGTATTTTGATTGGTTTGCACAAAAGTTATTGCGTTTAATATCTAAGGGAAAGATTTCTGTAATTTTTGGTGTTTTTTTTTTTTTTAACGAGTAATGGCGGCGATCTGCGATTTATTTTTGCGGGACTGCGACATTGCGGCGGACAGATCAGACCCTTGACTGACATTTTTGACACTTTTGGGGTTACCAGTGACATTACTACAGTAATCAGTGCTATACATATATACTGTTACTGTAAAATTACACTGGCAGGGAAGGGGTTAACTTTATTGGTGATCAAGGGGTTAAGTGTGTCCCTAGGGGCGTGCTTCTAACTGTAAAGGGGTGTGGCTAGTGGTGTAACAACAGAGACATATGATCCTACATAGCAGGACCGTATGATCTCTGTTCTTACACAGGGGAGAATGACAGACGGCTTTGTTTACATTAGCCGCCTGCCTTTCTCCCTCTCCACGGGGAGATCGCGAGTGATCGGCGGACATCGGATCCGCCGGTCACTTGCGCGGACTGCTTAGGGAACGAGCGGGGGCGGGAGCGCCCCCTAGAGCCTCACAGGTGAGCGACATAGTACTACGTCACTTTGCCTGTGAGGGGCTGAACGCCGCCGTAAATAGTCGTGTGGCGGTCGGCAAGCGGTTAAAGTAACGCAGTGCCGTATCGCAAAAAATAGCCTGGTCATTAAGGGGGAAAACCTTCCGGTCCAGAAGTGGTAATAAAGTGAAGTGCTTTACTATTTCTCGATCAGTTTTTCCATCCTTTTTTATTCTAATGGTGGAGGTGATCCATGCAGGATGGTCAGATTGAGCCAGCAGACTGTATGTGGAGGATAATTCATGTGATTCTGACTATTTACTATATAATGGTCTTGGCAGTGTGGTAAGAGGCTTTTATAACGGTGATTGGTAGTGGGAGCCCTTATTACTCACTGGAGAGTGGAAGACACTTTTATGAGAATAAAAAAATCTTCTAAAAGACTTGTTTGCAGTTTTTGCACACTAATAGGTGGTACATTTTGAGGACCTCCTGCATGAACTTTGAACATTTTTTATTAGTTATTTGATTTTTATGAACGTTGCATAATTTTATTTTTTATTTATTTTGATTGCACTTTATTTGTATTGGTTTATGAATTGGTTGACATTCATTTATTTAATGCTGCTCTGATTATTCAATTTTTCTTTTGTAATTGGTATCCCAATTGAGTAGTAGAGGCTTTATTAATACTACTTTACCACAACTTTACCATCTATATTTAAATTTTTACCTGTGACTATTTATGGATGATAAGCTCATATATATGTCTACTGCTATGATTTTATTTTTTTAATGGGTCTCTTTATGTTGTAATTTCATTTATTGGTCCCTTATCCCCAGGTTGGTGATGCACTGGACAGCAGTACTGATTATAATCCCTGGCTGCTTGCAGAGGTATGTGAAACCAGTGCTCAGAATAACAATACAGACTCTGGAGTCTGCAGTCACAAAGAAATAAGCCGTGGAGACATTGCAGCTTTATGTCATGATAAAGCCCAGGCCCGCATACATGTGGGATAATGTTTCAGTCCTGGTGTTGGGTATATAGATCTGTTTTCTGTTACAATTTACAGAGCTGTTGCTTCGAGCTGTCTAGGGTGCAGAATTTGTTTTCATATTAAACATACATGTCACAAGGGGTTATCGACTCCACTGTACCTGAAATTAAGTGCATTCATCAGACTTGTCTGTCATCACTATCTACAGCTCTTTCTGTATTTCTCCACATAATTTCCAGCAGTATTTTTTCCACATCTATATTTCTCCCCGATTGCTTATCTCCTTGCGTAGTTAAATGATCCTTGTACACATACAAACTTGAAGGGAAACATTTTTTATTGTTTCTTAGATCTACTTGTGAAAGCGATTAACCTAAAATAAATATAAACCCTAACTGAATAACATCTGGGAACGCTATCTGTGCCTCACTATAAATCGCTAAGTTACTTCATACTATGGCCTGCAATTTGCAACCCATTCATAAATTCCATTTGACCGGGAGCGGCAATTTTAATGATGCTTTAAGGGCAACATTAAAAATGCAACATTTCTTCAAATAACTTGTCTGGAAGGTGCCCTTAAGCCAAAAAAAAAAAAAAAAAAAATGGTGTTAAAATTGCTGCTTTATTTTACTGTTTGTAAATGGCTGGTGATTCCATTCATCTTTACTGACCGCTATCCAGTGGCGGAACTACCAGGGTCGCGGCTGTCGCACTTGCGATTGGGCCCTGGCGTTCCGCCACTGTGGAGGGGGCCCAAGACCCGGCATCTCCCCCTGCACCCCTGGCTGTCAGTTCACTATGCAGAGGAGGGTGGCGATCGGCAGCTACTGACTGGCAGGTATCGACCCCTCCCCTCTCCACTGTATACAGGGAAGTGAATTGCTAGCTGGAGGGAGCTCTTGCGGGCACCACAGAGGTGCCGATTGTCCCCTCCCCTCCGCTGCATAGTGGTCTGACAGCCAGGGGAGCAGGGGGAGATGCTGTGGGCATGACTAAGGCACCCCAGATGTAATTATCAAAAAAGAAGGGAAAAAGGGGGGGGATGGGAAAGGACCATAGAAAATCCCCTATAATTCCTCAATATGGTGAGGGTTTGGTGGGATGTGACAACAATTACAAAGAATACCAAATTTACCAAGCGGCGTATGGCCGGTGAGCCAAGCAACTAATAACATGTATAGAAAAAATGGGAAAGAAAGGAGTTGCATGTATGGCTCAAACTCTGGTGAATGGTTAAGGCTCGGTTCACATTTATGCGATGCGGGAAGGCTGCAAATTCGCAGCCTGTTCCCGCATCGCACACGCACCCCCGGCAGTTCACACTGCCATATGCGATACGCTGGGGGTGTCAATGTAATCTTAACGACACCCCCAGTTTGATCGCATATCGCAGTGCGATCGTGCAGTTCGCACAGGATGGGATCGCACAAGTGTGAACCGCTGTGCGATACGATCCTGATGTGGCTGCAAAAATGCCTCCTGTGCGTGTTTGCACCGGGTGCGATGCGAATTTAGCCATACAAACTGTATGGCTAAACTCGCACCGCACAGCTGATCCCATGTAATGTCGGAGCAGTGCGCTCCGACATTACATGCGAACCCGGCACTCGCACAAATGTGAACCGGGTCTAAAAGGAATTACTTTATTGAAGAAGATGTAGATAAAAGATCAACAAAATACAAAAACAATTTTTAAAAGGACATGTGACATAAGATAAACCACATACATGTATGTGAAAGGTCCTCCTAGAAAGGCACCCCAGATGTAATTATCACCCTTAACATAACCGTTATCCCAAAAACCCAACCCTTTACCTAAACTTCCTGCAGTAAATACTCAGACACCGTTATTGGAGTAAAATTGGCCGAAATGGCCATTTATTAACCAGTAACAAAATAGATACAACACATTCCTTAGAACAGGAACCAAAATAATATAATAAATGATAACATAAGGTTGCCAATCTTTGGAGGCCCCAAATATCAAGTACCATTTTTGTATCTGTGTAACTCTTAACTGTCCCCAGCCGCACCACACCAGCTCGGGGACGACCTCAACACACAGCAGATACCTCCCAATTTAAACTACCAGTTAACCCATCTATTAACTGACATTCCCCAGGTAACTCCATACCTTAGATTGTTCCCTCAGCTGATAAGCACAGCAGGTTTTACCAAAAACACCTCCAAAGACCCCAACCGCCAAATCTGAAAAACAAGCACATTAAACAGTAGGGGTAGGCGGGCAGGAACGATTCTACACCCACGCTGCTACTGATGCCCGGGAACGCAGGTCAGCTAAACTCCCCCCTTTTCGGCCCCTTCCCAGCAACTAACAGGTGCCAATAGGGGAGAACCCACACGGTGTCACATTTATTTTTAACCCCTGCTAGGCCAATTCCACTGCTGGCCCAGTCATGCTCGCCCTGCGCTTATTCTTTGGTGTTTTGCTCTGAGCTGTACTTGACAGAGCTGCTGATAAATGTGCAGGTAAGTGGCCATGGGGTGATCTGACTGTACTAGTACAAGTACAGTGTGTGTATGTGTGTGCATGCATGTATCTGTGTGTATATATACTGTATTTGCATGCATGTGTGTGTGTGTGTATACAGGGCTGCTGTTAGAAATCACAGGGCCCCGCTCAGCCTACCTGGCTGGACCCCCCCCCCCCCAAATATATACAGTATAGACAATATTTTCACTAAAAATACACTAAAATTATTATAAGCAGACACAAACCTAACCAAGAACCTGTGTGTATTAGCCCTTTTTAATTGTTTTTTTACATTTGTTTTAAAAAATATATCATTTTTTTTTTAATGTTAAAAAATTTTGCAATTCTTTTATTTTACATTTTTTTTTAATTATTTATTACAATGTTTAATCAGTATTATTTTTTACAATTTGTTATTTTTTTAGAGGACAGGGAAGACTGCAGTGCTGCGGGAGGGGTGAAAGCGGGGCACACGGGGAGGGGGGTGGGATCAGAAGCAGGTAGAACAGAGAAGGGGATCGGTGTCAGAGAAGCAATTACAAGAACGATGCCCTGTGTCTGTGTCTCTCTCTGCAGCAGCTTAAAGCTGGCAGGAAGGGAAGAAACTGGCTTTCAGCTGCTGCAGAGAGCAGCACAGGACTTCCTTCTGTAATTGCACATCTGCCCGACCGCACTGATTCCCGTGCTGTTGGGGCCCCCCTGTGTGCCCAGGCCCCCTACAGGAGGACTGGTGGTCCCCCCCTATCAGCGGCCCTGTGTGTATATATATATACAGTATATACAGTATATATATATATATATGTGTGTGTGTTTGTGTATATGCGTGTGTTCATATACAGTATCTCACAAGAGTGAGTACACCCCTCACATTTTTGTAAATATTTTATTATATCTTTTCATGTGACAACACTGAAGAAATGACACTTCCCGATACAATGTAAAGTAGTGAGTGTACAGCTTGTATAACAGTGTAAATTTGCTGTCGCCTCAAAATAACTCAACACACAGACATTAATATCTAAACCAATGGCAACAAAAGTTAGTACACCCCATGTGAAAATTTAAAAATTGGGCCCAAAGTGCCAATATTTTGTGTGGCCACCATTATTTTCCAGCACTTCCTTAACCCTCTTGGGCATGGAGTTCACCAGAGCTTCACAGTTTGCTACTGGAGTCCTCTTCCACTCCTCCATGATGGCATCACGGAGCTGGTGGATGTTGGAGACGTTGCGCTCCTCCAAGTTCCATGTGAGGATGCCCCACAGATGCTCAATAGGGTTTAGGTGAGGAGACATGCTTTGCCAGTCCATCACCTTTACCTTTAACTTCTTTAGCAAGGCAGTGGTCGTCTTGGAGGTGTTTGGGGCTGTTGTCATGTTGGAATACTGCCCTGCAGCCCAGTCTCTGAAGGGAGCGGATCATGCTCTGCTTCGGTATGTCACAGTACATGTTAAAATTCATGATTCCCTCAATGAACTGTAGCTCCCCAGTGCCGGCAGCACTTATGCCGCCCCAGACCATGACACTCCCACCACCATGCTTGACTGTAGGCAAGACACACTTGTCTTTGTATTCCTCACCTGGATGCCGCCACACACGCTTGACACCATCTGAACCAAATACATTTGTCTTGGTCATATCAGACCACAGGACATGGTTCCAGTAATCCATGTCCTTAGTCTGCTTGTATTCAGCAAACTGTTTGTGGGCTTTCTTGTGCATCATCTTTAGAACAGGCTTCCTTCTGGGATGACAGCCATGCAGACCAATTTGATGCAGTGTACGGTGTATGGTCTGAGCACTGACAGGCTGACCCCCCCACCCCTTTAACCTCTGCAGCAATGCTGGCAGCACTCATATGTCTATTTCCCAAAGACAATCTCTGGATATAAGGCTGACCACATGCCCTTACTCCTTTGGTCGACAATGGCGAGGCCTGTTCTGAGTGGAACTTGTCCTATTAAACCGCTGTATGGTCTTGGCCACCATGCTGCAGCTCAGTTTTAGGATCTTGGCAATGCTCTTATAGCCTAGGCCATCTTTATGTAGAGCAACAATTCTTTTTTTCAGATGCTCAGAGAGTTCTTTGCCATGAGGTGCCATGTTGAACTTCCTGTGACCAGTATGAGAGAGTGGGAGCGATAACATCAAATTTACACCTGCTTCCCATTCACACCTGAGACCTTGTAACACTAATGAGTCACATGACAACGGGGAAGAAAAATTACTAATTGGGCCCAATTAGGACATTTTCACTTAGGGGTGTACTCACTTTTGTTGCCAGCGGTTTAGACATTATTGGCTGTGAGTTAAGTTATTTTGAGGGGACAGCAACTTTACACTGTTATACAAGCTGTACACTCACTACTTTACATTGTAGAAAGTGTAATTTCTTCAGTGTTGTTACATGAAAAGATATAATAATATATTTACGAAACTGTGAGGGATGTACTCACTTTTGTGAGTGTATGTGTATATACTGTAAATCTGTGTATGTGTGTGTGTGTGTGTGTGTATATGTGTGTGTGTGTTGGGGGAGGTCACACAGTACAGGACTATCCTAGCTGGGTGCCAATGCATGATTTATGCTGCTGGGTGCCCTTTGTTTCACACCATTATTGATACAATCCCGGTGCTAAAGTACACAGAACATGTATTAAATGAATGCTACTAATTCATATGTGCTGATACAACAGATTATGGAGCTCATACTGGCTGGGTGCCATAGACTGCAGAGATCATATTAGAGGGGTGCCATAGACTGCAGAGGAGGGTGCATAGTGTGTGTGTGTTGGGTACAGAGATGTGATATGGGTTGGAGGTGTGTGTGTGTGTTGGGTACAGAGCAGAGATGTGTAAGGCCCCCTTTCATACTGGCAGATTGATCGGGTCTGCCTGTCCATTTTTCAGATGGGTACATCCATTGCCCTCTTTTAGTGATGGGCCGAACACCCCCCTGTTCAGTTCGCACCAGAACATCTCGAATAGGGAAAAAGTTCTAGCGAACATGCAAACTCTATTAAAGTCTGTGGGACACGAACATGAAAAATCAAAAGTCCTCATTTGAAAGGCTTATATGCAAGTTATTGACATACAAAGTCTATGGGGACCCGGGTACTGCCCTAGGGGACATGTATCAATGCAAAAATAAAAAAAAATTTTTAACCACTTGCCGACCGCTCACTCGAGCTCTACTGCGGCAAAGTGGTTAGTTCCCATCCAGCGACATACACCTACGTCGCTGGACTCCTCCCCTTGTGGGTGGCGCACACGCGCCGCCGGAGGCGCGCTCCCGCTGTTTTCAGTCACAGCGGGAGTCGGGCCAGGGGAGGAGGGGCGGCGATCACCGCTGCTCTTCCCCGATCGTCGGGGAACCGAGTTTGGAGATCCGCCCGCTTGTGTAAACAAAACGGGCGGATCTCCTAAGTGACAGACAGTGACAGATCGCAGGGTTCAGCATAGCATAGCTGAACCTGCGATCTGTCCCTGTGTCACTCAGTCACCTCCCCCCACACACATTAGTAAGCACCAGGCATACATTAACCCCTCCCTCTCCAATAAAATTAACCCCTTCCCTGCCAGTGTCATTTTTACAGTAACAGTGCATATTTATAGCCCTGATTACTGTAGTAATGTCACTGGTACCCCCAAAAGTGTAAAAAATGTCAGTCAAGGGTCCGATCTGTCTGCCGCAATGTCGCAGTCCCGCAAAAAGAATCGCAGATCGCTGCCATTACTCGTTAAAAGAAAAACACCAAAAATGACAGAAATCTTTCCCTTAGTTAGTAAACGCAATAACTTTTGTGCAAACCAATCAAAATATGCTTATTGTGATTTTTTTTTACCAAACATAGGTAGCAGAAAACAAATTGGCAAAAACTTTAAAAAATATTTTGATTTTTACATTTTTTTGGGGGGGAATTTCATATAAAAAAATGGAGCAGTGATTTTAATAATGTGAAACGATAAAAATGAAAAAATGTCTTTAAATATCGTACCTTGGGGGTCCCCTTAATGTGCCTGTAAAGTGGCACATCTGTACAATGAATGGAGCCTGCTGCAGCAATACTGACATTTCTTAAGGGAAAAAATGTAATTTAAACTTGCTCGCAACTCTAATGTATTGTCAGCTCCTGGCAATACAGATAAAAATATGAAAAAAAAACGGCGTAGGGTCCCCCCCCCCCCCACCCCAGTCCATAGCAGGCCCTTCAGGTCTGGTATAGATTTTAAGAGGTACCCCATGCCAAAATGTAAAAAACAAAGGCATGGGGTCCCCCCCAATATCCATACCATACCTTTATCCGAGCATGAAGCTTGGCAAGCCCCCCCCCCTCCCTCCTGAACCGTTCAAGGCTGCTTTACCTCAACATGGGGAGGGTGCTTTGGGGTGCCCCCATAGCACCTTGTCCCCATGTTGGTGGGGACTAGGGCCTCTCCCCAACAACCCTGGGCTGTGGTTGGGGGGTCTGCGGGTGGGGGGCTTATTGGAATCTGTAAGCCCCCTTTAACAAGGGGGTCTCAAGATCCAAATCTCCCCTATGTGAATGGTTATCGGGTACATCGTACCCCTACCCATTCATCAAAAAAAATTTACAAAGGAAAAACCACAAGTCCTTTATGAAAAAAAAAAGAAAAAAACGATGCCCGCAGACCAGAAAAATTGATAAAAATTCAAAAAGGCTTTGCCTCTTCTGAGGCTACCCGCTGTATGCTGCGCTTCAGATTTGACAACTGTTTTATAGGCAAGAGGCGGGGCCCTAAAGTTACGTCACCCAGTGGCACTGCCCCCGACTGACATAACATGACGTCATGTGACATCACAAGGGGGCAGTGCATGGAGTTCCCCTAAAATCTGTACACCTTTGGGTCTGGTATGAATTTTGGGGGGGACCCCATGTCGTTTTTATTTAAAATTTTGCCGTGGAGTTCCCCTTAAAATCTATACCAGACCCAAAGGGCTGTGATAGGGTTCCCCTTAACCACTTAAATACAGGGCACTTTCACCCCCTTCCTGCCCAGGCCAATTTTCAGCTTTCAGCGCTCATTGGCATCTATGGGAAATATTGGACAGCTTGGCATGGCACTGCTCCCCATCTTTAACATTGGTGTCTTTGGGAAATATTGGTCAGCTTGGCATAGCACTGCTCCCTGTTTTTAACATTGGCGTCTATGGGAAATCTTGGTCAGCTTGGCATGGCACTGCTCAAAAACTATACGTGACAGAGACACAAAACCTGTAAGCAGCAGCCTTATATAGTGTGGGGCGTGGACTTAGCCCCTGAGCCATGATTGGTTAGAGGCACTCTGCCTTTGGCAAATCCTGGCTCTGACAGGACATTGTGCTGTGATTGGCCAAAGCATACAGGTCAGGTGCATGCTTTGGCCAATCACAAGCATTTAATGCACTGCAATCCCGCAGTGCATTATGGGGCATCATCGGCGGGCGAACTTCCCGCCCAGCACCCCGGGTGTTCGCGTGTTCAGCCCACTCTCTATGGAGCGGCAGGTGGTAATGGACATGTGTCCGCTGACAACCGCTGCCATCCGATCCTGTCCACTAAAAACAGATGGATAGAGATCCATTCCCCATCCGTCCAGTGGATCAGATTAGTTGACAGTCAGATGGAGACGGACAGCTGGTCCGTTTCCATCTGACAGCCCATAGATAGCATCAGGCTGTGTCCACTCTGCATTAGTGAAGCAGGCACGGACCTGTCATCTGTTTGCTCAGTGGGGATCAGCAGGGAGATCCCCTGCTGAGCAAGTGGATCCAGCTGACAGGTCTGCCCTGTGTGAAGGGGGCCTTAGGGGTGTGCGGGGTGCCAAGATGCAGATCTGCGAGGTGCAGAGATGTGTGACAGAGTACATAAATGTGCTGGAGGGGTGTTGAGGTGTGTTGGGGAATGCAGAGGATGCTGGGAGGTGCAGAGTTGTGTGTATGTGTGCGTGTGTGTGTGTGGGGGCGGTTCAAAGGCTTGATGGATGTATGAAGGCATTCTTGGGGATAAAGAGGATTCTAGGAGGTGCAGAAGTGTACTGGGGGGGGGGGGGTGTGTGGAGGATGCTGGCTGGTGCAGAGGTGTGCGTAAGAGGTGCAGTGATGTGCAAAAGGGTAAAGAAGTGTACTGGGGGTACAGAGGTGTGCTAGGGGTGCAGGGGTTATTTGGGATAATAAGTAACTAAAAAAGTGCAGCACTATCTGCAATCTAGCAGTAATTAGAGAAAACACATTATGAGTTTGTGAAAAGTACCAAAACTGCACCTCTTGGTATGAAAAAAAAAAAGAAAAAAGGCACCCAAGTCTGAGTCCAGTTCAAGGAATATATAAGTGAAAGGAAGTAGACCACCAAGCACCCAAAACCAATTGCACAAAAATTTTTTAGGCAGCCAAAACATAACCCATTACGTATGCCACATGCCTGATGTTTTTATCTTACAGAGACTATACATGCATCTACTCCTGAAGAGTGAACAAAGAGTCACGAAATGAGTTGAGTTTATGGAGGCAATTTTTGCTTTAATTATGTATTAGTAGTTGGATTGTATATGGTCAACACTATATTTAACCGAAGAAATAAAATGTGATGATTGGTGTTGGCGCTACCTTAAAATGAACAAATAATAAAAATGCCACGGCGTGGTGTGAATGAAAGTAATAAAGTTAAGTGACCCACAAAGTGTCACCAAGAAATTGTGAGTGAAAACTCCTTAGTAAGAACCATAAACAAGGTGTTTTATTCAGATGTATCCAAAAAACAAATCAACAAACAATGTGGTAATATGTGTAAAAACACAAACCATATAATGAAATGGTGATATATGTGAAATAGAGATTTATCCCACTACCACAAGTGTAATACCAGGTTGCCAATACCTGGTATATGTGCCACATATAATGTGATTAGGTGGTGAATAAATATAAAGCAAAGTCCAGGCAGGTTTTTGTTCCTCTCTGGTACATTATTCGGACGTCCAACCACGCTAGCAAATGTATATTTCCCAAATAAGGCACATGTGTCCTTTTGCTCAAGGATTATTGATGAATTAAAAAGCTTTGCCAGAGGATGTATTATTTTAGGGGGAGACTTCAATGTCCCCCTAAATCCCCTCCAGGACACATCTTCAGGTCATTCGTGTATTAAATACCAATCACTGAAAAAAATCAAACAAGCACTAAGATCACTGAACTTGGTGGATACCTGGAGATCGTTACACCCGGTCGACAGGGATTTCACTTTCTACTCGGCACCGCACAATAGATACACAAGAATAGACCATCTGTTCATTACTCAGAGGGACCTTCCCAACCTTACGGACGCTAACATCGGGATCATCTCTTCATCTGACCACGCTCCGATATCACTCTCTCTCTCCTCAACCACGCATTGCAAACCAGTATTTAATTGGAGGCTAAACCCCTCTCTCTTAATAGACGCTAAAATACAAAGTGAAATTCAAACTACAATCACAAATTATTTCAATGAAAACAAATCCTCTGATATCTCCCCCATGACCCTGTGGGAGGCCCACAAATGTGTGGTGAGAGGTGAATTCATTAAATACGGGGCCAGGAGAAAGAGAGAGAAGGAGCAACAGGTCCAAGATTTGATCACAAAAATTTCGACTCTTGAGGCTCAACATAAAATGTCATTAACCAAAGAACACCACCAAGAACTATTATCTCTTAGGAAATCCTTGTCCGAAATCCTAAACAACAAAATAAAAAGATCACTTTTTTTTAAAAAGGCAATATACTACGAATTTGGGGATAAGGGAAGCAAGTACCTAGCAAGGGCATTAAAGGACGCGCAAGCCTCTACACACATTATGTCACTAAAAGAAAAATCCAATAAACTAACACATGACCCGAGAAAGATAGCAGAATCCTTTCGATCTTTCTATGAGAAGCTTTACAACTTGCCCCCTCAGAATAGACCCAGCGACCTCATAGGTTCCAGACATTCAATTATGAAACAATACATCATTGACAGTGGCCTTCCTCAGATTTCAGATGGAGATGTGGAGGCATTAGAAAAGGAAATTTCCCCAGAAGAAACCAAATTGGCAATTCTAGATCTTAAAAATGGGAAGAGTCCTGGTCCAGATGGACTAACGTCCCAATATTACAAGATGTTTGAAACCTCTTTAACAGACCCCCTAACAAACGCACTAAACATACTAACCAAACAGCATAAACCATCCCAAGATTTTCTTACTGCTCACATCACGGTGATTCCGAAAGCAGATAAAGACCCGACTACATGCGCCAGCTATAGACCGATTTCCCTACTAAATCTAGATGTGAAGCTGTTAGCAAAAATCTTAGCAAATAGGTTGAGACCGCTATTGCAACAAGTTATAGGCCCTGAACAAGTAGGCTTCATGCCAGGCCGTGAGGCTAGGGATAATACTATCAGATCCCTGAACTTAATACACGGAGCCCACAAATTAGGAATTGAAGGTTTGTTAATCTCAACCGACGCCGAAAAGGCTTTCGATAGAGTGGCCTGGGACTACATGCTGATGATTTGTGAACATATAGGATTGAAAAGTAGTATGATATCTTGGATAAGATCCCTCTACACTAATCCCACAGCAAAAGTTAAGGTGAACAACATCCTTTCTGCCCCTATCCATCTAAAGAATGGAACTAGACAAGGCTGTCCTTTGTCACCCATCCTCTTTATATTGGCGTTAGAACCATTAATTAGACATATTAACGGGGACACAGATGTGCATGGCTTCGGCATTAAAGAAAGAGAATTCAAAGTTTCTGCTTATGCGGACGATCTCCTCTTCTATATATCACAACCACATATCTCCATTCCAAAACTGAACTTACATTTCCGCACCTTCAGATACATATCAAACTTTAAAATCAACCATTCCAAATCGGAGGCCATGGACATCTCACTCCCCGATAAAGTAAAACAATTAACTAAATCTAATTGCCCCTACAAATGGGATTCGACCTCACTTAAATACTTAGGAATCAAACTTACCCCAACTCTAGATGCCCTCTATGAGGCCAATTTTATCCCAATCCTGAAAAACATCACTAATGACCTGAGTAAATGGGACGTTAATCATTTCTCGTGGTTCGGCAGAGCAGCCATCTTAAAGATGGTCATCTTGCCTAGACTACTTTATTTATTTCACGCTTTACCCATCACAATACCTCCCTCCTTTTTCAGGAAACTAAGGACTATTCAAAGGAAATTCATATGGGCCAACAAAAGACCTAGGATACAGCTAAAATATATGCAATTACCCAAGATCAATGGAGGCATAGGGGTCCCGGATTATTATAAATATTACCAAGCCACTCACCTCACCAGAGCGATCAACTGGCACTGCCATTCAACTCAAAAGGACTGGGTGGCTATGGAGAGGCACTGCTCCCGGTATCTGACCCAGTTCCTGCTTTGGACAGACCCTCACAACTTCCCTTCTGAAGTTAAACACCACCCCTTAATCAACACCACCCTTACCATCTATCACAAGCTAGCGAAATCATATAACTTATCCACCAATCCGAGCCCTCTGACTCCGGTTTCCCACAACCCAGACTTTGTTCCGGGTCTTAATATAAAGTGCTCTGCTGACAATCCTTTGCTCATTAAACATTGCATTCGTGATCAAAAAATTCTATCTCTTCACGAACTAAACAACCTAAAACCCCAAAACATCTCATTGAACCAGTGGAATTATATCCAGCTGCACAGCTTTGTTCAAAATAACAAAAAGAAAACTTTGTGGGCTAGACAACTAACTGCTTTTGAGAGGATATGTGAGAGACAGTCCCCAATATCGAAAACGACATCGATGACCTATCAGTGGCTTATAGCCCCGTTGCCGAATTTTGACGACAAATATAAGAAATTATGGGAACTCGAGTTATCACGCAAAATTTCTGATAGGGAATGGGAGAAGGCCTGTGTATTTACTCACAAATGCTCCCTGAGCACAAAAACTCAAGAAACGTCATTTAAAATCCGCACGCAATGGTACATAACACCAGCGAAAATGAAGATGTGGTCCCCACAGTACTCCGGAAGGTGTTGGAGATGTCTAGTTCACACAGGCACATTTCTACATATTTGGTGGAATTGTGACATAATCAAAACCTTTTGGAACAAGGTTGTGCTCCTGATCAAACATATCACTGGTTCTACCTTAGAATTTAATGCGGCAAGCTGTTTATTACACATCAATAAACTCTCATATAGGTCATATAAAAAGTCTCTAACGAGACATCTACTCAACGCGGCCAAATCTCTTATACCTTTA
Source organism: Pelophylax lessonae (assembly GCF_965119305.1). Classification (NCBI taxonomy): domain Eukaryota; kingdom Metazoa; phylum Chordata; class Amphibia; order Anura; family Ranidae; genus Pelophylax; species Pelophylax lessonae. Next base: position 474,593,699 of record NC_138771.1, read on the forward strand.
TACTGGAATTCCAAATCCGTCCCCTCGACTAAGAATTGGGTAGACAAGGTGACTTCCACATTTGAAATGGAGGAAACTCTAGCCATCAAAAAAGAAATTAGCGGACCGTTCCATGACATGTGGAGACCATGGTTGATATTTACTCTTTCTTCGGATTTTAAAAAAATGACTGAAGACTAGCAATCTCACAATTAACCCTCACATTCCACCTGGACCTTTAGTATACGCTTCTACAATGAGCTACTTGATCAAGCACCACTTATCAATAGTACTCCATTACCTCCCCCTCCCTTCCCTTTACTTTTCCTTCTCCTTCTCTTTCCTTTTTACTCATCTTCTTTAATTCCTATCTTCGCTTCCTTCCCCGCCCTCTAGTGGCCTTCTTTGAGACAGGCATATGTCTTTGGTCCTGTCTCATCTGAGAGAGGGTATCCAGTTAGATACCCCCATTATACCTCAGGAGCTGACTTACATGTTTTATGTTGTTGCACTAACTTTTGATCCAACATTACATGATGTTGTAATTTATGTACATGTTGTACAGTTATACCAATATGTCATACTGCCATTGTTAATACTGTACATGTTTATTATTGCGATTCAATAAAGCTTTTATTGAAAAAAAAAAAAAAAAAAGTCCAAAGATGGCCACTAGGTGGCGTTTTCAGTAATACAACCTGTGCAATAATCTGCAGGGGGGGTCTCTTCTCCGTTGCGGGGGAGCAGCTATGAGCCGGTGGCGGATGCCCTAGGTGCTCACATAGAAAGAAGAAGACCCCATGGTGAATGTACAATCCATATAATGATAAAGAAAGCGTAGTAAACTCACTCGTTACGATGATCAGGATCAGAAGTAATAGAGGTGCGCGCCGGGATGCTTCCGCGTTCCACGGCCGACAACCGGAAGTGACGTTAGACGTACGAGACTCCGCCCTACATGTTTCGTCAGAGGGACGTCAACTGGAGCGGCCATTACTATATTTAACCACTTGCCAACCACCCCATAGCAGATGTACTGCTACAGGGCAGGCACGCTGCACAGAATCCCATGTATATATACGTGATTCTGCACTTCCAGGTTTTGGGCGTGAGTGTGCGCTGCCCCCGCCTTGCTTCCACTGTAATTTTTCCCACAGACCCGATGTCTGCCGGCACCTGCTGGTCATTCGTTACACTGACAGAATGCCAGTCTGCCTATGTAAACAAGGCAGATTTTTATTCTGTCAGTACAGAAGACATGGATCCTGTAGAAACAGCGATCCATGTCTTCCACTAGTAAAAGGATCTCCCCCACTACACTGAATCACCAGCTGGGCACACAGTTAGTCCTTTATCGCCCCTGATGTTAACCCCTTCTCTGCCAGTGTCATTAATACAGTGACAGTGCATATTTTTCGCACTGATCACTGTAATAATATTACTGGTCCCCAAAAAAGTGTTAAAAGTGTAATTTAGGTGTTCGATTTGTCCGCTGCTGGATCGGAGTCTACCGGAGTAAAAATAAATAAAAACATCCCATAGTTTGTAGACACTATAACTTTTGTGCAAACCATTCAATATAGGCTTATTGGGATTTTTTTCCAAAAATATGTAGCAGAATACATATTGGCCTAAATTGATGAAGAAATTTTAATTTAAAAAAATATATATATTGTAGTTGTTTTAGAGCCGAAAGTAAACTATATATATATATTTTTTTCCAAAATATTGGTGGTTCTTTTTTTTTAGCCCAAAAAATAAAAACCGCAGAGGTGATCAAATACCACCAAAAGAAAGCTCTATTTGTGGGGAAAAAGGACATACATTTTATTTGGGTACAGTTTTGCACAACCGTGCAATTGTCTGGTAAAGTAACGCAGTGCCGTATTACAAAAATGGCCTAAGGGTAAACCTTCCAGGGGTGAAGTGGTTATGTATGTATGAAATGCATTAACATGAATTTAGTACTAATCAGTTTAACATTTTATCCTCTTTTTGTATGCAATATTGATTCATTTATTAAACAACAATGTTGGAAACTAGTTATTCATTGGTCGTATGTGCTGTGCCTCATTGGTCATATGTGCTGTGCCTCATTGGTCTTATGTGTTGTGCCTCATTGGTCGTATGTGCGGTTCCTCATTGGTTGTATGTGCTGTGCTTCATTTAAAGTCCCAGGACATATAAATTGGTTGTATGGAGATCTTATTCTTTATGAACAGGACGAAAAATAAAAACACAGCTGACACACCAGATCCCATCACTTCGCTTGCATTGAATAACATCTCCCATCCCCTGCCACTAAAGAAAACAAGGGGGTGGGGTCTCTTGTGTGACATCATTGACCAAATATGGCCACAGCCTGTCACGTTAACCCTGCCCCTATGTGTACATTTTGTGATATTTCTGCCCAATAAATGAATGGGGCCAGATGACTGGTCGCTAAGGATGTTGCTAATATTCAGACCAAACTTTGAGCTCATCCCTAATTATAACAGTAAGGCTGGGTTCACACTGGTGCAAATTGGATGAGGGTATCTAAGCATCCAATTCGCATGTCAGGAGACAATGGAGCCGGTTCACACAGCTCTGGGGTGGCTGAAGAGAGGTTTGCAGAAGGGTCCTGTGTGTCTTCTGGTCTGTTTCAGTTCCTAATTCCAAAATCCGGACCTACTTTGGACCTAAAACGGTGAACAAGACATCTTGATGCGAGCTGCTCCACACACAGTGTGAAATCAGCCTAAAGGTGCTGTGTAAATTGTCCGCTCTGTATAAAAATGCCTGTAATAGATAATTTGACAGGTCACCTGACTGAGCTCTCTTCCTGGCTTTTCTTTTCCTAATCTAACGCTCAGTCGCCATTTAAAGTGCGTTGAACTCTTAAAAGTCAGCAGGTCCAGACCTCTTTTCAAAGCTCAAATTTATTTGTGTTTTGAACAGGGGGTTAGAACTTGAATTTAGGCTTCATTGTTGTCTCTGTAACCATTTGGGGGATTTACTTTCTATTTTCTTCCTATTGACTACTGCTACTGGTAGAGAAAATATGGGTAAACCTACAATGGGTTTGTTGTCACTAAAATGGTTTTAGAGGAAGAATTAAATAAGACAACTTTTGTGCTAATGACTATCAAAGGTAGGATTTCCCCTCAGTTTTTGGAGATTTTCTCTCTTCCTATTGTGTCCCTGGGACAGGGAGTATAGAAGGGGAAATCAACCCTCCAGCAGCCATGACTTGTGTGCAAGCAGTGGTCCATGTCTCACAAGCTTAGAGTTCTGCTCTAACCAAAAAATGTACTACTGACAAAAACAGAAGCCCTGTGCCAGACTCAGCTATCCAACAAAGTTTCCTGCTGTAGTTATCATTTAATCACAGACTATTGTATATTAGGAACAAGTCTGTAAAGGAAATGTGTAAATTCTGTATAAAATTGTATGGGGTAGTAGGCAGGATTTCCTTAACCTTATCTTAAAATATTAAATAAGACACCTTCAGACTTAATTTTGGAATGAAAGAGGCCGCGGCCGTTTATTATTTCACACATTAAAGATCGATAAATCTTTTTAAACTTGAATAAAACAGCAGTATAGAAAACAACCCGGTCCCAACGACCCAGGTTGCCATTAACAAATAAATATATCGAAACATCCAACTCAAATAAAACAAGAACGTCCCCCTTCGCTGTGACCGAAGGTGACCCTAAAATAACAAACTGACCGCGACAAACAAAAATGGGGGGGGTGGGGGGGGGAACCGCTGGGCTGACTTCTTTCTTCTCCTCTTGACCGGCGACGTGACGATTCATCTGTGAGGGGGCCCTTAAATAGGACCTCTTGAACTCTTTGGCCAATCAACTTCAACTCTTTCAGGCGGGAAAAACCGGCTCAAACTGGTAAGGGGCTTATTCTTCCTGGATACTGGGTAAACTAACTATCACCCCATAGCCAATCAGCTTTCATTATATCTGACAGGCTCTAAACTGCCTAACAACTAACTCAGCCTATTCCTTACTCTAAGCTATCCTCACCTGCCACTTCCCCATAAATAAAAGAGGCCATTCGTCCCCTTTTCTTTTTATTCTATTTTGTATGCTTGCCTACGTATTGCACACTGCACTCACTGAGGTAGTGAATGAATGAATGAATGTTTTCAGTACATGTTTGCATTCTTTCGTGTCCTGATTAGAATTAGCCTGCTTATGTTACGCCCCTTGTTACCATAAAAGTACAATTGTAATATTAATGTGATACCTACGTAATCATGTGTATAAAAACCTGCAAGTGCATAAAAAAAAAAAACACAGAAAAGTTATTTTGGAAAGATGTTGAGTGTATCTTGTATTTGTTCCCTACTCCGGTAGTTATTATTAATTTGGAACCACTAATCAATATGAGGATGGGAGTTGCCTATCTATAAAATTACCAGAACATGTCTTACTCTATTCAATTTAGTTTTATCTTTAGCTAGAATAGAGTAGTGTATTGAAATTCCATTTCATTTATGACCTCTGTGATCTCTAGTGCGTATGCTTCAGTATAAATACTACTACCTCTCCCTTGTGGTTTTCTGTAGCTAATTGGAATCATGTATGTATTTTACAATAAACTATCATAGACCAGAAGGGAGTTTCCTTGTTCCTTTAGGAGGTGATACCTTAGTCCAGTGGTAGTCAACTTGAAAATAATAGAGGGCTTCAAATGCGTCCCCCAGCATTTCCAGAGGGCTGTAATAATAACCCCCAGCATTGGTGTCAGTGGACACAATAATATCTCCCAGCATTGGACGCAACAAGAAAAACCCTGCAATGGTGTCAGAGAATGCAATAATAATCCCCATGTTTATGTTGGTAGCGGCTCTAATAACCCCCCCCCCCCCAACATTGGTGGTTAGTAGCAGTGTTTTTAAAAACCCTGCCCTACTGGGGGCTAGTGGCAGTGCCGTTTAACCTCCTCCTCACGGATGGTTAGTGGCAGTGAAATGTACCTTTCTTAGCCCCCCCCCCCCACACTGGTGGTTGGTGGCAGTACCCCCCTCATCCTATTAATAAGTGGCAGTGTTTATTTACCACCCCACTGCTCTCCCTGGTGGTTAGTGGAAGTGACGTTCAACTCCCCCCCCCCCCCCCAGCAGCAACTTACATAATCACACGCTCTTACGCCACTCTTTTTCTCTCCAGTGCTGGGACACACTCTTACTCCTCCTCACAGTACAGTCCATTTCAGTGCTGGGAGCTGGAATGCAGAGACAACCTTTAACAAGGCATTTTCATCTACAGAAAGCCATGAAAATCCAAGCAGTTTCTGCAGCTACCACTTCTGGCACCAACTATGATTTCAAGGCCAAGATTGCACATCATGCCTATTCTAATGTTTGGTGAAGCAACAGCTGAACCTCTTGACCTTGTCTGTGTGCAGTCACATGACTCGCTGTTTTGCTATTTGTATTTTTAAGCAGGTGGCCACTAAGTGTGAATTCCTTTTACATTTTTGCAGACAGTTTTATCTAGGCTTTTAGACCTCCTGTGAACTCCCTGCAGAAATGAATTGTTTGCCTTCTTCATGATGAGAAAAATACAAATGATTCAGGCTTGAAAGAAGTAGCTGTCAGCGGGCTGGCACATGGAAATAGGCTGTCGCTGCTTTTTGCTTGTCATTAGCCACATGGCAGAGCTGTACTATGTTTCCTGCGAGATATGCAGACATTAATATGACATGCTTATTGCTACAGCCATTACCATAGCTATCCGATCACACAGCCTGATCAAACCTATCATTTATTGCATGGAGATTATGTACATTACCGTGTAAGAGCTGCAGCCATCCATCTTACCTCCCTTAAGTGCCAAGTTTACTAGATTTAATGGCTTCACTGCGTGCAGTTAGCGAAATAGAGCCTAATACTTTGAAATACAAAGGAACAGGTTGATCTCTATACATGACAAGTACAAATTTAGGTTATTTTGCTAAAGCAAATGGTAAATGCAGAATGTGTCGTAAAGCTGATAGTGACCAATAAATTGCAGCATTCATTCATTTTTTTACTTGTGTTAAAAGCAGGAAAGCCCTGTGTAGATTGTTATTTCTTTTTTATCTTAAACTTTTCCCCCCAAACATGCTATAATTTATGATTGATTCTTTTTTGTTTTTGCTTGGAGATGCTTTAATTGAGAAGTTCAGGAATCAAAAAAAACTAACAATCATACTCACCTAGATGGCTGCAGCACTGATCCCACCTGCAGCTGTTCCCCACAATCAGCCATGAAAGACTGCTGATCCCTCAGTTCTCAGTGAGCAGAAAGCCAGTGACTAATAGTCACCGGCTCACTGCTCTGTCCCTCCAGCGCTCACCGGAGCACTAGGCTGTGGAGGAGGTGGCCAGAGGCTGAGCAAGCTGTCAGTCCAGCCTTCTGGGTAGATACCGACATTAAAGTTGGGATCAACCCAGAGCCTGGGCCAGATGAGTGATGGCACATGGGTCACAAGAGTGCAGAATGAAGTGCACTCCTGTGACCCACAGAAGAAGTAGGGTCAAATGAGCTTTGATCCTACTTCTCCTTTAATGAAGAAGTTTCACTTTTTTAATAGTATTCAGTTCCCAATGGGGCAAAGTACATGTGTAGGTAGGTGGCCTAGTGTTTAGTTAGTTCATTGGCTGCCCATGGTAGGGGAAAGGGTTAACATTTTTGTTGCCTTCCCTGCAGATATTCATGGGCTTTTTCTAGGGTCCAGCCTCCCTTCCATGCAATATAAAAGGGAGAAGTTTGGGTCCCAGAGGAGCAGGGGTTTGAGAGAAAACAAAAACCTTGCAAAAGCTCTGGGACCTGTGGTCCACCTTTGGAATGCTGACTCATTAGGGCACCCAGGACCATGGACATCTCCATTCAAGTTTTTCCAAATATGCACTTTCTCTTAAGGACGTCACCCGTGCAGGTACGCTGGGGCAGCCACAGTTATGTTTAGTTAGGAAAAGGATATTTATTCATGTTATACATGTTGTGCCAAATTTTCAGTAAAAGCTGTTTCAACTGCCTTGAGCCTGGTCTGAAGTTATTCAAAGGGGTGCATGTTGGGTCTTCGTGTATTCCTAAGAACCTGGGTCTGCAAAAGCAATATAGGGTATGAGTAACATCATTACAAGAGGTTAACTCGCAAGAAGGGGAAGTAGTTGCCATGGATAACCAAAAGGAAGAACAGCTACAGCAACTAGTTGTTTGGTATAGTACCTGGTTAGGTGACAGGTTCTCTGGTAGTGAGGTGGTTGGTGCTCTGGCTCCCTCCCTAGCTGTCCATATCTTCAGTCACCGGGAGCAGACTTTTGTTACAGCGATCTAAGGCCTGATCATAAAGTATGGAAAGGAAAGAGATAATGAAAGCGCATGAGGCCCGCTATGTGCTCAGTGGGATTCCTTTCTGTTACTAAGAGTGGGATAACTGAGGTACGATGGACTGGTGGAGTGGGCAAAGGCTCTGCACTTCCCTCCAATTGGAGAGCACAGCTTCGGGTAAGCTGTTACCCCACGTGCTTGGGCACAGTGAGACTCCGCCCACACATGTACTTTGTCCCTTTGGGAACTAAATACTATAAGAAAAATGTAATTTGCACCACTCAACTGACTGAAGGCACTATCTGATTGGATAACCTATTTTGTTGACACATGTTTATCCACTCAGGTCTTTTTTCCTGTCTTTCTCCCTGCTTTTCCCCTTTTGATTGCGTGTTGACTGGCTCCCCTGTATCCACAGCCCCCAGGAGCAGACTTCTCTGCTGTGGGTTTCAGAATGGAGTGGGTGTAAAGCTCCCCCCCCCTTTTTTTTCTACTGTGTTCACTGTTTCAAGAATTGTATCCCATTTATGTCATGTAGAATTAAGCACAGCTTGGTAAAGTTGGCTCTTATAGTGTACTTATGTTTCCCCTGTGTCTCCCTTTCCTATAATTTATGGCAAGTGCAATTACTCCAGGATCACTGTTTCCTAAGTTATTCCTTTTTTTTCACATCTGCAATCAGGTCTGTGTCATTTGTAATTAGTAGGTCCAGCAGAGCATTAATTCTAGCTGGGGCTTCCACCATTTAACTCTATTTTAAAAATTATCCTGCAATACATTCAAGAAATGACGAGCCTTAGTTGGGTCAGCAGTTCCGTCTGCCAATCAATATCAGGACAATAGAAGTCCCCGTGATAATAAGATTGCCCTGCCTACTTGTCATCTCTAACTGTGAAAGGAGATGGGTCTCTTCCTCTTCCTTAAGGTTAGGGGGCATATAGCATAACTCAATAATTATTTACAATTTGTTTTGACCCTTTGAAGCTCCAGCTTCTTTTAACTTTTGATGTTGATCCCACATATCTATAGCTTTTACAATTCTGCTAAACACATTTTAATATTGAATATAATTCAAGAATAACTGTAGAGGGAAACACAAATATTTATAGCTCCTTCTTGTTCCTGAACTTTTTGTGTTTTTCTTGAGTGAGAAAGGAGAAAATTATGAGCCTGCTGTTCTAGTGACATCCAACGTATTGTACAAAAATAATGATAGCTCCTAACAGTCAAGTGTTAAAGTAATTTACTGCTCTCCACCTTATCCAGGCTGAAAGTTTCATTCTGGAAGCAGAAAAGTCAACTGTAAAATAAAAGTAATTTGTGTGGAACAAAATAATGACTCCGAAATGAAAAAAAAATAAATAAATTCCAGCGTCTTTCCACATGGAAAATGACTTATTAAAGAACACGGTTACTTTGCCTTGTAAAGGTTTTATGGTACCACGCAACTGTACTTAAGTATTAGGTCTCAGTGGGGAGCTTTGCTTTACCTGGCCATTTAATATGTCTCTAGAGAATGGTGAGGCATTATGCCAGTGGCTCCATCCAATCTTCTTACTAGTCGAGGAAGAAAGATTAGATCAACCATTTCATCCGATGTGGCGTCTGTTCAAAGAAAATCGGATTAATAAACTAAACAGAATAAAGAAAAAACATTAAATCTACTAAATAAAATAAAACACAATGTGTGAGCACTGAAAGTCAACTTAAACAGATAATGATATGTCAGCGGTAGGACATTGATCCCATTGGCTTTTTTAGTTTTGGATAGAGATGGGTTAAGGGTTAAATCCCTGGTGAGGTTATTTTTGGCTTGTCTGTAATTCTGTAGGGAAATTTCCCTTCATGCCCTGTCTCAGTCAACAGGAATTGAGATAAAATCCCATAAATGTTTTTAAATTAATTTTGTACCTTGATAAAAATGGTTACCAGCAAACACAAATGAGCCTACTCAGGGGGGACACAGAGAACAATTAAAATTTGACTGAGGTTTTAATCTATCCTACTCTATCCAAAACTAAAAGAAAAGTTTTGAATATAGGTAGGCTTTAGATTAGCCTTTAGAATTAGGCAAAGGGTTAGTCTAGGCTCAAGCTTTAGTGAATTATGTATAACTGTTAGGGCCCATTCAACTTTATCTGCTGGATTGTGATGGGTTAACAAATGCATTAAAATATGCACATTAACACATGTTAAAGCTGAACCCTAGACACAAAAAAAGTTCAATTAAATATATTTCTCATTATCCACAAAAGATCTAAATCCACTTTGTGCACCAAATGCTTTTTCAAACATAGATATTACCTTGTAAAAGTAGCAGAGACCTCATCACTGTAATGTACTTAACTTGTGCAAAGAGCAGTGTAAGGGGGACCCAGTAGGTTAGTTTAAGTCCAGATTAAGTGTTGGGGGCTGTGCTTTATCCTTTGGGATAGTTTAGAAATAGGGAAAATGGTTATTTTTTACTTGCTTCCTATGTCGAAGGAATGATTTCTGGAACTACTGAACCAGTATCCTGGCATCAAAACGTAACATACTGCAACTCTAGTCATTTCTAGAAAGAGGCAAAGGGATCTGATACCAACAATGTATAAAAAGACATAAAAATATACTGCTATTGGTGGAAGCAATGGTGTCAATGGAAGGAATTGAACCCCATAGTTTGTGTTAGTGAAAAAGAATTGTGCTCCATCATTGGTTTCAGTAGATGGAATTGTGCCCCATCTTTGGTGTCAGTGGGAAGAATCATGCTAAAGGGAGAAAAAGTGTTCAAAACAGTGGTCTCCAAACTGTAGGCCGTGGGCCACATACCTTTCTATCAAAAGGAATATGTGCAATGATAACTTCTAAATAAACTTTAAATTCTTAATATTTATTGTTTGGATTCCAGTTATCTCCTAAACAGTTATGGCCCACCCAGACATGGCAGTTCAAGCAGAACTAAATGTAAATTCAATAAAGTACACTTACCCTCCAATTCCCTATCTTCTTTGGAATGCACACCAAGCTGCGCAGTTCAGTTTACATTCTGACACACTGCTAGTGTGATGGAATGACTGCACTCCCGCACATGTACAGGAGTGATGCCACTCCACTCTTACAAATCAAAACAGCTGAAGACTGACACCCAGAGGAACCTGGGGAGATGATGCCGGTGCTGGATAGGGACCTCGTGTTTGATATGGTGGCCATTGTCAATAGAACATTAAGTGTTTGGCAGTTCAACATTTTAGTCACCCCAGAGCAGGGGGTTGACTTAAAAAAAATAATTATTTTTTCTATCTGTTTTCATTTTTCCTCTGCTTTCACTGACTAAATTTTGGTCTTCAAAATCAACAAAATATGTTGGTATAAGCTGAATATATTAGGACAAGTTGTTTTTTTGCAAACACATCTAGGTAAAATACAAGCATGATTGTAGCTCATAAAAGAGGTACAAAATGTAATTGTTCCTTGGCACATGTGATAACACATCCATCACTTAAAATGATTGCATGGAGAAAAGATTATACATAATTTCTTCATTGTATTTCTCTTGTGAACTCTCACAAAAGGAAGAAAAGAATAATCAGTTGATATATTTAGTTAGGAGCTGTGATGCCAACACATTCTGAAATCTAGAATGCAATTAGGAACAATTTATCTTCATAAACTGACATGCTTCTTCACACTATCTCACAATATTCTCCAGAGTATAATACTAGGAACTTGATTCTCATAGACAAACAGTGAAACAGAATGCCCTAACAGCAGCTATTAAAGCTAGTGGAAAGTTTTTAGAATTGTAAAGTAGCTATTTTAAATTGGAGCTTGTGAATGGTGTCATCTGATGTACACAGTATATAGGCCATCAACTAGGGAGGTGTACGACCCCATCGCTGTTCCTCTGAAAATGTGGAACAGTCTCAACAACTTGCTTTCATTTTGACATTAATTAATGATAGTAAAGATAGGGGTTGTCATGCAGAGGATGAACACACTTTATAATATTTACAAATATACTATTTCTCTATCTAGCCTTCAGATTGCAAAATGCAAGGATGAAAACAGAATATAGGGAAAGGGGGTTAGCGGTTTTAAGGCCCCCCTTTACCTCATGGTACCACCGCAGCTATTAGGTGGTTTCAAGTTCCCCCGGCAGGTGAGGGCGTGGTCTTAGGGGGCTTGACACCTGATAGGTGCAGGTACGGAGAAGATGCTAGAAGCTGCTAGAACAGGGCAGAAAGCTAATAAATAAGGAATTGGCCAGTCCTCGCGGGAAGATTAAGAAAAGCGGAGCTCAGCAAGCAAGTTACCTCAGCACAGCGCTAAGGAAGAATTATGAAGACTCTGCTGCGACAGCTAATAGAAAGAGCTGAGACAGAAGGTGGAGAAGCCTGGCTCAGAAAATGCTTGGACTTACCATCAGCGCAAGACAGTGTGGAGGGAGGAAGCGGAGAAGCTGATGTGGAGCCACATTTAATGGAAGAAGAGGGAGATGGTCTGAGTAGTGGAGTGAGTTCCATTATGGAAGAGGAACTGCCTGAGGTAACGGAACAGTGCCGGAGGGCGGCTAGTGGAAGAGCCGCTGAAGTCATTAGGTCAGGGAGAAGGAGGAGCGTGGCAAAGAAGCCTTATAGCCCGCCAGCTCCTTCAGGCAAAGCGGTGGCAAAGAGTACTGCTACAACAGCCAGTATCAGAGGAAGAAAGAAGAGCTGCAAGTCAGGGGCTGAGAGAAGGGACGCCAAGTCCCACCAGGAGGCGGGGACGCTAGGAATGCCCCTTGTCCAGGAAGAAGCCGTGGGCTTGACACCAGGCCATAGCAATAGCAGAGGACAGAGGGAAGAAGAGACAGAGAGAATTAATATGAGGAATGACAGAGATAGTGATAGAGCTAGTGAGTATGGTCAGCTGGGTATGCTATCTTCCCTGTCAGCAACATTACTACAGTTGGTGAATAGCTTGTCCGCAGCTCCCACATTAAATTTAAACAGACAAGGCAGTGATGATGTAGCATCAGTGTGGAAGGGTGATGCTGGGGCAGAGCTGGAAAATAGAGAGGCTGGTATATCAGCTGACTCTACAGGGCATATTAAAAACAGAGAAGTTGTAGTTAAAGATACAATGTTAGATATTAATAAGGAATGTATGCCTTGTATTCTGTCACCACTAGGCTTTCATGTTAATGTTAATGTTAATGTGAAAGAAAAAATTAGGCGTATGGAATTTGTGGATATCCTCTCCTTGCTTCCCAATCAAAGGAATTTTATTATAAATATGAGAAAGATAGGAATGAAGAGGATAAGAAAAGACCGGTAGCCAGATCATTTAACAATTGGCTACAAGCCTTTGTTATTTTCTCAAGCATTCTTTGTGAGAAATTTCCTGAAAATAGCACAGGAATATTTCAACATATCGATATAATATTGGAGGCGTACAAAAATTTTGGTGGTCTATCGTGGTATTTTTATGACGAAGCCTTCAGGCAAAAAATGTCAATTAACCCAAGCATTAGATGGGGAAGCAAGGACGTGGGACTATGGTTAAATCTTTTTGTTCCTCAGAGGCCTCCTCCTCAGCGCTTAAATAATACGGTAGTGAATAGTCAGGTAGGAACTTATAGGAAAGGGATTTGCTTCTCTTTCAACGATGCTCAATGCAAATGGCCCAATTCATGCCGTTTTCGGCATGAGTGTGCTTTTTGTTCTGGACCTCACCCTATAATCAAGTGCTTCAAGAGAACTACTCAACAGGTGAGTAAAGATAACTTTCTTAAAAGCCAATACACCAGTGATAGTGGAAAATATGGAGCGGTGGCTGCGACTATACCCAGACCAAGTGATGGGGCAACTAATTAGGAGAGGCTTCACAGAGGGTTTTGTGCTGCCCATTTTTGAAGGTCTAGGTTGTAAATTTGTGCATAATTTTAATTCCGTAAATGATTTTTCAGATGTGGTTAGAGAGAAATTATTTAAGGAATGGCAAGACGGTAGAATTGAGGGTCCTTTTGATTCCCCACCATTCTCAAACTTTCGTTTATCTCCATTAGGTATTATCCCTAAGAAAGAAAAAGGCAGTTTTCGCCTTATTCATCACCTATCCTACCCGCTTAAGAGCTCGCTGAATGACCAGTGTAGCGAAGAGTTATGTTCGGTATCTTATACATCATTTGAAGAAGCTATTGTCAAGTTGCAAAGAATTGGAAGATCAGCGCTATTAGCCAAAGCTGATATAAAATCGGCTTTTAGGCTGCTTCCGATCCATCCAGCGAGTTTTAATTCGCTTGGTTTCCAATTTGATGGTAAATACTTCTTCGACAAATGTCTGCCGATGGGATGCTCCATCTCCTGCTTCTATTTTGAGAGTTTTGCGACATTCTTGGAATGGGTAGTCGCTAAAGAGGCAAAGTCTAACAATCTAGTGCATTACCTGGATGACTATCTATTCCTGGGTAGAGCAGGAACTAAGGAATGTGAGGATTTATTAATAACGTTTTTTGAAATATGTGGCAGATTTGGCATCCCATTGGCAGCAGATAAAACAGTTTTTCCAACAAGTTGCATTGAGTTTCTGGGAATAACTATAGACTCAGTGGCAATGGAATTTAGACTACCACAAGAGAAAATAGAGAATGTGTGCTGTCTCGTTTTAAGAGTGACACGACTAAAAAAAGTGTCAGTTAAGATGATGCAGCAATTATTAGGTTCCTTAGCTTTTGCCACTAGGGTACTCCCTATGGGCAGAATCTTTTCTCGAAGAATGTATTTGGCTATCGCCGGATATAAGAACCCCTATGCTCACATCAGAGTGACTATAGATATAAAAGAGGACTTATTAGTATGGTACAAATTCCTTGCGGAGTTTAACGGGAGGTCGGCATGGCAGGAGGATTTTGTCATAGATAACGACTTCAAATTATACTCTCATGCTGTGGGCTCTCGGGGTTTTGGAGTGATCTGCAGAACCCATTGGTGCGCTGCTAAATGGCCATAGAATTGGAAAGGTAGAGGTCTGTTAAAAAATGTAGTGTTGTTGGAATTGTTCCCAATTGTGGTGGCCATTTAGTTATGGGGATCACAATTCAGGAATAAAAGGATTCTATGTTCGACGGATAACAAAGGCGTTCTATACGCAATAAACTGTTTATCGTCAAAGTCAGATCCAGTCATACGCCTGCTTAGGTATCTAGTATATAAGTGCTTGTGCTTGAATCTGTGGATTAAAGCTGAATATATTAAGGGTAAGGTTAACATATTGGCAGATTCCCTATCCAGATTTAAAATGGATAATTTTTTCCAGCTATACCCAGAAGCGGACATGAGTGGATCTACATGTCCCCTGCATCTATGGGACATCATTTTATCACGGACTATGTTATAAAATCGTTGGCACCAACAACATGGTCAGGTTACAGGGCAGCGTGGTCGTTATGGCTGACTTTCCTGAACATTCACAATTCCGGTATATTGGAGTATTCAGAAAATCTGGGATTGTTGTTTTTGAACTCACTAATGGAAAAAGGTTACTCTTGGTTGCATATCAATAAAGTGTTATCAGGGGTTTCCTTTTTCTTAAAATTGCACTCTTTGCCATCCTTACTAAGTTTTTTCTCTATAAAACAGGCACTGAAAGGTTATAATCCAAAAAAGATATGTGCTATACAGCACCCTCCTCCCGCGCTCAGAACCCGGTCCTCAGGCTGCCTCAATCCCGGGAACTCGTGCTAAAACTTGGCATCCATTATGGCTAGGCTTTGCTGCCCCTTACGACCAGGGCGGTCGACCAAACACTGTAATACAAAAACAAAGAAAGGGCGCACCAGCCTAGCGCATTATCCTCAGCGAGTTTATTAGATAAAAGTTAAAATCAGCTACTCACAAACATTCGTGAAGTACAGACACATCAATCCCATAAAGCCGCCTCATAGCAGAGGTCCAACGTCTATACTGGAAGCAGAGGGCTGACGCGTTTCGAGGCCGTGCCTCTTCCTCAGAGCCACTGAAAGGTTATAAGAGGGCCAAATTTGTCCCGGATAAGAGACTCCCTATCACTATGCAGATGTTGGGAGAACTATGTAATAGTCTGCGAAAGGTTTGTTATTCAGGTTACGAAACAATTTTACTCAGAGCAGCCTTTTCTGTGTGTTTTTTCGCTGCTTTAAGAGTATCGGAATTGGCCCCTAAAAGATTGGATAGTAAATCAGGTTTGATGTTTAGTGATGTCCAAACCTCGGGAAGAGTCTTAAAAATTTTCTTAAGGCAATCAAAGACGGATCAATTAGGTAAAGGCTCTTGGATAACGCTAAATTAGTGTGTCCAGTAGAACTATTGAACGAATATTTAATTCACAGGCCACATGTAAGTAATTTCCTATTTGTCCACCAGAATGGTTTGCCTATGACAATTTTCCAATTTCAGGCGGTTTTGAAAAAGGTTGTCAAATTTAATAAGCTGTTGGACGTTGGCATATCGTCCCATTCTTTTAGAATAGGGGCGGCAACGGAGGCGGCAAGATTAGGGCTATCTGGTAACAAGATCAAGCAAATAGGTAGATGGAGATCGGATGCCTTTAAAATATATGTGAGACCTAATTCTGTCTTCTAACCCATCTAGGTATACATCGAATAGTATGGATTATCGGCCATTCTTATATATTTTGGACGCAAAGAAGAGCAAAAGTCAGAAGTTATTCCGAAACCCTTGGTTTGAACGTTAATCTTTTCACAGTTTGTTGGCATGGTAAGAGGGGTATGGTTTTGAGAGATCTGCTAGCAGAGTTGGGCGTTATGGCATCAGTTTACCCCCAGCCTGATATAATTATTTTGCACACAGGGGGTAATGACATTGGAAACCAAAAAACATTGGAAATAATGTTTCAATTTAAAAACCAAATTAGGACAATTAAAGCAATATATCCCAGCTCTGTGGTTGTTTTCTCAGAAATCGTACCTAGATTGAGATGGGTAGGTCCAGCATCATTAAGAGCATATGAGAAAATCAGAAAAAGGATCAACAGGGTAATGGAAAAATTTTTAGGTTCCGGTTTTGGTTTTTCTTTTCGTCATCTGGAACTGGAAGGTAATGTGGAAGGAATTTATAAAAGTGATGGGGTGCATTTATCAGATATCGGATTAGATATTTTTAATAACAACCTCCAAACATGCATTGAAAAGGCTGCGGTGTGGGGGTAGACAGGGGTGATGCTGAGTGCACGCCCCCTGTCTGTATGGGGACAGTTTATTTAATAGTAAAATTTGGTTATTCAACTCGAGCTGTGATAGCTGAGTTGGAATTGTTATTGAAGTAAATTTAAAAGTGAGTTGTGATACATATAAGTTGATGTTTGAAAGTAATACTTTTAAAACCAATTAATAAAGGCCGCGGCCATAAGTTTTTGCCAATAAAAAGTAGTTGCGTTATTCATTGAGCTTGTTTGGAGGTTGTTTGGAGTATGAATGCTGCGTGTGGTACCATGAAACATGTAAGTTAAGGTCTGTAATGGTTGCAGTTGTGGTCAGTGTTACATTAACATGGTTTTACATCGGTCAGTTTTTTTCATTCAGCCCTGAACGGATTCCCCCATCTACACATTTGATGTAGATGTGGGAATCCTTCTCATTGTATTCTGATAGCGGGACTCCTCCACTGCCAGAATACATGGATTAGTGCTGCAGCCCATTGGCTGCAAACGCAGATCGAATAGAAAATTTCCAGGAGGACTGTTCTTGAGAAGGCAATCAACAGATCAACTTCTCATGAGCAGGAACAGCTATGGATGAATTGAAATTTGGCTGGATCATGCTGAACTTCTTGAATTTCAGCCAATGTATGGCCAGCTTAAGTTTACAAGCACTGTTCAATTGCTTATTTTTTTACTCCATCAGCTAAATGGCCTGCTGAATTACTTAGCAAGCCCAGTTAAAGACGCAAGGGAGTGCAAGCAGTGAGAGAGACACAGTGAGAGAGACACAGGGTGTACCACATAAAGAAAGTTTTCTTCTTTTGCCTCAATTGATAAAAGCTGTAGATTTAAAAAATATTAAACATTGCTTTTGAAATTGCATTATCAAATTAAAGATTATATGATAATTTGATGATTGGGTTTACTTCTAATGGTTCTGGAACCCTTATTTTTAATCTATTACTGTTGCATTGGATTGCATTATGTGTGTATTAACATCTTGATGCTGACATCTAGTGGCAATTCAGTGTAACCACAACTTGTTATTTCTTTGCCTGTTATTGGTATAATCCAGCTTCCTTGTATGTTGAAGCTAGTTAGTTTAGTCTTTAGTAGACAAAGTGTAATGTAACCAGGTATGGTAGAGAACTAAAGTCCCCCTCTATAGTCCACTACCATACCTCAGGTCAGGACTACTAGCAGCTATAGGACATTGCTAATAAATATAGAATTAGATATGGACTATCATGGTACTGTGCAGGACTTAAATGCAATAACAGGTCTTCTGCAGTAACAGAGCTAATACATAGCCCCCAACCATCCCTGATTTCGAGGGACTGTCCCTGATTTAGAACAAAGTCCCTCTTTCCTCCTCATTTGTCCCTCATTTTGGTCTGTTCTATATAGTTGTATATAACATGCACTTTTTATCTTTCAAAAAATGTTTCCTGGTAGTAAACCTTTCACCCAATTTCTTTCTAAATTGCTGTATTTGTAAATTTCAAAAGTCAGTATAAGATGATACTGTATTAGTGATAAAAAAGAGCAGTTGTGGGTTTAACAAATCATTATTTTTTTATTATTTTAATTCTCCTTTAACCAGTTGCACACTGTAGCTTTACTGCAAAAGCGATATATCCGTGATATACACTCTCGGGAAGCTGCTGGACTGGGAGCACGCGCATGCCAGCCAGCCTGGGGGTTTTGTGATTCGGTACAGCACCGATCAGTCATCAGGTCCAAGCCAATGGTTTTTGGCTGGACCTGCTCATTGGTGCTATGGAATCACAGATCAGCATGTTCCTGTTTTTAAAAAACACAGGCAAAGGAAATGACGAGATCTCTCCTGGAACCCTATTCAGTTCCAGTGAGAGAAGAGAGCAGTTCCACAGTGAGTAAAAGCAGCACACAGTCACAAAATCACTTGGTTAGGCACATTTAACCCCCAGAGTGGCTTAAAGGAGGATAATTAAACAGAATCTGTACCTAGTCACTATATACACTGCAGACATATAACAGTCCTTGTACCCAAAAAAATTTCCTAATTACTGTGCTAAAATTGACAGCCTCACAGACACAAATAAACCTCAGGACAAAGGATCATTTAAAAAAAAAAAATCATTACATATGCTTTTGAGCACACAAAAAGGATAATTTTGTCTGACTGAGCCTGCCATAAATAGGAACTTCATTAAAACCAGAAACAATGACTACCTTAGTCAGGACTATGTAATATACAACATATTGTGTAGAGTGCAGGGGTCATAAGGAGTAAGTAATACACAAATAGCATATAGAGTGTTGCAGTCAGGATGAACCCTCTGTTCACATCAGAGTCCCCCCCCCCCTTATATCAAAGTCCCCAGCATTACCCTATACGTCAGGGTTCCAAGAGTCCCTCCTTAGATCAGAACCCCCAGTGACCTCCCCTTACATCAGAGTTCCCCTTAACATCAGAGTCCACAAACTTCCTCTTTGTACAAAGGTTCCCAGAGTCCCCCTTACATCAGTTCCCCCTTATACCAAAATACCCATTTTCATCAGAGGTCCTCTATATATCAGAGTCTACAGACCCCCTTCTTACACAAGTGTCCCCAGAGTTCCCTCCTACATCTTAGTCCTCAAAGTTCCCCCTTACATCTGAGTCCCCAGAGTTCCCCCTTACATCTGAGTCTATAGGGTTCCCCCTTACATCAGAATCTACAGGGTTCCCCTACAGTGCGCAGGGGAACTCTGTGAACCATGGCGTAGAGGGGAACACTGTAGACTTTGATGTAAGAGGGAACTCAGCAGCCCGTGATGTAAAGGAGAATGCTGTGGACTCTGGTGTAAAGGGAAACTCTGATGTAAGGGGGTCTCTGGTCACCGTTGTTGTTTGCTTTGCAGGAACGCCATACAGCTGCAGCAATGATATTTTTATTCTGAAAGGAGCAGGGTGTGCTTTCAGAATACATACTGTACGTCAGTGCTTGTAGTGATGCAGTAGGAGATTTCTCATCTGCAGTTAAAAGAAAAGAAAATAATGTACTGTATATGCCCAAGCATAGGGGCCTGGGGTGGTTAGTGGGTGGATCACTCCTATGCTTCGGCATATACTTTTTTTTCACTTTTTTGGCAGAGATTTCTTCTTTCACATCAATCAATGTGAATGGAGAAACCTGTTAGGCTTTTTTTTTTTATTCAGCCCATGGGCTGAACGAAGAAAAAGGATATTACATGTGTACATGTGCCCAATATTAGATTTTGTTGGATGCAGGGCGGTATATTCTAATGGTGGATATACCACACATTTTTTTCTGGCAGAGATTTCTTCATCCACATCGATCAATCTGAATGGAGGAATTTGTTATATAAAAGAAAAAAGAACATTACATATATGCCCAATAAGGAACAGCAATGTACTGGTTAAAGCTGTGTGTCTGCTTCCACAAATACTCTGGTGGGGCCAAGTGACAGTTGCCCTTATCTACTGTGAATAGTTCAGTTGGAGTATCCCACTATTATTCCCTTTTCCCATCCAAGTTCCCCAATAAATAAAAAACCAAAAACTTCATTGTTCA
The DNA here is from genome assembly GCF_965119305.1 of Pelophylax lessonae. NCBI lineage: Eukaryota > Metazoa > Chordata > Amphibia > Anura > Ranidae > Pelophylax > Pelophylax lessonae. Next base: position 474,613,719 of record NC_138771.1, read on the forward strand.
TTGAGTAACGAGCAAATGGGAGTAAGGAGGGATATGTGAAAATTCCCCTGGTGACTGTCTGCCGGTAATCAGCGGGAGACCCAAAAAGTCAACACACAGTAAGCTCTACGGGGAAAGTGCTACATATCACAAAAAATAAAAATAAAAAACCCAGTGGTAATCAAATACCACCATAAGTAGGCTCTATTTTTGTGAAATAAAAGATATACATTTAGTTTGGGTACAGAGTTGCATGACTGCACAATTACCTATTAAAATAGCGCAGTGTCGAATAGCAAAACATTTCCTGGTCAGGAAGGGGGGTAAAAGTGATTAAGAGGGTATGGCAACGGGTGTGTCCTATGCTTCATCGTTTTGCTAATAGGTATCCTTCACTCCCATCTCAAAAAGTTGGGAGGTATGCTAGTATGCTAATAGGAGAACATCAGTGCTCCAACAAACAGAATCACTAGGTGAGTATTGAATAAACACAGTACCCTCATACAGGCAGTAGATCATGGGTGATTAACCTGTGGCACTCCAGCTTTTGCAGAACTACAAGTCCCATCTTGCCTCTGCTTTTGGGGATAATATAATTGACAGAGTTATGGGGTTCTAAAATATTAGTCCGTTTGTGTCTTGTGACTCTTGTACTCATGTTTTTGTACTTTTTTTTCTTCTTAGGCACTTCTTTTTTAAAGGCTTTGTAGGGGTCCCTCTGGTCCCTGCCAACAAAGAATTGATTTTTCTATTGTTAGCACATAATATGTATATAAGATATGGGAACGCACCCAGGGTTTTCATTGTTGGGGATAGGTGGCCGCACAGACACCCAGGGTGCCAGGGGGGTTATCCGGGGGGGGGGGGCGGCATTCGTGCTTAGGTCCCACGTGTCCCCTGCTGATGCCCTATTATTATGTTATTATGTCCCTGTGCATGTTGTTCCTGTGACTTCCAGTCTCAGGGCTTTATTTCTATCTCGCCCTGCAGTTTCCCTAATGTTATTGCCTTGCTGTGGAAGTAATGCCACGCCCGCCCTGCTTGTTTACCACCCACCTACTGGAAGGATTTTCAAAAATGGCACTGGCCGAGTCATTGAGCACGTCATGTCTGGCTGTGATTGCGCATGTGCTGTATTTTTGGTGCATGCGTGAAAACAGGAGGGATGTTATTCCAGCCTGCTATGTTACTATGGTGAAATATACTTGTGGTACAATTTATAATGTACACTAGCCTGGCACTGCTTTAAATCTGAGTAACCTTATGTTTGTGTGTTTTTTTGTCCTCAGTGTGGTAGAGTGTGGGGATCCTTTGCCCTCTTCTAAGGCCATCCGCTTGCTTGATTCCACAGGGCTGCACATCAGAGATAGTTCAGTTTGAAAGACCTCAATTGATCTTTTGTTTATGCTCCTATCCATTACTCTAAATGGTAGGTATTATATTTTAGATTTGTCAGGCTTGTTCACATTCCTATATCATTTTCTTACATATTGAATACTCTGTCTGCCTGGACAGGCACATGCATTTGGTTCATGTTTCTTTCCCTCCCTGTGGCCAATTGATCTTCTTGAGTATCTCTGGTACTCTATTTACAATATGGTTTTAGATTAACTCTAGTGCTATAATGCATGTGAGGGAGCCCCTCAGAAGGACCTATTGATAAGTGCATACTTTGTAAAGGGCTCCTGAGGAAGCCATAGCCTGGCAAAACATGTAGAAATGAAGTTAATGCATCACCACTGTATAAGCCGTATAGATATTTCATGTTGGTTTTTTATGATATTTTTACTGTTTTAATTGTTTACAATAAAATGTACCATTTTTATATATTTATGTGTGTTTGGCACCTTTAAAATCCCTTCTCTGCTTCTTCCTACGTTTAAATATGTATGTCGATTTAGAAAGCATCTATTTTAACAACAAATAGAACACTATCACCTGAACTTTGATCACAAACTCAGCTATGACTTTGATTTGCCATTGGGTCAATACTTGCTTTACCTTGTGCCATTTCATAATATGTTCTTCATTGCTGCTGCTCCTGTTGTCAGATTAAAAGGGATTAAATACAACACACTACATGCTGCTTTTAACAAAAGTCATGACTAGGGTATAAAAGATGCTTTGCTCTCTCAACTGCTTGACCACCACTCCTCCACTAATCTTTTTTCAAGAATAACCACACGAAGTACTGTACAATGGCCATAGCAGCCTTTTCTTAACCAATTATAAATAACTTATAAACATATCAACACATAAACATTTGCTACATATGAACATCCAGTACATTCTGCCAAAAATCGAGTCACAGGGTCCTTGTGGGCATAAATTACTCGTACCTGCGTGACCACTGAAAATTTTTAGGCCTCCAGCCGCAACAAAAACCAACTCGGAGACAACTACACGCAGGTACCACCAACCATAATAATAGGAGCAGTACCCAGGACAGATCCCTACCCAGGGCCGTCTTTTCCAATGGGCATGCCCGGCGGTTGCCCTGGGGCCCCACTTGCCCAGGGGCCCCACATGGATGGTGGCAAACTGGCAATTACTGTCCCTGGTGGTCTCGGGCCCCCCCCTTGTTGTCCGCCGGCCGTGGCCGTGGTGGCTCGAGTCTGCACTGCACAGACACTGGTTGCTAAGGCCAGCCCGATTGGCATCTAGCAACCAGTGACGTTAGCAGAGCAGACCCATGATGCACAGCGCCGCAGCAAAGGACTCGGAGGAGGATCCTCCTCCTCGTTGGCTCGTCCTCCTCTCCTCTCCGTTGGTCTCCGCGCCTAGAAGACTGGCTCCGCCTCCGCCTCCACCCACCTCCTCCCATGTGCAGCCATTCTGAAAAAGGTAAGGCAGCCAGCCCAGCTGCCAGGCTGCTTGATATTCTTTTTTTAACTCTCACTCTCCATGGCGTGATGATGATCGACACAAGAGACAACTACCTGTCCTGGAGGATATACCTTACTATATATTGGTCCCTGTAATATGTATATAGTAAGGTATATATCCTCCAGGTAGTAGTTGTACTCTCTTGTAGTATAGTTACATAGTTACATAGTTAGTGAGGTTGAAAAAAGACATCAGTCCATCCAGTTCAACCTATGATGTGTGTGTGTGTTTGCTTTTAACCCTACATTGTATACCCCTGTATGTTGTGATCTCTAAGGTGCCCATCTAATAGTTTTTTGAAACTATCAATGCTCCCTGCTGATACGACTGCTTGTGGAAGAGAATTCCACATCCTTACTGCTCTTACAGTGAAGAACCCCTTACGCATTTTAAGGTTAAACCGCCTTTCCTCTAGTTTTAGTGAGTGGCCACGTGTCTTATTGTATTCCCTTACTCTGAATAGTTTGTTCCTTATGCTAGGGTCGCCAGTACAGTATTTGTACATTGATATCATATCCCCCCTCAATCGTCTCTTCTCCAGAGAGAATAGGTTCAGTGCTTGTAGTCTTTCCTCATAACTGATCTCCTCCATTCCCCTAATTATTTTTGTTGCCCTTCTCTGGACTCTTTCCAATTCCAGCACATCCTTCCTGAGGACCGGTGCCCAGAACTGGACAGCATACTCCAGATGTGGCCGGACCAGAGTCTTGTAGAGCGGGAGAATAATCTCTTTATTTCTGGAGTGAATCCCCTTTTTTATACATCCCAGTATTCTGTTGGCTTTGCTTGCAGCTGCTTGGCATTGCATGCCACTGCCAAGCCTGTTGTCTACCAGTACCCCCAAGTCTTTTTCCATCCTAGACTCACCCAGAGGTCCCCCCCCCCCAGTGAGTAGCTTGCTTTCTGGTTTCTGGCCCCCAAGTGCATTACTTTACATTTTTCAACATTAAACCTCATCTGCCATGTAGTTGCCCACCCCGTTATTTTGTTCAGGTCCGCTTGTAAGGTTTCCACATCCTGCATAGAAGATATTGGCATGCTTAGTTTAGTATCATCTGCAAATACTGAGATTGTACTAGATATCCCCTCCTCTAGATCATTTATGAATAAATTAAACAGGATTGGTCCCAGGACCGAACCCTGGGGGACCCCACTTTCCACACCCGCCCAGTCCGAGTACTCCCCGTTAATCATCACCCTCTGGACTCTCCCCTGGAGCCAGTTCTCTATCCAGGTACTCACCTTATGGTCCATACCTACCTTCCTTAGTTTGTACAGTAAGCGTTTGTGGGGAACGGTGTCAAAGGCCTTTGCAAAATCCAGATACACCACATCCACAGGCTTACCTTTATCTAGGTGGCAGCTCACTTCATCGTAGAAGGTAAGTAGATTGGTTTGGCAAGAACGATTTTTCATAAAGCCATGCTGATTACTACTAATGATACTGTTTTCATTACTAAAGTCTTGTATGTGGTCCCTTAACATCCCCTCCAAAATCTTGCAGACTACAGATGTTAGGCTGACAGGTCTATAGTTACCCGGGATACACCTCGGCCCCTTTTTAAATATTGGTACTACGTTGGCCTTTTTCCAATCGGCTGGCACCATACCCGTCTGTAAACTATCCTTAAAGATCAAGAATAATGGTCTGGCAATCACCTGGCTGAGATCTTTAAGAACCCTCGGGTGCAAGCCATCCGGTCCGGGTGATTTATTTATGTTAAGTTTCTCAAGTTTAGTTCTAAGTCTATCTTCTGTTAGCCATGGTGGCACTTCCTGAGGTGTGTTGTTTAGTTTGGCCTTACAAGCTGGGTTCGTGTAGCCCCCCGATTCTTTTGTGAAGACTGAAGAGAAGAAATTATTTAACACTTCCGCCTTTTCCCTGTCCTCAGTGGCCATATTACCTTTGTCATCTTTTATGGGGCCAATGTGTTCTGACCTCGCTGTCTTACTGTTTATATACTTAAAGAACTTCTTGGGGTTCTTTTTACTCTCCTCCGATATATGTCTCTCGTGTTCTATTTTAGCCGCCCTGATTTCATCTTTACATTTCTTATTACACTCTTTGTAATGCTTAAATGCTGCCAATGACCCCTCAGCCTTGTATTTTTTGAAAGCCTTACCTTTAGCACTAATATGCATTTTTATGTTGGAGTTTAGCCACCCAGGGTTTAGTTTTGCTCTTTTAAATTTATTTCCCTTTGGAATGCACTGGCCAACCCCCTTGTTAAGTATGCTCTTGAAGCACTCCCATTTTTCCTCCGTGTTCTTTGTTCCCAGAGTTCTATCCCATTTGATATTTTCTAGCAGCGAGCACAGTTTTGGGAAATTGGCTCTTTTGAAATTCAGCGTCCTTATATTACCCCTCTGCTTCCTATAACTGTAATTAATACTGAAACTTATTGACCTATGGTCACTGTTTCCTAAGTTGCCCCGTATTTCTATATCCGTGAGCAGGTCTGTATTGTTGGTAATCAGTAGGTCAAGTACCGCATTGTTTCTTGTCGGTGCATTCACCATCTGACCCATGAAATTGTCCTGCAAAATATTTAGGAACTGCCTAGCCTTGGCTGAGTGTGCGGTTCCTTCTGCCCAGTCTATATCTGGATAATTAAAGTCCCCCATTATAATAACATTTCCCATCCTTGCTGCCAATCCTATCTGTAAAATGAGGTCCGCCTCCCCCTCCTCTCTCAGGTTGGGGGGCCTATAGCATACGCCCAATATTACCTTCCCCACCGTGCCTTCCCTCTGAAGCTCTACCCATAGGGATTCTGCCTCGTCCTTAGCTCCATTATTAATATCATCTCTCATATTTATCTGTATACTGTTCTTAATATACAGACATACCCCTCCCCCTTTTTTACCTTCTCTATCTCTGCGATAAAGGGAATACCCCTGAATGGTCGCCATCCAGTCATGGGAGCTGTCGAACCAAGTCTCAGTTATCCCCACAAAATCTAAGTCCTCCTCAAACATCAGCAGCTCTAGCTCTCCCATCTTGTTAGCCAGGCTTCTGGCATTGGTATACAAACCTCTTAATTTTGATCGGTTACATTTATCCTCATTTGATGCTTTTAGGCTGCTCTCTTGATTTTTCCCCATACCCACCCTGGGTATAGGAGCTCCGAACACCCTACCGCTAATGCCCCCATTTCTGCCCTCTGAAACTTGCTTTCCCCTGGCTAATTCTACATCTGTACCCTCCCCCCTATCACCTAGTTTAAAAGCCCCTCTAACTTTTTGGCCATCCTTGCACCCAGTACGGCTGCACCCTCCCCATTTAGGTCCGTCCCTACCAAAGAGCCGCTGGCCGACTGAGAAGTCGGCCCAGTTCTCCAGGAACCCAAAACCCTCCTTACTACACCAGCTCCTCAGCCACTCGTTAACTTCCCTAATCTCCCGCTGCCTCTCTGGTGTGGCTCGAGGTACAGGTAGTATTTCGGAAAATACTACCTTGGAGGTCCTACTCCTCAACTTAGCGCCTAAGTCCCTGAAATCATTTAGGACTCTCCATCTTCCTCTGCCTATGTCATTGGTACCCACGTGTACCATGACAGTTCGGCACACACAGTCTTTGTCACAGATTACACTATCTGTCCTTCTAATAATTGAGTCCCCTACCACCAGCACCTGTCTTTCCTTTCCCTTTCTCCCAGCCTCACTGGAGGAGTTCTTCCCCTGGCAGCTAGGGGCGTCACTCTGCTCCAGCAATGCTGGTCCCTGACTGGTTTCCCCAACATCACGCAACGGGGTGAATTTATTGGGGTGCTCCAGCCCAGGATCAGCCTCCTTGCCTTTTTGCCCTCTACCCTTCCTAACTGTCACATATCTACTATGCTCTGCTGCCTGCACCTCGGTCATTCCGCCCAGCTCTGTGCAGGCCCCTGCCTGCACCTGGCGGGTACGATCCCAGCTCTCCTTCAGTATGGACATACGTCTCAGTGTTGCCAGCTGCTTCCCTAGATTCAGGACCTGAGCTTCCAGGGAAACAACGTGCTTACACTTTGTGCATTTGTATTCGCCCTCGATCTCATGATCGAGGAACGTATACATACCACAAGATGTACACCGAATCGCATCTCCACACCCGCCGGGCATTGTACCTACTAATCTAATCTAATGGGGATTCAGTGATTTAAGTCTATTCTATGTGGCTATTTCATAGCTTCCTATCTCTACCTTCTCACCCTCTGGTACTTCGCTACCCTCACTTGACACTCATTTGCACAACACTCACAATCTCACAGCCCGGTCAGTCTCACGACACTCCCAGTCGCACCACCCAGTCAGTCGCACAACACTCCAGTCTCACACACTCACAGTTCCACAGCCCGGTTTAGTCGCACCACACTCACAATCGCACAGCTGGTCAGTCGCACAACACTCTCAGTTGCCCAACACTCAGTTGCACAGCCCGGTCAGTCGCACCACACTCACCAGTCGCAAGGACACTCACCAGTCGCAAGGACACTCACCAGTCGCAAGGACACTTCACCAGTCGCAAGGACACTCCCCAATTGTAAGGACACTCACCAGTCGCAAGGATACTCACCAGTCGCAAGGATACTCACCAGTCGCAAAGATACTCACCAGTCACAGGGACACTCACCAGTCGCAAGGACACTCACCAGTCGCAAGGACACTTCACCAGTCGCAAGGACACTCACCAGTCGCAAGGATACTCACCAGTCGCAAAGATACTCACCAGTCGCAAGGATACTCACCAGTCACAGGGATACTCCCAGTCGCAGGGATACTCACCAGTCGCAAGGATACTCACCAGTCGCTAGATACTCACCAGTCGCAAGGACACTCCCCAGTCGCAAGGACACTCCCCATTCGCAAGATGCTCACCAGTCGCTAGATACTCACCAGTCGCAAGGATACTCCCCAGTCGCAAGGACACTCCCAGTCGCAAAGATACTCACCAGGTACTCACAGAGCCTCAGTGTTCAACCTCAGTCACCAGTCCTGTGTGTATGTGTGTGTCCCTTTAAGCCTGACACTTGCTTAGGCTCCTGCCTCCCTCCTCTGTCACTTGCCGATCAGTCTTCCCTCAGCTCCTCTCCCTGCCAATGGCCAGGTCAGGTATTGTGTGTCTCCTCTGCCCCCCTGCCCTCTCTCTGTCTGCCGCCCGCCCTTGCAGGGGGGGGTTACCACACCACTCGCTGCCCACACTCCACGCTCTTTCCTCTGGGGGGGGGGAGGGGGGGTTACCGCCCGCTCGCTGCCTGCACACCGCACGCTCTTTCCTCTGGGGGGGGGGGGTTCTCGCACCGCTCGCCGCCGCTCTTCTTAGGGGGGGGTTCTCGCACCGCTCGCCGCCGCTCTTCTTAGGAGGGGGGGGCTGTTCACACGCACTCACTCGCACACTCACTCGCTCCTTCAGTCACACACACGCGCTCCTCACACACGTCCGCCTTGTCAGCCTCTGCTCCCGTGCTGCTCAAGTCCGCAGCACAGCACCACCTGTCGGCCAAGCACCGTACCGCCTAGCTCCCTGTAATGTGTATATAGTCTATATACATATTACAGGGAACACTATATACTACAAGAGAGTACAACTACTGCCTGGAGTATTTACCTTACTATATACATATTACAGGGACCAATATATACTACAAGAGACAACTACCTGGAGTATATACCTTACTATATACATATTACATGGAACACTATATACTACAAGAGACTCTTGTAGTATATAGTGTTGCCTGTAATATGTATATAGTAAGGTATATCCTCCAGGTAGTTGTACTCTCTTGTAGTATATATTGGTCCCTGTAATATGTATATAGTAAGGTATATACTCCAGGTAGTAGTTGTACTCTCTTGTAGTATATAGTGTTCCCTGTAATGTGTATTCTCGTGGGTGATTGTGTAGGCAGGGGGCCCCAGTGCACTGCATTGCCCAGGGGCCTATAAGGCTCTTAAGATGGCACTGTCCCTACCGACGTACATACGGTATTCTTTATACTCAAAAAACAAATAGCAAGACCTTGTACCCCATCATAGGAGTACATTTTCTTTATACTCAAAAAACAAAAACCCATAACAGGACCTTGCACTCCGCCAGCTGCCATGACAGCATATTAAAAAAAAACTAATCCCCCACTCACCATGGAACTCAATTAGGGCGGGAGGGTGGTCTGTTGTCCCAAGCACTATCTCCTCCGACTGATGACTTCCAAGACCCTCCTACAGATCCTCTTAATGCAGCCCCACCTTCTCCAGTCCTCCCCACCAATCACGTAATTACTTTTAAAAGAATGCTTCCCACTGACCAGAAGCCCTTTCCCTATGCCAACCCCTTTTAACCCTGTCATGCCGGCCCTTTGTCCATGCTTTCTTCTTTTTACTCCGGGCTTATCTATCTCTTGACACTTCCTCTTTCGTCCTGCAGTATACAGGTGCATCTCATAAAATTAGAATCATCAAAAAGTTGTTTTATTTCAGTAAATAAATTCAAAAAGTGAAACTTTTTTTTTCTTTTTTATATATAGATGCGTTACACACAAAGTGATATATTTCAAGAATTTCTTTCTTTTTATTTTTCATGATTATGGCTTACAGCTAGTGCAAACCCAAAATTCAGTATCTCGGAAAATTAGAATAGTGCATAAGACCAATAAAACAAAAGGATTTTTAATACAGAAATTTTGGTTTACTGAAAAGTATGTACAGTATAGTATGCACTCAATAGTTTGTCAGGGGCTCCTTTTGCAGGAATTATTGCATTAATGGCGTGGGACATGGAGGCGATCAGCCTCTGGCACTGCTGAGGTGTTGCAGAAGCCCAGATTGCTTTGAACGTGGCCTTCAGCATTTTATTTGTAAATAAAGGTCCCAGAGTCTGTAGGAAGAGTGGAGAGGCGTAGAATCCAAGTTGCATGAGGTCCAGTGTGAAGTTTCCACAGCCAATGGTGATTTGGGAAGCCATGTCATTTGGTGCTGGTCCACTGTGTTTTATCAAGTCCAAAGTCAGCGCAGCCCTCTACCACAAAATTGTAGAGCACTTCATGTTCCCTCTGCTGACCAGCTTTATGGAGATGCTGATTTCGTTTTCCAACAGGACTTGGCGCAATATCTTGTCTTGTCTCTTGTCTATTTCTTGGCTTCTGTGGTTGGTGGACGTGATTTAACCTCACTGGTGCGGTCCATGTGCAAGTAACATCCTTGCCCTGATTATTCTCTGCATCTATCTCCTCTGCTCCTCTGTGCACCCAGGCAGGTCTTGCTGGCTCTTGCCCTTCACTTGGGGGAGGGGGCTAATACTACAATTCCCTCCCCCCCTTTTGAGCTTTAATGGACATTCTCATTGATTTTAATGAATACCTTGGCTGCTGTGTCTTGTAACCCCTCTGCATAAAATATAAGTGCTCTGTTCTAGTCTATGTATACACCCCTGATGAAAGAAAGCTATTTCTGAAACACGTCAGCTGTTTTCCCTGGTCGCACAGGGTGACGACAAATGTGGAACATCTAGAGCCTCTGGCACTTAGGCATTTATGCTTTTTTTTTTTACTACACCTCAGCCTCTTTGCTTTTAACTTTTGTTCAAATAAAATTATATTGTATTTTTCCATTTTTTTGTGATATATTCATGATACATTTGTATATAGCTCCTAGGCCGCTACAGTCCTACTAGGGAGTTTTCTTTCCTTTGTGTCAGTACCTGGTTTAATGGTCATAGTATCACTGTGCTTGATTGGCCAGCAAACTCACCTGACCTAAATCCCATAGAATATATGTGGGGCATTGTCAAGAGAAAGATGAGAGACATCAGACCCAACAATGCAGACCAACTGAAGACCACAGTGATGATTTGTGGAGCTATGTCATCTGCTGTTGTCGGTCCACTGTGTTTTATCAAGTCTAAAGTCAGCGCAGCCTTCTACCAGGAAATTCTAGAGCACTTCCGGCTTCCCTCTGCTGACCAGCTTTATGGAGATGCTGATTTCATTTTCCAGCAGGACTTGGCACTTGCCCACACTGCCAAAAGTATCAATGCCTGGTTTAATGATCATGGTATCACTGTGCTTGATTGGCCAGCAACCTTACCTGACCTAAACCCCATAGAATATCTGTGGGGCATTTTCAAGAGAAAGATGAGAGACACCAGACCCAACAATGCAGACCAACTGAAGACCACAATCAAAGCAACCTGGGCTTCCATAACACCTCAGCAGTAGCCAAAGGCTGATCGCCTCCATGCAACACCGCATTGATACAGTATTTCATGCAAACAGTGCCCTGACCAAGTATTGAGTGCATACTATACTGTCCATGGGCATACTTTTCAGTAAGCCAACATTTCTGTATTAAAAATCCTTTTTTTATTGGCCTTATGTAATATTCTAATTTTCTGAGATACTGAATTTTGGGTTTTCACTAGCTGTAAGCCATAATGATCAAAATTAAAAGAAAGAAATACTTGAAATGTATCACTCTGTGTGTAACGCGTCTATATAAAATATATGAGTTTCACTTTTTGAAATAGATTACTGAAATTAACTTTTTGATGATATTCTAACTTTAGGAGATGCACCTGTATGCATTATTGCTTATGCTGCTGCTTCAAAAAGGATCAGTCCTATTTGACGTATCCTATTATTTAATACCTTTGATGCAAGGTATACAATTTTCTAATATTCGTGTTTTCTGATCCATTACTGCCATGCATAGAGAATTGGGACTGTTGTTGAAATAATGAAAGACAGAAGACAGAGTCATGCCAGGAGTGCTGCAATGTGCTCCTGGTTGTTTCTTTTGGCCATAATTCAATCACAGAAAGCCAATTTCTCTGGACACAAGTAAGGCAGACACCCTGAATGGACACCCAGCTTTGGCAGACAAAGTGAAATGACTGAGTTGGAGGGAGAGTAGAGAAGCTTAACACACTGACCTCATTGACCTGACATCATGAATCTATTCCTACAGAAAGAAGAAACTACTAAAAACAGACATTTGTGGCAAATAGAGTAATTTTGAAACATGATTCAATTCAGAATATGTTACTTATATGAAAAAAAAAAAAAAAAAATATTCAATAAACTTCCATTTGTTGTGTTGATTTAAAAGCACTCCTAAGACCTCTCTTACACAGATGTAGCATTTATCCCATAGAGTAAAATGGGGACATTTCCTAAAATGCTTTAACATGTCCTTCTTCAAAAGAATGAATCCATCTTTAATCAGGAATTATCCAGGGTCACCATCTACTTCTTAGGCTGAGATGCTGGTTTAGCGAAGACACAGTCTAAATTCTGGAACCTGTGTTGTTTTTACCTGTTGCCAAATGTCCCACCTAAATTAGCCCCTGATGCAGTCGTGTGACTTCCTACAAGTTACAATGTATAGCCCTAACACATGGGGAGCAGAGACTGAGGAAACGCTTCCTCCAGGCTGAAGCATACTGATGATTTAATGGAGACTTTTAAAGTTACTGATTAGACTGTTTACATTTCTGGCAGCAAATCGAAGGATCCTTTCACATGGAGCGGACCGTTTTTTGATCCGCTCCGGCACTTTTTTTTTTTCTTACGGACACGGATGACGGCCCGTATGTCCGTTTATCATCCCATCCGTTTGCGGATGATAAATGGAGATAATGCATGACAATGGGATTGCGGATGTCAGTGGATGATACCGCTGACATCCGTTTTTGCATCCATTCCGTTTTTTTAAAACGGAAGAAAAATAGGGTTCTCTTCCATTCCAAAAAACAGAACTGATAGGAAAGGACGTAAATCGGATGTCAGCGGATGGTCATCCGCTGACATCCGCAATCCCATTGACATGCATTATGTCCGTTTTTCATCCGCAAAAAAATGGGATGAAAAACGGACATACGGACCGCCCGTGTGAAAGGACCCTAAGGCTCCTTTCACACTGGTTCGCTTTAAAACTGCCAGTAAAATGCCTATGCGTGAATGGAGTGTTTTGCGGTGCTTTTACAGCGTTTGCGGTGCGGTTTTTAAAGGACACATGACTCCAAAACGGCAAAAAAAAATGCGTAGCAGGGGCGTTTTTGAGGCATTTTTTATGCGGTTCCCATTCATTTCAATGGGGAGCAGTGCCATCTTAAGAGCATTAAAGGGCCTCAGGCAATGCACTGGGGCCCTGCCTACACAATCACCCACGAGAATAAAAATGCAAATTATCGATAAGGCAATTTTTATTGGTACAGCAGTGCCAGGTTAATGACAGCTTCCAAGTTCGGCGGCTGGGTCCGGTGAACACACACACGAATGGGAGTCAGACTCAACTGTCCTGTGTGTGCCTGTTCCCGTGGGGGTAGACAGGCATTCCTGCAGTTGTGGGCTCCCCCTCCACGGTGACAGGCGCTTGCCACCTGCTAAGTTTGGCGGCGGAATGCACACGGGAATTGGCACTAATGCTTGGCTTGGCAGGTGGGGTCCCCCTGGCAACTTCCCAGCGTGCCCATTCGGTAAGATGGCCCTGATGGGGAGGAGTGTTTTTGATGCGTTTCTTTTTTTTTTGTTTTTTTTTGTTTTAGCTCCCCAAGCATGTTCCAAAGATCCTGCAAGCAGAGGTTTGGTCACTGCAACGAAAGGAAAGCACACTACCCCAGTGTGAACACATTAATTGATTTTAAAGTGAAGCATTTTTCTTCAGCTTTTCAGGAGCTTTTTTTTTTAAATGCAAAAGCGCTTGAAAAATTCCTCAGTGTGAAAGGTCCCCAAACTAGAGAGCTGGGTCTGCCTTAAAAGACAATTCAGATATTAAAGTGGAACTCTTTGATTAACTAATTTTCATTAACTAATTTTAATCCTTGTGCTGCTAACCTAAGTAAATAGATAGGAAGGTATATTATATTCACTTGTTTTAACCTTTTTTTTACATTTCTTAAGTTGCTTTTCTGGTTTCTGATATAGGCCAAAATTATGTCTTATTCCCTTTTTCATCTGGAGGAGAGGAGGTGTTTTCTCAGCTAAGCCCACCCTCATGCCTGTTTGCCTGAGATTAGGGCAGATGGATTCCAGGAAGTAAATGCTACATGAATCATCTGCCCTTACTCAATATGGCCTCAGCTAGAAATGCTAGGGGTAGGATCCTCATTGCCCCCATTGTCAAACTCAGTTGGGTACCCATCTACGTATGCTTTGAGAGTCTCCTAAGCTGCAGGTTTTTTGGTCCGAGGTCTTTGACCTTATTAATGTTAAACTTGACTTGCCGGTTTCTATGTCTCCTGAACTGGCCCTATTGGGGTTCCCCGATGATGATTAGAGGTCTCACCATAGCAAACTTGGATCTCTTATTTACTATTCTATGCTATGTTATTTGCAAATGGTCCTCCTCTGATCCACCTACTTTGTCTTCCTGGGAGGTCATAATAAATGCTACTTTACCTATTTACAAACTGACGTACATCAGTTGTGGCTGTCCCTGGATATTTGAAAAGGTGTGGCTACCATGGACTTCCCAAAAGAATGAAGTTTTTATACTTGTACTGTTGTAGTACCTCCAATACTTGGATTTAGACTCTTTTCTGTCCCTCTCCTCTCTGCTCCACCCTTTTTGTACCCACCTCTCCCTTTCATTCCCTTCCCAAAGTCCCTCAGGATATATACAGCCCTTAATATCAAAAGACATGTAATACCTGATATTATGGGATGAGATTTTAGTGGGCTACCCATCCTTATAATTGCTGGACTTTTTTTTTTTTGTTTCCTGTCATTTTTTCTTTTTGTTTTGTTTTCTTTAATTTATTATGAGTTGCAACTGTTGTACAACCTGTATTTATGTACTACAATGTCTAGTTGGTTACTTCAGTTCTCTTTCTGTATGTTCTATTATATTATCCTTTAATAAAGTAATTCTGATTGTTAAAAAAAAAAAAAAGAAGGAAAGAAATGCTGGGGGTTGTTTTTCAAAGTAATTTCTCACCAAAATTAAGCATGGATAAATGGATGGAAAGGTGAATTTATCTGAATATTACCCCTTCCTGCCACCTGTGCACATATATGCGGGCTCACTGAATTTGGTCTTCTTCTGTAAGGCTGCATATACAGTACGTGTATCAGTGTTTGTGCTGGAAGCACACTGTACAGCACAGAGATCGGGTTCTCATCGAGAGTTCCGGGTCTCATATTAATGATCAGGAACAGGGACCCCCAGTTTCTGATCACTGTGATAGCCTCTGATTGACTATCACAGTGATCTGTGCAGCCCGCCTTCTTGTTTTTTCTCTCCACTTAATGGAGAGAAAGATACATTGTATATTTAACTTATAATGTACAAGGATTAAACTCTCCAGCAAAAAGACAGAAGGTACTAAAAGAAATTAAACAATATTCCGCATGCGTAGTTTTTCTACAGGAGACACATACAGTATATCGCACAATATGAAAATTAAACTCTATTCAAAAAATCACCCGATATGGTACTATAGGGATTCAACAACCAAGAGAACCAAAAGAGTAGCCATAGGGTTTGCAGGAGATATAAAGCTCTCCCTAGAAGAGAGGTACGGTTCATGTTCCTGAAGGGCACACTGCCAGAAACAGAATGTATTTTAATTAATATCTATAGCCGAATAAAAATCTGATGGCGCTCCTAAAGAGAGTTTTAGGGAAGTTGGAGGATTTTAAAAAGGCAAACTAATACTAGCAGGGGATTTAAATTTCTGTATGGAACCAAGGGCGGACAGTACATCACATGTACTGGGGAATGAAAGTCGACAGCTCGGATTAGTGAAGAAGAAACTGTATCAGACAAAGCTAGTTAATATTTGGAGAATCCAGCACCCTGGGTTGAAAGACTATACATTTTACTCCCCAGTGCATGGGACATACTGCAGAATAGATTACATAATGGTAGATCATAGGTGGCTAGATGCAGTGGTTAAGACATCTATAGAAATAATAACTTTATCAGTTCATGCCCCAGTAATAATGAAGATGAGGATAGCAGAAACTCAGAATAAAATATGTAACGGGAAGTTAAACGAGGAACTAATACAGGACAAAGTAGTTGAAGACAAAATAAAAAATAAATTACAGCAATACTTTCTGTTAAATGAAACCCCAGAGATGTCGGAAGCTATGGTCTGGGAAGCACATAAGGCCTATATTAGAGGTATTTTGATCTCTATTGGAACAAAAAAAAAGAAGGAAAGGACAAATAATATGAGGACATTAACAGAGATACATGAGCTAGAACAACAACACAAGAGAACAGGAGACCCAGAAATACACCATAGATTAATATTAAAAAGGGATAAATTAAAAGAGCTGCTAGATCAGGTAACAAGACAAACCTATAATAGAGTAGCCAAAGACAGATACCAAATAGGGTAAACTTTACAGGAAAAGTGAGGGGGGGCGTGGCCGGCAGCGGAACGAGGCGGACGGAAGAGAGAGGAGCTCCGCCGAATGAAAAAGAAATCCGTCTCAATCCTCCTCTATCCTGCGGATAAACAGACCATCCACGCCAGGATCGGCTTCCTGAAGCCGTGGGGGACCTTTTCCACCTATTATTTGTTAAAACAGAGCTCCGGGAGAAAAATCCAGATCGAGGCCTAGGTAGGCCCAAAAGCCGCTGTCTTGCCTGAATAGCGGCATCCGGCTGCGATCCGGACACCGGTAAGACTGCTGCTGTCTTCTATTCTCCCATACTGCCTTACCCAGCCGCACACATGAGTATGTAAAACCCCTGCACAGCCATCCGACCCCCTTCTCATTAGAACAACCTGTGCCAATTGCAGCTGCATTGACAGATTCACTACAGTGCTGTGTCAAGCTAAAACCATGGGCAAATCTGACAGGACCCCCTCCTCATCCCGCTCACGATCCCCGAGGGACCCAGGGGCTCACACTTCACCACAAGTACCTGAGATGTTCAGGAAGGGGCTAAATGACACTATCCCACAGGCCTCCATGTCATCACAGGCTGTGTCACCCACAAAAGAAACAGGTGAACAGGCTTATCAAGTAGCATCTGGCCCACTAAGGTCTGACACCCCTCTTCAACTACCATCTGCCCCGTCGGTGTCCCTAAAGGACTTAAAAGAAGTAGCGGATGATATAAAAAAAACCCTGTCAGCGGCAATAGAGGATTTTAAAAAAGAGATGCACAGCATGTCATCCAGGCAGGAGGAGGTTGAAGATCTGACCGATAGGCATGATACTGAAATATTGGATGCCCAGAAAGAACTATCGTCTCACAATACTCAATTGAGAGAGTTACAGAGACACGTGGAGGATTTAGAGAACAGGGGCCGCAGGCATAATATACGCATAAGAGGCCTGCCAGAATCTATCGAGCCGCCACAACTTACTCAATCAGCTATAGCAATTTTTAATGATGTTTTGGGGCGACCCCTGGATACCCCAGTTGAAATCGAGAGATTACACAGAGCTCTGAGGCCGAAAGGCAGAGAGAACGATCCCCCCAGAGACATAGTTGGATGCCTTGTAAACTTTAAACTGAAAGAAGAAATTTTACACAATGCAAAGATCAGGGGAAGAATTTTGTTTCAAGGTGCTGAGGTAAAGCTCTTCCAGGATCTTTCTCAAATAACATTGCAGAAACGGAAAGAACTTCGCCCTTTGCTATCAGTGTTGAGGGAGAACGAGATCCTGTATAAATGGAAGTTCCAACCTGGGCCTGCCGCCAATGGAAATCCCGGGCTGGTCTCACATTGATAGATCATCTCGTCCACACCAAGTCGAAGAAATGGATATACATCAATCAAGCAACTTTATGAGTCCAAGACGACGTAACTTATCTCCTTACCACCCCTCTACCTCACGTGAGGGACTTCCATCGAGACAAGGTAGTGCGCCTACCTCCCCCGCTCACAGGAAACCCCGCAGAGATTGAGATATAACGTCTAACACCTCATAAGACTGTGCTTTAATCCTGCTGTAATCTCCTAATAAAGTTGCCCTATCATAAGATCCACACAATAGTCCTTACCACTATTCATCTCAAGAAAAGACAATTTGTAGAACTCACTACATCGCATCCTACAAGGCAGCGGGAGATTAGGGAAATTAACGAGTGGCTGAGGAGCGTGTGTAGTAAGGAGGGTTTCGGGTTCCTGGAGAACTGGGCCGACTTCTCAGTCGGTCACCGGCTCTTTTGTAGGGACGGATTACACCTAAATGGGGTGGGTGCAGCCGTACTGGGTGCGAGGATGGCCAAAAAGTTAGAGGGGCTTTTAAACTAGGGAATGGGGGGGAGGGTACAGATGTAGAATTAGCCAGTGGAAAGCAAGTTTCAGAGGGCAGAAATGGGGGCATTAGCGGTAGGGTGTTCGGAGCTCCTATACCCAGGGTGAGTACGGGGAAAAATCAAGAGAGCAGCCTAAAAACATCAAAATTACGAGGCTTGTATACCAATGCCAGAAGCCTGGCCAACAAGATGGGAGAGCTGGAGCTGCTGATGTTTGAGGAGGACTTAGATTTTGTGGGGATAACTGAGACTTGGTTTGACAGCTCTCATGACTGGATGGCGACCATTCAGGGGTATTCCCTTTATCGCAGAGATAGAGAGGGTAAAAAAGGGGGAGGGGTATGTTTGTATATTAAGAACAGTATACAGGTAAATATGAGGGATGATATTCATAATGGAGCTATGGACGAGGCAGAATCCCTATGGGTAGAGCTTCAAAGGAAAGGCACGGTGGGGAAGGTAATATTGGGCGTATGCTATAGGCCCCCCAACCAGAGGGAGGAGGGTGAGGCGGACCTCATGTTACAGATAGGATTGGCAGCAAGGATGGGAAATGTCATTATAATGGGGGACTTTAATTATCCTGATATAGACTGGGCAGAAGGAACCGCGCATTCAGCCAAGGCTCGGCAGTTCCTAAATGTTTTGCAGGACAATTTCATGGGTCAGATGGTGAATGCACCGACAAGAAACAATGCGGTACTTGACCTACTGATTACCAACAATATAGACCTGCTCACGGATATAGAAATACGGGACAACTTAGGGAACAGTGACCATAGGTCAATTGGTTTCAGTATTAATTACAGTAATAGGAAACACAAGGGTAATATAAGGACACTGAATTTCAAAAGATCCAACTTCCCTAAACTGCGCTCGCTGCTAGAAAAAAACAAATGGGATAGAACCCTGGGAACAAAGAACACGGAGGAAAAATGGGAGTGCTTCAAGAGCATACTTAACAAGGGGGTGGGCCAGTGCATTCCACAGGGAAATAAATTTAAAAGAGCAAAACTAAACCCTGGGTGGCTAAACTCCAACATAAAAATGTATATTAGAGCTAAAGAAAAGGCCTTCACAAAATACAAGACTGAGGGGTCATTGGCAGCATTTAAGCACTACAAAGAGTGTAATAAGAAATGTAAAGACAAAATCAGGGCGGCTAAAATAGAACACGAGAGACATATAGCGGAGGAGAGTAAAAAGAACCCCAAGAAGTTCTTTAAGTATATAAACAGTAGGAAAGCGAGGCCAGAACACATTGGCCCCATAAAAGATGATAAAGGAAAAATGGCCACAGAGGACAGAGAAAAGGCGGAAGTGTTAAATAATTTCTTTTCTTCAGTCTTCACAAAGGAATCGGGGGGCTACACGAACCCCGCTTGTAAGGCCGAACTAAATAATACACCTCAGGAAGTGCCGCCATGGCTAACAGAGGATAGACTTAGAGCTAAACTAGAGAAACTTAAAATAAATAAATCCCCGGGACCGGATGGCTTGCACCCAAGGGTTCTTAATGAGCTCAGCCAGGTGATTGCCAGACCATTATTCTTGATCTTTAAGGATAGTTTACAGACGGATATGGTGCCAGCTGATTGGAAAATGTAAAAAGGGGCCGAGATATATCCCGGGTAACTATAGGCCGGTCAGCCTAACATCAGTAGTCTGCAAAATTTTGGAGGGGATGATAAGGGACCACATACAAGACTTTAGTAATGAAAACGGTATTATAAGTAGTAATCAGCATGGATTCATGAAAAATCGTTCATGCCAAACCAATCTATTAACCTTCTACGATGAAGTGAGCTGCCACTTAGATAAAGGTAAGCCTGTGGATGTGGTGTATCTGGACTTTGCAAAGGCCTTTGACACCGTTCCCCACAAACGCTTACTGTACAAACTAAGGAAGATAGGTATGGACCATAAGGTGAGTACCTGGATAGAGAACTGGCTCCAGGGGAGAGTACAGAGGGTGGTGATTAATGGGGAGTACTCGGATTGGGTGGGTGTGGAAAGTGGGGTCTCCCAGGGTTCTGTCCTGGGACCAATCCTGTTTAATTTATTCATAAATGATCTAGAGGAGGGGATATCTAGTACAATCTCAGTATTTGCAGATGATACTAAATTAGGCATGCCAATATCTTCTATGCAGGATGTGGAAATCTTGCAAGCAGACCTGAACAAAATAACGGGGTGGGCAACTACATGGCAGATGAGATTTAAAGTAGAAAAATGTAAAGTAATGCACTTGGGGGCCAGAAACCAGAAAGCAAGCTACTCACTAGGGGGGGAACCTCTGGGTGAGTCTAGGATGGAAAGGGACCTGGGGGTACTGGTAGACAACAGGCTTGGCAGTGGCATGCAATGCCAAGCCGCCGCAAGCAAAGCCAACAGAATACTGGGTTGTATAAAAAAGGGGATTCCCTCCAGAAATAAAGAGATTATTCTTCCACTCTATAAGACTCTGGTCCGGCCAAATCTGGAGTATGCTGTCCAGTTCTGGGCACCGGTCCTCAGGAAGGATGTGCTGGAACTGGAGAAAGTCCAGAGAAGGGCAACAAAAATAATTAGGGGAATGGAGGACATCAGCTATGAGGAAAGACTACAAGCACTGAACCTATTCTCTCTGGAGAAGAGACGATTGAGGGGGGATATGATATCAATGTACAAATACTGTACTGGCGACCCTAGCATAAGGAACAAACTATTCAGAGAAAGGAGATACAATAAGACACGTGGCCACTCACTAAAACTTGAGGAAAGGCAGTTTAACCTTAAAGTGCGTAAGGGGTTCTTCACTGTAAGAGCGGTAAGGATGTGGAATTCTCTTCCACAAGCAGTCGTATCAGCGGGGAGCATTGATAGTTTCAAAAAACTATTGGATGGACACCTTAAAGACCACAACATACAGGGGTATACAATGTACGGTTAAAAGCAAACACACACACACATCATAGGTTGAACTGGATGGACTTGTGTCTTTTTTCAGTCTCACTAACTATGTAACTATGTAACTATTGCTCTGTATTTTTGCCCCTCTTCTCCACAATTCCCATCTCAGACAGGCGAGGAGTAATAGAATTCTAAGAGACAATTCGGTGATTCATCACTACTTGACACATACCATATCAGTGCTGTCTTGAATGGTGATAAATTTATGACGGAAGCTTTTCCACCACACCAGAATGAAGAGGACAACTGCCAGCATTGAGCTACTCTTGCTTTTAAACTTTGGTTAGATTACTTCTCATGGAAATATGTTAGCTTTTCTCTGTTAAGCCGCTAGATGACGCTCTATTCCTTCAGGGAGAGGATGTGAAGAAAGGTAACAGTAGAGAGAGTAGTGTGTCATAGCAGGCTCTGTTACAGATTTTCTTGTTAAATAACACTTCCACATACGTTTCTGATTGATTACTCTTTTATACGTGGTTCCTCTGTGTGACAAAATGGAAGTTTTGCCTGTAAAGGAGAGGTATAGTTATCAACACTGTCTCTCCAGAGGTGTGAAGATTTTGTTCCAAGTTGCCATGCTGCTGTGTACTTCTTGTGACAGATGCTAATGTTGTAGTTCATGAGCTCGAGGACGGCCGTCTTCCAGGTAATTGGCTCAGGTTGATTGAGTCATTGTCATCTGTTAAGAATGCTGTTTGTGGTCGTTATTCCTTAGAAATGTAATGAACTCCCATTGCTTCTGTTCAGAGGGCTAGATAATTAGTTGAGTTCTTGTATACAATTTCATCTACATGTTATAATGTAATCATTCAACCCCTGACCTGTGTGTAGTAATTTGAGGAGGAGAGGGATGTGTCCATGCTGTATATAAATTGACTGTGTGTGAGTTTAATAAAACAGTTAGTTTTATCCCGTCATGAAGTCTGGACTCATGCTTGGGGGGGAATGGGGAGCTATTTTCACTTCTTAATGGTATTTTCACTGGGATTTCGGGAGAAGCTGCACGGATCTCTCTCATAGAGACTATAGGATCCGTTACACTGGTGGCAAGCAGTGGGACTTTTCTCCCGAATGGATATCCTGAACTGAAAGAGGTTGAAAATGGTGCTTATATACGAACGGCTGAAACGAACGACGCTTAAGGAACTGCTGGAGGCTCGAGGCTTAGGGGCGAGCAACAAGCCAAAAGCCACGATAATAGCTGAACTACTGGAGAGCGACCGAACCAGCAACCCGCAAATGGCAAACACAGAAGAAACAGAGTTCCAAAGGGATGTAAGATGGAGACTAAGTATGTTGGGACCTAACCCCTCACACTAAATTGTGGTGCAAATCATGGCACAAGCTACTGAAGCACAGAGTATCCGAGAAGCTCGGGAGGCCAGAGCCAGATCACCACAAGGGGATATGTTGTCGCTACCTGGATCTACAATAGGACGGCCACGTAAGATCAACTATGCTGCATTTAAAAGCTTCACAGAGGGTGAGATGGATATTGATAATTATTTGCAGGACTTTGAGAGACAGTGTGTATTAGAGGACCTGGAAAAAGCTAAATGGGCTGCGATATTGAGCAGCAAGTTATCAGGCAGAGCAGCAGAAGCCTTTAGAGCAGTGCCTGACGAGGACATTCACAATTATGACAAAGTAAAAGAAATTTTGTTGGCTCGTTATGCTGTTACACCGGATGCACACAGGAGAAAATTCCGGGCCCTCAGGAGACAGGGCAAAGAGTCATATACAGAGTGGGCATTCCGCATGCACCGCGCCGCCAGCAATTGGATGCAGGGATGCCAGGCGACTACATTAGCGGATGCCATACATTTGCTATTGCTAGAGCAATTCTTCGACTACACTCCAGCAGATGTCAGAAACTGGGTCAAAGACAGGAAACCTCAGACAGTGGAGGAGGCAGCCAGGCTGGCGGACGAATTCTATGAGAGCAGGCGGGTCGACCTTCACAGAGGATCATCAGGATTATGTCCCCTGTACTATCCTCAAGCGCCAGCACCACAACAATCAGGACTAATCCCTAACCCCCCGGCAAATCGATACCATAGGCACAATGGAGTGCAGTGCCATTTGTGCAAGAAATTTGGGCACTATCAGAGAGACTGCACTCAGAAACGGAACCACGCTTCATGGATTCGAACAGGGCCACCTTCCCCAGCGCAAGCAGCAGTTCACTACTACCACACCCACAGTCGGACACCCAGATACCGGTCCCACAGTGGGGTACAGTGCCACAGGTGCAAGCAGTTTGGGCACTATCAGCGAGACTGTACCCAGAGCAGGAACCAAGCTACATGGATCCGACCAGGGTCACCCCCTTCAGCACAGACAATGGTCCCCCACTATCCCGCAGACGTTTCCCCAGTCATACCCAGGTTTGAACCCACTGAGGAGCAATTGGGTACCCTTCACGAGGCTAACCTAGTGCAAGCAGCTGAGGACAACAGGGCTCACCACAGACAGACAGTGAGACTAAATGGACAAGAAGCCAGGGGACTGAGAGACACTGGAGCCACCATAACCCTGGTACAACCGCACAGGATTAAACCCTCACAGCACACTGGGCGTGCTGTGGCAGTAAGAGTGGCAGGGGGAGCCATCCACAAGTTACCCGCCGCCAGGGTGCATATTGATTGGGGCACCGGGGCTAAGTCAGTGGAAGTGGGCATCATGCCAGATTTACCAGCTGAGGTCTTGTTGGGGAATGACTTGGGGTGTTTAACCTCACAATTTATAACCCAGACTTCGAAAGGAGCACTTCCAGTCACCACCAGACAGCAGGAACGAGCTATAAATGCCTCACCCTCTCCAGATACCCAGATGCCTCAATGTTTGGACTGGGAGCTGTTTAAGCCAGGTTGGGGAGGATGGCATGGAGCATCTGGTGGCATATCTGAGCAGAAAACTTCTACCCAGGGAGATCAGTTATGCCACCATTGAAAAGAGTATTTGGCCCTAGAGTTTGGCACTCAAGAAACTGCAGCCGTATTTGTATGGACGTTCCTTTACAGTAATGACGGACCATAACCCACTTATTTGGTTCAACCGAGTAGCCGGAGATAACCCCAGACTGTTGAATTGGAGCTTGGCACTGCAGCCTTACAACTTCACTATACAATACTGGCCAGGGAAGCAGAACGCCAATGCTGATGGGTTATCCCAGCAGACAGAGCTGGAGAAATAGACTTTACTACCCGGACATCCCCAAGCCGACCCGTTAGGGTCTAGGCAGGTATGCCGTCCCATGGAACTAAGGGGGAGCTATGTGACAAAATGGAAGTTTTGCCTGTAAAGGAGAGGTATAGTTATCAACACTGTCTCTCCAGAGGTGTGAAGATTTTGTTCCAAGTTGCCATGCTGCTGTGTACTTCTTGTGACAGATGCTAATGTCATCAGCTCAACCCTCTGTCTTCTCAGACATCATTGAATATGCTGATTTACTCGTCTGTTTAATAATGCATGTTGTAGTTCATGAGCTCGAGGACGGCCGTCTTCCAGGTAATTGGCTCAGGTTGATTGAGTCATTGTCATCTGTTAAGAATGCTGTTTGTGGTCGTTATTCCTTAGAAATGTTAATGAACTCCCATTGCTTCTGTTCAGAGGGCTAGATAATTAGTTGAGTTCTTGTATACAATTTCATCTACATGTTATAATGTAATCATTCAACCCCTGACCTGTGTGTAGTAATTTGAGGAGGAGAGGGATGGGTCCATGCTGTATATAAATTGACTGTGTGTGAGTTTAATAAAACAGTTAGTTTTATCCCGTCATGAAGTCTGGACTCATGCTTGGGGGGGAATGGGGAGCTATTTTCACTTCTTAATGGTATTTTCACTGGGATTTCGGGAGAAGCTGCACGGATCTCTCTCATACGGATAACGAACGACGCTTAAGGAACTGCTGGAGGCTCGAGGCTTAGGGGCGAGCAACAAGCCAAAAGCCACGATAATAGCTGAACTACTGGAGAGCGACCGAACCAGCAACCCGCAAATGGCAAACACAGAAGAAACAGAGTTCCAAAGGGATGTAAGATGGAGACTAAGTATGTTGGGACCTAACCCCTCACACGAAATTGTGGTGCAAATCATGGCACAAGCTACTGAAGCACAGAGTATCCGAGAAGCTCGGGAGGCCAGAGCCAGATCACCACAAGGGGATATGTTGTCGCTACCTGGATCTACAATAGGACGGCCACGTAAGATCAACTATGCTGCATTTAAAAGCTTCACAGAGGGTGAGATGGATATTGATAATTATTTGCAGGACTTTGAGAGACAGTGTGTATTAGAGGACCTGGAAAAAGCTAAATGGGCTGCGATATTGAGCAGCAAGTTATCAGGCAGAGCAGCAGAAGCCTTTAGAGCAGTGCCTGACGAGGACATTCACAATTATGACAAAGTAAAAGAAATTTTGTTGGCTCGTTATGCTGTTACACCGGATGCACACAGGAGAAAATTCCGGGCCCTCAGGAGACAGGGCAAAGATTCATATACAGAGTGGGCATTCCGCATGCACCGCGCCGCCAGCAATTGGATGCAGGGATGCCAGGCGACTACATTAGCGGATGCCATACATTTGCTATTGCTAGAGCAATTCTTCGACTACACTCCAGCAGATGTCAGAAACTGGATCAAAGACAGGAAACCTCAGACAGTGGAGGAGGCAGCCAGGCTGGCGGACGAATTCTATGAGAGCAGGCGGGTCGACCTTCACAGAGGATCATCAGGATTATGTCCCCTGTACTATCCTCAAGCGCCAGCACCACAACAATCAGGACTAATCCCTAACCCCCCGGCAAATCGATACCATAGGCACAATGGAGTGCAGTGCCATTTGTGCAAGAAATTTGGGCACTATCAGAGAGACTGCACTCAGAAACGGAACCACGCTTCATGGATTCGAACAGGGCCACCTTCCCCAGCGCAAGCAGCAGTTCACTACTACCACACCCACAGTCGGACACCCAGATACCGGTCCCACAGTGGGGTACAGTGCCACAGGTGCAAGCAGTTTGGGCACTATCAGCGAGACTGTACCCAGAGCAGGAACCAAGCTACATGGATCCGACCAGGGTCACCCCCTTCAGCACAGACAATGGTCCCCCACTATCCCGCAGACGTTTCCCCAGTCATACCCAGGTTTGAACCCACTGAGGAGCAATTGGGTACCCTTCACGAGGCTAACCTAGTGCAAGCAGCTGAGGACAACAGGGCTCACCACAGACAGACAGTGAGACTAAATGGACAAGAAGCCAGGGGACTGAGAGACACTGGAGCCACCATAACCCTGGTACAACCGCACAGGATTAAACCCTCACAGCACACTGGGCGTGCTGTGGCAGTAAGAGTGGCAGGGGGAGCCATCCACAAGTTACCCGCCGCCAGGGTGCATATTGATTGGGGCACCGGGGCTAAGTCAGTGGAAGTGGGCATCATGCCAGATTTACCAGCTGAGGTCTTGTTGGGGAATGACTTGGGGTGTTTAACCTCACAATTTATAACCCAGACTTCGAAAGGAGCACTTCCAGTCACCACCAGACAGCAGGAACGAGCTATAAATGCCTCACCCTCTCCAGATACCCAGATGCCTCAATGTTTGGACTGGAAGCTGTTTAAGCCAGGTTGGGGAGGATGGCATGGAGCATCTGGTGGCATATCTGAGCAGAAAACTTCTACCCAGGGAGATCAGTTATGCCACCGTTGAAAAGAGTATTTGGCCCTAGAGTTTGGCACTCAAGAAACTGCAGCCGTATTTGTATGGACGTTCCTTTACAGTAATGACGGACCATAACCCACTTATTTGGTTCAACCGAGTAGCCGGAGATAACCCCAGACTGTTGAATTGGAGCTTGGCACTGCAGCCTTACAACTTCACTATACAATACTGGCCAGGGAAGCAGAACGCCAATGCTGATGGGTTATCCCAGCAGACAGAGCTGGAGAAATAGACTTTACTACCCGGACATCCCCAAGCCGACCCGTTAGGGTCTAGGCAGGTATGCCGTCCCATGGAACTAAGGGGGAGCTATGTGACAAAATGGAAGTTTTGCCTGTAAAGGAGAGGTATAGTTATCAACACTGTCTCTCCAGAGGTGTGAAGATTTTGTTCCAAGTTGCCATGCTGCTGTGTACTTCTTGTGACAGATGCTAATGTCATCATCAGCTCAACCCTCTGTCTTCTCAGACATCATTGAATATGCTGATTTACTCGTCTGTTTAATAATGCATGTTGTAGTTCATGAGCTCGAGGACGGCCGTCTTCCAGGTAATTGGCTCAGGTTGATTGAGTCATTGTCATCTGTTAAGAATGCTGTTTGTGGTCGTTATTCCTTAGAAATGTTAATGAACTCCCATTGCTTCTGTTCAGAGGGCTAGATAATTAGTTGAGTTCTTGTATACAATTTCATCTACATGTTATAATGTAATCATTCAACCCCTGACCTGTGTGTAGTAATTTGAGGAGGAGAGGGATGGGTCCATGCTGTATATAAATTGACTGTGTGTGAGTTTAATAAAACAGTTAGTTTTATCCCGTCATGAAGTCTGGACTCATGCTTGGGGGGGAATGGGGAGCTATTTTCACTTCTTAATGGTATTTTCACTGGGATTTCGGGAGAAGCTGCACGGATCTCTCTCATAGAGACTATAGGATCCGTTACACTCTGGTTCTTCGGTTCAGAGAAAAGTTGATATTCTTCTTAAATGGTTTCTCTCTCATAAATTAAGATATAAGAAACGCCCTCCAGTCACTTTTAATATACACCGGCCTGGTTAATTACGTTTAATGTATATTATAACTTGCACTTCATCTAACTATTCACGCATAGAGTTATTGCATGAGGTTCCTAATTAACTTTAGTGCATAGTAAGGGATTGTCGGTTGGCGCTTTTCAATGACTCTAGTCATACTTTACTATTTTTGTACTACTATTTAGAACTAGTTTTTTACATTTTGACCGCAGATACTTGCCACAAACCCACACAGTACAATTCTTGTACTGACACTTACCAACAACTTACCCCTAGAACAGTGGCGGCAGGTCCCTCACTGTAGTTGGTTACGCCTAACCTACCTATCCTCCCCCTTTTTTTTTCTCTCCCTCCCCTCCTCTCCCACTTTTTACCCTAGTTAGATAATAGGTATATCTTGGATAACAGCACATACGGATATTTTAGTGTCCCCAAAGAAATAATTCTCATCAATACCACTATTGAGGGACATATTCTCACCATGCAACAAAACGTACAAGTTTATGATTCCAAACCGTTAAAGATTGTCTTATTAAATGCCAAAGGTCTAAACCTACCCGAAAAGAGATCCAAATTAATATTGTATTTACACTCTCTCAAAGCAGATATTGCATTCATACAGGAAACTCACTTCAAGACGGACCACGTTCCAACATGGAAGACCAAAGAATATCCAGTGATGATCCACTCTTCCAACAGTCTGGCAAAAACAAAAGGTACCTCAATCCTTATCTCAAAGCGCATTTCCCTTGACATATCAGATTCTCTAACTGATGAAGATGGAAGGTTTGTGGCCCTCAAGGGAAAATTATGGAACACACCTTTCACATTTATTAACATTTATAGTCCAAACTCTGCCCAAGTCACTTTTTTCAGACACATTGCCTCAACACTAGCAGCATTTCAAGAAGGTTGTACCATTTGTGGTGGAGACTTTAACGTCGCACTCAATCCCTTGGAGGACACCTCAACTGGTCATTCCTCTATGCCCTTTAAGGCATTAAAACAAATAAAAATCCAATTACAAGACCTATCATTACATGACACATGGCGCCTCCTGCACCCAGGGACAAGAGATAACACCTTTTTCTCAACGCCACACAACCGCTACTCAAGAATAGATTATCTATTCATATCACAAAAAGATATCCCACATCTGGAATCGGCCACAATTGAGCCAATGTGCTTATCTGATCACAATGCAATCTCTTTATCTCTAAAAAATCTGGCGGTTAGATTCGTCATTGATTATGAACCCTCAGAATGCGAAAACAGCTAGAACAAGAACTTAAAGATTATTTCATGCTAAATAACACCCCAGAAATAGGACTTACCTCTCTATGGGAAGCGCATAAATGCGTGATCAGGGGCTCCTTGCTCAAGATGGCTGCTACCAGAAAACGATTATCCCAAAAAACCATTGCTGACTTATACACACGAGCCAAAAAATTGGAGCTCACTCACAAATCATCCCTTGCCCAAACACATTTAACAGAGTTGGAGGAAATAAGAGGTGAAATTCGGGATATAATCGGTAAAAAAATTAAGAAACGATATGTGCTTTCCAAAAAATTATTTTACGAGTTCAGTAATAAGAGTGGGAGGTTTCTGGCCAGAGCCCTTGCTACTCAAAAATTGTGATCCAACCGGAAAAAAAAACAGTCGAATTCGGACATTGCTCATGAATTCACTACATATTACGAAAAATTATACAATCTCCCCCCTGAGCAGAACCCGTTCCCCAAATCCAGCTCTAGATCCAAAATTATTGAAGAATATATCAGAAATAACCCTTATCAAAACAACAATCAGACAGAATAGACGGCCCTTTTACGAAAGAAGAATTCCTCACTGCATTACAACAAATGAAACCCGGGAAAAGTCCAGGACCCGATGGTTTCTCATTAGCATACTACAGATTGTTCTCTACCATTCTGACTGAGCCATTCTTACGAACATTTAACAATTTAAATAATCGTGATTCGAATCATGCGAGTCTACTTGAGGCACACATTTCGGTGATACCGAAACCGGGGAAAGATCCCTCACTAGTACAAAATTATCGCCCAATATCCTTACTTAATGTTGACCTGAAGATTTTTGCTAAAATGTTGGCCAACAGAATAATTGACTTTATACCTTCTTTAATTGACAAGGACCAGGTGGGCTTTGTTCCGGGGCGGGAGGCCAGGGACAACACAATTAAAGCCTTGAACATACACCACCTTATCTCATCGACAAAACAGAAAGGCTTCATGCTCTCTCTTGATGCTGAAAAAGCCTTTGACAGGCTAGCATGGGATTATTTAGGAGCAATCCTCGAATCCATAGGCATGGGACCCAGACTGATTGGCCTTGTGTTGTCCCTGTACTCCCGCCCTTTTGCTAGGGTCCACTTTCCAAACCCTTTACAATCAGCAATAGAACTCGCCAGGGTTGCCCCCTTTATCCCCTTTTATTCATCCTCACACTAGAACCACTTCTAAATTCTATAAGGAAAAACCCTGACATATCGGGCATCAAAACCTCTTCACAGCACTTCAAATTAGCGGCATACGCTGATGATATTCTAGTATTTCTCTCCAATCCGGCTATCTCCCTCCCGAATTTACAAAAAGAACTTCAAATCTTCCAGTATATTGCTAACTTCAAGATTAACAAATCAAAATGTGAAGCTCTTAATATTTCTTTTTCTGACTCACAAGTTAACAAGTGCAAAAAGTCATTTCCCTTCACATGGAAACCAAATTCCATCACCTCCATCATCTCAAAAAGTGGCATCAAGCGCATTTCTCGTTGTTTGGCAGGGCTGCCATAGTAAAAATGAATATTTTACCTCGCATACTTTACTTGTTTCAAACCATTCCCATCCAACTCCCCGCTAGTTTCTTCTTATTCATCAAGAAAGCAACTAGATCATTCATTTGGCAACATAAATCCCCACGCATAAAATATACCACTCTAACCAGACCCAAAACAAAGGGAGGTATGGGAATCCCTGATTTCCTTCTTTACTACAGAGCATCGCACCTCCTACGTGTTGTCGACTGGCACACACAAATACAGAAAAAAGACTGGGTTGCATTGGAGAACTCCTTTTCCGACCTTCCGATACAGAGTCTACCGTGGATCCCATACCCCGATTTAACAAACTCATTAAAACTGCACCCTCTCATCGGCCCTACCCTAAGCTGCTTCTATTCCTCCAACTCTGACCAATCTCTAACTAGACAACTTGGCCCCTTGACCACAATTTTACATAACCCTCTATTTCCTCCAGGCCAAACTGTCATTCTCTTCTCAAAACTCCTTGTGAAATGGGCTTAAGGATATTCCATCTGTTACACAACGGGAAATTGTTATCACATCTTGAGCTAAAAGAAAAACTCCACAATAACTCCTTATCATTCTGGGAATACGCCCAATTACATCACTTCATAACCCCCATTATCAACAAATCAAAACCCCTCCCATCAATCTTCACGAAGTTTGAAACGTTGTGCACTGCAGCATCTCCGCAACAGCACCTACTCTCCAAAATTCACGCTCTTTTGTGGGACACGTGTCCTACACACCTTGGCAAGCTGAGTGATGATTGGAATAAAACATTAAACATAGAAATCCAAGAACACCATTGGGAAAAAATATAAAGAAACGTCCTCAGAGGCTCAATTAATGTGTCCATACAGGAAAACAATTACAAAATTCTCACAAAGTGGTACCGCACCCCCCATCTATTAAATAAATTTGATAGCAAGGTGCCCGATTTATGCTGGCGATGTAAAACACATTCTGCAGATATGATTCACATTTGGTGGGAGTGTCCGTCCAGCAAACCATTCTGGAGCGTGGTCCGTCAACACATTGAAAAAATTACGAAGCAAACAATAGATTTACTACCCGCTCATTTCCTTCTGCATCATTTTGCTACTCCGCCACCTAAATACTTTAGATCATTACCTATGATAATGATTAATGCAGCAAAGATGTGTATCCCCAGATTTTGGGGTACCTCTAAAATACCCTCTTTGCAAAATTGGTTGCTCCAAATCGAGCGGATTTCCGAAATGGAGGAATTGATTGCCACTGCCCATGATAATCCTACCCGCTATTCGAATATCTGGGAAGATTGGATCTCTTTTCGTAATTCTCCTGATTTTCAAAAATTGACTCATGTATCTCTGCATTGATTAATTTTCTGCCAAATGGTTACTGTACTAACATAAACTGACTGTTTAACCTTATCCTTGTCTTATTACTTGAAATATCCAACTCTTGGAATGTCAGATTTTGCACTTTTTCCACCAACCTCTCCCTTCCCCCTCTTCCCCCCTTTGTGCTGGACACAAAGGAGTAACTTCGATCCCCTCTACCCCTCCCTCTTTACTCTATCTTACTCTGGAAGCTGTAATCTGCAACGTTCTTATTATTATTTTTTGACATGTATCAAGTGTTATTACCTGTACTTCCATGAACGATGTCTACTGTATTTACTACAATGCTAACACTGTAATGTTTTAATATTGTTGTACCATGTTCCTTCAATAAACTTTTTGGAAAAAAAAAAAAGGAAAAGTGAAAAATGATAAAGGGTGATTGATATACTCGACCCCCGAAATTGCTAAAGCTTTTTATAGTTATTTTAGTTCCTTGTATTCAGTAAGGCCGATAGGGTCACAAGAGGCTGAATTAAAAAGAATGGTAGATATTAAAAATTAACTTAAGGAAGCAAATCCTCCAAAATTTCAGCAGAAAAACTACATGCCTTAGAGGAACCAATAACTAAAGTGGAAATTAAATTAGCATTAAAGAACACAGTAACAGGAAGAGTCCAGGACCAGATGGTTTCACAACCTCTTATTATAAAAAATTTAAAGAGCAATTAGTACCTGTAAATTTATGAATAGGCTGGGAGAAGGAGGAGTGATGAGGAAGGAAGCACTGCAGGCTCATGTCACAGTTATACCTAAAGAAGGGAAAGATGCAACCTTGTGCTCGATCTATAGACCTATAGCACTATTAAATACAGACACCAAATTATATGCGAAGGTCTTGGTTACGAGACTAAAAGAGTTGATGCCTGAATGGGTCTATGCAGTCCAATCCGGCTTCAACCCGAAGAGAGAAGGTAAAGATAATGGGATAAGAACTCTGCTTCTAATGCAAAATTCTGTAAGGGAACAGCCCCCAGCGCTACTACTGTCGATAGATGCCGAAAAGGCATTCGACAGGGTAGACTGGCAATTTATGATGAGTACTATAAAAGAGAATGGAATGGGAAATAAGATGACCCAGTGGATTAAAGCCTTATATAAACAACCAAAGGCTGCAGTAAAAGTAAATGGGAGCCTGTCCCCAGTGTTTGAAATGTACAGCGGAATAAGACCGGGATGTCTGCTTTTTGTAGTGTTATGTCCGCTTTCCCCCCTCTTGTCTGTGCTGTCACTAGAACCATTACTGGCAACTATACAAAACAGTACAGATATAAAGGGGGTGAAGATTGGAAAAGAGGAACATAAAGTCACAGCTTATGCTGACGAAATTTAGTTTTATATATCCAACCCTAGAATAATAATGCCAAACTCAATAAAAGAAATAAAAAGATATGGTGAACTCTCAAACTTTAGGATTAACCCTGTAAAGTCTGAAATCCTGAATATAAATATGAATAAGAATGACGAACAAGCTACACAAAAAGAATTTCCATTTACCTGGGGAAAAACATATATAAATTATCTCGGTATAAAATTAACATCATCAATAAAGAATTTATACCATGTAAATTATATCCCACTGCTCAACGAGATTAAAACGGAAATTAGAAAGATGATAAAAAAGCCAATCTCCTGGGTAGGACGGATAAACATGATTAAAATGGTGATTCTGCCGAAAATCCTTTATAAATTTCAAATGTTACCTATATATATATATATATATATATATATATATATACCACAAAGTTA
This sequence comes from Pelophylax lessonae, assembly GCF_965119305.1. Taxonomy (NCBI): domain Eukaryota; kingdom Metazoa; phylum Chordata; class Amphibia; order Anura; family Ranidae; genus Pelophylax; species Pelophylax lessonae. Next base: position 474,647,464 of record NC_138771.1, read on the forward strand.
TTTTAGGATACTGGAAAAAAATATGAAGGTTCATATGGCAGAATAGGAAACTGAGAATACAGTTCTCAGTATTGACTAGGGATAAAACACGTGGAGGAATAGCTGCACCAGATTTTAAAAGATATTATAAATCTAGCATTAGCATGAATGGTTGAGTGGACAAAGAAAAAATGTGATAAAGGTTGGGTAACACTAGACAATACACTAAGTAAAACACAGATCCTAGCTGTCCTCGCTGTCATACGCAACAGGGTACATACCTGCATATGTTTTGGGACTGTTCAATAATTGCCAGTTATTGGGCTGGAGTTTTTGCGGAGATAAATGCCCGTCTGCAGCTTTTTCTCCCGGTCTCCCCTACCTTGGCCCTACTAGGTATACATGATGATGAACAACGATCCCACCACTCTAAATTATTGATCTCCTGTTTGCTATATTACGCCAAAAAGGAGATCCTGCTAAAATGGTCTCCACCCTCCCCTCTGAGTCTGTCTTCTTGGGTGAAGCTGATTGATGCTGATCTACCCATGTATAAACTTACATATATGAGTCGGGGCTGTCCCTGGAATAATGATAAGGTCTGGTCCCCCTGGACTGCTGACTAATGCCATACACTGCCTTCTTCTCTTATCTTCTTGTTCTTTCCTTCTGTCCTCTCCTCTCCCCCCACTCCTTCCCCCTTCTCCCCCCTCCTGCGCTCATGTCTCTCCCCCCTTCTTCTCCCCCCCCCCCCATGTTTTCTTTTTCTCCACTGTCCTCATGTCTTCTAGGGTCTGTTGTGGCGCTGGGCTGTATCCCTTCCTTATAGAATGGGAGCTGGACCTGGCTCTGCAGTTGGGGTCTATGGCTAAGATGTCTTACTGTTGAACGCCTATGCAATTCCCAGAAGGGGACAAAACATAATGTCTCTCGGATTTATAAAATTCTTACGGAGAGTGCGTAGCTGGGAATACCGCCATTCATTCTAGGATGGGAAAAGGAATTGAGAACACGATTGAAAGAGCAACAATGTGATAAAGTCCTGAGAGCCGTATTCAGCCTGGCCAGAGATATACAGTAGAAATTAACTACAAATGTTTGGCCAGGTGGTATATAACCCCAGTTAAAGTTCAGAAATATTACTCAGAGAACTCCATACTATGCTGGAGGGGATGTAACTTGAAGGACACCATTTATATATATAGTGGAAATGTCCAAAAATAGTAGACTACTGGCAGAAGGTACAGCAATATATAGGGGAGATTGTGGAAAGAGATTGCTGATGACCCATGGCTTTGTCAATTCCACAATACAAATAGCTCACTGAAACAATATAAAAACACAATAAAACCATATTTGATAAATGCTGCAAAAGGGGCAATCCAAAAAAAAATGGTAAGATCCCAAGAGCCCTACGCTGAGGGACTGGTTCAATAGAATTGAGTATATTTTTACATTTAGAACTTTTGTGTAGAAGCAGACGGGACCAAATGAGGAGATTCTCTACTATTTGGAAAAGGCGAGGAAATACACTGAGATTTGGGAAATAAAGCTTAGCAATGTGAGGCAGGAAGGGAAGGAGGTTTAGGAGAAAGGAGGAAGCGTTGGGAATGAAGAGGGGGGGGGGGGGAACTTGGGGATTTATGTTTTTCTTTTTTGTATAAAGATTTTTAAAAAACGTGTTTTTTGTTGCTTATGAAAAATCAAATAAAGTATAAAAAAAAACAATTTTTTTTTTGTTAGATTAATATAAAATGTTGAAAATACAGTATACAGAATACAGAAAACAGTATCTGTATTCTCACATCCAGCTAGTAGGTGGAGCACATGTTTTTAAATATTTACTGACCTTCTTTTGTATTAAGCCCACAATTTACAGATAAAAATATATATTATACATTTATAATATATATATATATATATATTATATATATATATATATATATATATATATATATATATATATATATATATATATATATATATATATATATATATATATATATATATACATTAAAGCACTTTTTGGTTTTTAAAGACCTACCGCACTATGGTAGCTTTTTTATTCATATTTTCATGAGGTATATACCGAATGGGTTTAATGACACAATCTGCGGATGTGCATGTTTGTCAAGAAATGTGGAATTCATGGTGAAAATCCTAAGGCATGGCTGCTTATTTCATTACTTGGTTTTAAGGGTATCGCTTGATTCCAGATGATCTTTGATCTACAACATAGATGGGGATTTTCAGTATTACAGCTAAAATGCTTTTTTAGACCACTCTATGACTTGAGGGCCTACACCATCTGGTAAGCTGATTGGCCTCATCCCTGTGTTGTGTGCATTCATCTTTCACAATGAAACTGGTGCTGGGATTCTACATCACAAGCTAACCATATTATATGGACTTATATGGACTTTGATGTTGTAATTTAGTATGTTAAGTACTGCACACATTTTTTTATATGCTTTAAATTTGTGTTCAACAAATTGCTGCTGGCTGCTTATATTTTTTTAGAGTCTGAGCGCAGATGGTATTGTACATGCTGTTTTCAAGTACAATTTACAGAGCTTAGTAGCTCAAGTTAAAACTTACACACACAGCTGAGAGAGAGGGAGTTGAAAAGCAAACAGCTTCTGCTTTGCTCTTATTTTAGAAAACCTGTAATGCTATGGGAATCCTATGTTATGGTTGTATTGTATTCTAAAGTTTTAAGGTACTGTATGTCCAAAGCCCAAACTTTTTTGGACAGGTTTGGAAAGTGTTAGCACTCCTGTCAGATTTATAATGCAGTCTGTGTCCCTCCTGGCTGGATTCAATCTCTCTATTTGTCCTAATGAATGGAAGTTAGGCAAACATTCAAATTTCTGAGCTGTCTTCAGTTTAAGAGTACAAAGAAAATCTTTTAACTTGATGCCTGTAGCTGATGCCTATTTTAGTTACAGATATCTAAGAGAGAATTTATTTTAATTTTAAGTGATATCCCCTCACCTCTTGTATCTATGGAACAAAAAGTGAAGGTAATTCTCCCCAGTGGTACTGGATACAAAAGAAAAACTGACACGTGCTCTAATCATTTCCTACTCTATCCATAAATAAACAGAAGAGAAATCCAAATCAAATTCATTTTCGGTGTGACCACCCTTTGCCTTTAAAACAGCATCAATTCTTATAGGTACACTTGCACACAGTTTTTGAAGGAACTCAGCAGGTAGGTTGTTCCAAACATCTTGGAGAACTAATCACAGACCTTCGTGGATGTAGGTTGCCTCAAATCCTTCTTTCTCTTCATGTAATCCCAGACAGACTCGATGATGTTAAGATCAGGGCTCTGTGGGGGCCAAACCATCACTTACGGGACTCCTTGTTCTTTTTTACACTGAATATAGTTTTTAATTACATTGGCTGTATGTTTAGGGTCGTTTTCCTGCTGCAGAATAAATTTGGGGCCAATCATATGCCTCCTTGATGGTATGGAATGATGGATTAGTATCTAGTTGTATTTCTATTTTCTAAGCATTGAGGACACCCTTAATCCTGACCAAACTCCCAACACTATTTGCAGAAATGCAGCCAAAAATTTGCAAGGAACCTCCACCATGCTTCACTGTTGCCTGCAGACACTCGTTATTGTACTGCTCTCCAGCCCTTCGGTGAACAAACTCCCCCCTGCTACAGCCAAATATTTCAGATTTTGACTCATCACTCCAAAGCACCCACTGCCATTTTTCTGCATCCCATTTCCTGTTTTCATGCATTCCTTGTTTGCACGTCAGAGGTATGGCTTTTTGGCCACAATTCTTCCATGAAGACCACTTCTGGCCATGCTTCTCCCCACAATAGATTGGTGTACCTGGGTCCCACTGATTTCTGACTGTTCTGTGCTGACAAAGCACTCCTGTGTGTGAAACATGTCAGCTGTAACCTATCCTGCGCTATTGTCCCATGATTGAAAAATAAAGGATGCTTTTTCGGATTACAATTGCAGTGTGCAATCAGTTTTCTTCTCATTTGCATGTACTGACCTTCGATTCAATTTCGCCTTTATCACCCAGTTCTCAAGCCATTACAGGTGGATGAACCACCTATTACGCAAACATTGGGGAATTTTGCAGGAGGACAGGGTACTGGGATCATTTCTTCCAACAAGACCCCAGATAACATATCGGAAGGCCCAAAACTTGAAGGACATGATAGCCCGCAACCCCATTGAAAAGCCGCAATAACCAGAATTGTTCACTGTAACGGACCGTTTCAGCAGACAAGGGGTTAAAATCCATTTAGGCGATATGCCCCTTTCGGAGAGACAGGCACAGCTACTTGCAGGACATCAAACTCCCGAACTGGATACAAAATAGCACTACAACCTGGAACCTCACGAATAGCTGCTAGCAAACGAACAGGAAAAGCATACATCAGCTTACACTCCTAGCAATCAGTCTCCAACAGCATACAGTGAATCCCACCAAGAACGAGACAAAGCTCCGAGTTGAGGGTAAAACAGGAACAACAACAACATTTATTGGAAGAACACAGCACACTTATAAACAGAAATTGGAACATCCTTCCCCCAACAACCGCTTTCCCATTGGTCAATTTCACAGTACCTGCAGTCCCCCATAAGGTCCTCTCCAAACATGCAAATGAGGGCTCGAAAATGAGTCAGTAGTGATTGGTCAGATAGCTTGACCAGGAGGGCTGCTATGCAAATGAGGACTTGAAAATGAGTCAACAGGGATTGGTCAGATAGCTTTGACCAATGCAAGGAGACAGAAGCCCCAGGGGGCAATCAATGTAAACTATAGTCAGACACAGAACAATGGTTCCCTAACGAGCCCTCAATACACATTACTCTGAGTGTCAATACCTCCCTTAGCAGACAACAGGTGAGGTCATTAGCACACCTGACAAAAGGTGAATGGGGAGCCACCTTAGACAGTCCGTCTCCTCAGAACTTCCTGGAATGACCATATTAGGAGTTGACTTCCTGTTCCTTACAGTTCACAGGAATACGTTTTAGCTTCCAAGATAGAGGCAAGACTCCATTATCCACATGGTTAAAGAAACCCAAAAAGACACAAAAATGCATAACTCCCAGTCTACTGAACAGAACCCCCACATTCAACCAATCCCCCGATAGCCTGGATCTGAGCGCTCAACATATCCAAACAGCGCTCAGATGCCACAAACACAGTCAAATTGCCATGGGGTTTATGTTTAGCATGGGCTGATGAGAGGGTCCATAGTCACATTGCAGGAGGCGAGCAACCAGGCTTCTCCAACGCCCAGTGGCGAGATTGGTCTCGTCACATTCACCAATATAAAAGGTTTCTTTCCCTGCAGGAATGGCAAAATATGTAAAGAAGCCAAGATCACGAGAACTAATAAATTTAGGTCCATAGGGTGGGCATCCCAGGGGGGGGGTGCCACTAGAACCACCAGGGATGCCCACCCATGACCCCAGGGATGCCCACCCATGACCCCAGGGATGCCCACCATGGCCACCAGGGATTGTAATCAGGGCTCAGGGAGACCGCCGGTGCCCTCCCCATCAGTTCTGCCTGCCAGTGCCCTCCCCTTCAGTGCTGCCCAGCAGTACCCATTAATGCCAACCAGTGCCGCCTATCAGTGCCACCTATAAGTGCCCATCAATGCTGCCTATCAGTGCCCACCAATGCTGCATATCAGTGCTACGTATCAGTGCCACATATCAGTGCCCATCAGTGCTGCCTATCAGTGCCGCATATTAGTGCCACCCCATCAGTGCCACCCCATCAGTGCCTCCTCATCAGTGCCTGTCAGTGCAGCCTCATCAGTGCTCATCAGTGTAGGAAAAAACGTATCTATTTACAAAATTGTATAACATAAACAAAAAAAATTTTTTTTTCAAACTTTTCGGTCTTTTTTTATTTGTGGCCTGGGCAGGAAGGGGGTGAAAGTGCCCTGTATTGAAGTTGTTAAGCACCCTCCCCATTTGAGGGCAAGCACCCTGGTAGGGTTCAGAAAGGGGGAGGTGCTCGCTCATCCCCCCCCCCTTTCCTGGCCTGCCAGGCTGCATGCTCGGATAAGGGTCTGGTATTATTTTTGGGGGGCCTCACACCGTTTTTTTTTTTTAATTTTGCTGTGGAGTTCCCCTTAAAATCTATAGCAGACCCACAGGGCCTGGTATAGATTTTGGGGGGGGGGACCCCATGCCATTTTTTTTTTTTTTAATTCTGTCATAGGGATCCACTTAAATACAGGGCACTTTTACCCCCTTCCTGCCTAGACCACTTTTCAGCTTTCCATTGGCATCTATGGGAAATCTTGGTCAGCTTGACATGGCATTGCTCCAGAACTATAAGTGACAGGAAAATAAAACTTGGGGAGACCGAGAGGGGACCCAGAACTACAACATATCCATACATTTTAAAAGTGGAATATGCCTGTACACTACACTGACTGCACTAAACTGACTGAACTCACTATCCACTAACTACCTGCCTAATCTCTATTGTAACACGCTATACACGACTGCTGTGTAAGCAGCAGCCTTATATAATGTGGGGGGTGGACTTAGCCCCTGAGCCATGATTGGCCAAAGGCACCCTGCTTTTGGCCAATCATGGTTCTGACAGGACATCGTGTTGTGATTGGCCAAAGCATACAGGTCAGGTGCATGCTTTGGTCAATCATCAGCAATCAATGCACTGCTATAGTGCAGTGCATTATGGGGCGCTCATCGGCAGTCAAACTTCTTGATGAGCGCCTCATTTGTTTGTATGCTCAGCGAACACACAAACAGCTGATGTTCGAGTAGAACACAGAGCCCATCCCTAGTTGCTACAGCACCCTCTTACTCCTTGGCCTTTTCATGGAACCTGTGCGATAGTAATATTGCATGCTGTGACAGTCACAATGGTCACATGATACCGCACGCCATCTCCTGTTATTTAGAACCCCTTAAAAGGCCAGGAGTTAATAAGTTTAGACTTGTTCTGGCAGTTTTCACACTAACAATAATAAACAGCTTTCCAGGTATATGGCAAATTAGCACGTGTAGCCATGATAACTTTTATCAATTCTTCTATTTCTCTTTGTTTCTCTTATTGATGGTGAATATTTTGCAGTGACCAACAGCAACAGGAAAATGCCAGAAAACGAATAGCATTGGATTTTTGTATATAGACATAAGAAGTATATTTGCGTATATTTCTTTGCTTTGAAACCCAAGTTTAGATTTGTGTTTGATAGCTGGTTAAAGACACCAAAATATGTCACACTAATGAGTCCTCAGCAAAGGCCAGACTATGAAAGCTGACACAATGTCTCCAATTAAATACAACTATTAGATGTTGCCGCCTCTTTAAGGTGATGACATCTTTGAGCCCTGATTCAGGTTGCTGCGGAACATCCCGTATGTACCTCCCATAACAAATTGTGATTGTTCTCCGGTTTAATTGCTCACTACCGGACAACTCTGTTCTAGCTCATATACAACAATTAATTTGATCTATTCTTTATTCTTCCATGTCTGTTTGACACATTGGGGCCAGTTTGCTAATGTGAGTGACTGTATTTCTCCCATTAAGCTGAAAAATATCATCATTTATATTTAAGAGCCGTTAGGTGTCCAAACCAAGCAAATGTTCCAGGACTGGTTTATATGTTACCTTGTAAGTACACATAGTAAATAAACTATGACGTTGGGAGAAATAAAAGGTATCTCTTCTTTATTTGTTTTTTTTTTTTAACTTTCCTGCAGATTTTTATATTAGGGATTTATTGGGATTTGAAGCAGCTGCAGTGGTGATGCCTGTAGACAATACTGCACTCTTGTGGCAGATGTATATATAGCAGCTGAGGTCAAATGCTTTTAAATGCCTAACGCATGCTGGGCATTTGCCCAGCTCCTTTGAACTCCTTTTCTGCTGGCAGGAGAAAAGCAGCATAAAGAACGTGCCTAAAGCCTTAAATAAGCTATGAGTAAGTTATGATTTTTTATTTTTTTTTCTTCTAAATGTTTCTGCCTCTAAACCCCTGTAAACACCTAAGCGTGCATGGACAGATAGGCTAACATAGAGGGGAGTTTAGAGGAAGAAAATGTCAAAAAATGTCAAAAAGCAGTGTTTTTGATGCCCAGTGTGCATAAGGTCTAAATTGTTTTCATTCTGCTGTACCAAGAGGAACATGTTGCATAGCCTGCTGTATGCTAATTTTGAAATAGCTGCTCTAGGTATCTGCACATATATAATCTTTAGCACTTTTTTTGAAGCTGTATATGGCCATTGTACATGGAGGCTATTGTGTGACAAATATTTTAGTAGATGTAAAGTAGCAAAAGTCTTAAAATGGACACTTCTTTTTATTTAGGCTGCATTCACATGTCAGCGTATGATTGCGGGCAGAACCGCCGCGGTTCCGCCCGCGATTCGGAGATTTATTGCAAATCGCGGGACGCCTAGCGTTGCCCGTTGATTTGCAATAGCCCCCCAAACGCCGAGCGAAGTTGCCGCGATTTACGCTCGCCGAATCGCGGCAACATCGCGCAAACAAAATCGCGGGACGCAATACGCTCCAAAAAAGTACAAGAGATTTACGGCGGGCGTAAATCGCGGCAACTTCGCTCGGCGTTTGGGGGGCTATTGCAAATCAACGGGCAACACTAGGCGTCCCGCGATTTGCAATAAATCTCCGAATCGCGGGCGGAACCGCGGCGGTTCTGCCCGCAATCATACGCTGACATGTGAATGCAGCCTTAAGGTATTTATATAGCACTCACACTTTATTTTAGATTGTAACCTCTAACGAGCAGGGCCCTCTAGTTCCTCCTGTTTTGAACTGTATTGTAACTGTATTGTCTTTCCTCAAATTGTAAATCGCTGCACAAACTGTTGGCGCTATATAAACCCTGTATAATAATAATAATAATAATAATAATATGCAGAGCCTCCTAGTCAGGTGCTAGGTAAAAGCATCAGATTGCTTTAATAGAAACATAGAAACATAGAATGTGTCGGCAGATAAGAACCATTTGGCCCATCTAGTCTGCCCAATATATCTGAATCCTATGAATAGTCCCTGGCCCTATCTTATATGAAGGATAGCCTTATGCCTATCCCATGCATGCTTAAACTCCTTCACTGTATTTGCAGCTACCACTTCTGCAGGAAGGTTATTCCATGCATCCACTACTCTCTCAGTAAAGTAATACTTCCTCATATTACTTTTAAACCTTTGCCCCTCTAATTTAAAACTGTGTCCTCTTGTGGTAGTTTTTCTTCTTTTAAATATGCTCTCCTCCTTTACCGAGTTGATTCCCTTTATGTATTTAAAAGTTTCTATCATATCCCCTCTGTCTCTTCTTTCTTCCAAGCTATACATGTTAAGGTCCTTTAACCTTTCCTGGTAAGTTTTTTTCCTGCAATCCATGTACTAGTTTAGTAGCTCTTCTCTGAACTCTCTCTAGAGTATCTATATCCTTCTGGAGATATGGCCTCCAGTACTGCGCACAATACTCCAAGTGAGGTCTCACCAGTGTTCTGTACAGCGGCATAAGCACTTCTCTCTTTCTACTGCTTATACCTCTCCCTATACATCCAAGCATTCTGCTGGCATTTCGTGCTGCTCTATTACATTGTCTTCCCACCTTTAAGTCTTCTGAAATAATTACTCCTAAATCCCTTTCCTCAGATACTGAGGTCAGGACTGTGTCAAATATTCTATATTCTGCCCTTGGGTTTTTACGCCCCAGGTGCATTATCTTGCACTTATCCACATTAAATTTCAGTTGCCAGAGTTCTGACCATTCTTCTAGTTTTCCTAAATCCTTTTCCATTTGGCGTTTCCCTCCAGGAACATCAACCCTGTTACATATCTTTGTGTCATCAGCAAAAAGACAAACCTTACCATCGAGGCCTTTTGCAATATCACTTATGAAGATATTAAACAAAATTGGTCCCAGTACAGATCCCTGAGGTACCCCACTGGTAACATGAGCTTGTTCTGAATGTTCTCTATTGACTACAACCCTCTGTTGTCTGTCACTCAGCCACTGCCTAATCCACTCAACAATATGGGAGTCCATGCTCAATGACTGCAGTTTATTGATAAGTCTTCTATGTGGGACAGTGTCAAAAGCCTTACTAAAATCTAGATATGCAATGTCTACTGCACCTCCACCGTCTATTATTTTAGTCACCCAGTCAAAAAAATCTATAAGATTTGTTTGACATGATCTCCCTGAAGTAAACCCATGTTGTTTTTCATCTTGCAATCCATGGGATTTAAGATGTTCCACAATCCTATCCTTTAATAGGGTTTCCATTAATTTGCCTACTATTGATGTCAGACCCACTGGTCTATAGTTGCTCGATTCCTCCCTACTACCTTTCTTGTGAATGGGCACGACATTTGCCAATTTCCAATCTTCCGGGACGACTCCTGTTACTAATGATTGGTTAAATAAATCTGTTAATGGTTTTGCCAGCTCACCACTAAGCTCTTTTAATAATTTTGGGTGTATCTCATCAGGACCCTGTGACTTATTTGTCTTCACTTTAGACAGCAATCTTAGAACGTCTTCCTCTGTAAAGACACATGCATCAAACGTTTCATTAGTCATCCTTTTAAGTGGAGGTCCTTCTCCTTCTTTTTCTTCTGTAAAAACTGAACAGAAGTATTAATTAAGGCAGTCGGCTAGCCCTTTATTCTCTTCTACATACCTTCCGTCCTTTGTTTTTAATTTAGTTATTCCTTGTTTTAATTTCCTTTTTTCATTTATATATCTGAAGAATGTCTTATCCCCCTTTTTCATAGACTGAGCTAGTTTTTCTTCTGCCTGCGCTTTAGAAGTTCTTATAAATTGCTTGGCCTCTTTCTGCCTAATCTTGTAGATTTCCTTATCTTCATTGCTCTGGGTTTTTTTATAATTACAAAATGCTAGCTTTTTATTTTTAATGATTTGGGCCACTTCTGCTGAGTACCACAGTGGTCTCTTCCTTTTTTTGCTTTTACTGACAAGTCTAATGCAATTTTCTGTTGCCTTCAATAATGCACCTTTTAAGTAGTCCCATTTCTCCTGGACTCCATGTATCCGTTCCAGTCTGATAAGGACTCATTTATGACTAATTTCATTTTTGAAAAGTCTGTTTTTCTAAAATCTAAAACTTTTGTTTTTGTGTGGTGTGACTCTTTCACAGTTCTTATATTAAACCACACTGACTGGTGATCACTAGATCCCAAGGTTTCGCCTACAATGACATCATATACCGAATCCCCATTTGTGAATACCAAATCCAAAATGGCCTCCCTCCGGGTTGGCTCCTCAACCACTTGTTGCAGAGACAACCCCAGTAGGGAATTTAGAATATATGTACTCCTGGTAGAACTTGCTATTTTGGTTTTCCAGTTTATATCTGGAAGATTGAAATCTCCCATAATGATAACTTCTCCTTTCATTGTCATTTTAGCTATTTCTTCAACTAGTAGATCATCTAGTTCTTTAACTTGACCAGGTGGTCTATATATCACACCTACACGAGTTACTGCATGATTAGCAAACTGCAACGTAACCCAAACTGACTCTATGTTGGCCTCACCAACTTGTATTAGGTTAGATTTAATGTTATCTTTCACATACAGGGCCACTCCTCCTCCTTTCTTGCCTTCTCTGTCTCTTCTGTATAAAGAGTACCCTGGTATGGTTATGTCCCAGTCATTTCTTTCATTAAACCATGTCTCTGTAACAGCCACTAAATCTACATTCTCAGATGCCATTATTGACCCAAGTTCATTGATTTTTTTACCTAAACTGCGAGCATTTGTAGACAGGACTCTGAGCTTATCATTTCTTAACCTCTGTGCTTCTGACCTGTTCTGGCATTGTTTCGGGGGGCAATTGGACTCTTGTATTTTCACTCTTTTGCCCCCCCTTCCTAGTTTAAATACTCTTTCGCAAATTCTTGGAGTTGTTTACTAAGTACATTTGTTCCTTTGAGAGAAAGATGCAAACCATCTTTTTTGTAAAGTTCCTTTCTATTCCAAGTAGAGCTATCATGAGAAACAAAGCCAAATCCTTGCTCTTGACACCATTTACTAAGCCATATGTTGAACTCCTTTATGCGCCTCTGCCTATCATTCTGAACATTATGCACAGGCAGAACTTCAGAAAATGAAATGGTGGATGCAAAATCCTGTACGTCATTACCAAGTGTGATAAAAGATGTTTTCACCTCTGACACTTCATTGCAAGCCAGGTCATTTGTCCCTAGATGGACAAGAACATCCACGTCCCCTTCCTGCTTTGCTTGCTTAACAATATTAATAATACGTCTTCTATCTCGTCTAGCAGTAGCACCAGGGAGACATCTCACAAAACCATTTTCTTTAAGCTCCACACTTCTTATGATTGAATCACCCAGCAACAGCTGCTTCCTTTGAGACTTCACTTTATCTTTTTTGTCCTTGGCTGCAGTCTTGCATACATTAGACATAGGAGTCGATGGTTTCTCACCCTCTGTGCTTGAGTCCATATCCATGTTGTCCTTACATTCTGAGAGTGCTGCAAATGAATTATGGAGAACCACCGACTGTGGGACATGTCTTCTATCCACCACTCTAAGTCTTCCAGAACCTGCAGTAACCCATCTGCCATTTCTGGGGGTCCTCTGTGGCAGTGGCATTGCAGCAGTCCCAGCTGGAGTTTGTTTAACAGATAATTTAAATATCTCTGATTTCAAAAATGCAATTTCCTGCTGCAGTAAGGAGAATTGCCTACAGATCTGACAGCATCCGAATCTCCAAAGAGTGGAACATGAAATAAATGCACAACAATTCCTGCACTGAACCAAGTCTGCCATTTTAAAGAGGAGAAAAAAAAATTGTAAATTTAAGTCAAACAAATCTTACCTTTTTTTATTCTTTTTTCCACCTTCCAGCCTACCTCCTGACTATCTCCTGCAATATCTCTTCACTGTACTTAAAATGTTGTACTTGAATGGAGTACTTGCAGCTAATGAATTAGGCCAGCTAATGAGTATGTCTCTAAATATACACACACTCCTTCACAGCTCATCCCCCAGCAACAAATGTAACACCTTAATGAGCTGGTCTCATTAGCAAATGCACAATAGCAAACACCTGACCAAATTCCTTACCTCTTCTCAAGCAATGGTCAGCAAAAAACAGATGAGTCAGTTGCAAACTCCAAGCCAATCTCTTTCAGTATCTCTTCAATCTCTTCAGTCTCCTGCAATATCTCTTCACTGTACTTAAAATGTTGTACTTGAATGGAGTACTTCAAGTACTTATCAGGGAGCAGGATTTCTAGTTAGGCCTGTTACATGTGTCCAGGTGTGATTCACATGGTCTGAGGGAGTGTCCCCACTGTATCCAATAGGGGAGCCTGTTGGACAGTGGAGGAAACCCAGCCAGTGACACACAGGCTTTTGTGGCAGTCCCAGTGGGAGGGCACAACAGTGGTGCATTCTGGGATTGACCATAAAAGCCAGAGACATATGTGACAGGGCGTCTTTGGGTGGGAAGCCAGGTCCCAGGAGGAGGGTGACAGCTGTCTCTCCTCCTGTCAGGTTGGAAAGTGGTCACAGGCAGTCGGCCTAGTGGACCAGAGTGTGGAGCTGAGTTGTGAGGTCTAGGAGAAACTGACGGTGGAGCAGTGGCAGAGGTCCCTGTGAAATACAGTGTCCATGAGTACCAGGGAGCTTGCCAGGGGTCTGCTCAGGAAGGAGACCACTCCAGGGAAAGTCAGAGGACAAGAATCAGCACACACAGTGGGTCAGAAAGGGGGTGCCAAGTTAGACCCTGAAGAGAAGCTAAAGTACAGTTCATCAGTTAAATCTTCACCTCAGTGGCAAAGTGAAGCAGCGGCCTTGCTGCATCCTGTGCAGTTAGATGTCCTCAATCTGTGCATAGTTGCCAGTTGGAGTATCCCACTCATCCCTTCTCCTATCCCACTGTAAAATAAAAACACAAAAAAACAAATCCCCTGGACTGTTCATTGACTGAGCCAAGTGTAAAGTGAGGAATGTTTTACAGACTGTTGCTATTTGTAACCCAGGTGAATCCACTTTAAGCGGCTCCTACGGGGGCAGTGCTACAACTCATTCACATCAATCCCTACCCTCTAAGAGTTAACAGTCTAAGGTTCCTGTCTCATATGCATAATTACACTATATTGTCAAAAGTATTGGAACGCCTAGCCTTCTTAGTCTTAGTCCGTAGGGTTCAATATTGAGTTGGCCCATCCTTTGCAGTTATAACAGCTTCAACACTTCTGGGAAGGCTGTTCACAAGGTTTAGGAGTGTGTCTATGGGAATGTTTGACTATTCTTCCAGAAGTTCATTTGCAACGTCAGGCAATGATTTTGGACGAAAAGGCCTGGCTCGCAGTCTCCGCTCTAATTTATCCCAAAGGTGTTCTGTCTGACTGTCGGGTTGAGGTCAGGACTCTGTGCAGGCTTGGCATGTTCCTCCACCCCAAACGCGCTCATCCATGTCTTTATGGACCTTGGTTTGTGCACTGGTGCGCAGTCATGTTGGAACAGGAAGGGGCCATCCCCAAACTGTTCTCACAAAGTTGGGAGCATGAAATTGTCCAAAATGTCTTGGTATGCTGATGCCTTAAGAGTTCCCTTCATTGGAACTAAGGGGCCAACCCAAGCATTGAAAAACAACCCCACACCATAAAGTGCACTAAGCAAGGTCCATAAAGACATGGATGAGAGAGTTTGGGGTGGAGGAACTTGACTGGCCTGCACCTCAACCTGATAGAACACCTTTGGAATGAATTAGAGGGGAGACTGCTAGCCAGGCCTTCTCATCCACTCAGTGCCTGACCTCACAAATGCGCTTCTGGAAGAATGGTCAAACATTCCCATAGACACACTCCTAAACCTTGTGGACAGCCTTCCCAGAAGAGTTGAAGCTGTTATAGCTGCAAAGGGTGGACCAACTCAATATTGAACCCTAAGGACTAAGACTGGGATGCCATTAAAGTTCATGTGCGTGTAAAGGCAGGCGCTCCAATACTTTTGGTAAAATAGTGTATATATATATATATACATATATATATATATATATATACATATATATATATACACAGGTATACATATCAGCTAAGAAAAGAGACAGTTGAAGCCTAAGTTTACATAAGCAAATAAAAAATAAAATAAAAAAACACGCACAAGGGATGGCACTTACATTTAATTAGCAGTTTCCTGTTTGCTGCTTCTGGCTGTCCTAATTGAAATCTGAAGTCCACTGCCTTCCCTCATACCCTTGCAGCCCTATGACTATGGTGCTGCATGGATTATTAGAGTTGAGGAAGTAGAGTTGTCAAAGTCACTCTTCATCAACAGTGCCAACTATGCCCGCCCTTTCTGTCCACGTCCTCCATTCAGTAAAGCTGTACTATAGCTTCCATGAATGAAAAGTTTTCTATGAATGGAAGAGGCAGACCTTTCATTCATGGAGCACTTTCCATTCATGCAAGCTATAGTACAGCTTTAATGATTGGAGGATGTGGACAGAAAGGACGGGCATAGTTGGCACTCTTGATGAGTGCGCTTGACAGGTCCAGCACCCGTATTATCCCTGGGACTGGAAGGTTGCAGGGGTATGGAGGGACAGAGAATTTCAGATTTCAGCTAGGACAACCAGCAACAGCACAAGGGACACTTCTCATTAAAGGTAAGTACCAACTTTTGTGCTGTGATGAAACCTAAACTTAAGCTTTATAGCTGTATTACAACCAAAATGAAAAATGTAATACTATGTTGTATATTTCAGCTTACCAATCATTGGATGTGATGGCTGCACTCCTTTTTTTAGGCTTGTAACACACCTTCTGTATACATGTGCCCCCACTCTAGATGAAGACGCAACAGAAACACATTTGGACAGCAGCATTGTCAGCCGGGGGGGAGGAGAATGTTGGATGGACTAGCAGATTTAGCAGCACTAGCAAATTGAAGCCCAACTCCAGCTGACACTTTAAAAGCAGTTACAGCAAACAATTTTGTTCTGTTCAGAGTAAAGGTTTTACATAAATTAATAAAAGCTGACTGTTGTTAGCACTTCTGTCAGTGTTAAATGGTTTGTCTCAACCTGCTAACTGCTATATCTGTAGGAAAGCTTGTTCTTTGGAAAAACAACAAACTTTCTGGTAGGATCACTAAGTGAAATAAAAGAAAAGAAATCAAATGCAGCCATTACATCTAAGAATTGGTAAGCTGCAATATAACAAATAATTGCTGGAGGGTTTTCTACCACTTTAACTTACCAGCATGTCTTTGGAGTTTAGGAGGAACCCCACACAAGCAAAGGCAGTGTATGTAAACTAGGGTTTGATTGATTATCGGCAAAGCCAATATATCGAGGGCCGATATGCACTTTCTCCGATATATCGGAATCAGCCCCGGAGGTTACTGATATTGCCAATATTTCGTGAAAGTGCTTGTACCGGATTAATGCCTGCAGCTAGAGGCATCACTCTGGTACCAGCGTCCATAGCCGAAGGTCGGCTGTCTTGCAATGACAACCGATGCGGCTGAGAAGCCGCTCGGCTGTCATTACAAGGAGAAGGAGGGGATGTCCCCCCCTCCCGCCGTGTTCCGTGGCTCGCCCAGGTCTCCCGTCCCACTGGGAGACCCGGGCAACCATCCTGCACGGCCACCAAAGACCCAATCAAAGCCGCATTCGGCTCTGATTGGGTCTCCATGCAAAAACCCGGAAGTGATGTCATGAGTGACATCACTTCCAGGTACTGGCGCCAGATTTAAAACAATGGCAGCATTCAAAACAGCCAAACTTGGCGTTTTGAATGCTTTTAAGTGCATAGGAGGTATTTGGTGTCTTTTAGACCCCCATATCCCTCCACAAGAATACCTGTCAAGAAAAAAAAAAATGTTTTAAATGTACAAAAATATCGGCGCATATCGGCCAATACCGATATGCATTGGCCAAAATATCGGTATCGGCAACGAAAAAAAACAATATCGGTTGATCACTAATGTAAACTCCATGCAGTTTGTGTTCAGGGGAGCCCAGCGGAGTTCACCTTTAGAAGTTTTCAACAGTCTACTGATCAAAGGAATATTGTATAATCTACTACATATTTGGTATCACTTGAAAGTCAGCAGCAAGGAAAGCACAGGAGAAGAGAACATAGACTTTTATTTTATTGCCCCAGTTGAATTTTTATTAAAACGTATACATTACTTGCTGCAACAAAACAATACATCTAAAGTAAAATATACACAAGGTATGACAATAGCAATTTTAATTGGTTGCAGTTAGTTTTGCAGCCTTTTATTTGTGCTAATGTTTCTTTATGTAAAAACAAACTATTGTGCTATGGGCTGAAAATCTAATTACAAAGCACAGTAATAGAGAGAGCTATTAACAGTTAGAAGTAATAGCACACTGTGGGAAACAAGAATGAAAGAATCTTTAGTTGTCTCTTGTATTGCTACGCTTTGCTTTACTGTATGTATACTGTAGGTCTTATTAAATGTATGTATTGCATGACCTGTACTTCCATTGCCTGTTAGGTCTACTACTTTTTCATCACCATGGGAGATGGTGGCACTACACTCTACACTATATGACCAGAAGTTGGTGGACACCTAGCCATCACATCTATATAAGCTTGTTAGACATCCCATTTCAAAACCATGAGCATTAATATAGTGTTTCCTCTCAGAAGGCTTTCCAAAAGATTTTGGAGTGCGTTTGTGGGAGTTTCTGCCCATTCTGCCAAAAGAGTGTGAGGTCAAGTATTGATGTTGGACAAGAAGACCCAGCCTGGAATCAGTCTTCCAGGTTATTTTAACCACTTTACCACCGGAGGATTTTGCTGTCTTACGTCCAGGCCACTTTTTGCGATTCGGCGCTGTGCGACTTTAACTGACAATTGCACGGTCGTGCAACGCTGTACCCAAAGGAAATTTACGTATTTTTTTCCCCACAAACAGAGATTTCTTTTGGTGGTATTTGATCACCTGTGCGATTTTTACTTTTTGCGCTATAAACAAAAAAAGAGCGTTTATTTTGAAAAAATAACAATATTTTTAAAAATATTTTTTATGAAATTGCCCCCAAAAAAATTTAAAAATCCAAATTTTTTAAAATTTTTGGCCAATTTGTTTTCTGCTACCTATGTTTGGTAAAAAAAAAATCACAATAAGCGTATTTTGATTGGTTTGCGCAAAAGTTATTGCGTTTACTAACTAAGGGAAAGATTTCTGTCATTTTTGGTGTTTTTTTTTTTTAACGAGTAATGGCGGCGATCTGCGATTTTTTTTGCGGGACTGCGACATTGCGGCGGACAGATCGGACGCTTGACTGACATTTTTGACACTTTTGGGGGTACCAGTGACATTACTGCAGTAATCAGTGCTATATATATGCACTGTTACTGTAAAAATGACACTGGCAGGGAAGGGGTTAATTTTATTGGAGAGAGAGGGGTTAATGTATGCCTGGTGCTTACTAACGTGTGTGGGGGGAGGTGACTGAGTGAGTCAGGGACAGATCGCATGTTCAGCTATGCTGAACCCTGCAATCTGTCCCTGCCTGTCACTTAGGAGATCCGCCCGCTCTGTTTACACAGGCGGGCGGATCTCCAAACTAGATTCCCCGACGATCAGGGAAGAGCAGCGGCGATTGCCGCCGCTCCTCCCCTGGCCCGACTCCCGCTGTGACTGAAAACAGCAGGAGCGCGCCTCCGGCGGCGCGCGAGCGCCGCCTACAGGGGGAGGAGTCCAGCGACGTAGTACTACGTCGCTGGACGATAACGAACCACTTTGCCGCAGTATGGTCAACGTGACCGGTCGGCAAGTGGTTAAAGGTGTAAAGTAGGGTTGAAGCCACTTGAGTTGCTCCACACCAAACTGATCTTTATAAAAAGGGGCACATTCATGCTGAGCAGAAAAGGGCTTTCCTTAACCACTTGCTTTCAGGGCACTTATAGCCCCCTCCTGCCCAGGCCAATTTTCAGCTTACAGTGCTCTCACATTTTGAATGACAATTGTGTGGTCATGCAACATTGTACCCAAATTACATTTTTATCATTTCTTTCACACAAATAGAGTCTTCTTTTGATGGTATTTACCCACAACTGTTGTTTTTTTTTTTGCTTAACAAAAAAAGACAAACATTTTGAACAAAAAAAAAACGTTTTTCATATTGTGTTATAATATTTAGCAAACAGGTAATTTTTCTTCTTCACTGATGGGTACTGATGAGGGGGCACTGATGAGCACTGATGAGGTGGCTCTGGTGGTTACTGGTAGGCGGCACGGAGAGGCTGCACTGATAGGCAGCACTGATAAGTGACACTGATGATGAGGCACTGATGGGCATTGATAGGTGGGCACTGATTGGCGGCACTGATGGGCACTGAAAGGTGGCACTGATTAACAGCACTGGAGGGCAATAAGGGGATCAATGCCCCTCTAACAAAAGCTGGTTAATGGCTTTCTTATTTTCTTCATGCTGACAGCGTGAGGAAAAAAGTAAAGCCGATTACCAGCTTCTGCTTTCTTCTGTGATCAGCTGTCATTGGCTCTTTACCCTGATCTGTGATCAGCCGAGTCCCAAGGATTCCGCAATCACAGAGCGTGCGGCCTGCATGCGCCCCCCTTGGGCAGCGTGAGAACGGGAGATCGTCCATGTATGCCCTCCTGACAAACAAAGCCCGCGCTGTAGCCATCTTTCAGCTATAGTGCGGGCGCCAAGTCGTTAAACGGTTGCCAAAAAGTTGGAAAAGCACAATTATCTAAAATGTCTTTGTCACTGGAAAAAGCTCAACGCAAACATTTGGAGGGGTGTCCATATACTTTTGGCGATATAATGTATACATACAATTGGTACATTTCTGTAAATGTTCAATTCTGCAGTTTATGGGAGTTATAAGGTTTTCTGGTTGTGGCTGAGAGAATGGACTTGGATTATCAAACAGTGAGGGTAACAACATGAAATAGTTAATGAAGTTAATTATTGGTCTGGTTTAGAAGGGTGAATTATCGTTGGTAACAAATGCAAAAGGTTTGGCGTTTAAGTAATACCCTTTATTAGTTCATTTGACTTATTAAAGGTGCAAGCTTTCAGGTAAGTTTTTTGAAATGTAAAGCTTTTGGAACTGTAAAAAAACTGATGAAGGGTATCACTTAAACTCCTAACTTTCTACATTATTGGCACAACATTCTACTACTGCACTGCAGACAAATGTATCATATTA
The DNA here is from genome assembly GCF_965119305.1 of Pelophylax lessonae. NCBI lineage: Eukaryota > Metazoa > Chordata > Amphibia > Anura > Ranidae > Pelophylax > Pelophylax lessonae. The sequence goes on from NC_138771.1 coordinate 474,667,685, forward strand.
TAGTGTATTATTCGTATTATACAGGATTTCTATAGTGCCAACAGATTGGGCAGCTCTTTACAACGTTAGGGCAAACAGTACAGTTACAATACAATAGGAATACAGGAGGAATCAGAGGGCCCTGCTCATTGGAGCTTACAATCTAGAAGTATTATGAATAAAGTGCAAGTCACTGTGACCTGGTTTTCCTTTTGAACAAAATACAAATGTAGACGTTGGTTAGCATTGCTTGACTGGACCATTGTGCAGGTAAATTCTGAAGGCAGAAGAATTTTACAAATGTAGTGAATGATACAATGGCCATTTATCAATGCTTTATAAATATGGTATTTTGTGTTGGGTATTACAAGCAGCATTTGGTCAATTGACTATACAAGAAACTGCTCAACTAAAATAGTCATGGGCTACAATACTGGAGCCACTGTGCTCAAGGCATGTGATATATTGGGTGTCCTCAAACTTGTACTAGGTCATAGTTTGCAAATGCAATATACAAACTGTAATCCATTTTAGTTCAATATAGTGCTACAATTGCACTGCATGGGTTAACTGCTTGTTTAGTCTAAGAGGACTGTGAAAAGAAGTTTGATTTACCCAATCCTCCGCTCTGCAGCCTTCTCTATGCTGTTAGACCGATGCTCCCCTGCATGCTGTGTAAGGTTCTCTGACATCACTGAGACTGATGTAGGCACCATAGGCCTGCATTAGATATGAGGATGCTGAAAGAGAGTCCACTCCTCGAGCAGAGGGGAGAGCTGTTTTCTGGGGGTGCAGACGATCAGGTAAGTAAAAGTAATTTTCCCATCCCCTGGACCAGGGCTGTCAAACTCAGTTTCATCGTGGGCCGCATCAACATTATTGTTGCCCATAACAGTTGTATCTGTAAAACTATATACATTTACTCAGGGCTTTTTTCTCATAGAATAGGTGTAGGAATTAAAACCCCCCCCCCCCCCCCCCCAGCCGAACCATGTTGAACAGAAGAGCAGTATGGGATCTTATTGGAGGATTTTAAGAGGGCAATAAATGCCAGGAGTGTGTTATGTGTGGAGTGCAGTGATGCGCTATGTAGAGTGCAGAGTTCAGGGATGTGCTATGTACAGAGTGAAGTTTCAGGGGTGCCTGTGCACAGAGTGCAGAAGTCAGGGGCATGCTATGTACAGAGTGCAGAGTTCATTGATGTGCTATGTACAAAGTGCAGAGTTTGGGGATGTCCTATGTACAGAGTGCAGTTTCAGCTGTGCGCTATATACAGAGTACAGTTTTAGGGGTGCCCTGTGCACAGAGTGCAGAGGTCAGGGGTGCACTATGTACAGAGTGCAGAGTTCATAGATTTGCAGTGTACAGAGTGCAGAGTTCAGGGGAGTGCTATGTACAGAGTGCAGTTTCAGGGGTGCCCTGTGCACAGTATGGGATCATTTTGGAGGATCTTGTGTGAAGTTTCAGGGGTGCCTGTGCACAGAGTGCAGAAGTCAGGGGCATGCTATGTACAGAGTGCAGAGTTCATTGATGTGCTATGTACAAAGTGCAGAGTTTGGGGATGTCCTATGTACAGAGTGCAGTTTCAGCTGTGCGCTATATACAGAGTACAGTTTTAGGGGTGCCCTGTGCACAGAGTGCAGAGGTCAGGGGTGCACTATGTACAGAGTGCAGAGTTCATAGATTTGCAGTGTACAGAGTGCAGAGTTCAGGGGAGTGCTATGTACAGAGTGCAGTTTCAGGGGTGCCCTGTGCACAGTATGGGATCATTTTGGAGGATCTTAAGAGGGTAATAAATGCCAGGAGTGTGTTATGTGTGGAATGCAGTGATGTGCTATGTACAGAGTGCAGAGATCAAGGATTTGCTGTGTACAGAGCGAGTTCAGTGATGCACTATGTACAGAGTGCAGAGTTCAGGGGTGCGCTAACTACAGAGTGCAGTTTTAGGGGTGCCTGTGGGATCTTATTGAAGGATCTTAAGAGGGCAATAAATGCTAGGAATGTGTTATGTGTGGAGTGCAGTGATGCGCTATGTACAGAGTGCAGAGTTCAGGAATGTGCTATGTAGAGAGTGCAATTTCAGGGGTGTGCTATGTACAGAGTGCAGTTTCAGGGGTGCTCTATGCACAGAGTGCAGAGGTCAGGGGTGCGCTCTGTAGCCCTCAGTTGATATATATATATAGTCAGGTGTGCAACATCATCACTGAACGACACCCAGGCAGCAGGCAAGTGATGATGCAAACAAAGTTTATAAGAGACAGCAGTCTGCACATGTCCAAGAGGGCAGCCAACAGGAAGGCAAGGTAAGACCTTGACAGTACCCTCTCCTCAACAGCCCCTCCTCCACGGAGCAAAAAACAGTTTCTGAGGAAAGCGAGCGTGGAAAGCGTGGAGAAGGGCAGGAGCATGAACATCAGTGGAGGGAACCCAGGAGCGCTCCTTAGGACCATAACCCTTCCAGTGCACCAGGTATTGAACCTGACCTTGGAACTGACGAGAATCCAAGATGCTGCTAACCTCCTACTCCTCATGATTGCCCACAGGAATGAGATGAGGGCGAGGGAGTGAAGAAGTATAGCGATCGCAAACCAGTGGCTTCAAAAGTAACACGTGAAAGACATTGGAGATATGCATGCCAGGAGGAAGATCATGGGCATAGGACACCGGGTTCACCTTACGAAGGAAGTGAAAAGGCCAAACAAAACAGAGTGCCAGTTTAGGAGTGGGCACCGTGAGGTTGAGATTACGGGTTAACAACCACAGCCTCTCCCTAACCTTGTACGCAGGAGCAGATAAACGTCTCCGGTCTGCATGGAGCTTCTACCGCTGTGCAGAGACCCGTAAAGACTCTTGAATCTGCACCTAAGAGTAACAAAAATGATCCTCCACAGCCGGGATGTCCTGTCGTGAGAACGACCCAGGCAACACAACGGGTTGGAACCCATAATTGGCCATGAATGGAAACATTCCGGAAGACAAGTTGATAGCAGAGTTACAAGCAAACTCTGCCCAGGGAAGCAGATTAACCCAATTGTTCTGATGGTCAGAGATATAGCAGTGAAGAAAATGCTCCAGAGCTTGGTTGGAACGCTCAGCGGCACCATTGAACTGCGGATGGTAGGCTGAGGAAAAAGAGAGTTGAATACCCAACTGGGAGAAAGAGGCTCTCCAGAACCTAGAGACAAACTGGCTCCCATGGTCCGAGACAATCTCCTTAGACAACCCGTGTAAGCAGAAAACCTCCCTGTCAAACACCGAGGCAAGTTCCTGAGCAGTAGGCAGCCCCTTAAATGAAACACAGTGGCACATTTTGGAGAACTGGTCGACAACCATGCGGATAAGCATGTAACCTTGAGACGTGGGAAGTTCCACAATAAAATCATTGGCCAGATGAGATCAGGGATGCTCTCCATTGGGAATGGGATGCAGTAGGCCCAAGGGAAGGTGCCACAGGGATCTGTTCCAGGCACAGAACGAATGAGCAGCCACATACGCAGGAATATAAATGAAGAGAGATGGCCACCAGAACTGACAGGAAATAGCCCAGGACAATTGGTTCTTACCAGGATGACCATCAGTCTTGGAATAGTGGTACGTGTGCAACAGTATGATGCGCAGCCCCTCAGGTACAAAACTTTTGCCAGCAGGTCTCTCTGTGAGAGCATCAGTTTGGGCAGCCAAGATCTGTTCTCCAAGAGGAGAGGTTAAGTTGGTGCGGATGGTAACCAGGATATGATCCGAAGGTATGACCGGAAGTCCTCCCTGGAAAACTCAGAATATTAGCGAGACAAGGCATCAGCTTTAACATTCTTGGAACCGGGCAAATAGGAGACCACATAGTTAAAACGAGACAAGAATAAGGCCCATCTGGCCTGACGGGGTGTGAGCCTCTTGGCCTCCGTGAGATAAGTCATATTCTTATGATCGGTGAGAAAGTGAACAGGAATCAAAGAACCCTCAAGCAAGTGTCTCCACTCCTTGAGAGCCAGGATAATGGCCAAGAACTCTCTGTCTCCAATCTCGTTATTGCATTCAGCTGGAAACAGCTTCTTGGAGTAGAACCCACAAGGAAGAAAGGGTTCATCAGGTGTCCGACACTGAGACAGGAGGGTGCCTACTCCCATCTCAGATGCATCCACCTCTGGGACAAAGGGCAAACCAGGATTGGGATGAGACAGAATGGGACCCAAAGCAAAAGCAGACTTGAGGGCCTCGAAAGCTTGGGTGGCAGCAGGCGTCCAATTGTGGGGATCGTTGCCCTTCTTAGTCAGGTCTGAGATAGGTTTGGCCAAAGAGGAAAAGTTCCTAATAAATTTCCGATAATAGTTGGCAAACCCAAGGAAATGCTGAATGGAGTAGAGACCACTAGGGGGAGGCCATTGTAGAATAGCCGAAACCTTCTGAGGCTCCATGGAGAACCCTTCAGCAGAAATGCTGTAGCCCAAGAAGGCTACCTGAGACAGGTGGAATTCCCATTTCCCAAGCTTACAGAAAAGCCCATTCTCACGCAACCGTTGCAGCACTCATCTGACATCCAGGTAGTGTGACTCAATGGAGTCTGAGTAAATCAAGATGTCGTCCAAATAGACTACCACGCATTGCTGCCACATATCACGAAAGACATTATTGATGAACTTCTGGAAGACAGCGGGCGCATTGCACAAGCCAAAGGGCAACACTAGATATTCGTAATGACCAGTTCTGGTATTAAACGCCGTCTTCCACTTATTGCCCTCCTTGATCCTTACAACTTTATACACGGCCCTTAGGTCAAGCTTTGTAAAGACCGTTGCTCCTTTGAGGCAATTCAGTAATCAACAGAATTGGGTATGCATTCTTGACCGTGATGCAATTGAGGCCCCTATAATCAATGCAAAGTCTCAACTCACCCCCTTCTTCTTTATGAAGAAAAAACCAGCACCCGCTGGAGAAGAGGACTTGCAAATGTCCTCCTGGGCAAGCGCATCAGCCACGTACTCCTCCCTGGCCTTATTTTCCACAACTGAGAGAGGATAAACCTTGCCATGAGGGAGAATGGCACCAGGTTGCAATTCTATGGCACAATTGTACGGACGATGAGGAGGAAGAGTACCAGCGCACACCTTGTCAAAAACATCTTGATACTCATGATATTCAGTAGGCAACACTGAATCCGAGGAGGTAAAAAATGTACATTAACTGGCCCATTTATACAAACAGCTGATCTCAACCAACTGCCATTCAAAGGTTTAGATGTGTTTCTGAAGCCAAGGGTACCCCAAAACAACAGAGTAGTGTGAGGACGATATAACTTGGAAACAGGTTGCCTCCCTGTGAACAGCCCCTATCACCATGTGAACTGGAACAGTCTCGTGGGTAACCCGCGAACATGCTGCCCAGGAGAGGACAACTGTGATTAGCATTTTTTCTTTACGGGAAACCGGGGGCGAGGAAATTCCACCTAAGATCTGCTCCCAACATGACCCTAGGTGTGAGCGTTTAGAATAGGACAAGATTTCAGGAAATGCCCACCAAGGCCGCAATACAGGCACAGGCCCACCTTCCTCCTAAAGGCCTGCTCAGCCTCGGAAAGGCAAGTGAACCCCAGCTGCATGGGTTCACAGCCAGACGCACCAATCCAAGGAGGTGTGGGAGGGAGGAATGGGTGGGGAAGAAAACGTAGGAGCCAATCTGGTAGGAGGCCTCCGCAGATGCTCCTTTAACAATGGTCTCTCCCTGAGCCTGGTATGGATCAAAATCAGGAAAGATTTCGGAGCCTCAAGCTCCTCAGGGAGCTCCTTGGCCTTAATCTCATGCTTCATTGCATCGGAGAGACCATGAGAGAAGATAGCCACCAGAGCCTCATTATTCCAGCCCACCTCTTCTGCCAGGGTACGAAATTCTATGGCGTACTCGGCAATGGTTCATATATCCTGTTAAATGGACAGGAGCAGCTTAGCAGCAGAGGTAGAGCGAGCATGCACATTGAATACACTACAAAAGGAGGCAACAAAACTTGGGTAATCGAGTATCACAGGATTATTGTTCTCCCATAAGGGCTTTGCTCAGGCCAAGGCCTGGTCCAGGAGCAGTGACATTAGGAAGCCCACCTTGGACCTGTCAGAGGGAAATGCCTGAGGAACCATCTCAAAATAAATGCCAACTTGGGGAGCGTAGGAGCACCTGCATCGTCAGGATTCATGGCCCTTGTGTACTGTCAGGGTGCCAGGAAACCAGACCACAGAAAGATGCAAGTAAAATAAAGCAGTTATTTAGGGCAACAACAATAGACGCACAGCAAGAGTGAGGAGCAAAATCAGGAACACCCGGGGTCAAGTCCAGAAGCAGGTAGTCATCCAAGCCAGAATCAAATCTAGAAGAGGCATCTAAGCCGGGGTCGAGTCCAGTAGCGGGTAGACTGCTGATGCCAGATCGTCTGCCCATGCGGGGTCGTCTGCCAATGCAGAATTGAGAGCCAGGAAAGTCGTGAATCATACCAGGCCACATGCCCTCAATAGGGGGAGTGGGTGCTTTGGGGCAGGGAAGGCTCTGGCCCCCCACCCCACAAGCACCTTGTCAGTGGCTGTGGGGGTCTGCAGGTAGGGGGCTTATTGGAATCTGGAAGCCCCCTTTAACAAGGGGGTCCCTTGCCCCTTACAGTTTTTGACAATTCCTTTATTAAAAAATAAAAAAAGTGTCCCCTGATGTTAATCCATCCTCAATCATGCCCTCCTGCCACACTGCCGCACCCGCCCTGAAAAAAAATAAAATAAAAGCTCTGCCTGCGAGGGACGGCTGACTGCCGAATGCCTCCTCCGCTGTTTGACAGTTCTTATATAGGTAAGGGCGGTTCCACCTGGCAACATCACCTGGTGGCATCGCCACCCCATGTGACATCACAAACCGATGCATGCTGGGTCGGAGGCATGCAGCGGTCAGGCATCCTTGTGAGCAGAGCTTTTTTTTTGGGTGTGGTGGCGGTGTTATGGACGATGGATTTACATTGGGGGGGGGGGGACACTTTTTTTTATTTCATTTAAAGGAATTGTCAAAAACTGTCTCTTTGTTTTTATTACTTTTTGACACCTTTTTGGTGAATGGGTAGGAGTACCCTGCACCCCATAGTCATTCACATAGGGAGGAGGATGGGGATCTGGGGGCCTGGTATGGACTGGGGGTGGACCCCACTTTGTTTTTTTAACAGTTTGCATGTTCTCCCTGCGCCTGTGTGGGTTTCCTCTGGGTACTCCGGTTTCCTTCCACCTCCAAAGACACGCTGATAGGTTATTTGTATCCTGTATAAATTGGCCCTGGTATGTGTATAAATGTGAGTTAGGGACCTTAGATTGTAAGGCAGGGCAGGGACTGATGTGAATGTACAATGTATATGTAAAGCATTGTGTAAATCGACAGCGCTATATAAGTAACTGAAATAAATAAATAACATAAATAAATTGCCAACAATGGTATTGTATTTCCAGCAATTTAAATGTAATTTCATTCATTTTTCTTTTGTTTTTAGAAATATAATTTTTGCTGCAGCATGTGGTTCTATATATGCTACAGATGGTATGCATGGGTGGGCAACACTGTTTTTTTCTTCATAGTTTTTAATCGTCTGCATTTTTTTTTAACATTCACCTGTCAGTGGGAGACCCTCTGACAACTCATGAGTTGTCCATTGTTAAAGACTCAGCAGCCGGCTTCCCAGCCTGTTCCTTAGCAACCAGTTCAATGCAGTAGATTACTGCATGAAAAATTGTGGTAATTGCAGCTAAATCGAACAAATACTGCATTTAGGTTTTAACGCAAAATTCTTAGTGAATATGCTTGGATACAGCACTCTGTGAACAGCCAGCTTCATTAGCAATGACCTTTTGTGACTTAACTTCCTTGTGGACAGTGTTTTCTGGACAACTGTCAAGTCAGCAGTCTTCCTCATGATTGTGTAACCTACGGAACCAGACTGAGAGACCATTTAAAAGTGCAGGAAACCGTTACAGGTGTTTTGAGTTAATTAGCTGATTAGAGTATGACACCATGAGTCTCCAATATTGAACTTTTTCACAATATTCTAATTTTCTGAGATATTGAATTTTTAAGCCATAATCATCAAAATTAAAAGGGAGAAATGCCTAAGATATATAACTGTGTGTGTAATAAATCTATATAATAAGAGTTTCACTGTTTTAATTGAATTGCTGAAATAAAATAACTTTTTGATAATATTCTAATTTTTTGAGATGCATCTGTAAGTCTTGACTATTCTAACAGTGTGATCTACCTGCCATAATTCCCAACATTGCTTTTGCCCACATATAAGTTTTGGATGTTCCAGCCCACTTTTATGTGTTCCAGCTCCTCCTGTTGCTATAAGTAAAATATCCAGCAGAGACAGTCGGAGCCCATCACAATCACCATGGCAGGCGTGCAGAGGGCATAGATCTCACCGAGTTCTCAAACAGAGAAGAAAATATAAGTGTATAACTAAAGTTCTAGCACTAAAAGTAAAATATCCATTTGGGTGGGCTGACCCTTTAGGAATTAGAAATTCTTTACTCAATAAGGGTGATTGTATGTGGTTGTGATTTGCAGTCACTGTTGTTCACTTGCTGTACATTCATTTCTGATAATAACACAATGGAAATCAGATGATATTGTACAGCTCTTGCTTTTCTTCTTTATAGAGGACACACAGGAAGCACGCACTCATAGTTACACCAATCAGCTGGAAAGCAGAAAAATGTAATATAATTATTATTCACATTGACTCGCCAGTGTTAATATACATTAGAGGCTATAATTAAAGCAGGATTACACTAATAAAATAAATCAAATCATGATCCTGGTGTAATCATAATAATAATTACTAATAAATATTAAAACTGATCTCTAAGCAAATATAAAAAGCACACATTAACGTAGCTGTGTAATCATACACCTGCTCAGGGGGCTGCTTCTTCTTTCACTGTCCAGTCACTGGGTGGGGTGAATAGGGGAACTCTAAATGAAAGTTCAACTGCAGCAGAGAAAGATCAGGTCCCCGTTCTTCCAGGCAGTACTATGCTGCAAGGCAAAGCTGTGTAAATCTCAGAGCTGGCTGGACAAAAATACAAAACCTTTGGAAGGAACAACAGACTTGCTTCTAGCCCTTTGCCTGGGGTTCAGCTTTGACCTATGGTAATAGTATTTAGCTTGAGTAATATGCTAAAATGATCATCTAAATCAGGCATGGCCAACCTGCGGCCCAGAACCGCAGGCAATGCGGCCCACTGCCCCCTGACAATTTATTTATTTTTTTTGCTGTTTGCTGGGGAGGAAGGAAGTCGAGTCGGGGGCACGGCCAGAGGCAACCTCGGAGGGGATCATCCACTAGTTATGTTAAATTAGTGCTGGGGGGGGGGCGTGGCAGCACGGGAAGGGCACGGCGGCATTTTATTACTTATATACCTTAACTAATAGTATATATTTTATATGCGGCCCGAGAAAATTTCTCTACACTCAATGTGGCCCAGAGAAGCCAAAAGGTTGGACACCCATGATCTGAATCAAACCACTTCTGTCACTATTTTTAAATTTAAACTAAATCGTTGCTGCTGATTCTCGGATCTGATCTGTCTGATGGAAAACAGACCCCTTGCAGTTACCAATGATGTCAAACCCCTACAATGCAACCTGTAGCCAGAGATCATGTAATTTGTTGGTGACACGATAAAGCTTCGAGCCATGTTTTAATTCACAAAGAGCACAAGATCATTTTGAATTAAAAAATAGTATTTGGTAATACCCTACCAATTCAACTTTTTTTTATTTTTTTATTGGTCCACTGTAATCTTCTGGCTGATGGAAACTTTTTGCTCCCCAACCTCTGTAATTTTGGGCTGTTGCCCTGGTAAATATACAATAGTTTTGATTACTCTTTTTATTCCTTTATTTTTAAAGCGATTGTATCCTCAAAAAAGAAAAAAAAAAACCCTGCAGGACAAAGGCATAATGAGCTAGTATGCATCGCATACTAGCTCATTATGAAATACTTACCTTAAAACGAAGCCCCGATACTGTCGCCCGGACACCGCTGAGGCAGCTGACATGTTCCCTCGGCATCTCTTCCGGGTTCGGCAGCTCTGGCGCTGTGAGTGGCCGGAACCATGATGACATCACTCCCAAGCATGGGCACAGGAGTTCACTTTGCGGCAAGGAGCTCTGAAGGTCCGGCAAGATACGCCGGACCTTCAGAGTGCATGCGCCGCTGGTGTCAGCGGCTGCATGCAGGGCAACTATCTCCTAAATCGTGCAGGTTTAGGAGATATTAATTTTACAGGGGACAGCAAATTTACACTGTTATACAAGCTGTACACTCACTACTTTACATTGTAGCAAAGTGTAATTTCTTTAGTGTTGTCACATGAAAAGATATAATAAAATATTTACAAAAATGTGAGGGGTGTACTCACTTTTGTTTGATACTGTATTTACTCTGCGTAACATTCTTTCACATTATACAAAAAAAAATTGGGCCAGCTTTGCTTTTTTTTTTTTTAATTCATGAAATTGTATTTTTTCCAAAAACATTGTGTTTGAAAGACCGCTGCGCAAATTCATAAATGTGACATAAAATATTGTCACCATTTTATTCTCTAGGGTGTCTGCTAAATATATATATATATATATGTATATATATATATATATATATATATATATATATATATATTATATATTTTTTTCTATATTATATATATTATATATTTTTTTATATTATATATATTTTTTTTTTTTTTTCAAAAAAAGGCTTAGGCATTAAGGGGTTAAAAGTCAGCAGCTACAGTTTTTGTAGTTGCTGACTTTTTTTTTTTTTTTTTGAGGGGAACTGAAGGTCCACTTTAAACTTCATATATGTATACACTGTTATACTGCTTATTGTCCAGCAGGAGGAGCTGTTGTCATTCATTTAATTTCAACTGCAGTCTGGTTTTAAATTATTCAAACTCTCAATTCTATTTCTAATTTAAGAAGCAGTTAAAGATGAAAAAAGTAACCTGAAAGAATCATTTTAGCAAGATGTTACTTTCTGTAATAACTAAATGAATCATTTAATTTTTGACTGTAACACATTTGGTTTAGAACTGATAGGGGACAGGACTGCTGTGTGATCAGGAAAGGTCCCATTTCTCAGTACCTGTATATGGTGATTCCCTTTCAGTTTCAGGCTCCACTGGAGAATACAGTCATTTTTTGGGATAACACGGAGCAAGTGCAGGATTCTGCTAAAGTGTTCCTAACTTTTTTTTATAGTATTCATATTTACCCTGTCTAAAGTCATCAGTAAAATGGTTATCTTCTAACCAGAATTCTAGTTTCTCCTTTTGTGGTCACCAAAATCCTCATACTGCAGAAGTCCTGTAAGGTCCAACCTGAGATGACAGCAATAGGCAAGAATATGGTGTCAAACTAAGTTCAAAGTTGAACCTCAAGAGGTTGTAAACCAGAAAAAATTTTTTTTTTCTTTTTGCAACCTGAAAGAGAAACACATAATGAGCTAGTATGCATACTAGCTCATTATGAAATACTTACCTTAGAATGAGCCCCCGCCGTGCCGCCCGCTTACCTGTATGACGGGCGACATGTCCAGTCGCCCATCTTCCGGGATCGCGGCATCCGGCCATCTGATTGGCCGGAGCCGCGGTGACGTCACTCCCACGCACGTGCGCGGGAGCCGACGGTCACGGCACAGGTCTCTGAAGGAACAGCACCAGCGGCCGTTCCTTCAGAGCGCATGCACCAGTGAAGTCACTGGCTTCATGTAAGGTAAATATCTCCTAAACGGTACATGTTTAGGAGATATTTACAGTACCTATAGGTAAGCCTCATCATAGGCTTACCTATAGGTACAAGTTACAGAGGAGGGTTTACTTCCTCTTTCAGGCAGATGGATATAAAAGACACAGATTATAGCAGCTGTGTAATTCTTATTTCATCATTACATTTTTTTTTTCTTTAAGCAGTGTAAGTACCTAAATATGACCTGGTATCAGCCTCTTGCAGTGCCTGTACAGTAGAACTTGAGTGTGATACGAAGAAGCAGTAAAAGGAGCCAATCAGTTCATGTGATGACAAGAAGCATGTTGATAGGAGGTGAAAGCAGTGTGGCAGAGAGATGAGCTCGTCACTGTGCTGCTTTTCTTTTCACTGTGTTGTCACTGGCTGAGGGTGGATTCAGGATGAGGCTTAGAAGAAGTGAGTAAAATGATGCTGGGCATCAGACTAAGGGCATCTAACTGCAAAAAGTATTGTGTGGGAAGTTTGTGGATTGAAAAGCATGCAAATGTCCAGGTGCATGGACAACTGCCCAGGTGGACAGAAGCTGCCAGAGATAGGGTGGCTGTTATCCCAAACCTATAGACCAATGAGACACGGAATGAACCAAAAGTGGGAAAAAAGCACTGTGCCAAAGCAAAATCATACAAACCCAGCTTTGGGTAATAAAAGCAAACATGTTTATTCCATTGGAAATAAGGATTATGGCATACAGCAGTCATGGAGTAGCCAATTGGTGGACCTGGAAGCCGGAGCTGCATGAATGACAGGGGATCTCCTGGGTGGTAAAGGAAGCCAACTGTACTGCCGGGCAAGATGTAAAGGGATGGCCACGTTCTGGGGGTCCCGAGAAGGGACAGTATTGTAGCCTGATGGGTCAGGAGATCCAAATGTAAATTTCTATATCTACGATGGAGGCAGGCAGGGGACACCAGGGCAGATGGAAGGCGGCCGAGACACCAGGAAGTGTAGGGGGGAAGACATCTCCACCGCCCGGGAATGACGCCACAGCCTGGTGGAAGACAGCTGTGAAGATCCACCAACTATGGGCAGCACCAAGTACAGGAGCCAGTCTGAGGAAGCTGAAGCAAAAAGTTCATTAAGGCAAGCCGACAGCAATGACTACATGTTTCGGTGCGTGACCCCTTCTTCAGGTCATGAAGCTTCTCACTTTTGGTTCATGTGGATTCAAGGGGACTGGACAGCGAATGGAGAAGCAGCACAGTGATGAACTCATTTCTTTCCCTCTGCTTTCTCCGCCTATCAGCATGCTTCTTGTCAGCACATGTATTAATTGGTTCTTTGTGCTGCTTCTTCTTCTCACACTCCAGCCCTGCTGTACAAGGAGTGCAAGAGGCTGATACCAGGTTAAATGATCCGAGCTGCATTCATTTGTGTATTTTATGTCTACCCAGTGTTTAGCTTTTAGCCCATGGGTTACCAGAAACATAAGTACAGAGCCTACTGTTTTAAAGCCTTGGCATTGTGTACAAGCTTCCCTGGAGTGGCAGAGTCACTTTAAGTGCTTCTGCATTAACGCATCTGAGAACCATGTGCAAGTGTTCTAGCATTTTTCCCTCATAGAGTTCTTTATTTTTCTTAATTTTAGAAAACATAGGAAGAGATTATACCTGGAAACAAGCAATGCCTATGGAGATTGCTCCGATCAACAGCAGATGTTCCTGGATAAACTTTTCCAGTCTGGTCATACATCCTCCCTAAAATTACGAAGAAAAATACAGATAATTGCAAACATTTGAGGACCACTTCTTACAATTATATAGCTTCTCCATGCAAAATTATTTCAAAAGGGCAACTATAAGTAGTAATATTATATTTAATGCGCCCTAAGGCTTTTTAGTATCATAAAGAAGAACTTAAAAGACCAAATTGACTTTTGGTTTAAATAAGCAAAATAGTTGCATAAAAAATGCATAAAATCTTAGTTTTGTTTTCTTTAGAAGCCACAGCTAAGGTAGATAAGCCTGTCCTCTGTCAGCATTCTGCAGAGAAAAAACCCTGCTCTCTGTGTGGAAGCAATGGTCAGTCTGCAAAGGTTTGACATACAGTGCCTTGAAAGAGTATTCATACCCCTTTAAATATTCCACATTTTGTCATGTCACAACCAAAAATGTAAATGTCTTTAATTAAGATTTAATGTGATAGGCCAACACAAAGTGGCACATAATTGTGAAGTGGAAGGAAAATGATAAATGGCTTTCAAAATGTTTTATAAATAAATATCTGAAAAGTGCGGTGTGCATTTGTATTCAGCCCCCCTCAATACTTTAGCTCTGGCTGTATGTTTAGGGTCGTAGTCCTGTTGGAAGGTGAACATCCGCCCCAGTCTAAAGTCTTTTCTAGGCTGTAACGGGTTTTCTTCTAAGGTTGCCCTATATTTGGCTCCATCAACTCTGACCAGCTTTCCTGTCCCTGCTGAAGAAAAGCATCCCCACAACATGATGCTGCCACCACCATGGATGGTTTGTTCAGGGTGAGGTGCAGTGTTAGTTTTCTGCCACACATAGCGTTTTACTTTTTGGCCAAAAAGTTTAATTTTAGTCTCATCTGACCAGAGCACCTTCTTCCACATGTTTGTTGTGTCCTCCACATGGCTTCTCGCAAACTGCAAACAGGACTTCTCATGGCTTTCTTTCAACAATGGCTTTCTTCTTGGCACTCTTCCATAAAGGCCAGATTTGTGGAGTGCACGACTAATAGTTGTCCTGTGGACAGATTCTCCCACCTGAGCTGTGGATCTCTGCAGCTCCTCCAGAGTAACCATGGGCCTCTTGGCTACTTCTCTGATTAATGCTCTCCTTGCCCGGCCTGTCAGTTTAGGTGGATGGCCATGTCTTGGTAGGTTTGCAGTTGTGCCATACTCTTTCCATTTCCCGATGATAGATTGAACAGTGCTTCGTGAGATGTTCAAAGCTTGAGATATTTTTTTATAACCTAAGACTGCTTTAATCTTCTCCACAACTTTATCCCTGACCTGTCTGGTGTGTTCCTTGGTCTTCATGATGTGGTTTGTTCACTAAGGTTCTTCTGAGGGCTTCACAGAACAGCTGTGTTTATACTGAGATTAAATTAGATTTACATTTTTGTTGTATCATGACAAAATATTGAAAATTTCAAGGGGTATGAATATTTTTTAAAGGCACCTGCTGAGGCAGAACTAGGGCTCATGCTGCCTGCTGATGAGAGAGCTCTGGTTCAGACTTCTGCAGAGAGACCACTTTAACACAGAGAACAAGAGTCCTTCTCTGCAGTATGCTGGCAGGGAACTAGCTTTTCTATTTAGGCAGTGGCTGCTTTGTGAAGAAACGAACTGTAAGACTTTGTACACATTTTTATGGACCTGGAATATACTTAGCTACTTTCAACAGGAAGTTAAGTTTGGCTTTTAGTATAGTATGGGGGAGAGAAGTGAAGAAACGATACCCAGCTGCTATAGATCGTTCTATAGCTCCATGCACAGTATGAGAGCTGGTATTTTTTTCCTAACAGTATTTTTTCATGAGAGCAGTATTTTTTTTTCAGGTCTTCTCAGCTGCGACACACACAAGATCAAAAATTCTAACTACTCTACATGTATCCAGCAAGTGGTGACATTAGATGGTCTTCACCCTATCTGGCTATGAGCGACTGGATCTGGAAGCAGTCCACTGTCAATGGTTGCACTGACACCTTCTGTTTCAGGCCAATGATTTAAAAAGAACTGAAGCAAGAATATCAGTTTGACAGCCAGGCAGCTAACATTTTCTAAAGAAGATTACGAATGGGTATCCCATATTTTTTCAGCAACTTTTCCTTAACCACTTGCCGACCGGTCACGTTGACCGTACTGCGGCAAAGTGGCTCGTTATCGTCCAGCAACGTAGACCTACGTCGCTGGACTCCTCCCCTTGTGGGCGGCATGCACGCGCCGCCGGAGGCTCGCTCCCACTGTATTCAGTCACAGCGGGAGTCGGGCCAGGGGAGGAGAGGCGGTGATCACCGCCGTTCTTCCCCGATCGTCGGGGATCGAGTGTGGAAATCCGCCTGCTTGTGTAAACAAAGCGGGCGGATCTCCTATGTGACAGGCAGGGACAGATTGCAGGATTCAGCATAGCTGAACCTGCGATCTGTGCCTGTGTCACTCAGTCCCCTACCCCCACACACGTTAGTAAGCACCAGGCATACATTAACCCCTTGATCACCAATAAAAGTTAACCCCTTCCCTGCCAGTGTCATTTTTACAGTAACAGTGCATATTTATAGCACTGATTACTGTAGTAATGTCACTGGTACCCCCAAAAGTGTAAAAAATGTCAGTCAAGGGTCCGATCTGTCCGCCGAAATGTCGCAGTCCCACAAAAAAAAAACGCAGATCGCCGCCATTACTAGTTAAAAAAAAAACAATAAAAATGACATAAATTTCCATTAGTTAGTAGCTGCGATAACTTTTGTGCAAACCAATCAAAATACGCTTATTGCGTTTTTTTTTTTTTACCAAAAATATGTAACAGAAAACAAATTGGCCTAAAATGTTAAAGAATTGTTTATAGCGCAAAAAGTAAAAATCGCACAGGTGATCAAATACCACCAAAAGAAAGTTCTATTTGTGGGGAAAAAAAGGACACAAATTTAATTTGGGTACAGCAATGCACGACCGCGCAATTGTTAAATTAACGCAGTGCCGAATCACAAAATATGGCCTGGTCAGGAATGGGGTAAAAATACGCTCATTGAGAATTTTTTTCTCAAAGACATGTAGCTAAATACATTTTGGCCTAAATATATGACAAAAATTGAATATGTTGGATATTTTTTAACTGTCAAAGTAGAAAAATATTGTTATTTTTTCAAAATTTTCGCATTTTTTTATTAATATCGCAAAAAATAAAAAGCGCAGAGGTGATCAAGTACCACCAAAAGAAAGCTCTGTTTGTGGGAAAAAAAGGACGTAAATTTCGTTTGGGTACGGCGTTGCATGACCGCACAATTGTCCGTTAAATTCGCACAGTGCCGAATCGCAAAAAGTGGCCCAGACGTAAGACAGCAAAATCCTCCGGTGGTAAAGTGATTAAACAGCATGTATGCAACAACCCTTAGTAGATTTATCTTTACTGCTTATAGTAATAAATATAAAGGGTACATGTATCCTGGGGAGAGTATGTTCTTGGCAACTACCTATTGCTACAGCTATCTATGGTTGTAGAGGGTGAATATCATTCTCCTTACCTCTACTCTGTATATATTAGAAGGGTGGTCTCGTCTCCCGCACTCTGCAGTCATCGTTTTACAGCAGCTATCTGGGACAATGTTTTCGCTGTTATTGGCTGTAATCACATATAAGCTGTACCTCCAGTCTTCATAACTGTTGCTGCCACAACACCTAAACTGAGGCACACAGGACAGAAGAGACACGTTCAGTACTAGCGCAATGCTGAAAAGACCTTTTACTAATTCCTCGATGAGCTTGCAGTTGATATGCTCCCAGCTCAGCTGTGAATTGGACCTGTTTAACTGGAAGTTAAAGTGTTATTAAACACTCCCAACGAAAGAGATGTGAATGTACAGTATGAAAAGTGCTGTGTAAGCCCCGGTTCACACTAGGGCGACCTGTGAGGCGACCTGGTCGCCTCACAGGTCGCCGCAGGTCGCCTCCCATAGGGAAGCTGCGGAACCGTTCTAATAGGAGCGACACAAGTCGCTCCGACCTAGAAAAAGGGTCCGGAGCTTCTTTGGGGCGACCAGGAGGCGACCGCCATAGACTTCAATGTTATGAAGTCCGTGGCGGCCGCTCCGAGGTCGCGGCGCGCTGCTCGCACCGCGATCTCGGAGGTCGCCCCGGGAAGTAGCGTCGCATGTATGTGAACCGGTGCTAAATTGTCAGTGCTATATAAACTGTAATAAAAAAACCACATAAATATTATTCAGCAGAATACTTTTGCACGTTTGTTCTAGGTCTCACAGGCTGCAGGCTCAACTACTTCTGCCTGCCTTCTAGTGGATTCTAGAATGTAGTGGGCTGGAAGAGGCAGGCCCTGGGCTTGAGTATGTATGTAGCATCAGCCACTACCTGGGGGGTGGGAGTGCCTAGTAGAGGGCTGAGAGGGGTTTAAATAATATGAGGACTGGAACAGCAGCGTTTTTATGCAGGAGAAGATCCTAGCCTGCAGGCCTGCTGCCCTTCTGGGCAGAATATCTGCAGCATGCAGGAGTTAATTGAGGACCCAGCTCGGGGAGAGTTAGGGGGCCCATCATCTGGAACCAATGAGGTCCCAGGCCAATGGGAGCTGAGGAGTCTATTTTCTGAAAGCAGTCAAAGCCAAATCAAGGGGGTTCACTGAGGACCTGTGCTTGAAATTCACAAGTGAAGTGTCTAGCCCATATTGGACAGGAGATATCTAACTATCGAGGTAAGTAAAGGCCTGGAAGTAGGATCCTAGTGACTGTTTGCTATTTTATCCCTTTGAGTGACTTCTTTAGTTTTACTGAATTGGGAAATGCCCTGCTGGGAGTCCCAGGATTGCTTGTGTTTTTTAGTTGTTGCCAAGAGCTAGGTTTCTGTGAAGAGAGTCCACTTAATTTGGAGTATCCCAAAGCCCCCCTGCACCCCAACCAAGTTCAACCAGCATTAAGGCTAGGTTCACACTAGCCCCAGCTCACAGCAGGGGGTACTGTGCGTACCTGCTCACCATTTTAGGTGAGAATCAGGCGTGAATTTTTGCCTGAATTTGGACCTGAAACTGAGCCAAAGGTGCACAGGGCCCTTTTCCAGTGCGGACCACGGCCGCCCTGGAGCTGTGTGAACCGGCTCCATTGAGAGCCGGTCACAGTCTCCTGTCATGCTAATTGGGGAAACCTGCATCCAATTCGCATAAGTGTGAACCCAGCCTAAAACATAGAAAAATACTCCAGATGTCCCTGGCTGCTGCAGCACTATTCTTTCTTCTTGGTCTCACTGATGACACAGGCAGCAGTGGGAGCCATAGGTTCCTGCTGCTGTCAGTCAAATCCTGTGAGGAGGGAGCGGGGGGAGGGTTTGTCTATGGATGCACACAGCCCAGCTCTAGAGCATGTGTGTATGGATGCCCTCTTAAAGTGATAATAAAGCAATAATAATTAAAAAAAATAACAAACAGGTTATACTTACCTGCTCTGGGCAGCATTTTTGCACAGTGCAGCCCCGATCCTTCTCTTTCCAGGTCCCCTGGCGGTGCTCCTGGCCCCTCCCTACAGAGGGGGCACCAAAGCAGACTCACCCCCAAGCCGTTGCTCTGCATGTCCATTCAAAAACAGACCTCTGATTTGGCCCCCCCCTCTCTCTCTCATTGGCTCACTGGATATGATTGACAGCAGCCAATGAGAAGGGAGAGACCCACCAAAGGCGAGGCTCCTGTGCCCAATGCTGGAGAAAGATCAGGCTTAGGTAAGCATTAAGGAGGGGGGGGGGGCTGCTGTACAGAGAAGGTTTTTTTACCTTCCTGCATAGAATGAGTCAGTGTTGGGGGGGGGGCAGGGCCATCTTACCGAATGGGCACACTTGGCAGTTGCCTGGGGCCCCACCTGCCCAGCAACGCAGCCCCAGCCAAGCATTAGTCCCAATTCCCTTGTGCATCCCACCGCCGATCTTAGTAGGTGGCAAGCGCCTGTCAGCCCTGCACTGCTGTCAGGCCACTTGGGCCGTGGAGGGGGAGCCCACAACAGCAGGAATACCTGTCCACCTCTACGGAAACAGGCACACACACACAGGACAGTCGAGTCTGACTCCAGTGCGTGTGTGTGTTCACCGGACCCAGCCACCAAACTTGGAAGCTGTCATTAGCCTGGCACTGCTGTACCAGTAAATATAGCCTTATCGATAAGTTGCATTTTTATTCTCATGGGTGATTGTGCAGGCAGGGCCCCAGTGCACTGCATTGCCCGGGGCCCTTTAATGCTCTTAAGATGGCACTGGGGGGGGTGCCTCCTGCTGCGCTATTGAATTCTGCCAGAAGGGGGTGCGGGGAGCATTCCCGATTCACGAAATACAATGGTTTTAGCCGCTGGCAGTAACCGTATGTAGAAAAATCCTGCAAGCTGGTTGTATGCAAGTTCATTGATTGATCCACTTGGGTACAATCAGCCTGCCAATTCATTGATCGAAATTTGGCCAGTCCCTGCTGAACCAGCTGAATTTCTTTTCGTGTATGGCTGACTTTAGAAGCTTACTTGGAGGCAAGAAGGAGCAGACAGCACTGACAGGGAACTCCAGAAGGGGAGGTAAAAACCGCTTTATACAATAACATTGCACAAAACATGTAAGTTTGACATCTTTTTATTTAAATTATAAAAAAAAACTTTACCTTCAGTATTACTTTAAGGATGTATTATACCTGAAAAAAAAATACTGTGCTTGGTTTTATGGTGGATGTAAATACTTCAGTGAAAAAATAAGAGGGTTTATGATACCAGAACAAAATAATGGACCAGTAGAGATGCCACAAGTACATGCATTAAAAAAATCAACTTATAAAAAAGAATTGTGAAAGTATCATGAAATTGTCTTGTAAAATCAGGTCACATGATGATGAGCTGCTGCTCCGAGCTCGGAGTATACCATTGCTTACGGTTATAACAAATGAGGGCTGTAAACTTCTGACACTGAAAGGCTGGCTGTGTTTTAAAAAGCTGGACTCCAGGCAAATAGCTAAATACGGAAATAAAAAAACATATATGGGAGCTAAAAGATTTTTATTTCTGTGCATCCAGTCCTGTAGCTAAAAAATATTTTCTTCTCTGCAGCTTTAGTCACATTACGTATGTGTAATGAAGTGTGTCCCAAGATGTGCAGGTTGCTGGATCCTGTAGAAATCTTCACTGCGGGGCTGCCCTGTCCTCATCCTGCTACTGAGCTTCTAGTTCTGTGGCGGTTAACAGCTTCGGGTCTCCCCGGGCTCAGCCACACTAAAGATGATATGACAGACCTCCTCCTCAACTGAGAAAAGTTATTTCACTGATTACATTGCCAGTAAGGCTGGCCATACATGTTCAATTTTCTTGCACAATTTTCTGTTAGATTTACCAAATACCATATATGAGGTCAAAACTAAACAACACTTTTATCCAAGTAGGAAGGCATTTGTACTACATAGTTAAAGGTAAATCCAACTAAAATTGTACAGAAAATTGTAGGAAAATTGTATAATGTATGACCAGCCTAAAAAAATCTGTGAATAGGGGAGAGTCTGATCAATCACACAAGCCCCCTCCCAGATTCACAGATTGTGTAATATGCAGTGTAATCAGTGAAGGAGAGGGCATGTCGCTATCAGATTATCTTTAGTGCAACTTAGCCTGGAGACCCAAAACTGGTAACTCCCACAGCGCCAGAAGCTCAGCAGCAGGAAGAGTACAGGCAGCCCTGCAAATCTTTCTAGAGAATCCAGCAGCTGGCCCATCCTGGTGCAAACTTTACTACAGACAAGTAATATAAAAAAATAAGTTGTTGTGTCATGGCAATGCAATGGCGCCAAAAATACTCTACAGTGGCTGGTGCTTCTTGCCATCAGTTGGCTCACTCAAAAGTATTTTTTTTGTCATTTCTATGGGGATCTCAAACGCCTAGGTACAAATACATTACCCTTACTAGACCAGTTGATAGGGGGGGGGGTTGTCATGCCCGACTGCTTCAAATATTTCTTGGCGATGCAGCTTATTGGGACCCACTGGTACCTGCAGCCCAATCTAACTAGCCCCTCGATAGTTCTAGAGACGGCAATAGTGCAGTTCCTATAGGCCCTACAGCACCTCCTATTTAAGGGACCAAGATCTCCTCATCCTTTTACTCCCTCCATGTACACCACCATTCAGGCATTGAAAGTGGGGGCAGCTTTAGAATCCCTCCCTCATACCAGTATGTCCCCTCACACCGCTCTCTGGCTTAATCCTACGCTCTCACACTTTTATTATCCCTGAACCACAAGCCTGGGCGAAATACAAAATTAAAATATTTAAGCATAGTGTAAGTAATTCAGGCTTATCTCCCTCGAATATTCTCCAGTCTAAATTTAATCTACCCGCACATTACCACTTTAGGTATCTTCAGGTATCACATGCCTTTAGATGTAAATTTTTGGGTCAACCAATTTCCCTATCCTGTTCAGATTTGGAAGCTATTCTACGCGTTCCAGGTCTAGAGAAGCCCACCTCTCAATTGTATGGATACCTATCTGTGGCGGCTAGTCCCGACTTATCCTCTCTATGCCCAAAATGAACTGTAGATATCCCGGGACTAGATGATGACGACGACTTGAAGGAGATCTGGGACTTTCCCTTTTCCTCTCTAGTCTCTGCCAAAGATAAAATGGTACAATTTAAAATGCTACACAGAGCATACTATACTCCGCGCAGGCTCCACAAGATGTCTGCCTCACAATCTCCAGCTTGCTGGAGATGCTCACACCAACCTGGAGACTTCTTCCACATCTTTTGGACCTGTCCGGGTGTAGTATGATATTGGTATGAGGTTCTAGAGGTGATTAGTCACATAACACATATCACTGTACCATTTGAACCAAAATACTGTTTGTTTGGGCTGGTGGAGCATCTGGTGGTGATGGTAGCAAAGAAAACCTTGGTCAACCCCCTATTTTATACCCAATAACGATGTGTTGGAAACAAGCATCCTCCCCACAGTGTCCCTTTTTAGATGCAGCTGGTCAACTCTAGTTTGCCTTTCTATAAGGCTACCTATGCCAATAGAGGGTGCCCCCGTAAATTAAAAAAAGTCTGGTCCTGTTGCATAGAAGACACATCTACAGCGGTGGCAGCGGCTGAAGACACTCATTAGAACATTAGCCCTGATGCAGTGAATTGCCTTATGTAGCAATAACCAGTATTCTTTAAGTTCACTCTTTACGATGCTGAGCCTTATGTACCTGAGTGAATCCCACTCTCCTTTATGGGGTTGTTTTTGATTTTTGTTTTTTCTAGTATGTTTTCTGTTTTTCTTGTTTCTTGTCTTGCCTTTGATTTGTTTTTCTCTAGGGCTTACCACCCTGTGTGGGCACATGTTGTATGTTGAACAGAAACTCAATAAAAAGATTTTTCAAAAAACAATAGAATGACACAGGGAAAAAGTTCTCTTAGATTTTAGGCTCTAACGAGCAGGGCCCTCTAATTCCTCCTGTATTGAATTGTATTGTAACTTTAGTGTCTGCCCTAACATTATAAAGTGCTGCACAAACTGTTGGCGCTATATAAATTCTGTATAATATTAATAATAATAATATTGAACACGCTAACTGAAATGTATTTAACCTGCTGCCATCCGCGCTACAGCCTATATACGGCTGCAGCGCGGACTCGAATTTTCGGGAGGCCGTTTTTAAACGGCCTCCCAGTGACACGCCCCCCGCGCGCTCCCGCGAGCGCGCTTCGGGGAGAATCTGTGTCGGCCGTGTCCCTTGGACACAGCCGATCACAGATCGTGGTGAATGACCAATCACAGCGGCCATTCACCACGTGATCGGGCCGTCCAATGAGCGATGATCTCATATGTAAACATATGAGATCATCTCTCATCGCCGGCGCTCCTTCCTCACACAGAGCCTGCGTGTGAGGAAGGAGGGAGAGCTGCACAGCGCCGGGGACACAGAAAAAAGTAATCAGGGCACCGATCACCAGTGCCCTGATTACTAGAGGTACACCAAACACACCTTCAATGCCCACAGTGCCCACCATCAGTGCCCCCCATCAGTGCACACAATCAGTGCCCATAGTGCTGCCAGTCAGGGCCCATCAGTGCCCGCTCATCTAGGCACTGATGAGCACTGACTGGCAGCACTATGGGCACTGAGTGTGGGCACTGATGGTGCTGCCCATCAGTGCTCATCAGTGCCGCCCATCAGTGCTCATCAGTGCCACCCGCCAGTGCCCATCAGTGCCACCCACCAGTGCCCATCAGTGCCGCCCGCCAGTGCTCATCAGTGCCGCCCACCAGTGCCCATCAGTGTCGCCCGCCAGTGCCCATCAGTGCTGCCCATCAGTGCCACCTCTCAGTGCCCGTCAGTGCCACCTCTCAGTGCCCAGCAGTGCCACCTCTCAGTGCCCAGCAGTGCCGCCTATCAGTGCTCATCAGTGCCGCCTATCAGTGCTCATCAGTGCGGCATATTAGTACCTCCTCATCAGTGCCACCTCATCAGTGCCCATAAGTGCCACCTCAGCAGTGCCCATAAGTGCCACCTCATCAGTGCCCATCAGTGCAGCCTATCAGTGCCCATCAGTGCCGCCTCATCAGCGCACATCAGTGAAGGAGAAAAATGTATTTATTTTCAAAATTTACTCGCACAAAATAAGAAAAACTTTTTTTTTCAAAATTTTCTGTCTTTTTTTTTTTTTTGTAAAAAATAAAAAACCCAGAGATGATTAAATGCCACCAAAAGAAAGCTCTAGTTGTGTGAAAAAAATGATAAAAATTTTATATGGGTACAATGTAGCATGACCGCGCAATTGTCATTCAAAGTGTGAGAGCGCTGAAAGCTGAAAATTGGTCTGGATGGGAAGGGGGTTTAAGTGCACAGAAGGCAAGTAGTTAATACTTGGTACAAAATCCTTTGTTGGTAATGACAGCTTTAAGACGCCTCCCGTATGGAGAAACTAGTCGCATGCATTCTTCAGGTGTGATTTTGACCAATTCTTCCTCACAAGCCGCCTTCAAATCTTGAATTTTTCGTGGGCCTCTTCTATGAACTTTGATCTTTAGTTCTTTCTATAGATTTCTATTGGATTCAAGCCAGGTGATTGGCTGGACCATTCTAGCAGCTTTATTTTCATTCTTTGAATCCAATTAAGAGTTTCCTTGGCTTTGTGTTTGGGATCATTGTCTTGCTGAAATATCCACCCTCATTTTATCTTCATCGTTCTGGTAGATGGCAGCGGATTTTTATCAAGAATGTCTTGGTACATTTTTCCTTTCATCCTTGCTTCAAAGATATGAAGTATGCCAGTACCGTATGCTGAAAAACAGCCCTACACCATGATGTTCCGACCTCCAAACTTCACAGTTGGTATGGTGTTTTTGGGGTGAGGTGCAGTGCCATTTGACCTACAAACATGACATCCAAAGAGTTACATTTTGGTCTAATTTGACCAGACTATATTCTCCCAGTATTTCATAGGCTTGTCTAAATGTTTTGCAGCAAACTTTACACAAGCTTCAACATGCTTTTTCTTCAGCAACTAAGTCTTGCTTGGTGAGTGTGCATACAGGCCATGGCGGTTGAGTGATATACTTTTTTACCAGTCTTTTTGAAGCTCTCCACAAGTGGTCCTTGGCTCTTGGACAACTCTTCTGATAATTCTTTTCACTCCTCTGTCAGAAATCTTGCAAGGAGCACTTAGCCATAAACGGTTTATGGTGAAAAGATGTTCTTTCCACTTCTGGATTATGTTGGGAAGGTCTTGAGAGAGCCCTTTGCTTTTACCCATCATGAGATGTTTCTTGTCTAAAGGGCCATACACACTATCAGATTATCTGAAGACTTTTTCCTTCAGATTTACCTTTTCTATGTAGCGCAAGGGCCTGCCGGATTGCATACAAATTGAAAGTGTTTAGGTTTGACCTCATATTATATGGTTTTGGTAAGTCTACAGACAAAAGTCTTCAGATAATCTGATAGTGTGTATGGCCCATAACACATTGGTAATGAGACCATCAGATTCAACCAGCTGATGTTAAATTGCACTGACAAGGAGCAGGATTGCTTTCAAATTAGTGATATATTTCAGCTGGTGTCTTGCCTTTTTTCATGTGTTCAATACTTTTTCCCTGTGTCATTCCATTTTATTACACATAACTTAATTTCTGAACTTATTTACTTTGGATTCTATGGATTACATGGGTTGCAGTGGGGACTAGAGGAGCAGAACTAATGGGTCCACTTCACCTGCCAGCTGTACACCATGCTTACACATGTGGATCACCAATCAAGATACAAAGAATACAACCTCTTATTGGACTGCACACTTTACTGATGTGCGAGTGCAATCTCTGACAAATGTGTGATAATTTTACTTCATATTCCAGTTACAATAAAAGGTTTAACTGCACTAGGGTTGCACTTCCCTCTGTTACTTTATAACTGATCTCAGTACATCAATATAAGCAGAAAAAAAAAAAAAAAAACACTTACATCCTGTTGCAGATGGTCAATGGCATATGTGACATCATTCTTCCCCGGCTGTGCATAATTATTTATAATGGTCTCGTTAAGACTCTCTTTTAATTCTTCACTTATCTGTATAATGGAGAGAAATCTGGTATTATAACATAAGGCGTATTTGTAAGCTAAAGCAGTGCAAGGGGCAGAGATTGTGCTCTAAGGGTAGTAATACATAGTAAATGAGATTTCAAGCCTTAGTGTATGCCTAAAGTCAACTAGATTTCAAGTTTATAGTGAATCTGTGTCAAAATGATGCACACGTAAGTATCTACAAAGTCTGAACTAATAGTAAAAGCAATTGAAAATAAGGCCTCACACATCCTTGTATCTATAAGCATTGCAGAGAAAATGAAAGTGGATGACAAGCTTACACCTAACTAGCCCTAATGTGGTAGCAAACTGTTACACCACTTGTACCTACAGGTAAGCCTATAAAAAGGCTTACCTGTAGGTACTTTGAATATCTCCTAAACCTGCACAATTTCTAATATCTCCTAAACCCGCACCTGCACAAACCTTCAGAGCCCGTGCCGTAAATGGCGGCTCCTGCGCTCATGACCAGGCGTGAGGTCATCATGCACCCGGCCACTCATATAGCAGGAGGCCGCGAAGCTGGAAGGAAGACCAGGGAAGGATGTCAGCCCTCTGAGCGGTGACATTACGGCACTGGAGGGCTTTATTCTAAGGTAAGTCTCTCATAATGTGCTAGTATGCAGTGCTTACTAGCATATTATGACATTGTCTTACAGGGAAATTTTTTTTAAACCACATGTGGTTTATTACTGCTTTAAAACTGTCCTCTCTCTCCTAACACCTATGCTAACCTATCTGAGTAAAAAAGATCTGAATCCCCGCTGTGAGTCAGCAAGACTTCAAGAGTGAATGCATGTGTTGCACTCTGGTCAAACAGAAGCCTAAATAAGGGTCAAAAATAGCTTGACCTTTTGATTTATATAACCTATGGCATGTATAATACAATAGTGCCATCTAGAAGTTGAATCGAGAAATGTTTCACCCATAAAAAATGAATGTAAAGGAAGTAGTGGGAAGGAGCCACATCCATGTGGGAATGGTTAAACTTTCTAAATAACAGGCCAGCAACATAAGCTGAATGGAGGACTCCATAACAACATAGCAACAAGGAAGGTCTGTGCCAGAGGGGACTTTACAGGACCAAAGGAGAGATTGCACCTGGGGATTTCCTGCAATCGCTTGTAGAGTACAGCCTGGGTTCCTAAATGCCTATGGAGATCATGACACTAACCTGAATACCCTGAGCTAAGTGTATTCCTACTGTACATACTTTATGTAACATGTGCATGTGCTGTATGTATATCTGTCTGTCTTGTATAGTTCTCTTATAATTGTAAATAGTTTGTATGTACAGTATTTGTGTTTAGTAAACAACATTAATACATGACAGAAACATTTTTATGCTTCCTTGCTTTACCGAAAGTGACCTTAACAAACACAAAGCAAAACAGCGTCGTCAACGAATGGGCCATGGATGACATCATTGCTCCAGGCTTTACTAGCTATTGTCAGAGTGCTCTCTCCTCTCTCCTGCAGTTGACACATGGGAGCTGGAACATATGAACAGACCAGAGAGGCCTGAAAATGATAAGTATATACATCCTACTTACACTGATTAGTAAGTATAGGTGTTAGGAGGGGAGAATTTTATGGCTGGAATTCCAATTCAAAGCTGAAGTTTATTCTTCGTATACAGTGTTTGCCTTTCCTGCTACCCCCTGTGATGTGCTGCACTGCAAGTGAGGGAGCTGTGTTGCCTTGGTCCATTTGCGACCATTAAATAAACAGCACCACAACAAGTTAATGCACATAACATGCGTAAGATGTCAGTGTGACAATGTGCCCATGACCATAACATACTGATTCAAAGAGGTGTGAATGGACCTCCTGGTTACATAATTAGGCCTCATCAAGCAGTAATAAAGTCCTCCCTTACAGGACTCCACCTGTTCCTTCCCGCCATGAATACTGCATGGATGTTGATGGTGCATTAATTTCCAACATGATGGAATGACACAAGCGAGGGTTAGAGCTAAGAACACAATATTCTCATCTAACATCAAGGATAGTATCAAAATACATGTACACTTACTGTTTCATAGTATATATATGCCAGGACACCAGCTGCAAGTTCGGCTGTATAGACTGAAATAAGAATGACCAAATACTGAAAGAGAAAAAAAGAAAATACATTTTAGAATAAATATTGCCAAAGCTGAACTCCTATCAGACACAATATTTCACTAGCTTGTGCTCCAAGAAAAAAATCTTACTCCCTCAAGAGCCGACGCTCTCTTTTGCTCTGGAAATGTGCCCAGGCCCTTGATGTCTTCTCGTAAGATAAGGACCTTTGGACCTGCATTGAACGTGATGACTTCAGAGTAGGGGGCAGCCGCAGGACTGGACTGGAATGATGGGTTAGGAGTTATTTTGGCTCTGAAGAAGAGGGTTCTCCCTCAAAACGCATCAGCCAGGTATATGCAGATACCATCACATCATCCAGCACCATAGGAAAATCCTGGTAGTCCTGCAGGCGATTGGTTCCAATTTCCTTACATGTGTGCAATTACAGTATCAGGTTTCTTTTTTGAGTACAATGTATGCTACCTTTTTTGGAATTGAATAAACTGTTTTAGTGGTAAAGCACAAGGTTGGTGCGCCCTTCTCTTGTTGTTTTTCAGTGTATTTGGATACCCTTGGTTCTGAGGGGGCAGCAAGACCTTAGGTGATGTGTACTAAGACCACACAAGACCACTTACCTTCTCGTATACCACTTGAGTGCAGGAGAGACACTGCTGTACAGTAGGTATCATAGCAGGGATGCTGACAATGGACCAACAAAACTATTTAAAAGTATTTTTTATCACAAAGTTATATTTGTTGTTTAGAGGAAAGTCTCTGCTTCCCTTACCTTGCCCAATTAACAAAATTTCATTTCTACAATGTGACCAGACAACAAGAGCTGGCTATATATGTAACAACATTTCACAGAGCAGCCTATCTGCGAAATTAATTGTTGAGCTGTATATTGTAACATTATTTAATAAGACAGGGGTTCGGATGAAGGAGATCAAGGATTTCACTGACAACAATTTCCTTATTTATTTTGGATTAAAGTGTCACTTGATGCCCTGTAGAGGTCTATATGTATAGAACAGAATCTAGACAACACAGTCCACCTTAAAAGCAGAAAATATACAAAATGGGAGCAGATAAGTGGTTACTTGTGCAAAAAACAAAGTGGAAAGGTCGCTGTCAGACTGCTATCATGTGAAAGTTTCTTGGGGACAGTTTCCCCAAACTGAGTTTGGCCCACACCTTAGCTCATCCCTACTATGGGGAATTATTATTATTATTTTTTTTTGTAGCATCCTCCTAGGTAGGTGCTAGAAGAGAGTATCGTTTTTGGGTCTTTCTGCTTTCCAGGAAGATTGCCAGGTAAATGTATAGTGCTCTCTATCTACCAGGAAGCAGGATCTATTGTTATGGTCTGCTACAGGTGATCAGGTGCAGCTCAGCTTGTCTGAATGTTTCATACTGGTCCAATAGGGAAGCATATTGGACAGTGGGAGGGAACCTGACATGTGAGGGCACAGGCATTGCTACAGCCCTGGTGATTGTCAGAGGAAAGTGCCTCGATGCATGCTGGATGACTGCATAAATGCCAAGGGCACATTTGTTTGGGATCTTTGACTGGAGTGTGAGGTCCCGGGGGGGGGGGCAGCTGCCCCTTCTCTGTAGAAGCTGCCATGCGGCCTTGGGTAGTCGACCTGAGGGCCTGAAAGTCAGAGATAGGAGCTGAACCCAGATGTCCTGCAGAGCTGACTGGAAAGTAGACACTGATAAGTATCTGATTCTGCCTACAGTGAGCACAGATCTGTGTCATGGGACCTGTCATGTGAGGGCCATCCCTTCAGAAAAAGTGGAAAAGTTAGTGGACGGGTGTCAGTCAAGGGGATGCTAAAGAGTGTCCTGAAGATAAAGTAGTTGCAGGGCCGGTTTTAGACAAAGTGTGGCCCTGGGCAAACCTAAAAGTGGGGCCCCAAATTTTTTTATATTCTACCAAAAATATAGGTGCATTTAATCAATTTAGCCAAATAAAACATACAACTACATGAAAATATGCTTTAATTAAATAACATTAAATAGGATAAATAAAATATGGCCTATGTGGCACGACCGTACGGCATCAATGGATGCGCCGCTCTCCTCACGCAGGCGCACCACGGACTACCAAAGAACCCACGGCGAACTTAGCCGTTTTTTCTTAGAAAGTCACCTATCTCTGCAATAAAATTTCACTATTAAAACTTATTGATACGGACTTTCTCAAACCACTACCATGGAAAATATTTTACAGATGGGTTCAACTGCTGTGAATACGCTGATATTTTGAACCACATCGGATTCCTGGACTGAATCTCCAAATCCATATAGTAAATAACATTTATTCATTTTTTCTTTGGCATGTCCTTTGTCCGAATATCCACCAATTCACTCATTTATCTCACACAGCATATAGTTCCTGTAGCACCTGAAGGAATACTGGGAAGGCACATTCACAAGAAAGTGGATACTGGACATGTATGTAAACAATTCTAGCGAAAATAATTTTTTCCTGCATATACATTAGGTTACTGATTATATCATACCTTAATACTTATAGAATGGGTGACATATCCTTGACAAAGGCCTAACCTTGGCCGAAACGCGTCGGATTACCGATTGGACACCTCCTCTGAACCAATCCCCGTCATTTGATACAGGGAACAGCAGAGCAGGATTGTCCCCCTCAAGAATCTGAAAGTCACTTAATTCTCATGTGTAAACACACTTTACCTTCTCTTCACCAGCACCCAATGGGCCTTTACCCATTCACACTCAAGTGTTTGTATATATTATGTTGTTTTAATAAACTATTATTATCTACTACCATCTATATCCTTTACTCCTGCCCTTAAAATCCCCAACCTGACCTGAGGCATCACAAACTACATACAATTTGTTGGGATGGTGGCAGAAACTACTATAAAACCTCCAATACAAGATCCATAACCTTAAATTTTTAAAATATAACAAAATCAATGCAACTATGAATTTTTCATCGAGAAAAAATCCAGTGTAGACAGTGTAGACAAGGCTTTAAAGAACAATATAACAATGACGTCCGTCTCTGCTGCCTGGCAACAGACGTGATGGCGCACACGTGACGTCAGTTACCAGCAGCCCCCGCGCTGGAGCCTGGGACTGGGGGACGGACGTTCCCAGAGGCAGAGGGGAGGGGGAGCCGGAGCCCGGAGCGGAGGAGAAGGTCAGAGGTGAGGGGAAGGTGGGAGGGGATTTGGGCCCAGCCACAGGCAGCACAGCGCTGCGCAGCGCATTGTATCCGCCCACCGGCACATAGCGGAGCGGAGGCAGCGTGACACTGACAGGGGGCGGCTGGGGGCCCTTTGGAACATGAAGCCGGCTCCTGACAGTGACGGGGCCCCTTTGTAAAATGGAGCTCGCTGCTGACAGTGACACGGGGCCCGGGGCCCCTGGACATTCGGGGCCCTGGGCAGTTTCCCAGGTTGCCCCCCCCCCCCCCCCCGACGCCGGCCCTGAGTAGTTGTATCAAGTCTGCTGCTAAAGAGAGAAAGAAGACTTAATTCTTCCATACAAGTGGCGGTATGGTCAAATTAGTGTGTCTGCTTTCACAAATAATCTGGTGAGGCCAAGTGAGAGTTGTCCGTATCTACTGTGGATAGTTCAGTGGGAGTATCCCACTATTCTCTTTTCCCATCCAAGTTCCATAATAAATATATAAAACCAAATACCCTGGACTGTTAATTAAGTAACAAGCAGAACGGGAGTAAGTAGGGATATGTGAAAGACCTCCAGCAACTGTCTGCAGGTAATCAGAGGGAGGCCTAAGAAGCCAACACCTAGCAAGCCCTACGGGACAGTGCTACATTTTAAAGGCAACTTTTTTTTATTATAAAATCAAGCAAGAAAGAGTACAAACCCAAGCAAACATTGCTTGCATAGAGATGTAATACAGTAAGAAATAATTGTCCATAAAGTACATTGTGAATATCTAACATAGGACCAGAAGCATAATATAGACATGACAAAGTAGAATATATTCCAGATCCAAGAACTATGTCTCAAAAAAATGGAAGACCCAAGATTAGTAGTATTTAAAAAGTGTTTATTTGGTTGCAAGCCATAATACTTTATACTTAAATGTAAGGTTTTGTACCCATAGTTAAGCTTTAAAGGACAATAAGATTGGACAGCCAACTTCTACTGTATGAACAACAATAATCTGTATATGCATGAATCGTCCAGATCTAATAATGGTAAATTAACAGATTGGATTTCTATGTAATTTAATGCTGTATTCTGAGAAGAGCTATGTGTGTCTGGTATCTTATACAGAGGAAGGAATCACAGGGTTCCTAGTTAGGATGAGTGGGATCAGTCTGTGACAGTGGAACTTACCTTCAAAGAACCAGAGTCGGCTTATTGCAAAGGCACCTGCGGTGATAAAAGAGCCACTTGTGGTATATTTAGCTCTCTGCAAGTATAGTTAATCAGGAAATTAAATTTTGCATAATCGAAGAGAAGAGAGCGGTACCCAGGCTGACAAAACAACATCAGAACGTGCAATTATCACCTGTTACATCACTCTTTTTTCCTTTGTATTATCTATTTTTTTTTTTTTATGGAAATGTATTTGATTGTACAGAAAATCACTGCTTTCAGAAATCACATTTAAAAAAGAAAACCAGAACTAAACCTTGGTTAATATAAAAGGAGGAATTAAAGAACCTCTTTGGGGAACTATGTAAAACACCCTTTAGTTCCCATATGCTCTAATTATTCAATTTTGTTATTATAATTACTTGAACTGTGTCACCAAATTCCAGCTAATTTTAATCAGGTTTGAAGTCAGAGTATGTTTCTTAGTCAGACTAAAAAAGTATACTGAGTTAAACCAAAAAGAATGAATTAAAAGCCGCATCCTTAGAACCCCAAAACCCGCAGTTTATCCAGAGTAAATCAATTAAACTGCTACCTTATACACATCATCCAGTTCTCTCCACCACTCCTTTCTATAAACAAAAAATGTTTTAAACATTAGTTCATAGTAGTAGTTGGTGCAACGCTGCCTACAAACCATATCTCCCAGAAGCCAATGCTCTGACATTGCTTTGTGGGGCAGCTCAGGAACAAGGGCGAAGGCCTTTGTGACATCACAACTCAGGTAATCTGGGTTGCATATTGAAGCCCGAATTTACAGAGTTGTAAGTACCACTTGCGATGCTGATAATGTCAAGAATACAAGTCAGAAGTTTGTATTTCCCATGTGTCCAAAACCAAAAAAATGCAGAATCAGCTACTGTGGACATTATTGGGTAGATATTATTCTATTCATAACCACTTGCAGTAATGCTAACAGCAGCTGGCAGCATGATGGCACACCTCCTGTAGTCCAAAAGACTACAGGAGGTGTGTCTTTGCTGACCAGAGACTTCAGGATGAGGTTGGGTGATGATGGGTGTCTGTCACCCAGGAAGTGGCATGGCAGCAGGAGGGGAATGGGCAATTGTAGCAGTGCACTGCATCACATGACATCCATCACCCTCCTATTCCTGTGGCAGCAGTGGGTGGAAAATGAAGCTGTACTGACATAGGCGCTTCTCTCTGCAACATTATCTTGTGAGTCCAGTGTGGTTTGATGATACACCAAAGGAGACAACCACAGAAGGAGACATCCACTGTATGTAGGCTGCATTCATCATTAAACCTGAAATTGGATCAGCACTGGGCATGAAGGCATGTGAGGGAAAGAGGGGGGGGGGCACTGGAGCGTGGAGAGCATATGTACTGTTTTTTTTTTAATATAGTACACAGCTGACCACAGGGGGAAGAGAATAAAAAAAAAAAAAGGCACAATATATTATTTTTTTTTTTTACCAAATATCAGATCTAAAAAAAATCAGCACAAGCAAGTGTACAATTTTGTGTTCCGTCTCAAATCTTCCTTTAACAAAGTACCCATAGCATTTTTATGCATACATCTAATTGTGGCATATATTAGCTCTCCATTGTCTTTTTTAAAATTAATTAAATAAGTAAATTGCTCTGTAAGTATTTGAATTAAGCAGAGAGTCCCCACCTATCTTCAAGTAGAAGAGATTGTGGGAAAAAGGGGATTTTAAAGTGCCCAACAGATCACAAAATGATTGCAAATACTACACTGTTTCATAAATTAATAAAATCATAAACCAATTTATTAGTACACAAAATTTTTAAAAACATGTATATTTTTTTGAGAGCGTTATAACAAACAAGTATTATATTCATTCCGTATAGGAAAATGCTTAGATAAGTACATATGGATCTGGATCAACGTGTTTCGCCCGAATCTAGGGCCTCTTCAGGATCCACGTATCTGGTTTTATTAGACTCAAGTATAAATCATCATACTATAGATCCAATATCTGCCTCATAAGGCCTTGATCACAGCCAATATGGATATATTTACAATTGTGTAAGAGTCTTTTAAAATCAAGTGAGGATGAGCCGGTGGATAACCACCATCCCTCAGATAAAAATAACAAGGGGGTTAAGCCCACACCGCAATTAAGTGAAGGCAGCCCTGGAGACTGCCATCCAAGAAAAGCTCCAAATATATAATAGACGGTATTATAAGTCCATAGCAGCTGGGTCTGGGTCAAACAAGAGCCAACAAAAAGAAACAGGGGCCCATTCCAGGTTCCCGTGACAGCAAAGAAAATAGAACTGCTTTGGCAGCCTCCAACAGCCCCGTCAGATCAGGTTGGGTGATGATGGGTGTCATCCACCCAGGAAGTGGCATGGCAGCAGGAGGGGAAAGGGCAATTGTAGCAGTGCACAGCATCACATGACATCCATCACCCTCTTGTTCCTGCGGCAGCAGTGGGTGGAAAATGAAGCTTTACTGACATAAGCGCTTCTCTCTGCAACATTATCTTGTGAGCCCAGTGTGGTTTGATGTTACACCCAAGGAGACAACCACAGAAAGTGACATCCACAGTATGTAGGCTGCACGATGCTGCAAATCATTAAACCTGAAATTGGGTCAGCACTGGCCACGGAGGAAGGCATGTAAGGGAAAGCGCGGGGGATAAGCACTGGAGCATGGAGAGGATATGTACTGCTTTTTTTTTTTTTTTTTATATAGTACACAGGTGAGCACAGGGGAAGAGAATACAAAAATAGGCAAAATAGTTTCATTTTTTTTTTTTTACCAAACATCAGATCTAAAAAAAATCAGCACAAGCAAGTGTACAATTTTGTGTTCTGTCTCAAATCTTCCTTTGACAAAGTTCTTATAGCGTCAGTATGCATACATGATCTAATTGTGGCATATATTAGCTCATCATTGTCTTTTTTTTAATTATTTAAATATGTAAATTGCTCTGTAAGTATTGTTTGTCACAACAACAGCATCCAAAATTAAAACTTTCTAAAAACAGATTGCGTGCGGTCTAGGGAACAGGCCCCTTGATAAGTCTTGATGAGATTAGTACGGGGGACTTATTAAAGTTTTTTAGTAACTTTACACTCCCGGGGAATCAGTGTGCCTTTTAATGCGAATTTTATCTTCCATAATTAGGGCTTCAATTTAGAGCCTCTTTTGTCACTTATTTTTTCTAGGCAATTAGAAAATCAATTAATTTTAAGGCTCGCTGTTGTAGCTTTTCTGTCTCTTCCCATGTTTCTTGTTAATGTCTTCCACTGACAAAAGCATTAAACAAAACAGACAGCAACAAAAACATATTCTTAACCACTGTAGACCCATCTGCAGCCTTAAAATGACAACTTACAGCGATTCTGCCATGTTTATAAAAAACATTTGAATAAAAGGTTTCCTGTAGTGGATGATTCTTTATAATCAACTATCCTGCTGACTGTTCTGATACACTTCTGTGTGTGTTAGAAACCTGCTTTCCCACTGCAAGCGTTAGTTCCATCTGTCAGCCCCTAGGTCACTACAGGGCTCATCAATGACAAAGGGGGCCAGTGGAGTGAACCACAGCATGCCATGGGGAGGCAGAAACATTAGACAAACCCAAAATACATTGAGCTGGTTTATACTGATGCTCAGAGCTCCTCCCAAAAGGGGAAGCTCTTCTTGTTTGCACCCTCCTCCCTACTGATACATTTGGCCATTTTTTGGGGGGGGGGGGAGCTGGTACCTGGTTTTGGCAGGTACCTGCTCTCACTTCTCTGGCTCAGATTGCCGATACACTACTGTTGCTGCTAAAGCTGCAGTATGGGAAATTTACATCCAGAAAATGGCTGGTGGTGAATGGAAGCTGGAGGAAGATCAAGAGATGTCTGCATGCTTTGATACTGAAGACTGTCTCACAGGCGTGTATTGACCTAGACATACAGTATCTCACAAAAGTGAGTACACCCCTAAAATTTTTGTAAATATGTTATTATATCTTTTCATGTGACAACACTGAAGAAATTACGCTTTGCTACAATGTAAAGTAGTGAGTTCACAGCTTGTATAACAGTGTAAATTTGCTGTCCCCTCAAAGTAACTTAACAGACATCCAATAATGTCTTAACCGCTGGCAACAAAAGTGAGTACACCCCTAAGTAAAAATGTAAAAACTGGGCCCAAAGTTTCAATATTTTGTGTGGCCACTATTATTTTTCAGCACTGCCTTAACCCTCTTGGGCATGTAGTTTACCAGAGCTTCATAGGTTGCCACTGGAGTCCTCTGACAACATCACGGAGCTGGTGGATGTTAAAGACCTTGCGCTCCTCCACCTTCTGTTTGAGAAAGTCCCACAGATGCTCAATAGGGTTTAGGTCTGGAGACATGCTTGGCCAGCCCATCACCTTTACCCTCAGCTTCTTTAGCAAAGCAGTGGTCGTCTTGAAGCTGTGTTTGGGGTCGTTATGTTGGAATACAGCCCTGCGGCCCAGTCTCCAAAGGGAGGGGATCATGCTCTGCTTCAGTATGTCACAGTACATGTTGGCATTCATGGTTCCCTCAATGAACTGTAGCTCCCCAGTGCCAATCACTTTTACCCTCAGCTTCTTTAGCAAGGCAGTGGTCGTCTTGAAGGTGTGTTTGGGGTCGTTATCATGTTGGAATACTGCCCTGCGACCCAGTCTCCGAAGGGAGGGGATCATGCCCTGCTTCTTTATGTCACAGTACATGTTGGCATTCATGGTTCCCTCAATGAACTGTAGCTTCCCAGCACTCATGCAGCCCCAGACTATGACACTCCCACCACCATGCTTGACTGTAGGCAAGACACACTTGTCTTTGTACTCCTCACCTGTTTGCCGCTACACACGCTTGACACCATCTGAACCAAATATGTTTATCTTGGTCTCGTCAAACCACAGGACATGGTTCCAGTAATCCATGTCTATAGTTTGCTTGTCTTCAGCAAATTGTTTGCAGGCTTTCTTTTGTATCATCTTTAGAAGAGGCTTCCTTCTGGGATGACAGTAATGCAGACCAATTTGATGCAGTGTGCGGCGTATGGTCTGAGCACTGACAGGCTGACCCCCCACCCCTTCAACCTCTGCAGCAATACTGGCAGCACTCATACATCTACTGTATTTCCCAAAGTCAACCTCTGGATATGATGCTGAGCACATGCATATAACTTCTTTGGTCGACCATGGCGAGGCCTGTTCTGAGTGGAACCTGTCCTGTTAAACTGCTGTATGGTCTTGGCCACCGTGCTACAGTTCAGTTGCTCTTTATGTAGAGCAATAATTCTTTTTTCAAATCCTCAGAGAGTTCTTTGCCATGAGGTGTCATGTTGAATTCCCACTGACCAGTATGGGAGAGTAAGAGCGATAACACCAAATTTAACACACCTGCTCCCCATTCACACCTGAGACCTTGTAACACTAACAAATCACATGACACCAGGGAGAGAAAATGGCAAATTGGGTCCAATTTGGACATTTTCACTTAGGGTTGTACTCACTTTTGTTGCCAGAGGTTTAGACATTAATGGCTGTGTGTGAGTTATTTTAAGGGGACATCATATTTACACTGTTATAGAAGCTTAACACTCACTACTTTACATTGTAGCAAAGTGTAATTTCTTCAGTGTTTTCACATGAAAAGATATAATAAAATATTAACAAAAATGTGAAGGGTGTACTCACTTTTGTGAGATACTGTATGTGTGGTCATTATAATCTAGAGAGGCGGAGGAGAGGCACACCTGTCATGATTGATGACCAATGCAATGATAAGGATAACTGGAATGGTGAAAATTTTCAGTCTTGCTCAACAGAACAAGGCAACCCACCTACAATATGAAACAACTAAAAATGTTGTTGGTGGGCTACTTCGATCTATTTCATTTCTGTAATTAAAAACTAATTGTAAGTAGCCAAACTTTCTGTGAAAATTGTTATGTGTTTGGCCTACAGAATGTAAGACCTGGGCTTATTTATGAAGTCTCCCTACGGGTAAGTGGTGGGGACAAGTAAGGAGAGTAAGATCGACAGGTAGTTTATAAGCTAGAATCAACAAATGTCACTGACAGCTGCACTTTAGTGCCAAGTCCAAATGAGTTTCCAAAACAGAACAATGTAACTACAATGTTTTCACAGGTAATCACAATGGAGT
Organism: Pelophylax lessonae; assembly: GCF_965119305.1. Taxonomy (NCBI): domain Eukaryota; kingdom Metazoa; phylum Chordata; class Amphibia; order Anura; family Ranidae; genus Pelophylax; species Pelophylax lessonae. The sequence continues at coordinate 474,706,338 of NC_138771.1, forward strand.
TTTCCTGTCGTCACTGAAATTTCATTCCAATACCTCTTGTAGGCTCTACTGTTCTTTATGCTGGTTTAGTGGTGCTTTTGGGACCTTTTAGCCCACCTCACCACTGTCTGTTTATACTTTCTTACTGCTCCCCAAGCCCTACTCCATAAAAATTTTGTTTCCAAGCACTGCACTGATAAGCTCCTCATAGATATATTGAAATCTAGTGGTTTCAGCAGAGACCTGCCCAATGTTGATCCTTCTATGGCTGTTCCCACTTGACAGAAGTTCACCCAACGGCTGTTGGATATTGTTCTCGCCCATGGCCAGCCTTATAAGCCTAAAACAGTTGTATGCTATTTGAGATAATTGTGTTTTTCATATAATATGAGGCTGCTATATACCTGAAGTATGCAGAAACGATTTGCATGGCTTTGCGCACTCTCCTAAAATAAGGAATATACCTCTTATTTTGTGAGGATGGAGGTGAGACATACAGATATCTCCTTTTTTTAGGACGCTACATTGCTCTGCAGAGATCGTAACGCCCAGAACTTCCAAAGAATAAAAAAATAATGACATACTGTATAGTGGACGTTTAACTAAGCCAAAGACCACTTTCATTTATCCATGTACTCAATATTGTAAATAAATATTCCCAGTAGAAAATCCCCTTTGTATGAAAAACAGTTTCTACTGGATTAACAACTGCTGTTTTTAATGCAAATACAAATACTTTAAGTTCGTTAACAAAAGCTTGCCTTTGACCCACATGGGGCTAGAACACTGCCTCTGTGCCCTGTGCATGTCCCTGTGTTACCTGTAGGAGTTAAACCATTAATACAAAACACGTTGTGTTCCTAATGGTTCTTTTATTCCTGCTCTGCCTACTTATGACTTGTCTGCACTTCTTAAACCTACACAAATTAGTCCCACAGGGCTATAGAAAATCCTAAGGATCCTGACAGGGTCCAGCTTGCAGGGTACTAATAATCCCTTAAACAACAGAATTTACTTCCTCACGGTTGTTCTGCGTCCAGTGGAGAAACAAGCGTGTACATCACACTCTACTGCTCATTAACTGCAAATATTGAGAAGTTTTTGTTCCTCTTTTCAAATTAGAGAACCGGTTGCCATCAATTAATATTTTCTCATGCTGCACTGTCAGAGGCTGCCCACGCCGAATGCAGTTTTTTATTTGCAATATATTATGCATTAATCATCCTCTAACCTCTTGAGTGAAAATAATGGAAAAGGGTTAATAATACAGGAACTCTAGGCAAACCTTCAGTATTTAAAATGATTTAGGGGACAACATTTTCCTGCTGACTGGTTTTCAATTTCTTTCTTGGCTCTCACCTTCTGCACCTGCCTTTCCTGCTAAGCTCTGTCCCCATGTTTGCTGGATTCTGATTTTCTGTATGGTGCCTATTTTGAGCCTATGGTAAAGTGTATGAATTTTGTTTGATATGGTATAGGGAATGGTTCAGACCCATATCGGGTCCTTTATTCTTGTCTGTGTCCCATTGGTGAGGTGTCCTTGTACTTTGTCATACAAAGACAGCAGGAAGAAAGATGAGATTTCTCCAAAGCAAGGGGGAAGGCCCCTCTAAGGCTAGGGTCACATCTGTGCAGCCCCGTGGGCTGCAATTTACGTGGGCATGCCTCCTAAATCACAGGGAGAAGGTCCCCGCAGCATTTCAGAAATCACAGCCTTCATGGAAACTGCAAGTTATATAGTTAGTCTTGCTGAAAGACACAAGTCAGTCTAGTTCAAACAATAGAAGGAAAAAAAATGTATACACACAATTGAATTTGAACTGCAGACTTTCATCTTTAATTCAAGGGGTTAAACATAAATATGAAAGTACACATTTTAACAACTGCAACCATTTGTATACACATTCCCCCCATTTTCAGAGGCTCAAATGTAATTGGACAAGTGAATATAATTGTAGCGCCCCCCCCACCCAACCTCCAGAGGCCTGGTGGTGACCCCCAGAGACATGGAGGGCTGGCATTCCTCCTTAGGGTGCAGATTGCTAGGCCTTTAAGCTAAAACCAGCAATCCGTACTTTGTAGCATAAGCTGTCTCCTATAGCAACAATATGCAACTCACGGAAGAAGCAGGAATTCTGTGGATGATTCCATCTTGACGCTTTCCCAGGCTCTCCAACATATGGCAGAGTCACGTCTGGTACTTCATCTCAGGTCTCTATCCTTTCCTTCATGCTTCCAGGTAGTGAGCAGGCTCTCCCCTACAGAGCCCTGAGTATATGGCTAGGCCTACCCAGCAGCAGCTGTTCTTCACACACCCACCCAAAGGACTCAGATCACCTGACTTCCTCCAAATAAATAGCTTCTCCCAGCATGCTCAGCTATCGGTATAATTGGCTGCGAGAAACATACATATTCATAACCTGACTCATTGTAATTCATCACACTAATGCCAAAGGTAACAGTGTCACCTACCGACAAAAGGGAGAAACACAGCCAAACCAGGATTAGGAGGAAATCCAATGACCACAAAAACTACAAATCTACCAGGCTAGCTACCACCTAGCACAGCTAAACCTGCTTAGGACAAGGGTGCTACATTCTCCCCCTGCCAAGGAGACGACGTCCATGGAGTCTGCAAAAAAAAAACATACAGTGGGTACGGAAAGTATTCAGACCCCCTTAAATTTTTCACTCTTTGTTATATTGCAGCCATTTGCTAAAATCATTTAGGTTCATTCTTCTTCCTCATGAATGTACACATAGCACCCCATACTGACAGAAAAACACAGAATTGTTGACATTGTTGCAGATTTATTAAAAAAGAAAAACTGAAATATCACATGGTCCTAAGTATTCAGACCCTTTGCTGTGACACTCATATATTTAACTCAGGTGCTTTCCATTTCTTCTGATCATCCTTGAGATGGTTCTACACCTTCATTTGAGTCAAGCTGTGTTTGATTATACTGATTGGACTTGATTAGGAAAGCCACACACCTGTCTATATAAGACCTTCCAGATCACAATGCATGTCAGAGCAAATGAGAATCATGAGGTCAAAGGAACTGCCTGAAGAGCTCAGAGACAGAATTGTGGCAAGGCACAGATCTGGCCAAGGTTACAAAAAGATTTCTGCTACACTTAAGGTTCCTAAGAGCACAGTGGCCTCCATAATCCTCAAATGGAAGACGTTTGGGACGACCAGAACCCTTCCTAGAGCTGTCCGTCCGGCCAAACTGAGCTATCGGGGGAGAAGAGCCTTGGTGAGAGAGGTAAAGAAGAACCCAAAGATCACTGTGGCTGAGCTCCAGAGATGCAGTCAGGAGATGGGAGAAAGTTGTAGAAAGTCAACCATCACTGCAGCCCTCCACCAGTTGGGGCTTTATGGCAGAGTGGCCCGACGGAAGCCTCTCCTCAGTGTAAGACACATGAAAGTCCGCATGGAGTTTGCTAAAAAACACCTGAAGGACTCCAAGATGGTGAGAAATAAGATTCTCTGGTCTGATGAGACCAAAATAGAACTTTTTGGCCTTAATTCTAAGCGGTATGTGTGGAGGAAACCAGGCACTGCTCATCACCTGTCCAATACAGTCCCAACAGTGAAGCATGGTGGTGGCAGCATCATGCTGTGGGGTGTTTTTTTTTAGCTGCAGGGACAGGACGACTGGTTGCAATCGAGGGAAAGATGAATGCGGCCAAGTACAGGGATATCCTGGACAAAAACCTTCTCCAGAGTGCTCTGGACCTCAGACTGGGCCGTAGGTTTACCTTCCAACAAGACAATGACCCTAAGCACACAGCTAAAATAAAGAAGGAGTGGCTTCACTACAACTCCGTGACTGTTCTTGAATGGCCCAGCCAGAGCCCTGACTTAAACCCAATTGAGCATCTCTGGAGAGACCTAAAAATGGCTGTCCACCAACGGTTACCATCCAATCTGACAGAACTGGAGAGGATCTGCAAGGAGGAATGGCAGAGGATCCCCAAATCCAGGTGTGAAAGACTTGTTGCATCTTTCCCAAAAAGACTCCTGGCTGTATTAGATCAAAAGGGGGCTTCTACTAAATACTGAGCAAAGGGTCTGAATACTTAGGACCATGTGATATTTCAGTTTTTCTTTTTTAATAAATCTGCAACAATGTCAACAATTCTGTGTTTTTCTGTCAGTATGGGGTGCTATGTGTACATTCATGAGGAAGAAGAATGAACTTATGATTTTAGCAAATGGCTGCAATATAACAAAGAGTGAAAAATTTAAGGGGGTCTGAATACTTTCCGTACCCACTGTATGCTCTCAAACCTGAGAGTGGATGTCCTGGCAAAATGTGGATAGGGAAGGGTAAACGTTGAAGTACAAATATGTGTGGCATTCCATGCAAAAGCAGATGGAAAGTGCAAAAGACAAATTACATTATATCCTTACTGTCTATCTAACTAATACTATATTCTAAGGTACTGTCTCTCCTCGGCCGAGGAAGACGAAAATGTATATGCAAATACACAATAGCATATTTTAATAAACTTTACCATTATAGCAAATAACTGTACATAGAGATATACCAACATAATGAAGAATGCCCCACTCCCTTGAGAGCGACACCATCTTCCAAAAGCATTTCACCACATTTTGAAAGTAAGGTTCACTTGGCAAATCATAATTAACCACTTCTCGACCAGAAGATTTTCCCCCTTAATGACCAGGCCATATTTTGCGATTCGGCACTTGGTTATTTTAACAGACAATTGCGCGGTCGTGCGACACTGTACCCAAATAAAATTGATGTCCTTTTTTTCCCACAAATAAGGCTTTCTTTTGGTGGTATTTGATTACCTGTGCGATTTTTATTTTTTGCGCTATAAACAAAAAAAGCGACAATTCTGAAAAAAAAAAACAATATTTTTCACTTTCTGCTATACAACATTCTAAAAAAAAAAAAAAAATGTAAAAATCTAAATTTTTTAACATTTTACTCAAATTTGTTTTCTGCTACATATTTTTGGGAAAAAAAATCGCAATAGTATGCCATTTTTATTGTGTTTTTTTTCTACTAGTAACGGCGGCGATCTGCGATTTTTAGCAGGACTGCGACATTGCGGCAGACAGATCGGACCCCTAACTGACATTTTTTACACTTTTGGGGGGACCAGTGACATTACTACAGTAATTAGTGCTAGAAATGTGCACTGTTACCGTAATAATGACACTGGCAGGGAAGGGGTTAACACTGTGGGTGATCAAGCGGTTAAATGTGAGCCTAGGGGAGTGATTCTAACTGTGGGGGGCGTGGCTTGTGAAATGATCATAGAGGGATATAGAAGGATTACAGGGGCTCTGTGATCATTCCAGGGAGAAGAACGGTCAGCTGTGTGTACAGCTGACTGTTCTTCTCTCTCAGCAGGGAACGATCGCAGGTGTGAAGCGGCAATCGGAGCCGCCTGCCCCGTGCATTGGAGTCCCCGCTGCCAAGTGGAAGCAAGATCCCCCTAGCTGCAGGCGCATGACCGACGTAGAGCTAAGTCGTTTCTCGCAGGAGGGCCGCACTGCCGCAGTTAAAAGGCGGCAGGCGGTCGGGAAGAGGTTAAAGCACAGAAATAACTGCTTACTCAGATTGGCACGCTCACGGCATCTGGTGGCAGCAAGACAGAGAAAGTTTGCATGCAGACATTTTCAATCCATAGGTTTCAGATTGCAGGTAAAAGACTTGCCCATTTGCCAAAACACAGCCTACCTGACTAGCTATCTAAACATCTCATTGTCTCTGTCACACCAAAGTCCAGAAAGTACTTTTCTTGGAACTTGAAGAACATGAAACTCAAGTGTGATATAGAATGGGAGTGATATATCACAGGCCCCCATTGGTAGCAACAACTTTTCCATTGGATCCCCAATCCTAGGGACTAACACTTGAGCTGTATATGTGGCTACTTTCAAACAAGCAACACAGCCACACGAGTGTGTAAGGGACTGTAATGATGATGAACTCTTCTGATCCATCTTCCGGAGCAACAAAGTCCCACTGCATACAGTATCTCACAAAAGTGAGTACACCCCTCACATTTTTGTAAATATTTTATTCTATATTTTCATGTGACAACACTGAAGAAATTACACTTTGCTACAATGTAAAGTAGTAAGTGTACAGCTTGTATAACAGTGGAAATTTGCTGTCCCCTCAAAATAACTCAACACACAGCCATTAATCTCTAAACCGCTGGCAACAAAAGTGAGTACATCCCTAAGTGGAAACATCCAAATTGGCACCAAAGTGTCAATATTTTGTGTGGCCACCATTTTTTTCCTGCACTGCCTTAACCCTCTTGGGCGTGGAGTTCCCCAGAGCTTGACAGGTTGCCAGTGGAATCCTCTTCCACTCCTCCATGACGACATCACGGAGCTGGTGGATGTTAGAGACCTTGCGCTCCTCTACCTTCCATTTGAAGATGCCTCACAGATGCTCAATAGGGTTTAGGTCTGGAGACATGCTTGGCCAGTCCATCAGCTTTATCCTCAGCTTCTTTAGCAAGGCAAAGGTCGTCTTGGAGGTGTGTTTGGGGTCAGAATCATGTTGAAATATTGCCCTGCGGCCCAGTCTCTGAAGGGAGGGGATCATGCTGTGCTTCAGTATGTTACAGTACATGTTGGCATTCATTATTCCCTCAATGGACTGTAGCTTCCCAGCACTCATGCAGCCCCAGACCATGACACTCCCACCACCATGCTTGACTGTAGGCAAGGCACACTTGTCTTTGTACTGCTCACCTGGTTGTCGCCACATACACTTGTCTCCATCTGAACCAAATAAGTTTATCTTGGTCTCATCAGACCACAGGACATGGTTCCAGTAATCCATGTCCTTAGTCTGCTTGTCTTCAGAAAACTGTTTGCGGGCTTTCTTGTGCATCATCTTAAGAAGAGTCTTCTTTCTGGGACGACGGCCATGCAGACAAATTTGATGCAGTGTGCGGCGTATGGTCTGAGCACTGACAGGCTGGCCCTCCACCCCTTCAAGCTCCGCAGCAATGCTGGCAGCACTCGTACATCTATTTCCCAAAGACATGCTCTGGATATGATGCTAAGCACCTGCACTCAACTTCTGTTCTGAGTGGAACCTGTCCTGTTAAACCGCTGTATGGTCTTGGCCATCGTGCTGCAGCTCAGTTTCAGGGTCTTGGCAATCTTCCTATAGCCTATGCCTTCTTTATGTAGAGAAATAATAATTTTTTTCAGATCCTCAGATAGTTCTTTGCCATGAGGTGCCATGTTGAATTTTCAGTGACCAGTATCAGAAATTTCCCATCACTTCCTGTCCAGTAGTGCACACAAGAAGTGAGAGGAAATCTGATTCCTTCCAAATAAACGGAGAAGAAAGGCCCTTCACTCGCAGAGGTGTCTTGTCCACAATCAATAGCCTGTATGATCCATTAGGACTTGTGGCACCTGTTACAATTCAAGGTAAAGCCCTACTTAGAGACTTGATTCGTGAAACATCCGACTGGGATGCCCCACTACCCCTTGATAAGAGGAACTCTTGGGTAGAGTGGAGGAACTCTCTATCAGTCTTATCTGATCTCCATGTTTCATGCCCATATGCTCCCGTACCTTCTACAAAGACACAGAGCCAAAACCTTTGCATATTCTGTGATGCTTCTATCAAGGCAATAGCTGCCATTGCCTACTTAAGAAATGTCGACACTACAGCACGATGCCACGTAGGATTCGTTATGGGCAAGGCAAAGCTGGCTCCACACCCTGAGCACACTGTACTTAGGTTAGAACTTTGTGCTGCAGTACTAGCCCTTGAACTAGCAGAATTAATAAGCTCAGAGATGGACATTGACCTCAAGGATATCCAGCTCTACACCGACAGCAAGGTAGTGCTAGGCTACATCTACAATGAGACCTGACGTTTCTATGTTTAAGTTAACATAAGTTTAAGTGTTGAAGATTAGGAGATCCACTCGTCCAACACAATGGAGCTACGTACCTACTGACTATAATCGTGCAGATCATGCTACAAGAGCTATTGCTGCATGTAACCTTAAAGATACAAAATGGTTTACAGGACCTGCATTCTTGTACAATGCAGAGCAGACTGTTCCTAAGAGTGACACTATTGAACTAGTAGATCCAGACTCAGATACTGACATCCGTTCTGAGATCTCAACATTTCAGACTGAAACTTCAGGCTGCCAGCTTAAATCTAACACATTTACCAGATTCTCAAAATGGAAGGCACTTGTTCAAGCTATTTCTTGTCTTATCCATATAGCTCACTCTTTCAAGGGTGACTCAAACAGCTGTGACCACAAGGGATGGCATCCTTGTCAAAGGATCAGTTAAGCATTAGAGCTTCAGCAGTCCAAGGATCTTATCATCCACACTGTACAGCATGAAGCCTACACTAAGGAGATCGACTGTATCCTTACACAGTGATCAGTGCTCCCCACTGGAATTTCACCACTAAAGACTTATACTTTCGCCAGTGGAGACAAGTCTGGCAAATACCTTCTGGGACAGGTAGAGGAAGCAATATCTCTCTACCTTTCAGCCACATACTAAATGGCAAGACAACAAACCCAACCAGAAAGGAGGAGATCTTGTTCGTGTCCCAAAGGAATGAATGGCCTTTGGCTCATCACCAACACCTTTCCAAGTGAGGATGGAAAGGTCAGAAGAAATAAGGAGACAAAATTGTTCCTGAGAGCAATTTCTGAATTAAAATTGTTGTTGCCATCTGAGGAATAAATAGTGGCATCTGACGATACCAGGCGGGGAGTGTCATGCCTTCAGCCTATAAGGAAAAAATAATATCCTTTGGACTTGCAATACCAACATTGTCCACAAGATGTCACTCTAACAAAGACTACTGATGGACAGTATTCTATGGTATTACACATTTCCTGTTATATCACTGGTAACTAGCTCCACCTCCTACTACAAGTTCTTCTTACATTCTCCATTAGAACACACAGCATGGGAGTCAGCTAAGCCTGCACCACATGTTCCCAAGGAAATCCTTGTCCTTCTGAGGCAGCATCACTGGTATGCTTAAAGACTGTTAACTGTATATCCAGTAGACATTTGTTTATGTTCATGTACTTATATGTTCATTTATCTGCTTATTTCTAATTTCACTGCGCGCACGTGTACATTCTATTCTTATATTACCACCATCTGTTCTTTGTAATAAAGACCTGAAGTTACAGACAGTCTGGTTATTTAATGATTCAGGGTTTAAACTGTATGTTGAGCTACATATACGCCAGGGGCAAACGTGTAGCAAGAACAGAACAGGTATTGCACATAGTCAGAATAGCACCAGTTGCAAAGCTACCGATGTACACAGGATGTCTTTTGGCACACTGACTTATGAAGGTCAGTGCTCCCTATGACTGTTAGTACAGCCTTGTGTTTCTATCTGTTGGTGTGTTATAAAACTAGTCTGGAAACCTTTTGATACCAACTTTAATTTAAAACGTTTTTGAGGCTGCTTCTCATGTATAATAGGCTTCCTCTGGGTATAAGAGAAGCACTCAAGAGCCTTGAGAACGTGTGATGTAAGCAATAGGCATGGTACTTTGTTTCTTTCATTTGATGTGAATTATTCTTTACACCAGTCCCGTGTCATGCAGTGTCCTGGTATTCTTAACAGCTTCTCTGGTGCTGGTTTGTCCTTAGTATTCACAGCTTTGGCGGTGGTGGTGGGGACAGGTCCATGATGCTCTGCACTTACAGGAAGTGGGTTAGATGACATCAGGCATCATTCAACCCATAAGAAGACTGGCGCTGCACCATGAAGAGGGCAAGTCTATAGGGGACTTTGCAGGAGAGGAGGTAAGTATTGTAAAAAAAGCTGCTTATTTACAGTTGTAGCACTGCCCCCTAGAGGACTGCTGAGAATTACACTTTCTGGATTCCTCTGGGTTACCCGTAGCAACTTACAGCAGATAAACGGCATTGAAAGTTCTTGGCTCAGTCAATAATCAATCCAGGGGATGTTGGTTTTATTGTATTTTATTTAGAACTTGGATAGGAGAAGGGATGAGTGGGATACTCCAACTAGTAACTATGCACAATTCTGAGGACAACTGACTGTAGAATGCGGCAAGGCCGCTGCTTCACCCTGCCACGGAAGTGAAGATAAGATTACTGTTCCCGCTTGAATACTCTCTTCAGGGTCAATAACTTGGCACCCCTTTTACTCTCACTGCCTGTGTGCTGACACCCGTCCGCTGACTCTAGCCACTGGAGTAGTCCCCTTCCTGGGCAGACCCCTTGGCAAGCTTCTTTGTAGTCACGGACACTGATTTTCCAGAGTTGCTCTGCCTTCACCTCCACAGTCAGCTTCTACTGGACTTCTGGGTTCAGCCACACTTTTTGGTTCACTAGACTGACTTCCTATGACCACCTTCACAGCTGCAGAAGAGGAGACAGCGATCACCCTCCTTCTGGGACTTGGCTTCCCGCCCAAAGACCCCGTCACACGTGCAATTGACTTTTATAGTCTTTCCCAGGATGCACCACTGTTTGTGCCAACCCACTGGGACAGCCACAAAAGCCTGTGTGTCACTGGCTGGGTTCCCTCTACTGTCCAACAAGCTCCCCTATTGGACGCAGTGGGGACACTCCCTCAGCCCAGATGAATCACACCCTGGACACATGCAACAGGCCTAACTACGAATCCTGCTCCCTGATAAGTAATCAAGTTTTACCTGTCACTCTCCTGATAAGCAGGCAAAGTAAAATACACTACCTATCTAGCAGCTACCTAGGAGGGTGCTACACAGTAATTTTAGTAACAGCCGGGCTACCAATTTCTTAAGTAGTACTGGAGTTAACAAGCAAGGCTGCTATAGGTTCTCATTAGAATTTTTATACTTTTTTGTAATTTTGTGTAGCACCCTCCTAGGTAGGTGCTAGATAGAGAGTATAGTTTTTGGCTCTGTCTGCCTATCAGAGGAGCAGCAGGCAAATCTACTGTATATTGCTTTCTGTCTAGCAGAGAGCAGAATCTGTTAGTAGGGTCTGCTCAGTGTGCTCAGCATGTGATTCATTGAGTCTAGAGAGTGTTTCACACTGGTCCAATAGGGAGGCATGTTGGACAGTGGGAGGAAACCTGACCAATGGATACATAGGCTTTGATACAGTCCTGGTGATTGGCAGGGACAGGCTGTCTCAGTGCATTCTGGGATACTGTATAAAAGCCAAGAGCACATGTGCTGCGGGGTCTTTGGCTGGTGAGCAGAGTCCTGGAGGGAGGGTGGCGGCTGCCTCCCCCTCTGTAGCAGTGGCACGTGGCATCAGGAGGTCGTCCTGAGGGCCAGAGGAACGGAGCTGAACCCAGAGGTCCAGGAAAGCTGACTGAGGGGGAGACACTGGAGACCCTGGAAAAACAGTATCGTGAATACAGGGGATCGTGTCAAGGGGCCTGACCTGAGGGGGGCCACCCCGGAGTAGGATAGTCAGTGGACGGGTGTCAGTGGTCAAGAGAGAGGATACTAGGAGAGTGTCCTGAAGATAACAGTAGTTCATCAAGTCATCTGGAAAGAGACTTAACCCTAAATCCACCTAAGCGGCCAGGTGGATCAACAGCCTGGCTGTATCTAAAGATGTCCTCCAAATTTTGTGCATAGTTATTTTGGAATATCCCACTCCCGAAAGTGTAATATCCAGCAGTCCTCAAGGGGGCAGTGCTACATTTGTTTGGCACTGTTTTTGAGTTCTGGACACCTGTAATCCTCCTATTCTAATGATCAATGCCTAATAATAGTTCATACCTTTCATTATTTTTTCTTAACTGCATCACATCTTGGCTATACGTGTTTTATTTGGCATTTAAAGGAATCTATAAATGTAACTACCAATACGTGTGATTGCATTCGTTTAAATAAGTCATTTGTTACAACAGATGCTATCCTTATTATAGTAATTCACAATCCCCCACACAATGGAACCTAGCAGTTTGCCTGGGCATACAAGCCCTACATATCATACAGAACAGAAGGTTAGGGAGCGTTTGATAATGTTCATCTGAATGTGTTCTTATTTCTTTGATTGCAGAATTACCCTACTTCCTGTTTTGTATGCAAAGGCACATACACACATACACTATATTACTAAAAGTATTGGGTGCTTGCCTTTATATGCACATGAACTTAATGGCATCCCAATCTTAGTATGTAGGGTTCAACACTGAGTTGGCCCACCCTTTGAGCTATAACAGCTTCAACTCTTCTAGTAAGGCTGTACACAAGGTTTTGGAGTTTGTCCAGGGGAATGTTTGACCATTCTTCCAGAAACGCATTTATGAGGTCAGGCACTAATGTTGGACGAGAAAGCCTGGCTCATAGTCTCTGCTCTAATTCTTCCCAAAGGTGTTCTATTGGGCTGAGATCAGAACTCTGCAGGTCAGTCAAGTTCCTCCACCCCAAACTCACTCATCCATGTCTTTATGGACCTTGCTTTGTGCACTGGTGCGCAGTCATGTTGGAACAGGAAAGGCCATCCGCAAACTGTTCCCACAAATTTGGGAGCATGAAATTGTCCATAATGTCTTGGTATGCTAATGCCTTAAGAGTTCCCTTCACTTAAACTAAGACCAAGCCCAACCCCTAAAAAACAACCCCACACCATAATCCCCCTTCCACTAAAAGATTTGGACCAGTGCACAAAGCAGGTCTATAAAGACATGGATGAGCGAGTTTGGGGTGGAGGAACTTGACTGGCTTGCACAGTCCTGACCTCAATATTATACAACACCTTTGGGATAAATTAGAGCGCAGACTGCGAGCCAGGCTCCCTCTCTAGCATCAGTGCCGGACCTCACAAATGCGCTTCTGAAAGAATGGTCAGCGTTCCAACGAAGCAACATACATTTACGTAGTTTCGCAGGGCAGAGCCGACCTGCCGCTGTAAAACTACGGCGGCTGGTCGGCAAATGGTTAACACATGCTCCTAAACAGTTAGTACAGGTGTTAAACTTGCGATAATGAGCTTTAGTATGGCAATATGTTCGTCATCCGTCTAGCGGGTCGGATCGGATGAAAACGGACATGCTGTACGTTTTCATCCGATCTTCCCATAGAGGACAGCGGGACTTTAACAGGGCCATCTCTGCACAGTGAGCAGAGACGGACCTATCATCGGCTTGCTCAGTGAGGATCAATGGAGCGACCTTCACCACTGCGGCTGGGACGTTAGGCAGGACCTGGAGGACACCAAGAAGAGCCTGAAAGGACACTTCGAGGAAGAATCCAGGCACCTCGTCTTCCGTTCCAAGGTGGAGAATCTTGAGAAAGGTGAGAAATGTAACTCTTTCTTTTTCAGGAAACTCCACTCAGGACACACTCCCTTGTCTGAGCTGCGGGACGAGACCGGAACACTCCAGAAGGGGAAGGAGGCCGTGATGCAAGTGGTCAGCGACTACTACACCAACCTCTACTCCCCGAAAGAAACAGATACGGCTGAGGCCGACAGGTTCTTGTCAGGTATCACTAACCAAATTGATCCTGCAGGTATGTCGGCAATCAACGCCCCCTTGGCGCTGGAGGAGCTGCACTCTGCCGTCAGATCCTTTAGGCAAGGCAGGACCCCGGGCTGCGACGGTCTCCCAGCGGAGCTCTATGTAGCGCTGTGGGATCTCGTTGGCCCGGACCTGCTCGAGCTGTACGAGGAGATGGTGGTGGAGGGCACAATGCCTCCGTCGCTGAGGGAGGGGATGATCACGATTTTGTATAAGCGTAAGGGGGAGAGAGGGGATCTGAAAAATTGGCGTCCCATCTCGCTCTTGAACGTGGACTACAAAATCCTCGCCAAGGTTCTGGCCAACAGGCTGAAATCTGTCATCGGACAGATCATCCACCCGGATCAGACTTGCGGCATTCCTGGTCGCAGGATTGCGGACAGCCTTGCGCTTGTCCGGGACACGGTCCAGTACATTCGAGGCCGCCGTGTGCATGCGGCCCTGGTCAGTCTTGACCAGGAAAAGGCCTTTGACCGTGTCTCCCACGAGTTTATGTGCAGAACTCTGCGCAGGTTTGGTCTTGGGGACATGTTTTGTTCGTATGTGAATGTGATGTATAATGACATTTGTAGTACGGTGTTGGTGAATGGCTGGAAAACTGACTCTTTCCCTGTTCTCTCTGGGGTCAGACAAGGCTGCCCTCTCTCACCTCTGCTTTTTGTTTGCTGTATAGAGCTCTTTGCCGAATGCATCCGACAGAACCCAGAGATCAGAGGGATCACCGCACCGGGACCGGACAGAAGGGTTGTCAAGTGCTCACTCTATATGGACAACGTAACGGTGTTCTGTGCTGACCAGCGCTCCATCGACTCGCTCGTCCAGACCTGTGAGGACTTCGGCAAAGCTTCAGGGGCAAAAGTCAACTGCGGGAAGTCAGAGATCATGCTCTTCGGAAAGTGGTTCCTGCCTTCTTCTGCATCCATCCCTTTCGGCATCAAGGCGGACTTCATCAAAATTCTTGGAGTTTGGTTTGGAGCTGAGGGCGCAGCCCTGAAGTCTTGGGAGGAGAGACTGTCCAAGATGAGACAAAAGTTTGGACTATAGAGCCTCAGAGAACTCACCATCGAAGGGAAAACACTGGTACTCCGCAGCGAGATCCTCCCTGTGTTGCAGTACCTCGCCCAGGCCTGGCCCCCCCAGGTCAACACCTGCAAGGCCATCACCAGGGCGGTGTTCCACTTCATCTGGGGCTCCAAGATGGACAGAGTGAAGTGAGCAGTCATGTTCAAGGAACCCCTCAAGGGCGGTAAGGGCGTGCCCGACATCGCAACGTTACTGGGGGTGTTCTTTGCCTGCAACTGCATCCGCAGAACTTTGATTGACAGAACTTCGGACTCTGGAGGCAACTCCATGTCCCGTTTCTTCCTCCTGCCTCTCCGGAGGTCCCTTGGATGGGACAAATGGGACAGCTCCATCCCCTACAACTGGGACACTCCTTGGTACTACTTGGACACTTTCAAGTTCATCAAGGAGCTGGGGCTGCATGGAGTTAAGCCCGACTTGTGGAAGCCAAAAACTATCTACAAGTTGATCAGAGCATCGGACATTGCTGAGACTGTTCCAGGCCTCCCTTCAGCCACTTGCAAAGTGGTCTGGAGGAATGTTTCTTCAAAGGGACTCACCAACAGGCATAAAGATCTGGCGTGGATGGCTGTCCAGGGGGGTTTGCCACTCAGGACATTTATGCATGCCAGAAACTTGTGCAGATACAGGCACTGCCCCTTTTGTATCATCCATTAGGAAACGTCATTTCACGTTTTCTGGGAGTGCTCATTTGCACAGAGCCTGTTGAGGGCCTTGGAACCTGAACTGAGAGACTTGGTTCCACAGACTGCCATCACACATTTTGCTGTGCTGAATGGACTTTTTCATGGAACTTTTTCCCAGGAGGACATTGACAACGCCTGGCGGGTGTTGTGTTGCTTTAAGGACGCTTTATGGTGCACCAGAAAGCGCCTTATCCACCAGCGGGAGAGGATGTCCATTGAGGACTGTCGCAGACTGGTTCACAGTCTGCTCAGAGACTATAACCTGATGGATCTCATGGAGGAAGAGGAGGTCTGAAGATTTCCCCTTCCCCCACTCTCCCTTGTGTGTCTTTGTCCATTCAATAAAGCTTCGGGCCTGTGATTTCATTCCCCTCCCCTTACCCCTCTCTCCCACCCCCCATCACACCTGTTGCTTTTTGAAAATGTTATAGTATTGATACAGTTATGAGTAATGCAACGTATAGACATTGTTTTTAGTTTCATGCTTCAGGGGTATTGCGGCGTCATGCATGATGTGATGGCACGGGGTATCCTTACTCCGCACACCACATCAGGCATCATACCGCAGAATGAATGTATGTGATTGAATGTATTTATTAGTATGACCGGAAATGTATTGTAATGTAGTGTATTTATGCGCTGCGTCGCAGTACAGGGGAGAATGTACCCGACAAAAGTATTGTTTTTTGTATATCTTTTATGCAAATAAAGATTACATTTTCAACCAAAAATATTATCGGCCCATTGGATTTCTGGCAAAATTAATTTTTTGGCACTTATTGAGCAGATATAATAGAACACTTTCAATTACATTTTTAATGATGGAAGACATAAGAAAAAATAATCACATATTAAAAGGAAGAAGTAAAAAAATCGCTGTTAGGTTTTAAATACTTTACGCCTACTAATGCTTTTTTCACCACTTTTCCTTTTAGTAGCATTTGAAAGTAACACATGCAATAATTTAGGGGTTGGATAAAAGGTTTATTGCAAATAAAAAAAAATCTTTAGTTCATTTATTTTAGGAAACCTGAACATTGGACTGTAACAAGGGTCAGCTTCAGGAGCATGCAAAGCACATCTGCTGACAGAAGAAGAAAGCAGAAAGATAAGCTTATCACTGTTTTTTATGCTTTCTCATTGTCCAATCAGCAGCTGGGGGTGTGTTCTTGACTGTTACATTTTAGGACATGGCTGCACTCTCTGGCAGGAGTGCCTGGCAGGGGCAGACTGGCAACTTTCAGCCCAGGGGGCAAGTAAAAACCGAAGGCCCATGGTGCAGCGACTCCACTCCCCTCCCACTTTCCCTCACCCCCCCTCCCCACACTCTCCCAATCCTCCTCCTGACCCCCATTCCGAACTGAAGCCCTGCTCTAGATACTGTCTACTTACCAACTTAATACGGGTTCCAGACCTGGCCAGCAGGGGGAGGTTGAGGGTACCTGGGACAGCTAGGTTGGGGCTGGCCGTGGCAGAAGAGTCTCCAGTGGGGCATGAAACCGGCCTCTGCTCAGACACAGTTTACAGCATCCATGCTGAGGGGGGGGGGGGGCTGCGCTTTGTCCTTGTCCTCAACCCGCACTCAGTAGGTCAGCGTCAGGGACTTTTTACTTCTCTTCGCCAGGAATCCTTTAGGCATGTCTGTGGCAGAAGCGGCACAGTCTTTTTACGGGGCATCAGGGCGGCCCAGGGGGCTATTGCCCCCCTGACCCCTGGCCCAGTCCTCCCTTGATGCCTGGATTACAAAACTAGCTGACCAGAACAGGAAATCTTTTGGCAAGTAACATATTTTTTACATATGTCTTTTTGATTGTTTGTCTGAAGTTCTCCTTTAAATAAAAGTAATAATTCAGGAGCGTGGCTTCACCGGGGAGACGGATGGCGGCTTGAGAAGAGAGCTCCGACACAGAGAGGAACTAAATTAGCCTTTACAGGAGTTAAAACCACGATCAAGAGATGGGGAAGCTCGGACGAAGTGCGAAACATCTGGGTACTCACTTGAGCCACAATCTCCCTGAGCTGTTCCGGTCTCCGACACCAGGCAACCAGGAGGCATCACAGGCCTCAACACCATGCTCACCGAGAGGAGAGTCCAACAGGAGCACAAACCATGGTGAGCCAGCGCTCTTCCACACTACTCCTCGGGCTCACCCCCATAGCTTGATTGATCTCCAGACTGTGGCTGCAGACATTAAGACCACATTGACAGCGGTCATAACAGACCTTAAGGCCGACATCCAGGCTGTAGCCTCTAGGCTGGATGGGGTGGAGCGCTCTGCACACCTGCACTCAGAGGCCATCTCACAAATACAACGCACATACGATGCACAACTTCCCCAGTTGCATAGACACATTGAAGACCTTGACATCCGAGTAAGGGGGATCCCTGAATCGGTTGAAATAGATGCCTTACAACCGACGTTATGCTCTATATTTAATGACCTATTGGGGTGCTCGCAAGACTCCCCCATCGAGATGGCGAGAGCTCACAGCGCACTTTGACCCAGACCAAGGGACGCTGAACCCCCTAGAGACACTATTTGCTGCTTGGTGAATTTCCCTCTGAAAGAGGAATGACTACGCAAGGCCAGAGAGAGGGGCCATATTACTTTATACAATACTGATATTAAGTTGTTGCAAGATTTGTCACAAATAACCTTGTAAAGCAGACAGGTGCTAAGCCCTCTCTTGGATGTTCTGAGGCACCAAGGAATAACTTATAGATGAAAATTCCCATTCTGCCTCTCTGCCACCTCTAGGGGGTTGCACCATGCTCTTAAGGACACCTGCAGACTTGCGTTCTGTGAGCAACTCGATATCCCGCTTATGGATCTCCCTGAATGGTATGCCTTCTACTTCCCTGCGGAACCCTGGAAACCCACTTCTCATAACCTATCTCCCAAGGCCCAGAGAACTCATTCTAGCCGCAGACACCTCAATCCACTCCACGACAATCACGCAGAGACCGAGACCGCGGGTCTCCCAACTCCTTACCAGCACATTATTGAAGATGAAGAATATCCACTGCATACTTAAAGCCAAGTAGTAGTCCTGTCTCCCTCCTTAGCGACCATACGGCTTTAGTTTTTTCCTCCCTCGTGACAGACTTTGCCTAAACAAATAGCTACTGATCTGAGCCAATGGTTATACTGTTTGTCTCCAGCTTCTGCTACGGTTTACACCAGAATGCCTTTAGGTAGTCCGCATTTATTGCATATGATGCAACTTTACTGACATATCGTGGGATTTGGGATCTCTGCTTCACATGGCGAAAAACTACTTTTGCCAGGCATTGGCACTGTGACGTGAAGGGGTTCCCTAGAACATTCTTGATCCGGGTCCCTTGAAACTAACCGGCCCATTCATGGATTCTCTGCAGGATAGACATTCGGATATGTAGTAATTTTGTTTTGCAGGTATAAGCCTTTCCACCCCATGGCTGCTTTGGATTGACCCTGACACTGACATTGGCAACAATCACATCAATTCCCATGTAGTTACTACATACCTGTGTTTCTTATTAAGCCTGCTCTTATGGACGGATTCCAGGCCTACTATCGTAGTGTTTGGTTGAAGCTGTTCAGTCCTCCCCCACTGAGAGACGGCATGCCTGCAATGGGGGGGGGGGCGGACGGGTCTGAATTTGCCTCATTTTCTACTTGAGCATGGTCCTATATATGTTGGTTATTGCATGTAATTTTTTTTTTTGGGGGGGTTTGTCACTTGATCCAAGCGTGGGAGTCCAACAGGACAGCTTAAGTTGAGTGTCATGGGGAATGATAGGCTGAATTACATGTTATACTTGTTTACCAGTTTGATTTAGTCCAAATGGGAGTTCGAGACTTGTTCTGCTGCCTTACTTTACATACTACTGTTGTCAATTTGGATTTCCTTTATCACTCCTGCATAACCTCCTTCCTCAGTTCCTCCAGTGTGTCATCAATTGATTTACCTGGTTTCTCTCGCACCCCCACACATCGCTTCCCTTAGGAAATGGCTGACCTTCCAGACCTATCACCAGCCCACTTCCCCTCCCTTTTCCTTGGGTAGGATAGCAGGACTATATCTACCCCTGGTAGTGTTCTACCCCGTCTCCCCCCTCCTAGACACATTCACAGTTGCCCCCTGGAGTCAACCCCTCTCTCTCCTCCCCCCTTCTTTGTCTAGTCTTTCTCCTCTCTCTCCTTCCTCTTCTCTTACCTCTCTCTACTTCCTCTCTTCCCCTCCCCTCCCTTTTTTTTAAATTTATATAGTCTTGTTCCAACCCTCCCTTTTCTTCCCACCCCGCCTCTTCTTGCCCCTCTAACGAGCACTGTTACTAGTGCCTCCCTTGATCAATATTAAACTTCAGGGCAAACATGCAGTCTCAACCATTGACGCTAAAATGTATTTCTCTCAATGCGAAGGGACTCAACTGCCCTGAGAAAAGATTGCGGATGCTGACTGCAATGACCAGATTCAAAGCAAATTTTGTATTCCTTCAAGAGACGCACTTCAAATCTACCAACATACCCAAACTAACGTCTAAAATGTTCCCGTCTTCCTATCATGCAACTAGCCTCCTCTCAAAGACAAAGGGTGCCTCAAATCCTTGTATCCAAAAACACGCCTTTTGTACTGAGGTACATCTTCTTAAAGGGTACATTTGCCGCTAAACCAATAACTCTGGCCAACATATATTGCCTTAACGAGGGCCAAGTTACCTTTCTCAGACAAGTCAGTGAGTTATTACTATCATTTCAATCGGGAATACTGATGCTGGGCTCTTTTCAAAGCAGAAGGAGTATGCTTTTTTCTCCTATCCGCACAGTAAATACTCACGATTAGATTACTTCTTCCCGTCCCAAAGAGACCTTCCATACTTATCCATAGCAACTATTGAACCCATGACCATATTGGACAATCATCGAATTACCATGACCTCATCCTTTGCAGACGCCCCGAAACCATCAAAGATTTGGCGACTAAATTCAGCTCTCCTTAAAGATCCTACTTTAATTGAACGTCTCACGACTAGCCTCTCCAAATTTTTCCAAGAAAATGCTACTCCTGGTATGAACCCTCACATGGTTTGGGAAACCCATAAATGTGTGATCCGTGGGGAACTAATGGCAATAGCCGCCCAGTGCAAAAACGCGAGACAAAAGCGGATCAGTTCCCTACTTGACCAGATCAAAACGTTGTAACTAGTCCATAAGAGATTTTTAGCGCAGTCTACACACCTAAACCTTACTCACGCTAGATCCCTCCTATTGAAGAAATGGGGTACACAAGCCAAACAACGTCTAATTATGAATCTAAAGATTTTTTACAAACACAGTAACAAAAGTGGCTGCCTTTTGACCCAAACTGTACAGGCGACGAAAACCTAAAATAAAATTCACCTCTTAACTTCCCACAGCAATAAGCTTGCTCTCTAGAAATGATGAAATAGCGCATCAGTTCAAACATTTCTATAAAAAGCTATACAATATTCAGAGTGGTCACAAGTCCCCCTCTTAACAGGAATAACGCTTTTACCAGATTAAAGACTTTCTGGCAAAACATTCTCCCAAACCCATTCCCTCCCAAGCTATGAAGGATTTAGACTACCCCTTTAACTTTTTAGAGTTGAATGAAGCGATAAACCACATGAAAGTCAGAAATAGCCTGGGCCCGGACGGTTTTACGCACAATATTACAAAAGCTTCCAGGCGATATTTTCGCCAAAGTTAGTTCTTTCCCTGAACGCGATCCCTGAGATGCCGACACTCCTTGGTAGCCTCCTGGAAGCCCATATAACGGTAATTCCCAAGGAAGGCAAAGATATTAGAGAGTTGAAAAGTATAGGCCAATATCCCTACTCAACGCAGACATTAAACTCTACGCTAAAGTGATGGCTAACAGACTTCTTCCCCTGCTCCCCTCGTTAATAAGCCTAGACAAAGTTGGTTTTATCCCAGGTAGAGAGGCCCGTGACAATACCATTAAGATGCTTAACATACATCACTGGTTGTCCAAGAGTGGAACCCAGGGATTCTTTCTCTCCCTGGACTCTGAGAAGGCGTTCGATAGGGTGGATTGGGATTACATGGGCGAAGCTCTGAAAGCTCTTGGACTGGGTTCCCGTATGCTTGCCAACATTATGGCCCTCTATACTAATCCCTCGGCCCGAGTGCAGGTAAATAGACACCTATGCATTCAAAGATGGAACGTGCAAGGGCTGCCCACTCTCACCCTTGATTTTTGTTTTAACAGTGGAACCCTTCGTTTACGTGATAAGGGCAAACAGTGACATTTGTGGTGTCTCATTGCAATATACCGAATATAAAGTGGCTGCATTTGCTGACAACCTACTGTTCTTCCTTACCAAATAACACACTTCCCTCCCTATTCAACTTTAAGACTTAACCCACTTTGGCCATCTTTCAAACCTAAAAATTAACTCTTCGAAATCCCAAGTTCTTAATATCTCCCTCCCAACTTCTCTAGTCTCCCTTTGTAAGAACAACTTCCCGTTCGTGTGGGCACCCGACACCATAACTTATCTGGGGATCCAAATACCATCCAGACTGGACAGACTTTACGACCAAAACTTCACAAAACTCCTCAACAAGGTTCAGGAAGATCTGAAGAGATGGATGCATCACAACATTTCATGGTTTGGGGGCTCGGCGCTCATTAAAATGAATATACTCCTGAGACTGCTTTATTTGTTACAAACTATTCCAATTACCCTGCCAAATGTTTTTTTCGCCCTATACAAATGCATGTGCTCAAAGTTTCTATGGAAGGAGTCCCTGCCTAGCATCAGATATGCTTGACTCACATTGCCAAAAGGGAAGGATGGAGTCAGTTTTCCTGACCTTTTTAAATATTATTTGGCTTGCCATCTTAGTAGAATTGTTGATTGGAACATCCACTGCCACAGGAAGGCTACCACTAGAAGAAGCTCAGTCCCCTATCCCTTTCCGTACATCGCCTTGGCTATTAGCTTCTCATCTCCCAGCTCATCTAACTGACCACCCCTTTATAGGCACTTCGCTTTTTTGCTTCAGAATCGCCTGTAAATCCAATACCCTCTCATCCTCGACAAGCCCTTTCACTCCCCTGAGAGACAACCCAGATTTCCCCCCAGCTTGGAGCCCACATTCTTAACTAGGGAGTGGCCCCACAATAATGTCTTATCATTTCATTTTCTAGTGAAGGGCAATATTCTTTCCCTCTCCCAACTGGAAGCCATTTCTGCCTCAGGCTCCTTTCCGTGGTGGACATACGAACAAATTAAGCATTTTCATAGATCATCCCCAAGAAATGCGCAGTTCTCAAGACCACATACAGACTTTGAAAACATATGTACCAGAACCTCACCCCAGCACCATCTAATCTCTAGACTCTATTTCTAAATTAGCAGATGCACCATCATTTAGCACTGATACTGCTAGGAACTCATGGGAGAGGAAACTCTGCATCCCTCTCTCCGATGAAGATTGGAACACAATACCTTTGCTCATAACTGCTCTCCTTATGTAGCAGTACAAGAGGACGCATACAAAATCAGGTCGAGATGGTACAGAACACCTTCTCTGATACATAAATTTGATTCAAAATGTTCCAACCTTTGCTGGAGATGCGGACAAACAGAGGGGACAATGTTACATATATGGTGGAGCTGTACACTTTTGCAACCATATTGGAGAAAGGTACACAATATCATTTCTCAGGTCACATCATATTTTCTGGATTATTCCCAATACCTTTTACATCATTCCTCCCTCTCCAAGCAGAAATAATTCAGGTCCCTTGAGGTGCATATGGTCAATGCGGCCTGCCTCTGTATAGCAATTCATTGGCGTTCTACACAAGTTCCTACCATAGCAGAATGGTTTGGGAGACTGCATAAAATTGAGGAAATGGAAGAGCTGATACACATTGCGTATGAAAGACTGCACAAGTTTACAAACACTTGGGCTTGTTGGACTAACTTCAGGAACTCAGACTAATATGGGAAGTACACATAAATTATGTGGTGTTATGGATTGACATTAATAATGGTGCCCTTTCCCCACCCTTTACTCCTACCATCCCCTAACTTACCATACCCTTTTCCCTAACCTTACTCCCCCCATTCCCAAGCCTCTCCCCTCCCTCCCTTCTCCCCCCCCCTTTTTTTTTCTCTCTCTTCCCCCTCCCCGCACTCTCTCTCATGCTCTCTCTCTCTTTTTACTCTGTTCTTTCTCTTTCTACTTTTTCTCTCTTCTTCCCCTCCTCCACCCTCTCTCCACATCCTCTTAGGCTTTTGTCTTAGCATAGTATTCTGCTCCATATAGATATTTTAAATCCAGCCCCTGGCCAAAAGGGTCGATAGACAAGCTGGGGGCTGATTTTTTCTTTTACTACACCATGGAATGCTGCGTTGTTTTCTTTGTTTGACAACATATATGCCTCCTTTTTTTTCTAGTTGTTGTTAATGTCTTGTGTTGTATCTGTTATGGTTTCTAACGGTTATAACGAACCAGTTGCTTTAATCAGTTTTGTATGATAAATACCGTTATCTTTGTCAACTTGCAATTTAATCTCCAATAAAACATTCTTGGACTAAAAAAAAAAAAGTAATAATTCAAAAAATATATTTATTTGAACCACATCACAGAGTGACTAATTGCCTTTTCAGATCTTATGTGCAGCTACTCTGTCTCCAGTATTTATCAGTGTTCAATAACATAGGCTTCATCTCCAGGGTCACTTCATTTGAGCTAGATCCCTGCTACGCTTCCTACACAGTTGTCTCATTTTTCAGAACGAAAAGCTTTTTATTCACTTATATAGTAAACAAAGATTGTTGACACATCCTATTTATGGACTGCACTAGATTCTGCTTGCAGTTATTTGTCATTACAATGGTCTGTGTGCTAGGTAATTAGACCAGCATAAAACTCGCTTGCTGTACAATATAACATTTATTTTTTAGAACTGTTTTTCCAACACTTCTAGTTTTAACTTAGTATTCTTATTTTGTAAGTACTGTAAAAAAATAGTGCACAGAATTAGATTTTAGGTTTATCTCAATGTGTCGCAGTGGACCTTGGTAGTGAAATATAAAAGCTGAACTCCAGCAGCCATATCAAATTCTATTTAATAAAGTTTTGTAATCTTAAAAAAAAAATTAAATTAAATACATTTGATATGACTGTGCGTGCAGCAGACTTTATAATATCTCCCTTCTATCTTCTACATAGCCTGACCCAAACTTAAAGTGATTGCACAGCTTAATTTTCATGTAATCTTATTAAAATAATAAACATGTTATACTTACCTGCTCTGTGAAATGGTATTGCACAGAGCAGCTTCAAACCTCCACTGCTCAGGTTCACTGCTGGCACTCTGGGCTCCTTTTCTTTTCAGTGTGTCACCATAGGAAGCCTCTTTCTATGAGGGCGCACCTGCAGGCTTGCTCCTGGGCCAGGCTGTTTGTGTCTATTGACACACAGGATAGAAGGAAAGCGGATGACTGCACTCAAGGGTTGAAGCACTACAAAAAACGTTTTTGTAGTTCCATATAAAGCACACAATATCACGGTTCAATAAATAGGGAAACAATTAATGTGTTTCAGGTTACAAGCGCTTATTCACAACGGAGCCAAATGAAACAGTCCACCTGATATATATACAAATTAGCCCAGGGGAGCCTAATTAAAAGCTCCGGATCCCTAAATAGCAGACCTATGTTTCTTAAAAAAGACATAAAATCTAATAACACAAAACAAGCATGCCTGCATAGATACAGTATATGAATTCAAGTAGAATGTTATGGTATGGTAAAAAAAAATCCAAAAACTGTTGGGGAGAACGCCACTGTTGCTTACTGCGGACTTCGCCAAGCCACAAAAGGAGAACAGATTAAGATCAGCTGTCACCCCAAGATTTGGTCAGAGCCTACTAGCCAAACCCTTCTGCACCCCATTAAAGGGGAACAGTATTGTTTTCTTGGGAGACAGTCACCTATTTCCAGGTTAGGAGGAACTTATATTATGTGCTCCAACAGCGCATCTGGGCCCCAACATCCTGGCCAGCAGTAAAATGGCTTAATACAGACTGAAAAACTGTTATTGTAACATTGTTTATTAGGCAGTTGAGTTTAGGGGTCATTCTCTGGACCTTTGTCTTATAACTAACTGCATACTGTGATTGCTACTGTATATCTATATACACTATATTACCAAAAGTATTTGGACACCTGTCTTTACACGCACATGAACTTTAATGGCATCCCAGTCTTACACAAATGCGCTTCTGGAAGAATGGTGAAACATTCCCATATACACATTCCTAAACCTTGTGGAGAGGCTTCCCAGAAGAGTTGAAGCTGTTATAGTGGCAAAGGGTGGGCCAATTCAATATTGAACCCTATGGACTAAGACTGGGATGCCATAAAAGTTCATGTGCATGTAAAGGCAGGGTCATGGTACAGTATGTTTGGTAATATAGTGTATAGGTGTATGTACAGTATATATGTATTTGTTTACAAGCTGTATACCCTATTCTTTGCTGTTTTTTTATATTTGTTTGAACAGGTTGTTGTTATTTATATTTCTCTGGGGGCTGTATATGTATGTATGTATGTATATATACTTTATATATATATATATATATATGACACTTTGCTACAATGAAAAGTAATGAGTGTACAGATTGTATAGCAGTGTAAATTTGCTGTACCCTCAAAATAACACAACACACAGCCATTAATGTCTAAAACTCTTGCAACAAAAGTGAATACACCCCTAAGTGAAAATGTCCAAATTGGGCCCAAAGTGTCAATTTTCTGTGTGGCCACCATTATTTTCCAGTACTGCCTTAACCCTCTTTGGCATGGAGTTCACCAGAGCTTCACAAGTTGCCACTGGAGTCCTCTTCCACTCCTCTATGATGACATCACAGAGCTGGTGGATGTTAGAGACCTTTACCCTCAGCTTCTTTAGCAAGGCAGTGGTCATCTTAGAGGTATGTTTGGGGTCGTTATTATGTTTGAATACTGCCCTGTGGCCAAGTCTCCAAAGTAAGGGGATCATGCCCTGCTTCAGTATGTCACAGTACATGTTGGCATTCATGGTTCCCTCAATGAACTGTAGCTCCCCAGTGCCGGCAGCACTCATGCTTCCCCAGACCATCACACCACCGTGTTTGACTGTAGGCAAGACACACTTGTCTTTGTACTCCTCACCTGGTTGCCACCACACACGGTTGACACTATCTGAACCAAATACGTTTATTTTGGTCTCATCAGACCACAGGACATGGTTCTAGTAATCCATGTCCTTTAGTCTGCTTGTATTCAGCAAACTGTTTGCGGGCTTTCTTGTCCATCATCTTTAGAATAGGCGCCCTTCTGGGATGACAGCCATGCAGACCAATTTGATGCAGTGTACGGCATATGGTCTGAGCACTGACAGGCTGACCCCCCACCCCTTTAACCTCTGCAGCAATGCTGGCAGCACTCATACATCTATTTCCCAACGACAACCTCTGGATATGACGCTAAGCATGTGCACTCAACTTCTTTGGTCAACCATGACAAGGCCTGTTTTGAGTAGAACCTGTCTTGGTTAATCACTGTATGGTCTTGGCGACCGTGCTGCAGTTTAGTTTCAGGGTCTTGGCAATCTTCTTATAGTCTCTAGGTCATATTTATGTAGAGCAACAATTCTTTTTTCAGATTCTCAGAGAGTTCTCTGCCATGAGGTGCCATGTTGACTTTCTTTTGACCAGTATGAGAAAGTGAGAGCGATAACACCAAAGTTAACACACCTGCTCCCTATTCACACCTAAGACTTTGTAACACTAACAAGTCGCATGACATAGGGGGGGGGGAAATGGCTATTTGGGCCCAATTGGACATTTTCACTTTGATTAATTCACTTTTGTTGCCAGCAGTTTATACAATAATGGCTGTGTATTGAGTTTTTTTTGAGGGAACAGCAAATTTACACTGTTATACAAGCTGTACACTCACTACTTTACACTGTAGCAAAGTGTAATTTCTTTAGTGTTGTCACATGAAAAGTATATAATAAAATATTTACAAAAATGTAAGGAGTGTACTCACTTTTGTGAGATACTGTATATATATATATATATATATATACATATATATATATGTGTGTGTGTGTGTGTAGCACCCTCTAGCTAGTGTGCTAGGAGTTAATAGTTAGCTGTTAGTGAAGGCAAATTGTTTTGGCTGAGAGCCAGACCTGGGTTGAATCTGGGTCAGGGTTGAGTGACTCAGGGAGGCTGGATGAATCAGCAAGCAGCATCTTTGGTGCCTCCCCCTGTATTCTGAAACCTTGGAGAAGCTTTCAGGCGTAGTGGGTAGAGGCTAGGAGGAGCTGCTTGGCATATTTATGAGGGCCCCAGCCTACCCCCAGCAAATGGGCTGGCAAGGGGCAGGCCACCTCATAAATAGGCATGAATCATGCTAGCAGGGGCAGTCGGGTGGAAAATGGAGTGCTGAGGAGGCTGTTGGTGGCCCTTGGGGGGCGGGGGGACTTCAGGCCTGGGGCTCGGGTGCTGGGGGGATCCACTACAACACACATAGGAATTGTTTCATGAGAGGACAGCAAGAGCAGGTCAGCACATCCGGGAGATCTCTTGAATGTCAGTGTGTCAGTATGGAGAACTGTGGGAGAAGTTAGCCTGGAGGGCTAGTGAAAGGGGCTGCTGCAGTCAGGAGGGCTGGCAGGGCCTGAATAGGTGATGCTGGGAGCAGTGACCACAGAGAGGAAGTGCAGTGAAAGTGTAAGCTGTGTCACCCTAACTTTTCTCTAAGTATAGGGGCTGCGTGTCCCTGCCTGTAATGGGCCTTTGCTACAAAACCACAACAGGGTGACATAGCTTGGTTTCTGCAAGCAAGAGAAGCAGAGGGGCTGTATACAGGACTGTATATAGGAGAAGTTATCCCTGAAATTTGTTTGAAGTTAAGTGGGCATCCCATAAACTCCCATCCCTATCCAAGTTTATTACCCTCTATAACACAAAAAAACAAAGTCACAGAGTGTTCTCTGACTCTGGAGTGACAGTGAAAATTTGGTGTGCCTGGCTGTGTAGGGTAAGGAATCCCATTTTCCTGTACATGGTATAGGAGTCTGAGAAAGTCATAGACTTGAGACAAATTACATGAGGCAGCTAAAAATCTCTACTATAACAGGACAATAGGGAAACACAGATTAGTGTCTGCAGTGGCCTTGAGGGCCACACAGAAAAGTGTTAATTTTGATGTCAAATTTCAATTTATAGTCATAGTCTTTTGATTAAAATGCCATTTTAGTTTTAGTCATGTTTTAGTCATCTGAATTGATTTAGTTTTAGTCATATTTTAGTCGACAAAAATCTCCAGTACATTACAGTTGACTAAAATCAAATGGGTTTAGTTAAATTGTAATGGATTATTGAAGCATTTCTGTAGAATTTCCAAATTCTCATTACATACTCCTGGAGTAAAAATCTCTAAACATGTTATTATTGATAGTATTAAGGTTTGAACACGCACTACAGACACAGATTTAGCCGTTGTGATATATAACATCTTTATAAAAAAAAAAAATCAAGTTTCATAAACAAACAAAAATATTTATTTTTGACAAAGAGAAGTGCAATTTTAAAATATATTAAAAAAATCTATTGACTGTAATGCCATTACCTGAATATTCTACCAACATTAAATATTTAAAAAAAGGAAAAACCTTTTTCTTAATTTATTTTCTTTTAGCAGCTTAATAGATGTCCCCTAATTCATGTGGTAGTGCAGTGTTCATTTTGGACAAATCAAAGTCAAATTTCAATTTACTTTTAGACCAAAATGCCATTTTAGTTTAAGTCATCTGAATTCTTTTAGATTAAGTCATATTTTAGTTGACTAAAATAGTGTAATTTATTCGGCAAAAATATTTGAGTCTATGAAATTGACGCTGTGCACAGAAAGAATTAATGGCCATATGTGGTCCTTGTGCTGCGAGTTGGACACTAGGGGATTGGGGAATAGTTAAAAAAACTTTTTTTGCCATCAGATCCCCATTAAGAGGATTTCCCTTCACTTTCTGTGCTGTAGACAAAGCAAGAAGTGAAAGAAAATGTCTTCAAAGTGAGGGGAGATCCCCTCTTAGGCCTCGTTCACATGGGGCATACTAAAGCTTACCCCAATACAGGGCTATGTTTATCCACATGGGAATGCACAGATATTCCATGCATTCTTATGTGGGCAGTCCCATTAATGTCAATTGGGATACAGTGGCTGCACAGACACAGACACTGTTCTGGATCTGAAATCCATGAGGGTGTGCACGGCCTCGAAAGCAGATGGTGTGGGTGAACACATCGCTGCACAGATGTACACTTTAGTAAACCCCACGTGAACGAGGACTGTTGTCACTGGGTCAGAGGTGTCCTCACTTTAAGGTTTCCTCCATCCCTTCTTGTTCTAGTAACAACTTAAAATTTTGGAACTTCTCATCCTTTTTGTCCCAGTGACAATGACATCTCTAAAGTGGGAACACAGACAGCCATAAGTCTTAACCACTCTATCCAAAACTAACAAAAATGTTCCCTTTAGATACACATTAAAGCAGTGGTTAACCAACAAAGCATTTTCATAGAGGACTTTATCACCCATTGCTCTCCTTTGGTTCAATTACTATAGCAGCCACTACTTACAAACAATAGACAGGCTTTTTTTTCCCGAATCACGGCACAGCATCCTAGGAATCCCGTTAGCATGACCACACCTCCAGAAAACAGCAGAATGTATGCAGATATTGAGAGAGTACTGTAGGCAAGGAAAGATATATAACTGCTTTTCTCTAGTAAGGTCCACAATCCAAGTGCGATGACAGCGGCACCACCAATCTGCGCAAGAGAGAGAGAGAAACAAGTTACCACAGTTACCACAAGCTCGGACAATAAAGTGGTGTCTGCTGATCTGATCTCTCTCAGTTCTGAAGTTCCACTTTCACTTACAGGTCTCCTCTTGACCCCAACCATGTGAATAGACAGTGTAAGAGAATCTGATTTCTCCACCAACCAGTATGCTCTTTTTTTCTGCAATGCACCTTACCAGATCCCTGTACTGCTTCTTTTTCTCTAAGTCAAAGCTCTGCTGTACAGGAATTGCAGGAAGTCAAATTCAAGTACTTACAATGTTTGCATTTAAAGTGGAAGT
The DNA here is from genome assembly GCF_965119305.1 of Pelophylax lessonae. Classification (NCBI taxonomy): domain Eukaryota; kingdom Metazoa; phylum Chordata; class Amphibia; order Anura; family Ranidae; genus Pelophylax; species Pelophylax lessonae. Next base: position 474,736,799 of record NC_138771.1, read on the forward strand.
AAACCCTTCTATTGTTTTTAGCCAAGAAAGCTGCCATCTTGTCCTCTGTTTAATTTACAACTGCCATGATGCTGCACATTCGATCAGTTATAACACCAACCATTGGATGGTTTGACAGTTTGGTTGAGAGCACAACCAATGTGACATTTACATTCCTGGGTTTATGTCCACTTTAAAAAATTCACCAAATATTTGTAGCACCCTCCTAGTCAGGTGCTAGCTAGAAGATATAGTTTGCCATTTTCTGCTTAACAGGAAAGCACCAGGAAAACCATAATTGCTTCATCTGCTTATCAGAGGGGTTTGAGCTTTAGTTAGGTCTGCTCATTGTGCTCAGTGTGTATTCATCTGGTCTGAGGGAGTGTTCCCACTGCGTCCAATAGGGAGGCCTGTTGGACAGTGTAGGAAACCTGGCCAATGATACATAGACTTTTGTAACCGTCCCAGGGGGTTGGCACCAGGAGAGGTTCATCATGGGATTGGAAATAAAAGCGGAGAGCATTTGAGGCAGAGTGTCTTTTGGCGGGAGCAAAGTTGCAGGAGGAGGTGGACGGCTGTCTCTCCTCCTGCTAAAGTGGAGAAGGTGGTCCAGGCAGTTGGCCTAGGGACCAGGGGTTGAGCTGAGCTGAAAGGATCCAGTGTGCTGACCGAGTGGAGCTGCTGGGCAGAGGACTTCAGGAAAAACAGTGTCATGAGTACTCAAGGATCTGCCCAGGGGTCTGCCTAAGAGACGGGACCACTCCAGAGAGGTCAAAGGGATCAAGGAGCCAGTTAACCCAGAGCGTTACAGTAAAGGGGGTGCCAAGTTGTTAAGCCCTGAAGATTAGGGATAAAGGGGGCGCCAGGAAGGGCCCTGAAGTTGTTCAGCAGTACAGTCTACCATGAAGAATAGCTTGCCTTAGGACAGAATTACCTCAGGAAACTTAAAGAGAACCTTTCATAGCCAAGGGCAAAGTGAAGCAGCGGCCTATCTGTGGCTAGCCCAATTTCAGTGTATTCATCGTTACTCAGCGTTAACCAGCATTATCAAGCATTTATTCAAGTCACCCCAGCCTATTGTGCATAGTTTAGTTCAGTTGGAGTATCCCACTCATCCCTTCTCCTATCCAAATTCCTAATAAAGCCTAAAAACAAAGAAACTGGATTGGTCCTTGTTTAAGGTAAAAACACTTGGAAACATGCCAGAATGTTCTACCGTTGCTAATGGTAACCCAGAAGAACCCGTCACCAGCAGCTCCCTTGGGAGTAGTGCTACATATTAACCACTTGACGACCGCCCACTGCAGATTTACTGTGGCAGGCGGCCGCTCCTGGGAAAACCGACGTAGTATTACGTCGCTCGCTCAGGAGACTCTAGGGGACGTCAGCTGGGGAGCCAGTGCTTGTGACAGGCGGCTCCGATGGCCGCTGGCCACTCGCGATCTCCCCCCGCTGACAGAGGACGGACGGCTGATGTAAACGCAGCCGTCTGTCATTCTCCCTGAAGTGATCACAGAGGTTATGTAATCCTGCTATATAGGATCGCATGTCTCTGTGATGATCTTACAAGCCACGCCCCTCCACAGTTAGAATCACTCCCCTAGGCTTACATTTAACCCCTTGATCACTAATAGTATTAACCCCTTCCCGGCCAATGGCATTATTACAGTAACAGTGCATATTTTTAGCACTGATTACTGTAGTAATGTCACTGGTCCCCCCAAAAGTGTCAAAAATGTCAGTTAGGGGTCCTATCTGTCCGCCGCAATGTCGCAAAAAAAAATTCGCAGATCGCCGCCATTACTAGTAAAAACAATAAAAATGACATAAATCTTTCCGGTAGTTAGTAAACGCACTAACTTTTGCGCAAACCAATCAAAATACGCTTATTGCGATTTTTTTTTTACCATAAATATGTAGCAGAAAACAAATTGACCTAAAATGTTAAAAAATTTAGATTTTTAAATTTTTTGGGGAGAATTTCATATAAAAAATGTGAAAAATATTGTTATTTTTTCAAAATTGTCACTCTTTTTTTGTTTATAGCACAAAAAATAAAAATTGCACAGGTGATCAAATACCACCAAAATAAAGTTCTATTTGTGCGAAAAAAAGGACATCAATTTTGTTTGGGTACAGCGTCGCACGACCGCGCAATTGTCCGTTAAAATCACGCAGTGCCGATTCGCAAAATAGGGCCTGGTCTTTGAGCAGCCAAATCCTCCGGGGCTTAAGTGGTTAATGATTAGAGAGCTGCATTTATTTATTTGTAGCCTTTATATCTGCTGGGGGTTTAGTTGTCCGTATCCAGTAGATATGTTTTAAATGTAACAAAGCCCTGTTTTACTGAAGCCGTGAATCCTCTTCATTTTTAGGGTCATCCTCTCAGTTTGCTTTTGATTTATTACCCACTGTGGTTATATTAAAACTGTAGGGGCTGTTTATAATCAGCTGCTAATTTTCCCATAAATAGAGTAAAAATTAGCATAACTACTCGACTAATAATTAATGAGCTGTACTCAGTCCCAGTTAAAGTAGGTCAGAACTGGATATAGGGAGAAAAATGGATTTCTGCCCACTTGTACTGCCCGCTGACTTTATTTCCAACTCAAAACCATTCACATTTTTCCTCAAAATATTTCTATATATGAGATGTATTCAGCCATAATAATTGCGACCTTCATTGCACAATCTTTAAAGAATGTTCTTAAGGAAAGCAGTGCAACTATAGCAGACTTAAACATTCTTCTTTTTTTTGATTATGCCGCTTTCAATCAGGCCTATCTACAAATCCCCTCAAGCTATGTCTTTCCCATGACACATTAAATATACATAAACATGTAAGCGCTATCTGATCGAAGAGATTCAAAGTAATATATTATTGAGCAAATATATATTACTGACTTACATACGCTACACAGTAACAAACGCCCTTCTGAATAAAGATGAACAGTGTTATAGTGGAACTCCAGGTTTGATAAGAAAAAAAAATATCTTCCAGGTATCCATGTATTTACATTTGCAAGGATTTTAGGTACATTTTTGCAGATTTTTACTGCCCTTGTCCCAGAGATAATGATGGAGGCCTTATTAGCCCTTTCTACAACTGTCTGTTTAAGTGTATTTATAGCTAGAGCGTTGTCTGAGTTTCGGATAGAGTTGGAAAAGGTTAGAACGACCCCCCCCCCCCCCCACCCACCGCCTTCTGCGTCTCTGACCGGTTCTCCCGTCCCATCTGGAGACCCGAGCAACCAGCCATCACCTCCGCCGGCTGGTTGGAGTCCCAAATGAAGCCAGATTCGGCATCAATCGGGTTTTTTACGATGATGTAACCCGGAAGCGGTGTTCATGACGTAATGTCCGGGTTACTCGGCAGCTAAAGGCGCAGAATTTAAAAAGTGATAGTATTCAAAAATGCAGTTTTGAATATATTGAAGTGCAGTAGAGGGGTCTGGGGTCTGGGGTTTTAGACCCCCGATCCCTCCATAAAGAGTACCTGCCACTGCCTATTGCTGTCACAAGGCTAAAATTATAAAATAGGAAAAAAAATAAAAATGTTAAAGTGCCACTGTCGCCGTGAGCACGCAAATGAAAGCACTGTTAAAACCACACACTCTAACTGTAAACTGGTAACCATTAAAATTTTTTAAAGCGTTGCCTATGGAGATTTTTATTGACCGTAGTTTGTTGCCATTCCGCAGGTGTGTGCAACTTTAAACCGTAACATCTTAGGCATCCATTTACTTGGCGTGACATCATCTTTCACATTATACAAAAAAAATTGGGCGAACTTCACTCTTTAGTTTTTTTTAAATGCAGTGAAATTTATTTTTTCAAAAAAAATGGCGCAAACACCGCGTGACAAAAAATATTGCAACGACCACCATTTTATTCTCCAGAGTCTTTGCTATATATATATATATATATATATATATATATATATATATATAATAATGTTTGATGGTTCTAAGTAATTTTCTAGCAAAAAATACAGATTTTAACTTGTAAGCAACATGTGTCAGGAATGGGCTCGGTCCAGAAGTGGTTAAATTATTCACACTTGAGGACAACTATCTCTGTAGAACTGTGTAGCAGACTGTACAGAATGGAGCAAAGTCCCTTTCTTAGTAGACGGAATTAAATTGACTCTGCTTTTCAAGACACCAGCTGGTTTCCCCTTTAGCCTACACCCAGCAGCTAACTTCTAGCACCCAGAGGGGGATACAGCAACATCAGTCTCTAGGGTCCCTTTAGGGAGTCTGTGCTCACAAGGCCCGGGTAACGGGTCACCTTCCTCCATGAAACCAGACAGGATCCATGGACATCCTCCCTCAGTTATCTCTCATATGAACCCTGGTTTCAGCATGCACTTTTCAGGCCCTCAGGTCACTCACCTAAGGCCATATGGCAGCCTGTGCTGGGGAAGGCGACATGCCCCCTCCCTAACTGGACCTCTTCTCTCAGGAGGAAGACCCAGATCTCATGTGCTCTGGTCCTCTGCAATGGTCCTCTTGTATGGGGCCTGGACCAGCAGGAGGGCCCAGGCAGCAGAGGGAATCCGATGTGGGATGATGATCGATTTGGCAGGTAGGCAGGTAGGCAGATACTGGAACCGATCCCCTGTATGACTCTCTGTAGGAGTTGAAAGCCAGCTTTTCCTCCTCTCCCTCTTGCTGGCTTTTAGCTGCTGTATTTTTAGTGAAAATATTGTTTTGATATTTGAGGGGCTCTGTCAGGAAGGCTGTATGGGGCCCCATGGTTTCTAACAGCAGCACTGACAAGGGGACACATACAGCAACAAATAAACTGACATGATTTTCAGTATAACTAAAGGAAACACTTTCTTTCTAGTTTTGGAAAGAGTGGAGATGAATTATATCACCTGCTAGGTGAGTTTATTGAAAAATGTTTTCAAACTACAAAGCAATAATACAAAATTAGTACATGTATACCATTGAGGGCATCAAGAATATTAAAAAATAACACAAAATAAAACAAATAATAAAACAACTGTAGGCACCAAGACATACAGGTGCACATAATATTTAAACATTTGACAAATCACGCACATGGTAGGGACCAATGGTAGTATGCAGAAATTAGCTTGAACAAGAGCATAACTGTAGAAGGGGATAGAGTGCCAAACAGCATCTATTGGGAGACTCATCAGGGGTGCGAGCAAGCTAAAGCCATGCAGCACCTGTGAGAACCATGATCCATATGTAATTGGTCCCTAATCTCAAACAAATAAGTAATGGGGGAGGGGGGAGAGAAGAAGAAAAAAAAGGGCAGGTTGAAAGACAGGAGCAAAAAGTATAGTAGGAAACAGAGCAAGTGAAGAAGGAAGAGAGAGGAAAACTAGTATAGCCAGGGGTCGACAAGCAGAAGAAACGTCGTACCACATCAAGCTAGGGAGTAAGGACAGGTCCCGCAAGGACGTCTTGTGGCTCAGATTTAGGGTCCTGATAACAATGCCATGAGACAATACCCAAAGAGGCTTTTTTTGACACGTTTAAAAATGCCTGGTAGCACAGAGAGTAGAGTGATTTCTGGAGTATTGGGAACAGTCACCCCTGCAACTGTGGTGTAAAGCTGTACAATCAGATTCCAAAAATTGTGGATCAAGGGCATTCCCACCAGACATTTAATAGGAAGCACCTGGCAAAATGGCATCACCAGCATAGGTCATATAATTCTGAAGGAACAGTGTTGGACATCAGTAACAACATGAGATAAGTTTGAAATTCGTCTCTAGGGTCTTAGTCGCCAGGGACAAATGGTGAGTAAGAGTGAATGACTTCTCCCAGTCCTCTGTTGCGAGTTGAACGTTGAGGTTGAACGTCCATTTAGTCGTATTTTCTGAAAGATCAAGTTTTGCAAGAAGGGCCTTGTACACTGCTGTTCAGGTGGAGAGTATTGGAGGAGAAGGGACACGAAAGAGTATAGGTCCCTGGTAAGGGAGTCTGCAGGAGAAAGGGAGGAGAGGAAAGATGTCAGTTGCCCATATTCCAGCCAGCAGAGTTGTATAAAGTACTCAAAACCCATACTTGAGTAAAAGTACAAGTGCTCAATCAAAAAGTGACTTGAGTAGAAGTGGACGTGCTCGATCAAAAAGTGACTTGAGTAGAAGTACTAAAGTATTCAACATTTTTTGTACTTAAGTATTGCAAGTAGTTTTTTTTAAACATTTTGCTACTCAAGTACTTAAAGTAAAAGTACCAGTAGTTTTGTAAAAAAAATTGCTACTCAAGTACTGAAAGTAAAAGTACAAGTACTGTGTTATGTAGTTATTAAAGAAAGAAGTCAAGAGTTTATTAAAGTTAAAGTTATTAAAGTTAAAGTTATTAAAGAAAGAAAAGTCAAAAGAAGTCAAAAGTCAAAAGTACACATGACATTATACACATTTTTTTTGAGCTTCATGAAACCTGCCACCTACTGTTCTGGCAGTGGTAATTTTTATAATTGTAACGAGTAACTATGCAGCACTAAAAAAAATATTTGAGTAGAAGTATTGAAATCATCGAAAAATTTAGTGAAGTAAAAGTGGAAGTAGGAGAAAAAAATTCTACTATAGGAAAGTACAGATACCGCCTTTCGGTACTTAAGTACAGCAGTGAAGTAGTTCTACTTAGTTACTATACATCTCTGCCAGCCAGTGCATAAATGAAGACTGCTGTACAGTCGACAAGAGTGGAAAAAGTCCCTGGCAAAGGATTTGTACTAGCCAACGACGTGACTCCTTTTTCCAGGATGGAAAGCATGTCTGGGATACTGCATGGGGAAATTGCAGGTTGCCAAAGAGGGGAGTCATCAAGCCCTCTCAAGAAGAGAGCCTCAATCAGGACAGTAGATTATACCAAACAGGTGGGATGTGAAGAGAGGTAAAGAGGAGGTGGGGGTCTTGGAACACAGTCGGCCGAAATTCGGCCATTTGGACAGTACTTTCGTTTTTCGGCCAGTTAATGGGCATGAATCGGCAATCGGTTGTGATGTTTTTGAGCTAAAAAAAGTTTGGAAATTTTCTGCCAAATGATCGATAAATTGAAAGGTTAATGTGTTCTGGGACTCGCGGCCCCTACTGCTTCGGACACCCGTTTACCACAATTTGTATGTGAGTACCTGTTTTTAACCTATGGAAATAAAGAATTTATTTAGCGGTACATCACTATATTAGCATTTAGTTTTGCATACCAACACCGTTTGAGGAGGAGAGGCTCCACCACCCAGAGAGGCTTTACTGCCCAGGTGAATAGGATACCTTCCCCCCTCTGTGAGCCCTACACATCCAAATCGGACGATAAGAGGATATTACATTAAGGCCCATTACCCCTGCAGGGGTACATATTTCTGGTGAGTGCGGGAGTAATTGGAGGGGTGCACTGGTTTGTCTCATCTACCACCCAGCACGCAGACCACCTGGAGGACCACTACTAGATTGAAATTATTTCCTCACCTTTTCATCACCTTAAAAGACTGTTTGTCACTTCTTGGTGGATTATCACAATTTTTCTCTTGTATTTTAGCACCATATGGACTATTTATTTATTTATTATACTGGTGTAATTGTGTGATCACTAGTATTATTTTAATTTCTTTGTACTGACACACAGTTATTCTTGTACATCGATTTCTTTATTACCACATTTATTACCATCTATATCTATTTCTTTTTTTTTAAACACATTTCTGACCAGAACATATAAGTATTTCTAATTTTTTATAACACCCACATCACCCTCACACTGGCATATAATTTTTATTTTTTTCCAATTTACTTTAGTATTTATTGCATACACCAATTTTTGCACCAATTTGGGGAGAGGAATCTTCAATTTTTGTTTTCCATAAAATCATCTTTTTTGCACATTCATACTTTACATTGTGTGACTGCATGCCAGTATTCAAACTAGCACACTAGCACTTTAAACTGTGACCAGTGGACCAACTTCTTCTTTTTCACTTTTTTTTACTATTTTTTACTATTTATATACAATTGGGCAGCGCCATCACGCCTCACCCATCCCACATTAATGTGTTTCTCGTCCAAACTGTTTGAACTAGGTTTATGTGAAAAAACAAAAAAAAAACTGATTTATTTATGTTCATTGAGCGATTTATCGGTCATTACATGATGGCACGATCGTTTTCTCTCACGGCCGAGTGTGAGTCAAATGAGTTTGAATAATTTTTCATATAGGGTATAGCCAGCATTAGACATACACAGACTTTAAAGCAGAAGTAAACCCATAGATTTAACAGTTAAAAAAACTGTTACGTTCCCGCCACATGCCTGGGAATGTAACTGTCACAATGGTTGTGCTCTCAACCAAACTGTCAAATCATCCAATGACTGGTGTCATAACTGATCAGTTGAAGATTAAACAGAGGCAAGATAACAGCTTCCTTGGCTGAAAACGATAGGAGGGTTTACCTCCACTTTAACCACTGAAGGACCAGGCCTATTTCTGACACTTGTTGCTTACAAGTAAAAATCAGTACTTTTTGCTAGAAAATTACTTAGAACCCCAAACATTATATATTTTTTTTTTTAGCAAAAAAAGTGCATAAATTCTGGAGAATAAAATGGCAGTCGTTGCAATATTTTATGTCACACGGTTTTTGCGCAGCGGTCTTTCAAACGCAATTTCTTTGGAAAAAGTAAATTTCACTGAATTAAAAACAAAACAGTAAAATTAACCCATTGTTTTTCTATATTGTGAAAGATGATGTTGTGCCGAGAAATAGATACCTAACATGTTACGGTTTAAAATTGCCCACGCTCATGGAATAGTGACAAACTACAGTCGGTTGTTATTACTAGAAAGCCGGCTCTAAAAAACAGTACTGGTGTGATGCCTCTAGATGCAGGCATCACCCTGGTACAACCAATTCCCTTTAAACCAATGTATAGGTACTAGGGATGATCGAACGGTTCGGGTCGACCATCGGTTCGGCCCGAACATTGGGTGTTCGAGGTTCGGCCGAATTTAGAACTTTGTGCCCAAAAAGTTCGGAATTCGGCAACCAGAACCGCCCAAAATGCAATGCTTCAGGAAATGGGCTTTAAAAGTCCGTGATTGGACCAGAACCATTAGCAAAAGCCAATTGAGGGGGCAGGAGAATGCTAGGAATGTGATTGGAGTGACTAGGGGGTCCCTAGACCAATCATTAGTGAATACGCCCCCCAGTATATAAGATCGCCCCCGCCAAATTCCTAGCATTCTTATACTGGACATGGAAGAGAGTGGAAGCAGTTCTGTTAATTTTACTTTAAAAGTGTCATTTAGCTATTTTTAGTGTGAGGAAAGGGATATCTAGTGTAGTTAGAGTGCTCCTTTACACTTAGGTTGGCTTCAAAAAATTAGCTTCTGTAGGGAAAGTATGAAGTGCCAGGGTGACCGTAATGTAGTGTAGGGGAAACTGACTGCCATGGCAGGCTGACCGACTGACCAAACCCTTCCATACCAGGGTGACCGTAGTGTAGTGTAGGGGAAACTGACTGCCATGGCAGGCTGACCAAACCCTTCCATACCAGGGTGACCGTAATGTAGTGTAGGGGAAACTGACTGCCATGGCAGGCTGACCAAAACCTTCCATACCAGGGTGACCGTAATGTAGTGTAGGGGAAACTGACTGCCATGGCAGGCTGACCAAACCCTTCCATACCAGGGTGACCGTAATGTAGTGTAGGGGAAACTGACTGCCATGGCAGGCTGACCGACTGACCAAACCCTTCCATATCAGGGTGACCGTAATGTAGTGTAGGGGAAACTGACTGCCATGGCAGGCTGACCGACTGATCAAACCCTTCCATACCAGGGTGACCGTAATGTATTGTAGGGGAAACTGACTGCCATGGCAGGCTGACCGACTGACCAAACCCTTCCATACCAGGGTGACCGTAATGTAGTGTAGGGTGAACTGACAGTGACTGCCATGGCAGGGTGACCAAACCCTTCCATGTCAGGGTGACCGCAATAGAGAAATGATCATTTCTCTGAATAGCTTCGGAACACCATTATGGCTTCTCACCAGCAAGCATTTTTTATGCTGCAGGGGCTGCCACTGTCAGTGCTTTTTTGAGGACATGTTTGATGTCAGACATGACATCTGAACATGTGTATAGGGGGTATATTGTAACGCTCCTGCGTTTCTTATATGGTGTGGATTTTCAGCTGCAGAAATAGTTCCACGTCAGTAGTCATGTAAGAGATATGCTGAGATACCATTCCCAACCTCAATGACTCATCATGTGTGGAAGGTCTTATTTCAGCCAGTAAATACACACAGTTAGCAAGCTGGTTCCTAGAGTGACTTTATGTATGTGGTAACACAATGATGAAGGTTGAGGGATAGGTTGAGTGGAGGTGGTAGGTGATAGACACTTGAAGGTGAGACAGTAGATGGATGCAGGAAGGTTTAGCAATGTTGTATGGTAGCAGATGACAGAATAGCAGGTGGACATACAAAAGAGATCAACCCAGTGCAGAAAAGTAGCAGTAGTCTCAAGAGCTAGCAATCTAGTTATGCAGATGTGATAAACAATCTTTACTATGCAGAGCTAGATAGTGTAAGCTTAGTATAAGTTTATAGAGAATTCCCCTGCGGGGTACTTAGCACTATTAGCGATACAGCCGAAGGGTGGTTCAGGAGAGGCGGATGATCCAGTAGCGGGATACAGGGATCAGCGCAGCGAGGTTCCGTCAGCGAGGTAAGCTTGCAAGCATGGAAGCTTCAAGCAAGGATAGCATCCAGGTAAGGGTGTTTGAACGAACACATGTGAGTGAGAACCGGCGCTTTAAATAGCCATCTAGTCCGGCGCTGGGTGATGACAGCTCCAGTCTTAAAGGTGTATGCGCACCTTTCCAAAAGTAAATGGTGGGGAGCATACACTTGTGGAAAGTGTAATTTAGGGTACCAAAGGTACCGGAACATTACAATACCCCCCCCTTAAGGCCTGCTCCTGAAGGCCTCTGGAGCTGGTTTGTCTGGGTATCTCGCATGAAAATTGCGGATTAATCTAGGGGCATGTATGTCAGAGGTGTTTAGCCAGGTGTCGTCTTGGGGCCCATAGTTCTTCCATCTAACCAAGTACTGAAGTCTTCTTCTGTAGATACGAGAATCCAGAATCTCTTTTATCTCGTATTCTTCTCCACCTTCAACTTGTACAGGAGGGGGAGGTGGAATATTAGGCCTTATTCCTTGGTCCGGAACATGGGGTTTTAGTAGCGACACATGGAAAATGGGATGGATTTTTAGGTCCATTGGCAATGTAAGCTGCACTGCAGCTTTTCCAATAAGTTTCTTGATTGGGAAAGGTCCCAAGAACAGAGGTCCAAGCTTTTTGCTAGGGATCTTCAGTCTCAAGTTTTTTGTTGAGAGCCAAACGAGGTCCCCGATAGTATACTGTGGAGAAGGTCTTCTACGAAGATCATAGTACTTCTTTTGTTGACTGTGAGCGTGTGCAATGGTAGTATTTAGTAAACCCAGAGAATCCTTTATTTGGGTAAGATAGTCTGAGGCTACTGGGTTATTTGAAGGAAGGATGCGTGGAGGGAGAATAGAGGGATGGAACCCATAGTTCAAGTAGAACGGACTCTGCTTGGTTGTACTGTGAGTTGCGTTGTTGTAGGCAAATTCTGCCAGGGGGAGAAGATCCAACCAATCATCCTGTTGGTAAGAAGTGTAACAACGTAAATACTGCTCGATGCATTGGTTGACTCTTTCAGTCTGTCCGTTGGTCTGCGGATGGTAAGGAGAAGTGAGCTTCCGCTCAATCCGTAGTATGTGACATAGTTCTTGCCAGAATTTAGAAATAAATTGGGATCCACGGTCAGACAGAAGAGTTTTTGGGATACCATGTAATCTGAAGACATGTTTCATCAGGAGTTCTGCCGTTTGTTTGGACGAAGGTAGTCTGTGAATAGCAATGAAATGTGCCATCTTTGTCAGATGGTCCACTGACACCAAGATGGTATTAAATCCTTTGGAAGGAGGCAATTCTACGATGAAGTCCAATGACAAAACCTCCCATGGAGTTTGGGGTATTGGTAGACTGTATAGTAGACCGGATGGTCTCGTAGTGTCAATTTTGGACCTGGCACAGACATTGCATGAAGAGACGAATTTTTGTATAGATGTTTTCATGTCAGGCCACCAGAATTGTCGAGAAATCAAATTGAAAGTCTTTGTCATACCCATATGTCCTGCCATAGGCACATCATGCGATAATTCCAAGATCTTGGTGCGTAGGGTAGGTGGTATGTAAAGTTTGTCGTTGTAGTAGAGGAAGCCTTCTGCATCAGTATTTAGTTGTGGTGGGGGTGAATCCAAACTTATACCATGCAGAACCTCTTCCTTTAAGGAACGGACAACTCCAATAATGCGTTTGTGAGGTATTATAGGAACGGAAGGGATTTCAAAGTAGTTTTCTTCAGTTAGTCGTGATAGTGCATCCGCCTTTTTGTTCTTATCTGCAGGTGTGTAGGTCACTAGGAAGTTAAACCTTAGAAAGAATAGTGACCATCGTACCTGTCGATGCGAGAGAGTTTTGCTAGTCTGAAGATATTGGAGGTTTTTATGGTCCGTGTATATAATTATTGGTAGTTGGGTGCCTTCGAGTAAATGTCGCCAATTCTCCAGAGCCAATTTTATAGCAAGCAGTTCCTTTTCACCCACGGGGTAATTTATCTCGGGACTGCTCAGGGATTTAGAAAAAAAAGCGACTGGATGAAGTGGTGAAGTGTGGGTAGGTCGTTGGGAGAGTATTGCTCCTACTGCCATGTTTGACGCATCTACCTCCAGAATGTATTGGAGGGATGGGTCTGGATGGCGTAATATGGGAGCGGAAGTAAACCTTGTCTTTAACAAGTGGAAAGCCTTATTTGCTTCTTCTGACCATTTAAATGGTATTTTTATGCTAGTGAGCTGTGTGAGGGGTCTCACAATAGCAGAAAAGTTTTTTATGAACTTCCTGTAGAAATTTGAAAATCCCAGGAATCGCTGTAGCGCCTTGCGTGTAGTTGGTGTAGGCCAATCCTGAATGCAGGATATTTTACTCATGTCCATCTCGATTCCTGTTTTGGATATGATGTAGCCTAGAAAGAGTACCTCATCTTTATGGAACAAGCATTTCTTCAGCTTCACATAAAGATTATGTGCAAGCAATCTCGATAATACAAGTCTTACATGTCTTATGTGTTCAGACAGGGTCCGTGAATATATAAGTATATCGTCCAGATATACCACAACACAGACATCTAGTAAGTCTTTAAAAATATCGTTTATAAATCGTTGGAAAACTGCAGGGGCATTGCATAGGCCGAATGGCATCACAAGATATTCGAACAATCCGTATCTAGTTCTGAATGCAGTCTTCCACTCGTGTCCATCACGGATTCGAATGAGATTGTATGCTCCTTTCAGGTCTAATTTTGAAAAATAGGTAGCTCCACGCACCTGCTCAATGAGCTCAGGGATAAGCGGTAGAGGATAGCGATCTTTTATTGTGATAGCATTCAATTTCCTGTAGTCGATGATAGGTCTGAGACTTGAATCTTTATTGCGAACAAAAAAGAGTCCTGCTGCTGTGGAAGAAGTGGAAGGTCTAATAAAACCTTTTTCCAAGTTCTCATCCAAATAGTTTTTGAGATGGGCAAGTTCATCCTGTGAAAGAGGATAAACATGACCGAACGGCAATTTGCTATTTGGGAGTAGATCAATGCTACAATCATAGTCTCGATGAGGAGGTAATGCTTGAGCATTTTTCTCAAGAAAAACCTCAGAAAGATCCTGATAACATAGTGGTGCAATCTCATCTGTCACCACAGACAGAATCTTCCCGGAAAACGGGAGGTTACACGTTTCCTCGCAATAACAAGAAGGGAAGGTCAAGGACCGTTTCTTCCAATCTATGGTTGGTTGGTGTGTGTGCAACCAGGGAAGTCCCAACACAATGGGAAAGTGGGGTGATGGTATTAAATCGAAGGTAGAAGTCTCCCTATGAGACTCGTTAATAGTGACTAGAAGTGCTTGTGTCTGATCGGTGATCGGACCAGAGGATAACGGAACACCGGTAATAAGACTTACTGAGACAGGTTTGAGTTTAGAAATAATAGGAATTTTATTTAAAGCAGCAAAACATATATCCATATAATTTCCACAAGATCCTGTGTCAATCATGGCCTTAGTAGTAATCCTGTTCTGGTCCCACTGTAATGTCAAAAAAACAGAAATGTAGGGGTTAGTGAATGAAGTTGTCAATCCTCCTAGGGAGACATGTGAACACTCACCCTTCTTTTTGTTGACTAGGGGACAGCCGTTTATCTTGTGATCCGGGGATGCACAGTACAAGCAGAGATTTTCATTTCGTCTTTTGGCTTTTTCCATAGTTGATAGCGGTGGGCGTATGGTTCCTACCTCCATAGGAACGGCCAGACTCCGAGAGGAAACGGATAATGGCATTCCCATCTTTTCAGCCTTTCTTTCTCGTAGTCTTCTATCTATGGTAATACTGAGTTGTATTAATGCATCCAGGGTTTTTGGCAGATCCGCTCGGGCGAGCTCGTCCTTAACGGCTTCTGATAGGCCAAGCCTAAATTGGGTTTTCAGAGATGCATCATTCCATTCTGAATCAAGGGTCCATCTCTTGAACTCTGCGACAAAGTCTTCTACAGGCCTCCTTCCTTGTTTCAAGGATCTTAACTGAAGATCAGCAGTACTCTGCCTATTGGGGTCATCATATAGGCTAGTGAGCTCTGCCAGGAACAAGGCATAGGAGTTGAGAAGCTGGTCGTTTTTTTCAAAAAGAGAATCTGCCCAGGCTCGAGGATCGCTTGATAGGTAAGAAATAATAGTACAAACCTTAATGTGATCAGTAAGGTAGGTACGAGGTTTTAGCAAAAAAAGTAACTCACATGCGTTTTTAAATTCGCGAAATTTTTTGCGATCGCCTGTAAATACCAAAGGGGGATTTATTTTGGGTTCAGGGGACTGAGCAGAGGTAAGTTGTGTCAGTCTAATTACCTGCTGCGACAGAGCCTGATTGTCTTCTTTTAATTCAGCAAGTGCGTGTATTAACGCAGATACTTGCTGTTTTAATTGTGTCACCTGAGTGGTTATTTCTGCTGAATCCATTTTTGGGTTCGTTCAATCTGTAACGCTCCTGCGTTTCTTATATGGTGTGGATTTTCAGCTGCAGAAATAGTTCCACGTCAGTAGTCATGTAAGAGATATGCTGAGATACCATTCCAAACCTCAATGACTCATCATGTGTGGAAGGTCTTATTTCAGCCAGTAAATACACACAGTTAGCAAGCTGGTTCCTAGAGTGACTTTATGTATGTGGTAACACAATGATGAAGGTTGAGGGATAGGTTGAGTGGAGGTGGTAGGTGATAGACACTTGAAGGTGAGACAGTAGCAGATGGATGCAGGAAGGTTTAGCAATGTTGTATGGTAGCAGATGACAGAATAGCAGGTGGACATACAAAAGAGATCAACCCAGTGCAGAAAAGTAGCAGTAGTCTCAAGAGCTAGCAATCTAGTTATGCAGATGTGATAAACAGTCTTTACTATGCAGAGCTAGATAGTGTAAGCTTAGTATAAGTTTATAGAGAATTCCCCTGCGGGGTACTTAGCACTATTAGCGATACAGCGAAGGGTGGTTCAGGAGAGGCGGATGATCCAGTAGCGGGATACAGGGATCAGCGCAGCGAGGTTCCGTCAGCGAGGTAAGCTTGTAAGCATGGAAGCTTCAAGCAAGGATAGCATCCAGGTAAGGGTGTTTGAACGAACACATGTGAGTGAGAACCGGCGCTTTAGATAGCCATCTAGTCCGGCGCTGGGTGATGACAGCTCCAGTCTTAAAGGTGTATGCGCACCTTTCCAAAAGTAAATGGTGGGGCGCATACACTTGTGGAAAGTGTAATTTAGGGTACCAAAGGTACCGGAACATTACATATATATACACATATATGTCTGAATATATACCCCTAGACATATATAGGTGTGATAGTAGCAGAAATAAATGCTTGCGCTAATGAAATCATTTACAGTAATATATTTCTGCTACTATCACACCTATATATGTCTAGGGGTATATATTCAGACATATATGTGTATATATACCCCCTATACACATGTTCAGATGTTTTGCCTGCCTGGGGTTCTTTGCAGTCAGGAAAAACATCTGAACTTGTGTATAGTGGTACCGTGCACAAGTTCTGATGTTTTGCCTGCCTCCAAAAACCCCCAAAAAATGGCAGCAAAAACACACCTGGGCATTTTTTTTTTTTGACGCTAGCGTTTTTTTTTGGCATTTTTTTTGGGTTCTTTTGAGGCAGGCAAAACATCTGAACTTGTCTATAGTGGTATATATACACACATACTTATATGTTTATACACACCTAGACATATATAGGTGTGATAGTAGCAGAAATATATTAGTGTAAATGATTTCATTAGCGCAAGCATATATTTCTGCTACTATCACACCTATAAAATGCCAAAAAAAACGCTAGCGTCAAAAAAAAAAATGCCCAGGTGTGTTTTTGCTGCCATTTTTTGGGGGTTTTTGGAGGCAGGCAAAACATCAGAACTTGTGCACAGTACCACTATACACAAGTTCAGATGTTTTTCCTGACTGAAAAGAACCCCAAAAAATGCCTTCTATTAAACCGGGAGAGAAGCTAACTACCTGTCCTGAAAGAAAGTGTTCTAATACAAACAATCTTTTTTTTTCATGGTTCTGGACATGCTACAGAGCTGAAACTTCACATGCACACCTTTTAGACCCCCCCAGATACGAAATCCAAAGTAAAAATCAAAACATCTCTTTTTTTTTTTTATTTTAATTTTTTCAATAATTGGCTTTTTTATCAAAAATGACAATTTTTAAGAACTTTTTTTGTGTGATTTTGTGTCTGGGGGGGTCTAAAAGGTGTACCTGTGAAGTTTCAGCTCTGTAGCATGTCCAGAACCAGAAAAAAAGATCATATAGGTGTTAAAGTTAAAGGAGGCTCCCGACCCACATCCCGGTTCTCCTGAAAAATTATCTTTTTTTTTTCATGGTTCTGGACATGCTACAGAGCTGAAACTTCACATGCACACCTTTTAGACCCCCCAGATACGAAATCCAAAGAACCCTGGGCACTTTTTAGGGGCGTTTATTGGGTTTTAGGGCTTAAAAATTGTGTTTTTTGATTACCGAAGTTCGGGTCCCATTGATTTCAATGGGGTTCTGAAATCCGGGCCGAACTTTTCGGGAAGTTCGGATGTTCTGGCCGAACCGAACTTTTCAAAAGTTCGATCATCCCTAATAGGTACGTCGGTTTGCAGGAAGTGGTTAAGTAGTAGTGTCTGCCCTTACAGTCACCACCTGTTCAGTCTTAGCGTTGTAATATGGAGGGGGAAGGAGACATATTTAAGGCTAGTTTTAGGGGGAAGGCTAGTGGAACCTCACTGAAAATCGAAAGTTCCACTCTTCCTCCTCTGCCAATAATGGAAACACTTTTCTTTGGGGGAGAGTGGGTACCTAGTTTTGACAGGTACTTGCTTCCACTTCTGATGGAATTGCCTAGGCGATCCTAGCGGACGTTCAGCAACCCCCATCCCTGCCTACAACCTCCTGGGACACGTCACAGGTTCCAGGAGGATGCGGAACCATTCACACCTCTCATGCATGCGCCATGGGGAGCCAGCTACAAAGCTGCAAGGAGTCACAGCAAGCTTCCCCCATTCATCATGGCAGCATTGGAGACCCAAAGGCCAGAAAAGATCCAGCCGGGGTGAGGACAGCGCTGGATCCCTGGACTGGTATCAGTTTATTGAAAGTCAGCAGCTACAATATTTGTAGCGACTGACATTTTTAATTTTAAAAAAAATGACTGCAGATCCACTTTATGTGTACGCTGAGTGCCCTAGAAAGTGTGCTGGATTTGTCCATCTATACAAACCCTTACAAATCCTTTCACAGGTAAAAATCATTCACAGGTGTATTTTTGCTGAATGCCTGGAGTTTGATTTAAGTCCAGACAAATACAGTCCATAATACATTACATTCTTGCATGATAAACATTTGGGAATTTTAAATACTTACAACCCCAGGAGAAAATAACTTTTCAGGCTATAATTTTGCTTTGAAACATGCTAAATATTTCTGTCTCTCTTGCCGACATGCTGCTTAAAATGCAGGGAGCAATGTGCTCGGATGCCAAGCGGAAAATTCTTTATCTTCTTTTAAAATATTCCTGTTTGTCAGCTAGTAAAGATCCGAGGCAGCAATCCTGTTTTTAAAAAGTATCAACTGTAATAGTGCTTTTAATGAGGATATTAAGGGGGACCTGTACTGTGAAAGCCTGTCCGGAAAGGCAAATATAGGGCAAAGGACCACCAGTATTACCTGTAGACTCCCTGTAGTTGATCTTTTCCTCATCACTAATTTACCATGCCTTTCTTTGCACTGTGTTTCTGTGTGAAGAAGACAACTATCTTTGAATCCTCGTGTCAGGGCTGCCCCCCTGATGACAGGTGGGAAAACATCATTAAACTATATGTCAACTTCTGTCCCATCAACCTTTTTTTAAATAAAGACACGGACTGCGTGACATACATTTAAATGGCCACAGAAACCTTTTTTTTTTAACATATTAACCACTTGCCGACCGCCGCACGACTATCTACGTCGGCGGTCAGCCCCTCACAGGCAAACTAACGTAGGGCTACGTTGCTTGCTTGTGAGGGTCTAGGGAGCGAGCGCGCACCCCCGGAGGCGCGCTCCCGCGTGGTCACGGACCCCCCCGCGCGTGTGACCAGCAGACCCGATGTCCGCCGGCCACTCGGCGATCGGCTGCAAAGACACTGATCACATGGATCTACTATGTAGATCCGTTGATCAGTGTCCTTACAGCTGAAGCCACAGCCAATCACAGTAGAAAGCACGCCCCTAGGGACACACACAGCCCCTCCCTCCCAAATAAAGTTAACCCCTTCACTACCAGTGTATTTTTACAGTAACAGTGCATATATATAGCACTGATTACTGTAGAAATGTCACTGGTAACCCCAAAAGTGTCAAAAATGTCAGTCAAGGGTCCGATCTGTCCGCCGCAATGTCGCAATACCGCAAAAAAAATCGCAGATCGCCGCCATTACGCGTTAAAAAAAAAAACAACAAAAATGACAAAAATCTTTCCCTTTGTTAGTAAACGCGATAACTTTTGCGCAAACCAATCAAAATACGCTTTTTGCGATTTTTTTTACCAAACATAGGTAGCATAAAACAAATTGGCCGAAAATTTTAAAAAATTTTGATTTTTACATTTTTTTTGGGGGGAATTTCATATAAAAAAATGTGAAAAATATTGCTATTTTTGCAAAATTGACGCTCTTTTTTTGTTTATAGCGCGTGATCAAAAAATCGCACAGGTGATCAAATACCACCAAAAGAAAGCTCTGTTTGTGGGAAAAAAAGGACGCCAAATTCGTTTAGGTACAGCGTCGCACGACCGCGCAATTGTCCGTTAAATTCACGCAGTGCCGAATCGCAAAATACCCCCTGGTCGGAATGGGGGTAAAATCTTCCGGGGCTTAAGTGGTTAATAAATAACATCAACTACAACAATTTTAATAGTGCAAACTTAACAATGCAACCAGGAGGGGGTCTTTAGGTGTCCTTTAAAGTGGAGTTCCACCCAGGGGATACTTTTTTTTAAAAAAAAATACCCCAGGGACAGTCAGGGCTAATACATTCCACAATGGCTAGCCTCTGATCTGTCCCGGGTTGCACTTACCTTTTAGGAGAAATACTTACCTTGAAAAAGTATTCTCCAGCGCTGCCATCTCAGGTGTGGGCAGCTTGAAGCCAGCGCGATCCTCTTCGGCGTCCTCTTCCTTCTTCTTCGGTCCCAGGATGCGCCTTCACCGACCCCGCCGTCACTTCCGGTGCGCGCGTCATCCCTCCACAGCTTCTGGGCATGCCGGTGTTCCGTGAGAATTACCTACCCGTGAGAAAAACCTACCCTCGTCACTTCCGGTGCACCCTGAGTGTCTGTAAAGCGGCGGTTACATTAAAACAGCTGTACTACAATATGAATCATCTCCGCTCCTTCCCGTGACACTTCACTGATGTCGGCTACTAAATATAAAAGCACAGGCGGGTGTATGAAAAGATAAATAACGGAGCCGCCAGCCGCTTTTATATTTACTAGCCAAGATCAGGGTAGTCACAGGGGAAGGAGCGGTGATGACTCATATTGTAGTACAGCTGTTTTAATGTCACCGCCGCGTGGGTAGGTTTTTTTCACGGACACCCTAATACTTTCATACTACTGCGCATGCCCAGTAGTCAGCTCCTTATCTTTTTCATTAGGTCTCCGGGCCTCTGAGCATGCGCACTGCTGCGCTGCTCAGCTGTTCCTGCCCGGAAGTGACGAGGGTAGGTTTTTCTCACGGGGTAGGTAATTCTCACGTTACACCGGAACTGACGTCGGGGCCGGTGCAGGCGCAATGATTCCTGGGAGCGATGATGTTCAGCTCCCAGGAATCATTGCAAAAGCCAGGAAGTGACGAATCGCCGTGGCCGCCAGAGGGAGGAAGAAGGAAGTAAGGTGAGTATATTTTCTCTACAAGGTAACAAGGTAAGTAAAAAAAAAAAAAAAAAAATTGCGATTATCCATTTGTTTTTCAGGTGACCCGGAGCGAGAAGATGGAGGTAAGTATAAAATTAGGGTGAAACTCCACTTTAAGGCACACTTTTGCAACCATAATCACCCATGTCCTCAGCGCCACCCGAACTGGCTTGAAGACGATTAAGGACATTCTTACATTTTCCCCCAGGAGACCTAGCTCCTGGAAGAACTACCAATAATCAAATGCAAGAGTCATACCCTAGATGGGCCCCCCAATTTATACAACAATATAATTAAACACTAAAGCCCCCCCCCCCCCCAAGACCCCTAAACCCATCAAGCTGCTGAGAAAAATTGTACATTTTTTTTGTATTTATTATTATCATCATTTTTTAAATAAAAATTACACAAGGAACCCAAAATATAGGGTGGGAGGGAGGGGAAGCTTTCTGGATGAATCTCAGCATTCCTTGTAAGCACCACCCTTGCGACACAATCCTGCCCATCTGAACCCCAGCCTCTAATCAGGCAATAACTATGCCCCTACCCCACTATCTTTCTAGCTGACCCTTCTCTGACCTGTTCCTCCTCTTAGCCATGCCGACCCTCTGTCCATTTTCTCTTCTCCAGGTTGCACTGGAAGCACAGATCCACAGAATGAATGAAGCAGATGCAGGGAGATCCTTGCACTGCAAGTCTTCAGGTACAGCTTCCTCTCCGGCAAGGAGAACAGTGGGCAGCAGAGTAGTGACATCACCAAATTGCATTCCTCAAAGGGTCTTGTTACCTTATATAAAACCCATGTGCAACCCATCTGCTTGCAGAAGAGACATGCTCCCTGCAAAGCTAATATTAACTCTGATGAGATGTAGAATCTCTGCCTGAAGACAGATGTAGGTTAATTACACCAGCGAAAGGAAAAATATTTATTTAAAGAATAAATAGGTAAACTTAAGACTGTTTTTAGATATTTGTCTGGATGTCTTTCTTAAATTTGAGCTTCATCTAACCCTTTTCCAGTGCAGATAGAGCGATGAAGGGTTAAAAAGAAGGGAGAGAGGGTTACATAGTATACTGCCCCACTTTTGTGTATTTTTTGTGTCTTATATTGAACTGCATAAGATTATAATTTTTATGTAATATGCTGACATCTAGTGGCGGTTTTGGGCCACTATAACTTGTTTACTAATGTAATTGGGGTACCTTCCTTTCTCCTTCCCTCCTGTTTAGTGTTAGTTAGTTTAGTCCTAGCTAGACCCTCTCCACTTCTTCCATGTTCCCTCAGTCAGTGTTAGTACTTGGGAGACAGGGCTTAGGAAAGTCATTGGCTTGTTATATTTCACTAGACTGGAAAAAACATCCTCTGTACAGCAATTAGCTGAGGTAAAATTGTGTTGGAATTCAACTTATGCATCTTACTGAAGAGCTAAGCTGCCTGTGGATGGTGCCAATTCAGCAGGTGACCATACTGTCTGAACAGACTGGGTTCAAAGAGGTATGTCAATTCATAAAATGGCATTTGAAACATAACACATAATGCTTGCTAAATGATTTAGGCCTGGTTCACAATAGTGTGATGTCAGATACGAGTCGCACATGGTCGCATGACCATGGAAAACATATTTGTTTTCAAAAGTGCCCATTCACATTAGTGGGACTCCGTCTGGTTCCTGTGCTACGTTGGTGTGATTTACCATTCAATTTGGCCCCATAGAACATGCAAACCACATCCAAAATGCAGCCAAAGTCGCACTACATAATCGCACTGCAAACCATGTCAAAATCTCATCACAGTGGTGTTTACCAAGCCTTAGAATATTGGCACCCACTCCTTCATTTTTCCTAGCAGAGACGGGCCATCTGGATTAATATGTGCTGGGTGTTCAATCAGCAGAATGAATGTCATAAAATTGACCAAAAAGCAATCTACCAATCTTTTAAAGACAATCTGTCTTTTTATAGCAGGCAAAATCCGAAGGTGTAAACGCCCAGAGGTAATTCCATCAAAGGCTTCTCACTCAGGTATTCTGTTTGATAATAGATTATTATGAAACTCACCCAAAAGAAGAAGTTGAAGAGGAATAAGAGATATTTTAGGCAGATTGATCCCCTCTCATCTTTTTCCTCATCCTGTTCATGTCCCATCGCTGCAAAATCTAAAAATAAACAGTTTATAGTTTACTAACCGCTCCACGGAATTTATATGCATCTGGTAAATAACTTATTGATTTTCCTTCCTCCACAAATCTGTAAATATCTATGCAGGACAAAAATCATTTCTCATAACAAACAACGAACACTGGGAGGACATATAAAACGTTAGAAGAAAGCAAACATAAAAATGTTAGAGTCAACAACAGCCAATCAGAAACCAGGATATATATTTCTACCAAAATAGATTCAAAGTGGGCAGAGTCAACGGTTGCAGCCAGCATTGTGATACATGTGCAATATAAATATGTATGTAAAAAACTATGCTTAAAATGCTATGTAATATTGTGTTATATATGGATTATTTTACTATGTATATATTTCCTTATATACTGAACAAAATTATAAACACAACACTTTTTTGTTTTTGCCCCCGTTTTTCATGAGCTGAACTCAAAGACTTTTTCTATGAACACAAAAGGCCTATTTCTCTCAAATATTGTTCACAAATCTGTCTAAGGCCCCTTTCACATGGCTCCGTTCCATCGACGGAGCCATTCTGCTCAGCGGGGGATCGATCCGCCGATCCCCGCTGAGCAGGCAGATGAAAGCTCCATCTCCGCTCTGTGTGCGGTGACAGAGGTGTCAGATCCCTGCTTTCCTCTATGGGGGAATCAGATGAGAACGGACCGCCTGTCTGTTCTCATCCAATCTGCCAGACGGATGGAAAATAGGGTTTCCATCCGTCCGGATTTGACGGATAGGATCGGATCGGATGTCAGCAGACATGTCTCCGCTGACATCCGCTGCCCCATAGAGGCCAGTTTTTCAGGCAGATCTGAACGGTCAGCATGTGTGAAAGGGGCCTTAAGGCCTGTACACACGATAAGAAAATCTGTAGGGAACGACGACCGATCTGCCGATTTTCGGATTGTTAGTATGGTGCTTTCGACAGCCGAAAAAAAAGGCCGAAAAAAAATCCTGATGTGCAGGCTATAAAATTGTTGTCGTCTGTCAAAATAACGTCCGATTTTCGTCTCATTAGTACATATTTCGACGGAAAAAAATCTAGACTAGGCTAGACTAGGCATGCTCAGAGACGAAAGAACACATACAAAACAATCCAACACATGACATCACTTCTGAAGTAAAATTCTGTCGTACGGGAAAATTTGTATGAAAAAACCTCTTCACTTTCCACATGAGACTAGCATGCCACAAAAAACGGACGACAGATCGTTCGATAATCTGATCGTGTGTACGGGGCTTTAATCTGTGTTAGTGAGCACTTCTCCTTTGCTGAGATAATCCATCTACCTCACAGGTGTGGCATATCAAGATGCTCATTAGACAGCAGGATTATTGCACAGGTGTGCCTTAGGCTGGCCACAATAAAAGGCCACTCTAAAATGTGCAGTATTAATCACACAGCACAATGCCACAGATGTCGCAAGTTTTGAGGGAGCGTGCAATTGGCATGCTGACTGCAGGAATGTCCACCAGAGCTGTTGCCCGTGAATTGAATGTTCATTTCTCTACCATAAGCCGTCTCCAAAGGCGTTTCAGAGAATTTGGCAGTACATCCAACCGGCTTCACAACCGCAGACCACGTGTAACCACACCAGCCCAGGACCTCCACATCCAGCATCTTCACCTCCAAGATCATCTGGGCCATACACACTATAAGATTTTCTGAAGACTTTTTCCTTCAGATTTACCTTTTCTATGTAGTGCAAGGGCCTGCCAGATTGCATACAAATTGAAAGTGTTTAGGTTTGACCTCATATTATATGGTTTTGGTAAATCTAAAGGAAAAAGTCTTCAGAAAATCTTATAGTGTGTATGGCCCATAAGACCTGACACCCGGACAGCTTCAATCGGTTTGAATAACCAAAGAATTTCTGCACAAATTGTCAGAAACCGTCTCAGGGAAGCTCATCTGCATGCTTGTCGTCCTCATTGGGGTCTCCACCTGACTGCTGTTCGTCGTCGTAACCGACTTGAGTGGGCAAATGCTCGCATTGGATGGTGTCTGGCACTCTGGAGAGGTGTTCTCTTCATGGATAAATCCCGATTTTCTTAGATCTTTGAGTTCAGCTCATGAAAAATTGGGGCAAAAACAAGTGTTGCGTTTATAATTTTGTTAAGTAGAAATTGCTTGCTGTACAACCCGATTTGCTACATAGACTCCTGAAGAAACCGTAAATATGGAAAAACAGTCTGTTGCATCTGCTGTAGTATGGAATATATAAACTCAATCTGTTATCGTCTGTATGAAATCTATTCATAATTGTTTTTAAAGAAAAACTTTTTTGACGAAAATTAATAAAATGAATTGTTGATTTTTAAAAATTGTGTGTTAAAGTGATTGTTACCTCAGGTGGCCCAAATTGCTTTAGAAATTATTATCTTATCTAAGCAGTTGCTTTTTTTTTTGTTATTGAAATCGCAGTCACATGTCCCCTCTCCTATCCTTGTCCACAGCCAAGGAAGCTGAGTAGCAGGTGCCCAGATTCCTTCCGACGTATGCAAAATACGCCAGAAGAGGAATCTGATCTTTGATCTTGTGGCCGTGCAGGGGGAGGAGAGGGGCGGGACAGGGTGGAGCAAGGAGTGGAGGAGATCGTTTTCTTACTCCTGACTAGGGATGATCGAACGGTTCGGGTCGACCATCGGTTCGACCCGAACATTTGCTGTTCGAAATTCTGCCGAATTCCGAACTTTTTGCTGAAAAAGTTCAGAATTTGGCGAACCAGAACCGACCAAAATGCAATGGGACAGGAACTGGGCTTTAAAAGCTCAATTTTTGGACCAGAACCATCAGTAAAAGCCAATTGAGGGGGCAGGAGAATGCTAGGAATGTGATTGGTGTGACTAGGGGGTCCAGAGGCCAATCATTAGTGAATACGCCCCCCAGTATATAAGATAGCCCCGCCAAATTCCTAGCAGGGCTGTGGAAGAGAGTGGAAACAGTTCTGTTACTTCTGCTTCAAAGTGTCATTTAGCGATTTTTAGTGTGAGGAAAGGGATATCTAGTGTAGTTAGGATGCTATTTTCCACTTTAGTTAGCTTTAATAATCTAGTTTCTGTAGGGAAAGTGTTAAGTGCCAGGGTGACCGTAGTGTAGTGTAAGGTTAACTGACTCTGACTGCTATGGCAGGGTGACCAAACCCTTCAATGTCAGGGTGACCGCTATAGAGAAAAGATCGTTTCTCTTAGGTCACTTATAGAACAGCGATATGGCTTCTCGCCGGTCAGCCTGCTTTTTGCTGCAGGCGTTTATAGGGCTTTTTTGAGGACATGTTTGGAGTCAGGCATGACATCTGAACTTCTGTATAGGGGTATATACACACACACATGTATGTATATATATATAGCCCTACACATACATAGGTGTGAAAGTAGCAGAACACTATGCGCTAATGAAATAATTAACAGGCATAGGGCTCCGCTCCTATCACACCTATATATGTGTATGTGTATATATATATACATATAAGTGCGTGTGTATATATACCCCTATACAGAATTTCAGATGTTTTGCCTGCCTCCAAAGACCCCAAAAAAATGCCCAAAAAAAACCGCCTGCGCCAAAAAAAAACGCCCAGGTGTGTTATTTCAGGCGTTTTTTTGGGCATTTTTTGGGGTCTTTGGAGGCAGGCATGACATCTGAACTTCTGTATAGGGGTATATATACACACACATGTATGTATATATACACCTACACATACATAGGTGTGAAAGTAGCAG
Organism: Pelophylax lessonae; assembly: GCF_965119305.1. Classification (NCBI taxonomy): domain Eukaryota; kingdom Metazoa; phylum Chordata; class Amphibia; order Anura; family Ranidae; genus Pelophylax; species Pelophylax lessonae. The sequence continues at coordinate 474,763,306 of NC_138771.1, forward strand.
AACACTATGCTTCCGCTAGTGAAATAATTAACAGGCATAGGTCTCCGCTCCTATAACGCCTATATGTGTATGTGTATATATACATATAAGTGTGTGTGTGTATATACCCCTTTACAGAAGTTCAGATGTTTTGCCTGCCTCCAAAGACCCCAAAAAAATGCCCAAAAAAAACGCCTGCGCCAAAAAAAAAACGCCCAGGTGTGTTATTGTAGGCGTTTTTTTGGGGTCTTTGGAGGCAGGCAAAACATCTGAACTTCTGTATAGGGGTATATATACACACACACTTATATGTATATATACACATACACATATATAGGTGTGATAGGAGCGGAGACATATGCCTGTTAATTATTTAATTAGCGCAAGCATAGTGTTCTGCTATTTTCACACCTATATGTGTGTAGGTGTATATATACATACATGTGTGTGTATATATACCCCTATACAGAAGTTCAGATGTTTTGCCTGCCTCCAAAGACCCACAAAAAATGCCCAAAAAAAACGCATGCGCCAAAAAAACAAAAAACGCCCAGGTGTGTTATTGCAGGCGTTTTTTTTTTTTGGGCATTTTTTGTGGGTCTTTGGAGGCAGGCAAAACATCTGAAATTCTGTATAGGGGTGTATATACATATATATATATATATATATATATATATATATATATATATACACACACACACACACTTATATGTATTTTACACATACACATATATAGGTGTGATAGGAGCGGAGACATATGGGTGTTAATTATTTCATTAGCGCAAGTATAGTGTTCTGCTACTTTCACACCTATATATGTGTACACAGAAGTTCTGATGTTATGCCTGCCTCCAATAACCCCCAAAACCGTGTGTGAAAATAGCGGAGCCATATCCCTGTTCTAATCCCCTGTTAATTCTAATACAAACTACCTTTTTTTTCTGGTTCTGGACATGCTACAGAGCTGAAACTTCACAGGTACACTTTTTAGACCCCCCCAGACACTAAATCCAAAGAAATCTAATTTTTTTTTTCAATAATTTTTTTAATAATTGTCTCTCTATCAAAAATGACAAATTTTAAGAACTTTTTTTTGTGTGATGAATAGTCCCTGGGGCATGACCCAGAACCCTAGGCACTTTTTAGGGGCATTTATTGGGTTTTAGGGCTTCAAAATTGTGTTTTTTGATTACAGAAGTTCGGGTCCCATTGATTTCAATGGGGTTCTGAAATCCGGGCCGAACTTTTGGGAAGTTCGGCTGTTCTGGTCGAACCAAACTTTAGAAAAGTTCGATCATCCCTACTCCTGACAATGAGCTGACAGGGAGAGGGAGATGGATGATGCAATGACGGAGATCTGGACCAGGAACGATCAACCAGGTATTGTAGGAGATACAAAGGAGTAATTGAAAAAATGAAAGCACCATGCTACAGCTTGCACATTAAAGGGACAGGAGCATCATTTTTTTTGGGGTGGTAACAACCACTTTAACCACTTGCCGAATGCCCCACGCAGATTTACTGCGGCAGGGCGGTTCGGCTGTGCATAATCCTGTAGATCTATGTGATTATGTGCACGTGGTCACGCGCTGCCGGAGCCACGCCCCCGCTGTGATTAGACACAGCGGGAGCCAGACCACTGGAGGAGCGGCAGCGATCGCTGCCGGTCTCCCGCGATCTTCACAGAAACTGACAAAAGACCAGCCTGCCTATGTAAACAAAGCAGGCGGGTCTTCTGTCACACAGGCAGAGAGAGATCATGAGTTTCAGCTAATCTGAAACTCCGATCTCTCTGTGCCTGTCACAGAGCCCCCCACAGTCAGTAAGCACAAACAGGCATACATTTAACCCTTTGATCACCCCCAGTGTTAACCCCTTCCCAGCTAGTGTCATATATACAGTAACAGTGCATATTATTTAGCACTGATTACTGTATTAATGTCTCTGGTCCCCAAAAAGTGTCACAAATATCAGTTAGGGGTCCGATCTGTCCCCCGCAATGTCACAGTCCCGCTAAAAATCGCTGATCACCGCCATTACTAATAATAAATAAATAAAAAGTCCAAAAATCTATCCCGTAGTTTTGATTTATTTTCTTGCTCAGAAATGCCAATCAATGTCACAGGGAAACATCACAAAGAACATTTGTTAGGGTCATTGAAGAAAATGTCACACAGAATGACCCTCAGATTCAGGGAGGAATATGTTGCATATAATGCCACTCAGTTGTAGAGGAAACAACCATAGTGGGGGAGCCAGGGGGACCAGAAAAAACTACAGCACTGAACACCTCCCAAAGTCACAGGTAAACATGACTTACAATGCCCAAATGGGTGACAAAAATGTTACACGGGGCACTGAACTATTAAAAAGAAAAATGTCAGAACTTCTCCTAAAGTCATTTAGATTAAGAGCAAAACATATAAGATTGATAAGAGCAAAAAAAAAAAAAAAAAAAAGAGAGCCCACTATTATCAGTTTTACTCTTCTGAGGACTACAGGACCTCAACCATCTATGTTGAAGCCAAGAGGACAGCAGGAGTTTCCAATAGTCTTGTCCTGTTTCTGTTGGCTTTATAGAGCAGAGTGAGAAAATGCTGTCATATTGGGACAGGGAGAGTGATACTTGCAGAATCACCAGGCAAAAATAAAGAAAAAAGAGCCCCCCCCAAAAAGAACACGAATGAAACCAAGAACATCAATGGAACATATAACGGCTAGTAAGCTGAAGACATCAGGTGTCTATTAGTCATTGGGTGGCTAATAGATCCTGATGTTCCCAAAAAAAGATATATATATATATATATATATATATATATACAGTATGTGTGGAAATTTAAAAAATTGCCCTAGATGCAAAGTAAAAACTTAAATGTATTGTCTCTTCATCAGTTGCATACACTGAAATAGTTTTAGCAAATTTCACTGTAAAGCCCTACCTGCTGCAATTAGTGAAACTAGCATATGGATATGCACACTCACTTCCAATTTCCTGCAGCCACTACCTATTTTCTGAGCGGGGATTTCCTGCTACGGTTACACGATACGTGTTAGCGCTGAAATTAAATTTCAGTAAAATTAGTTGTGACCTGAGAAGTGAATCAATCTATTTATCAAATAAACTTCTGCTGGGGGGTGGTTCTGTTCACCAAAAGTGTAAACAACGGCCACATACAAGGAAGCAATTTTTAAATGTTGCGCTCTCTCCCAAAGCGGACACTGATAATATACCCAGGCTCTTCCAAATAGTACAGAAACTGCCAGTCACACAAGCACAGTCCCACGAATATTTAAGGCTTACATGGTTTCCAACATTTGAAAAAAATTTCCAGGGACACTTTTCAGCACAGCTATCAATTACTTACCACACCCACTTCCCTGAAGCTCCACCCACTCTGCATAATTCATGCCCGCCTACTTATCATTTATCATCAGATTATAGGGTCTACTCAATAAAGAGTGAATTACAGGAAATTGAAAACACTGAAGAGAAAAGCTGATTAGCTGCTCGGGTCAGAGGCCCCTCCCCTCTCCACTGTACACACGGAAGTGACCTGCTAGCTGGAGGGAGATCCCGCGGCCATATTTTCACAGCTGGAAACTTTGGCTATCAGTTACCTGACAGGTCGCCTGGCCAAAGAACACCGGGACAAAGCCCCAGGACACGGACAAACTGGGACAAGGGTCTTAAAACTGGGACTTTCCCGGGAAAAAACTTGACTGTTGGCAGCTATGGGCTAAGTCTTGTTAGTCTTGGCTATGGGATGTCTTGTTCGTATTTATTGCTGAAGAATTTTAACAGGAGAATGGTTTAGAGTCTCAGAACACTCCAAAATGGAATTAGCAATTAATAGGAGGACAAACTTTTCACTAATCCTTCAATAGCAGCTTTTCTGGAGGTAGCAGGGAATGGCCAGTATATTTAGGACCCCACCACAGCAGTCCATCAAACCACTTCTGGCATTTAGTTCCCTTATGGCACTCACACAACTATCAGTCCCCAAAAAAGCTTTTACTCACAGTGTCCCAGGAACTGTCTGCCACCCAACATCCACAGATAGATCCTATGTGAGGGAGAGTAACTAGATCCTTCTCCAGACCCAGGACTTCAATGCAATGCCCACTAGCAGATGTAATCCTCTGGCCCTCAGTCCAGCAGCTGCTGAGTCCCAGACTGTAACTTTTTCTCTCAGTAAAGCTGCCTTTGGGGGCAGCAGCCCCAGGAAAACTGGGGCCTTCCCTGGAGGGAGAAGAATACTCAGCTCAGGCTTCCTACACATTTATCAGCTCCCCAGCCACCTTCTTGATGCCTTCTTCCAGGGATTGGCTGGGGCATGATAAATATTTAACTGATTGTTTGAATCTTCCGGCCCCATGCTCTGGAAACTTCCTTCAGAGGCAGATGGGAGTATTCAAACTCTCAGGTCAGGAAACTCTGAACAGATCAAAACAATCAATCACTGCTCTAGTCACTACAGTGGAGCCAAAAAACAGAATTTTTGTAAAATCTTACCTGTAAAATTCCTTTCTCTGAGTCCTCCGACAGTCGCCGCCTCTTCATATTCGTCACTAATGGGGTTAATGACCTTTGCTCCGTAGGAGTAGCTAGGCAACAGAATACATTAATATCAAAGCTTTTAGCATATCCCACCCCCAGGGGGTGGTCCCCTCAGTCCATACCTCCCTGCTTCCTGCATTTCCAACTCAGTTTCAGTAGCATAGCAGTAGAGTACATAAACAAAACCCCAAAAGAGGGGCGGGGGCGGCGACTGTCGGAGGACTCAGAGAAATGAATTTTACAGGTAAGATTTTACAAAAATTCAGTTTTCTCTTACGTCATCCGACAGTCGCCGCCTCTTCATATTCGTCACTAATGGGGACGTCTCATAGCACCCTAAGGCACCGCCGCACTAAGAACTTTACGGCCAAAGGAAGCATCTGCCGATGCCTGAACATCCACTTTGTAAAATTTTGAGAAGGTGTGAACGGACGACCAAGTCGCCGCCTTACACACCTGGGCCACAGAAGCCTGATGACGATAGGCCCAAGACGTACTCAGAGACCTGGTAGAGTGCGCCTTCACAGGAAAAGGAGGAACCTTCCCCTTCAAAGCATAGGCTTGCACAATCGTCTGTCTGATCCATTTGGCGATGGTCGCAGCCGACGCCGCCATGCCCTTCCGAGGTCCCTCAGGAAGGACAAAGAGAGAATCCGACTTGCGAAAGGATTTAGTCGATGACAGGCAAACCCTGATCGCCCTAACAACATCCAAGGAATGCAAAGCCACCTCCTTCGGTTGCTTAGGCTTCGTGCAAAGCGAAGGCAGAACAATGTCCTCATTGAGGTGAAATTCCGAGATCCTCTTCGGAAGAAAGGACGGGTTAGGTCGCAAGACCACCTTATCCAAGTGAATCACCAAATACGGAGACTTGCAGGACAAGGCCGCCAGCTCCGACACCCTGCGAGCCGAAGTGATTGCCACCAAGAAGGCAACCTTCTTGGACAACAGAGACAACGAGATCTCCCTGATATTTTCAAAAGGAGCATGTAGCAACACGGACAGAACAAGGTTCAAATCCCATGGAGGCAAAGGCTCCCTCCTAGGAGGGACCAAATGTCGCACCCCTTGAACAAAGGTGCCAACCAAAGAATTAGACGCCACAGGGCGTTGAAAGAGAACGGCCAGCGCAGAAATCTGACCCTTAATCGTGGCCAACGCCAAACGCTGGTCCACGCCCGTTTGAAGGAAAGCCAACACTCTCGACACCGAGTACGAGCGAGGGGAATACCCCCTGGACTCACACCAGGCAAAGTAAGCCTTCCAAGTACGGTAGTAAATCTTCCCCGAAGAGGCCTTCCTAGCCTTGATCAAAGTGGGAATGACCTCAGGGGAAAGACCCCTATCCTTCAGGACCTGGCTTTCAACAGCCAGGCCGTTAAAGCCAGCGACTGTAAAGCAGGATGGAATATCGGTCCTTGAGACAGGAGATCTTCTCGAAGTGGCAGACGCCACGGAGCGTCGACCGCCAGATTCACGAGGTCTGCGTACCAAGACCGGCGAGGCCAGTCCGGTGCCACCAGAATCACCGCATGCGGTTCCGAGGCTAACCTGCGAAGAAGCCTGGACAGCAGCTGAATCGGTGGAAAGGTATACATCAGACGATACTGATGCCAGGGCGCCACTAACGCGTCTGAGGCGTCTGCCCGAGGATCGCGCGTCCTTGCCACGAACCTTTCCACCTTGTTGTTTAGACGAGACACGAACAGATCCACATCTGAGGACCCCCACTTCGCGCACAACATCTGGAAGACATCCGGGTGAAGGGACCATTCTCCCTGGTCCAGGGTCTGGCGGCTCAGATAATCCGCCTGCCAGTTCTCCACCCCCGGAATGTGAACTGCAGATATCGCCGGGACGTGCGTCTCGGCCCAAGACAGAATGTCGGCTACTTCCCGAGCCGCTCGGGCACTCCTGGTGCCCCCTTGGTGGTTGATGTAGGCCACCGCTGTGGCATTGTCCGTCTGTACCCGAACTGGACGGCCCTAAAGCCTGTCCGTCCAACGCAGAAGACAGAGATTTATCGCTCGCAATTACAGAATGTTGATCGGAAGGGAGGATTCCTCCTCCGACCAAGTTCCCTGGGCGGATAGAACGCCCAGAACACCACCCCAGCCCGACAGGCTGGCGTCCGTGGTGATCACCGTTCATGACAAAGGACGAAAAGACTTGCCCCCCGACACCGCCGGGGACTGGAGCCACCACAAAAGACCCCTTCGGGCGAGATGGCTCAAGACAGCCGCAGATCCAGAGATTGCAAACGCCCGTCCCACTTGGCCAGGACCTCCGCCTGAAGTTCCCGTGTGTGAAACTGGGCGAAGGGAATCGCCTCGAAGGCCGAAACCATCAATCCCAGACACCTCATACACGTCCGGAGGGACGAGCACTGATTGTCCCTGAGGGACCTGACTTCGCACTGAAGTGTCCGAAGCTTGTCTTCCGGCAGGAAGACCTTCGCTTGAACCGAGTCCAGAATCATCCCCAGGTAGGGAAGACGAACTGACGGGCACAACGTTGACTTTGGAAAATTTATCGTCCAGCCGTATTCCTGCAGAGTCTGCATCGTGATGGACAGGTCGTTCACCAGGCCCTGACTGGTCGCGGACCGAATCAGGATATCGTCCAGATACCCCAGGACAGAAATGCCCTGGGCCCTCAATAAGGCCAGAACCGGCGCAAGCACCTTGGTGAAAACCCGCGGAGCCGAAGCGAGACCAAAGGGCAATGCCACGAATTGATAATGATCCTCCGCTATGGCAAATCGAAGGTACCTCTGGTGACCCTCGAAAATGGGGATGTGAAGGTACGCATCCTTCAAGTCGATGGAGGCCATGAATTCCTCCGGAACCAGGGCAGCCACCACTGATCGCAGGGATTCCATGCGGAACTTGCGAACCCGCACAAAGCGGTTCTGAGCTTTCAAGTCCAGAATCGGACGTACCTTGCCCTCCTTTCTGGGCACAGTGAACAGATTGGAATAGAATCCCCGAAATCTGTCCCGATGAGGCACCGGAACCACCACTCCCTGGGCCCGCAGGTCCCGCACCGCCAGGTGCAGATCCTGCAAGCGCTCCGGAGTCAGCTGAAGGTTTGAGGGGAAAAATCTGCCCGCCGGCCGAGAGAGAAACTCGATCTTGTATCCAGATCGAACGATTTCCTGAACCCACCTGTCCCGAACGCGGTCCAGCCAGGGTTGAAGAAAACCGAGCAAACGTCCCCCCACCCCAGAAGCGGGTGAGGGCGCCCCTTCAGGCCGCATTGTTGTGGGCAGCGGATCCGGACTGGCTGGACTTCTGCTTACCCGTCCACGGCTTCTTCTGGGAGCCTTGGCCTTTGAAGGGCTTGCCCTTATAGTGCGACCGAAAGGCATGAAAGGACCCCTGAGAGGGTCTAAACGAGGCATTCTTCTTACCACGAACAAACTTATTCTTGTGAGATTTGGGCAAGAGAGTACTCTTACCCCCAGAAATACCCTTTATCAGAGTATCCAAAGATTCGCCAAAAAGGCGAGATCCCGCGTAGGGCAAATTAGCTAAAGTCTTGCGGGAAGACTGATCAACAGACCAACATTTCAGCCATATCAGGCGACGGTTCAAGACCGCCACACTAGAAAGACGCGCAGCCAAAGGGACTAAATCCAAGTCCGCGTCACACAAATACATGACACCCTGATGAATCTGATCCATCATAGCCAAAGTTGTCGGCGGGGCAGAGTCAGCCACCAGAGTGCGCTTGAGCTCCTGCGTCCAATCCGCAATAGCCTGGGCAGCCATAATGGAAGCAAAAATAGGCTTCAGCATAGAGCCAGCAACCGTATAAGCATGACGGGCCAGAGATTCTAACCTCCTGTCCGTCGGGTCCCGGAAAACCGGGGTATCCTCAGCAGGGATCGCAGTCGATTTATTCAAAATCGCCACCGCGTGATCCACCTGAGGTGGCACACACCAACGCTCATCAGTAGCTGGTGTAAAAGGATAACGCAGCTTGAACCTGCTCGGCACAGCAAAAGGCTTCTTTATATTGCGCCATTGCTCATCCACCGCGCACTGAAATTCCGTAGAGCAAGGAAAAACCTGCGATGTTTTGCGTTTCCTTTGCGTCCCATAAGAGGACATCAAAGCAGGAGGACATGGTTCATCCTGCAAATGCAGCGTTTGTTTGATAGAAGCAACCAACTCATCCATGAGTGCAAGCTCTTCAGACGAGCCAGGGGGAGAATTATCAACCCCTTCCACCTCAGCCTCCCCGTCAGACCCCACAAGGTCTAGGGATGAATGAGACCCTGAGAAGGGCACTCCAGCCATAGCAGCCCCATCGCCCTCTGAATCAGAGGAAATAGACACCCTGGGCCTTTTTGTGGATCGATCAGCCACCAGCATCTGCACTTGAGCAGCTAAGTTTGCCACAATAGTGGCCAGATCAGCCCCCTTGGGGGAAGCAGCAGCCCCTTGGCCCCCCACCAAGGTGGGAGGAAACTTGCAATCCTGAAAATCCATGCCCCCACAAAAAAGTAATAAAGGGTACTGCCCCTTTAAGATTGCGGCGAGCGCAAGCCCACCGCACCCACTGAATACACTGACCCCCACAGGGACAAGAATCTGGGCAAGGAATACAGAAAAAAAGGAAATATAAAACCTGGAGAGATCACACAGGCTGCTGCACCGATCGCTGTCCCAGAGCAAAACGAAGTGATGCAAGACTGACCGCCCCTATGAAGCCTATGCAAGGCTACACAAACATGGCCACTCGGCTGAGGAATCCCTGGGCAAACAGAACATGGCGCTGACATGTGGCCTGATCGATCGCCGCCCAAAATGGCGGCGTTTGGCGCCAAAAACGCCATGCAGTACTGTTGTGGAAAATTTTGATTAGCTTAAATAGTCATTATGTCTCCCAGTGTCAAGTTTTACTGATAATCGCTATTCACAGCAATTGTCGCTTTAACTGTCATTGCAGGAAAGACTTGCTGGTGAAAATCTTCCATTGGATGAGATGGCACAATACTTGTAGCAAAGAGAGTCCATCGCACAGATCTATGTCTGCAGTTCAGGGCCCTGCGCTGCTGAGATATGTCTGTGATGTGGAAAATTCTTATTTTACCAAGATTAATAGACGTTTCCTTATAGTCGCATTTGATCGGTGTGACTGGGGGGGGCTGCTGCTATTATCTTATGCAGATAAAATCTCATCAACTGGAACAAATAGAATGGTCACTATCAAAATTGGTTTATATATATGAATCATGTTTGATGGAAACCCACCAACAAGTAATGGACTCATGTTTATGGATTGACATGAATGAACAATGAAAAGCCATGTGCTTTCTGGCAGTTGAGGCTTTTGTTCATTCGTGTCCATCTATGGGCATGTACTCCACAGCTTCTATTGTGTTTTTTGAATGTATACATGTTTGTGATTGGTGGTTGTGAAGCCACTCCCTGTAACTTCCTTTTGCTCACTTGATGTAAATAAACCTGCTCTGCCCTCACACAGAAGACATCAGAACACAGAGGACGACACACACACACATACATACACATACACACACACACATACACACACACACACGCTCACACAGCAGCTAAGAGACACATAACCTCTCACACACAAACACTAGCTCTTATACACATGCACACACATACATATCCAATGGAGAGATACCTGGCAGATGGCATCGAAATGACCCAGCGCGTTTGTTCCTTTCTTTATCGCCGAGCGCTTGGTAAATCGTTATGCAAGAGAGCGGTGCATTTGTACTTTTCAGTACAAGCCTATTTAATTTCCACGACAGTAATGGCGAGCTTGGTAGCCTAACAGTTCCTAGCGTTCTCAGCGGACAAACAGGAGGGAAGTGATTCCGGTTTTGTTACAACAAAGGCGCCGTGTGGTAAGACATTTCATTTCAGTTTTTGAAAATTTGTGGTTTTAAACCAAGGCTTACTTTCTTTGTCCGCTGTGGAAGCTAGAAACAAAAGCTTAGCTAAAGAACCTTTTCATTTGCAGCGTTCGCTCTTTTGTATAACGGTGGGGTTATTTCTATTAATATTTGTGGCTAGGGATCAGGTCTGTTACGTTCCTAGTTAATACATCCTGGGGTTGTGATATATGTGTGTTAAATATTGCCTTGTAACATTCTCTGTTGTAATATCAGCTTTGTTCGATGAGATAACAATATATTATCAATCAATGTTGGTTTGGGCCGCAGATTGGTTGCTGTGTGTGCTGGATTGGTTTTTGGCGGGAACTCGTTTATTAGTGAAACTGGTTTTTGCTTTGGACTCTGAGGCTTGAATTGAGCATAGAGCAGACAGTTTTGGACTGAGTTTCTAAAACCAGCATTTCCACCAGGATAGCTATTGTCTCTGAAATACAGCTGATCCTGTAAAAACCTGTTTTTCTTGTCTTTTGTATATATTTTTGTTGTTGTGTACGAAGAAGCACATGGTTGCTCAAACTCTTTGTTTTGTGCAACTCTTTTGTGTGGGCCATGTGCTTGGCAGCCATTTTGTAACATGTGGTTATGATGCCATTTCCTTTGTGTGGACCATGTGCTTGGCAGCCATTTTGTTAAATGGAGTTGAGACCCATGTGGCTGAAATGCTATTTTGAGCTTTAAAACATTTTTCTCTTTTTTGGTAGTTTTAAAGGGCAACTTTGTGATGTTATTTTTGCACTGTATTTCAGTTTAAAAGTAATGTTTTTTCATTTTAATTGAAATCTGGCATCTAGTCAGTTGTTTTTCTAGCTAGCTTTGTTCATCTTTTTGTTCATATTTAGCACAGATATATACATATCCAACCCATCAGTTTTTGTTTTTGTGTTTTTGTCTGTTTTTCAGGGGTAACTATTTTTTGTTTTGTAAGTTTTTGGTTAAGCTGTTTTTGTGGTGAATTTTGTCTCATTTTTGTTGTAACTAAGTGTTTTCCAATGATAAGAGTACATTGTGGAGTGACTGATATTGGATTCAGTTTTTCAGGGTTGTTTTGTACTGAGCGGTTGTTTCTCACAGAGGTAGTTTTCGGTAATGCAGGTTGGATTTTAGGTAGAGAGGTTATATCTTCCAGCGTGCAATCAGTAACCGGCATCTTAATTTAAATTTTTAATGCAACATCAAGGAATAGACTGAAGCCAAGGTTTGTATAGGGAGGACTTTCATTGTACTTTCGGGGTTGTTTGGCTGCACGGGTTAGGTCGAAACGAACGTGTGTACTTTGAGCCGTCTACGTGAAACGGGTGATTGCGACACGCTTGTTTCAGCCTTCAACGTGTGAGGAGTAGATACCGAAACCCGCCCCACATTAGGCCGTGTAAGATAATCGGAAGTTGGGGTACGTGTGGGGGGTGATGAGCTGTATAGCCGTACGAAGCCACCGGGTTGACGTCTTCTAGCTGACCGTCGCGTGAGTCCGGAAGCAGGCCAACACTGTCCAAGTTGGCACCTGACAGTGTTGCTCCTAAACCAGGTGCAAAGAAAGCGATTCGAATCGTCATGGTTAATGGTTTATCCATGCAATGGGGGGTAACACAGGTCCCCCAGGCTAGCCAAACAGTTTTGCGGTACATGAAGTCTGAGTTTGGGGCTCGGGCCATGAGACCCCTCGCAATTGTGGCTTCAGAGATCTATTATGGTCAATCAGCAAGGCGTGCATGAGGTGGTTTCAGTCCGGAAGAACCGCATTATGTACACTTGGTCTGATGAGATAGGCGAGTCCAGCGATCTGGTGAGAGAAGTGGAGGAAGCTCTTCCTGGGCTAACTTTACCAAGACGAGCCAGATCCGCTGACACTGAACCTGTCTCTGCACTGTAATCTCCGTTTTCTTCAGTTCTCGGTGCAGACTTTGATACTGGTAATGCCCTCCCACCTCACAGTGTCTCTATCTCTCAACAGCCTGTCGTAACAGCTGAACCCTCTCCTTATAACACTGTGGCAAACTAGAAGTTCTTTTAACAGGTCTGCTATGGATGTGGAAAGTCAGGGTACATCAGGCATAATTGTCCGACCAACCCGGCTGGTCCGTGGGGTAAGTGGCAATTTATTCCGGAGGATCCGGAAAATTCAAAGGTAGGTATGGTCAGAAACGACTATGACTTATCATAGGGCATTGGTAAACCGGTGTCAGCTCACATCCTAGAGGAATTAAAATAGCCCCTCCCTTGCCTCGCTGACACCGATGCAGCCAACACGGTTTTAAGATCTCAAAAACCTAGAGGCAAGGTTCCCCTTCCAGGGAAGACAACTCCCACTGTAGGTCTCTCAGGCCAGACAGTGTCAGTGACTGAACCTCTCTATTGCAGGCTAGGCCATCTTTGCAAGGAGAAGCTTGTTTTTTTTTAGGTCATTGCATTTCTCTAGGTACCCAACATCTAACCACTCAGAGAATACAGACATTGAAGGACCCCCCAAAGTCCTCGTAACCTTGAACGATGCACTATTTTTGAACCCTGCGTCTCTTCTTCCTGTTAAGGAGGAAGAGAAGGGGGGAGAAGGCCGTGCAGAAAAATGTTAATTTTCAAAACTTTATCTCGCTCTCTTTCTCTTTCTCTCTCTCTCTTTTCTCTCTCTCTCTCACTCTCTCTCATCAATTTCCAACTTTAGTAGGAACAACATGATTGTCTTTTCTTTGATGGAGTGGCAATCAGCGGCTGTCAGTCCAGTGAAGGAGACCCCCATTCCAGTTGCTAACCTTTTTGTCGATGGTTCCAGGTACTACACCCCAGATGGTAAGACATAGAGATCAGGGGATCAATTTCTATACAGACTTGAGATACGCTTTTTGGACTGGCACATGATTGTGGTCCTGTCTGGAAGGCAAGAGGGTTCTTGACTAGTTTGGGGAGGTCGGTGAAACGTGCGGGGTTAATAGAGCTGTTCATTGCCTTTTGCTTGCCACATGTGATAACCATTCTGAAGGTGAAGGCTCATACTACTGAGACGACTATGGAAGCCAATGGAAATTCCTTTGGCAGATAGAGCTGCTAAGGAAGGTGCTCTGAGCCCGGTGACAGAGACCCTAATGCTAGCCATCCCCTCTGATGTGTTAAGAAGCTGCAGTCCCAAGCGGAAGTGCAGGAAAAGAGGAGATGGATAGTTTTGGGGGCTACACAGGGTCCAGATGACATCTGTGGGCTTGATGGTAAATGGTGTTTACCCAGATCCCTTTTTCCAATGATGGCCCACTCGACTCATTACCTTGGGCACCAGTCAAAGATGGTTATGTGTGCATAGGTGGAGGAGCATTGGATTGGCCCTGGCTTTACTACCGCAGCCGAGAAGGCACCCACTCAAACCGGAATATCCCTTTTAGCGCATTCAGATAGACTATATCACTTTGCCGGGGAACGAGCATGTCTTGGTCTGTCCGGATATGTTTTCTGGGTGTCCAGAGGCTTGGCCCGTGCACAATGCCATTGCCACTGCCACCACGAAAAAGATCCTGTCTGAGATAGTTTGTCGCAAGGGGGCTGCCTGGAACGATCGAGTCAGATCGTGAATCACACTTCACTGCTCAGATCTTTGCAGAGGTATGTACGGCTCTTCAGGGATTAGCGGTAAGGTTGAACGGCTGAATAGAAAGAGCCACGGCTCAAATGTTTTCTCATTGCTCTTTACCCCAACAAGAATGTCCCATGGGTTATCACCCTACAAAGTTTTATTTGGGAGTCAACCAGAGCCTGGATTGTGCTTTCCTCAGCAGCTGTCATTTTTACATTCTCAGCTGACGGGGTGGGTGCAGTCTTGGCAAAGGGAGCTCCAAAAGGTCCATCATAGGGTTCGGGAGTCTCTCCCGGACCCTGACACGATAACCGGTGTACATTCTGTCCAAGCAGGTGACTGAGTAAACGTTAAGGGACGGGATTGGAGCGGAGGAATTACCAGGTTCAGCTGACAACGCCGACTTCCTTGAGGTTCTGGATCCATGCCAACCACTGCAAAAAGCTGCTCAACTCCATCCAAGAATGATAATGAGGAGTATCGGTTTTATTTACATATTTAGCAAGTGTGTTTTAGCAAAGGCAATGCATTTTCAGTTGGCCAAGACGGCAAACAGGTCTAATGGCTGGGTGTGCTCCAAACCCCCACCTAGCTATTACACCCCAGCAATGGCAGACGTTCGTGTCATCATGAAGACAACCAAGAGACACTTGTCCACAGAATTTAATGACACATTCCTAGAGGGTAACATCAGTTATAGTTTTAATGTTAGCTCTGGCTCCTGTTCTTTTCTGGTCAATACAATTTGGGTATCGGGACAATCAGGTAGTCCACGGCTGGGCTTTAACTTTAGTTTTGGCACTGGAACTAGATTTGTAGGATCTACAACCTGTGGGACAGGTATAGCAGTCATCTCACCAATGAAACTCCGGGTGTTTTTAGTGTAAGAGAAAATGGTACTAGATTTTCTGTTAGCTTCCAAGGGGGGTTTCTGTAGGGGAAGATTGCTGTTCCGGTATAGCAAACACCAGTGATAAGGTCCAAGCCCATATGGATAAGGTAACTTCATTGCAAGGCAGAGCCAGAGCTATAGCTAATGAGGGTTGGAATCCTTTTAATGCTTTGGGAGGTTCTGGGGATTTTTTTGTTCTCCATTGGATCTTGGTTGAAGAAAATAGAAGTATATATACTTATGTTGTTCTTGTTTCTATTCCTCCTATATGGTCCTGTTTTCTGGTCAACCGAGTCACCAAAGATCGAGCAGATGACCTCGTCCTGATTGCTGAGACGAGACGCCCCAAGATTCCGCCCCTGCATCCGACGCCAAGGACTCCAGCCCGACCGCTGGTCAACGCATCCCATCATCTCATGCCCTCCCTCTGAAGTCATCTCCCGAAGAACGGAACCCAAATGTCGTTTCCTTTCAATGGATTGTTTTTACCAGTTACCTTTTTCTTTTTATCAACTTTTTGAAATGGATTGTTTTTATCTTGAGAACTGTTATGTTTTTTTGGAAGAAGAAGAAGAAGAAGATTCATCGAGGGACACATGGGAGCATATGACAAAGAGGAGGGACTGTTGTGGAAAATTTTGATTAGCTTAAATAGTCATTATGTCTCCCAGTGTCAAGTTTTACTGATAATCGCTATTCACAGCAATTGTCGCTTTAACTGTCATTGCAGGAAAGACTTGCTGGTGAAAATCTTCCATTGGATGAGATGGCACTATACTTGTAGCAAAGAGAGTCCATCGCACAGATCTATGTCTGCAGTTCAGGGCCCTGCGCTGCTGAGATATGTCTGTGATGTGGAAAATTCTTATTTTACCAAGATTAATAGACGTTTCCTTATAGTCGCATTCGATCGGTGTGACTGGGGGGGGGCTGCTGCTATTATCTTATGCAGATAAAACCTCATCAACTGGAACAAATAGAATGGTCACTATCAAAATTGGTTTATATATATGAATCATGTTTGATGGAAACCCACCAACAAGTAATGGACTCATGTTTATGGATTGACATGAATGAACAATGAAAAGCCATGTGCTTTCTGGCAGTTGAGGCTTTTGTTCATTCGTGTCCATCTATGGGCATGTACTCCACAGCTTCTATTGTGTTTTTTGAATGTATACATGTTTGTGATTGGTGGTTGTGAAGCCACTCCCTGTAACTTCCTTTTGCTCACTTGATGTAAATAAACCTGCTCTGCCCTCACACAGAAGACATCAGAACACAGAGGACGACACACACACACACACATACATACACATACACACACACACACATACACACACACACACGCTCACACAGCAGCTAAGAGACACATAACCTCTCACACACAAACACTAGCTCTTATACACATGCACACACATACATATCCAATGGAGAGATACCTGGCAGATGGCATCGAAATGACCCAGCGTGTTTGTTCCTTTCTTTATCGCCGAGCGCTTGGTAAATCGTTATGCAAGAGAGCGGTGCATTTGTACTTTTCAGTACAAGCCTATTTAATTTCCACGACAAGTACCTCACAGGACCTGCCACCATGATTTTGCCCCAAAAAAATGGCGGATCGCCGCAGCGATCGCCTCACAGCATGCTGAAAATCTGACTGCTTTACAATGACACCCAGCAGAGCGGGAGAGCCCCCCCCCCTTCACAGCCCACACACACAGGCAGCAAGTTCACACAGGAACTGACAGGGAGCACAGCAGCCACACAGACATGCAGGGTTACACAGTCCCAGACTGACACCCAAATAGACAGGTGCCCACATAGGTTTACACTTACCAGTCCGGATGGCGTGGGGAGCCTGCTCCAGCGACCAAACCGCTGCACTGAGGATAGGGAGTGTCGCAAGCATGACGCAAAGGAACCGCGGTGCGAAACCGCAATGGCGTCCATTGAGGTAGCCACCTCACCGATAGCATCCCTGCAGCGAACAGGGATGGGTCATTCAATGTGCCAGGGCAAAACCTAAGCTGAACGCTCGATGGCAGGCTGGGAAGCCCCTGGCCCTGAGCCCTGGGAACCAGGGTGGCCAGACCGAGACCCAGCACCGCACGATCATTTTCATCAGAAGAAACTAACTAATGCTGAAAATAAACAGCTAAGTAAAAGAAAGAGAAAAAACTTCAAATAAAATCAAAAAGAGAAAAGAAGCTGAGACTGAGAGCCCCAGCACAGGAACAGCCTGCATACCCCTGAGCTAGGCATTAGAAACTGAGTTGGAAATGCAGGAAGCAGGGAGGTATGGACTGAGGGGACCATCCCCTGGGGGTGGGATATGCTAAAAGCTTTGATATTAATATATTCTGTTGCCTAGCTACTCCTACGGAGCAAAGGTCATTAACCCCATTAGTGACGAATATGAAGAGGCGGCGACTGTCGGAGGACGTAAGAGAAAACAAAATTTAATCCTAGTAGCCTAACAAGAGGAGGGCACCACATTTATATGTTTCAAAAAGTCATGGCTGGCAGTAGATTGAACAAGAGGATTATATTAAATTACAAAACTGTTTGTGCAGTAATTTGTATATGTTATATCAATGTTTTAACATAAGTGGAGCTACCCTTTAACTGTTATTAATAATGGAGTTAAATTTGGCCTTTCACTTCCAAAATTACTTAATGTTCTAGCTTGATGGAAGTGAATTATCCAAAGGCCTTTTAAACTAATTTATAATTCATCAACCTGATCAATATGTGAGACATGTTGCAGGATTCTCTCAGCTCTTCAAGTTTAAAGGAAAATTATTGTAAGAGGAAGATTGGGGCTGCCATGGCTTTACCCCCTCCTTGCCTGGCTATTATACTGACCAGTTTAAGAACATCTTGATTCACTGACTTGGGACAAGTATGCATATCGAGAAAATCCTTATCTGCATACTTGTTACAGATCAGTGCCTCAAAGTGTAGATGGATGGGTGTAG
Source organism: Pelophylax lessonae (assembly GCF_965119305.1). Lineage (NCBI taxonomy): Eukaryota > Metazoa > Chordata > Amphibia > Anura > Ranidae > Pelophylax > Pelophylax lessonae. The sequence goes on from NC_138771.1 coordinate 474,781,210, forward strand.
AGGCAAGCTGCTATTCGGCACTTTGGCAGATGCCAAATGGGTCTCATTCTTACTAAGATGGCAGCTTCCTTGGTTTATTTACACTTTAAAAATACCTTCAAGTGGAAAAAACTTTTTAACCGAGTGTGTCTCTGCACCCAACCAAAGTACTCTGTGGAGCATCTTTTCCATTAATATCAGAGAAGGAGCAGCCAAAGACCTTGATAAGGATCACCTACACCAGACCTTCATTGGGTACAAGCCCCCTTGAAGGGCAACTGAGCCCACAGCGCTCGCATACACAGCAGACCATTCACTTAACTCTTTAATGCACATCTGATCCAAGGTGTCAATGGCAGAGGACTTCATGGCATGCCAGGCAACTAGTATTTTCAGAAAGAGACAGCAGCAAATGGCAGTCTCCATGTTTCTCTCATGACAGTTTTCTTTAAAGAAGGCGAAGATTAGAAATGCGTTTTTTTAAAGGAGAAGAACAAATAAGAGCATGATCATGACTAAAGATTCATCAACTTGGACCCTTAAGCACTAGAATAAAGACGCAGGCTGCGTGACATGGGTTTAATATGGCCACAGCACCAAATGTATTAATCAAAGAATAAATAACATCACATTTACCATAACAATAATTACAAAATTCAAAAATGAACTTTTAACAATGCCCAACAACAAGGGGTCTTTAGGTGTCCTTAAGGCACAATTTTAACCAGAGTTGTATAAAGTACTCGAAACCCATACTTGAGTAAAAGTACAAGTGCTCGATCAAAAAGTGACTTGAGTAGAAGTACTAAAGTATTCAACATTTTTTGTACTTAAGTATTGTAGTTTTTTTTTTTAATTTTGCTAATCAAGTACTGAAAGTAAAAGTACCAGTAGTTTTGAAAACAAAAATTGCTACTCAAGTACTGAAAGTAAAAGTACAAGTACTGTGTTATGTAGTTATTAAAGAAAGAAGTCAAAAGTTTGAACATCATATTGTTTTTTATTATTTCAAATGCAGCTTTTATTTATACATACAGTAGCTTTTATTTTCGTATGCGCTGATAATACACATGTTTTGAGCTTCATGAAACCTGCCATCTACTGTTCTGGCAGTGGTAATTTTTATAATTGTAACGAGTAACTATGCAGCACAAAAAAAAAATATCGGAGTAGAAGTATTGAAATCATTGAAAAAATGTAGTGAAGTAAAAGTGGAAGTAGGAGAAAAAAATTCTACTATAGGAAAGTACAGATACCGCCTTTCGGTACTTAAGTACAGTAGTGAAGTAGTTCTACTTAGTTACTATACATCTCTGATTTTAACTGTAATCGTCCATGTCCTCAGCCACGTCCCAACCAGCTTGAAGATGTTACAACCTCACACATACTTCCAATTTTACCCCCAGGAGACCTAGCTCCTGGGAGAATGACTACAAACCAAATGGGGAGTGCCATACCCTAGATGGGCCCCCACCTCTAGGTAAAATGTAAGTAATCACTGACCCCCCAAAGACCCTCTAACCCGCCAACTGCTGTGACAAATCACGGAACAGACATAATCATGTATTCATTTTTTTTTTTTTTAATATAAACTCAATTAGAGTCGAAAATACAAAATTATTCCCACAACCAATACTCCTCAGCACCCATTAATATAAGGGCCCATCCAGCCTTTTCCTCCAGTCGGGTAAGGACTACTCCCATTGCCACCCTTCTGACTTAGCTGACCCTTCCCTGACCCTGTTTCTCCTTAAGTCATGCCACCCTTTCGTCTATTTTCTTCTCCGGACCTCACTTGAGTCACAATGAAATGTGAATACTGTGTTATATAATATGCAATAGTAAACTTATGCGCTAAAATGAGGTAAGCGACGCTCTGGAATCTCTAGAAAAAAACTAAAATGAGGCATGGAACTCCTCCGAGCAAGCAGCTAATTTGATAGTGTCCCCACGTATCACAATAATTGGAATAAGCAGAAAATCAGCGCTGAACTCTAAATGAGGTGGACCACTCTATCTGCCTCCACAAATAAATAAATCACCTATTGATCTTAACTCCAAAGCTGTAGACTACATAAAGATCCGATAATAAATAAATCTATAAATGTGTTTGTGAGCTTCTAAAAATAATAAGACGCAGTGATAGCATAACCAGAGAAGTAAAAAACGTAGGTAATATCAAAACGATGAAAAGGACAAAATCAAGTAATAATCCCAAAACGGATGGTCTAATCAATCCAAACCTCTGTGATTCTTAAAGGATAAAGTGATTGGCAGTGAAGAGCAAATTATGTGCAGATTATATCTTAATAAATGTGATAGCAGCAAAAAACAATGTAAATAAGAAAAGAATATATGAATAGCAGCAATCAATAATAGTTTCAATTCAGGCATACATTAGTGCCAACCAAACGGACTAAATGTCAAAAGTGCAGCAGTGCTAAACTTAAGGTGCATAAATGTCCAAAAAAAAAATATGTTTAAAAGTTCAATAAGGTGATTAAGGTGCAAAGTGCCAGGAAATTCAGTGGTAAATTCAGGTGAAATCAACAGGTGAAATCACACTTCCAATCACAGCAAAGTGGATGTGTCCCGGTGAGCTCGCAATCCAACACTTATGCCCCATACACACGTGCAGATTATCTGCAGACTTTTGTCTGCAGACTTACCTTTTCTATGTAGTGCAAGGGCCTGCCGGATTGCATACAAATTGAAAGTGTTTAGGTTTGACCTCATATTATATGGTTTTGGTAAGTCTGCAGACAAAAGTCTGCAGATAATCTGCACGTGTGTATGGGGCATAAGTGCAATGGCCGCTCACCTCCATAACACTCAAACAGAGCGTTAAACACTGTGATCCAAGCTCATCTCAATCTTCGGAAATAAGCTTGTTTCCCTTCAGCTATTTATGGCTTAGTGATTCAGGATAAAAACTTGTCACAATATGGGTCCGTGCAGATCTCCCTCAATCCGTCTATCTAACACTCAGACAAGAGAGGCTCTCATGGTGCAGTACATCAGGGTATATATTTATTAGGTATAAGATGCAAACTACTTACTACAAAGAAGATAATACAGCGCAGTTCAGTCTCCAGTACAACCGCCGATGCGGTGAGCTCCGAGTCTTCCGGTCTCGGCCGAAGACCGGAAGTGACCTCAATACGGCTTGTCACTGACGCGTTGCGCTACGAACACACGTAGCTTTTTCAAAGGGGTAAAAGATTATTACTTGATTTTGTCCTTTTCATCGTTTTGATATTACCTACGTTTTTTACTTCTCTGGTTATGCTATCACAGCGTCTTATTATTTTTAGAAGCTCACGAACACATTTATAGATTTATTATCGGATCTTTATGTAGTCTACAGCTTTGGAGTTAAGATCAATAGGTGATTTATTTATTTGTGGAGGCAGATAGAGTGGTCCACCTCATTTAGAGTTGAGCGCTGATTTTCTGCTTATACAATTATTGTGTTATATAATAGACAACACATTAAAATAAAGTCCAAAAAAGTGCTAAGGTGAAAAAAAATATATATATATTATATATATATATGTTCAATCTTGAATGAAAATTAACAACAAAAAATCCATATAGTGAAAAATATGAATTTAAATGCACAGTCCCTTGATAGGATCAGCAATATCAACTTACCCCACTTCTAGATTTTAAGCTCTAACGAGCAGGGCCCTCTAAATTCTCCTGTATTGAATTGTATTGTAACTGTATTGTCTTCCCCCACATTGTAAAGCGCTGCGCAAACTGTCGGCGCTATATAAATCCTGTATAATATAATAACAAGTACAAAGTTCAGTGCACAGATGTGCACAAAAAAATGGTGGTGACTTGAAAAGTGAAGAAGTGATCCAGTTAAGTGCTCCAGAATCATCCACCGCACCCCTGTGAAATCGACACTGAACGGAAAAGGTGGCTGCCATTACAGCAGCAAACACGCACTCAGTGTACATCCGCCATCTATTGTGGGGAAGGCTGTTCATCAACTTGCACAATCCAGATGTAAAGGTGGCCACAATCCAGAAGTAGCTGTGCCACTACCGACCCAGTATTGGACAATAACCCAATAGGACGTTATCAAGGGTTTCTCTAGTGTCAGACCTCAAACTAGTCCCGATACGGGGTCGGTAGTGGCACCCATTGTCATATGGCTTTATGATTCATTTTATTTTGGCTTTTAACATACACATTCAATAAATACTGCACTATGGAGACTTCATCTGGCTCCCGGTGAGCTTTATTTACCACAGCTACATCTGGATGGTGCGAATGGCGGAACAGAAAGTTAAGAGGGGGTGGTTACAACTTCAGAAATCCACCCTCAATTCTTTCCCTCCTCCACTGGGAAGCTTGACAATTTTGATATCTCTTCACATGACAAAACCTCATCTTTATAAAAATGGGGTAATATATGCTGCTTGTGTGCATTAAAATAAACTTTAGAGTATTTTTTTACTGAAAATATGCTACGATGATCTGAGCTAAATAAATTGGAACTACTATTTTATTCTCCAGGGTCTCTGCTTTCAGGAAACATATACTGTGTTGGGGTTATTAGGCGATCTCAAGGCCTAAAATGTGTTTTTAACGTGTGCAAGAAAAAAAGGAAAATGATCTGGCAGTGAAGGGGTTGCACAAAACCCTCACGTGTGCAAAAAAAAAAACACCTAAAAAAGTGCTCTAGGGTATGTCACATGGACACTTCCCAAACCCCCACCTGGGGCAAGGTACACTCAGGTCCACCCAGCCACAAGGCCTGGCAGACCACATGATGAGCAGTGATAAGAAGTGTTTCACTTTTGGAGGGGAACACAGGGTCCCCATGCACTTTACAGCCCCCACATGCAACCTTTGGACCAGCTATAGACCACTTGCTGGGCTCGACCCAAAAGGTCTGAAGAAGTCTGCCATTGGACGATATGCATAGGGGTGGAGTCATCATATTTTGTTCAAGCTTAGAGAGTGAGGGAGCTGGTTAGCTGCGACAGAGCCAGCAGTGGATCGATCCCAGCAAGTGCTGAGCCAGACTATTGTCATTCATGTGGCGACTTTTCATTTATTCATGCTTCTAAGAAATTGATGCATGTGAGTGTTTTTATACAGATTACTTTAATAAAATCTGTCAGTGAGCACTATAAGAGGCTTTATTTTTAAAGTGCCTTCTAAGTGGATGAGGCACCTCTGTGAGCTGCTTTACCTGTGGGAGTTCTGTGGAGGAGACAATCTTCATATTATGATCCCTGGAGGGGATTCATGCGTTTGCCGACCTCTGTGTAACTTTGAGGTCAATACTAGGGTTGAGCGGACACCTAGATGTCCGTGTTCGACGGGTTCGGCCGAACTTTAAAAAAAAGTCCGGGTCCGTGTCCCGGACTTTTACCGAACTTTTCCCGGACACCGAACCCCATTGAAGTCAATGGGGACCCGAACTTTAAGGCACTAAAATGGCTCTAAAACACCAAAGGAAAGGGCTAGAGTGCTGCAAATGGCAGCAAAACGTAATTAAGAGCATGGCAAGTGCTCTGCAAACAAATGTGGATAGGGAAATAACTTAAAACAACAAAAAAAAACAGAAAAATAAAACAATGTTCTTCTTCATCTCTGAAGGACGAGGCCCATATGGAGTAGGAGGGAGGTTGAGGTGGTGGTGGATGTGGCGGTGACATAGGCGTGCGCACAGGGTGTGCTGGGTGTGCCTGGGCACACCCTAATCACCTAGGGCACATAGCATTGCCAGTGAGGAGATGGGAAAGATCTCCCTGGGACCTGCTCTGCTCTATTTCTCCTTGCCTACAGGTACATGGCCCCGATACATTACTCTCCCTGCTGGCAAACACATGCATGTGTATTTCAACTTTGGGGTGCACACCTTAATGCAATAGGCTGCGCACACCTATGGGCGGTGTAGGTGGAAGCGGCGGTGGAGGAGGACCAGGGCCGGATTAACAGCATCATGGGCTTGGTGCTGAGTATTTTGAAGGGCCTTAAGGGCCGTGCCTTGCCATGCACCCAGAGGAGGAAGGGTGCAGCCATGCATGCCTAATTCAACATGGGATGCTGTCTCTGAAGCCCATAAACACATCCATGCATCGCCAACTGTCCCTCCTTGTCCGGCCTTCACGCTGTGTGGGGAGGTTCTGAGGGTGCTGCCTGGGGAAGCGAGCATAGAAGCCAGACTTCTGTGTTTACAAGTGACAGAAGAGCGGTAACAGTGAATATGGCCAACCCGGGGCCTATATAAAAGGTAGGGGCCTGGAGCTGCAGCTCCAATAGCCCCTACATTAATCTGGCCCTGAGGAGGAGGACGAGGTAGCCAACACTGCTTCTTTTCAAAAATTTTAAATGAGGGTACACCCCAAAAGAGTGAGAAAGAGCAAAAATGGAACAATGGGTGGGTAAGGTCGGTATCCATTGCTATTCTGCATAAGGTACGGAAAAGTCCCGTGGGATCCATGCCTGGTTCATTTTAATGAACGTGAGCTTGTCCACATTGTCTCTGGACAGGCGGCTGCGCTTGTCTGTTATAACGCCCCCAGCCGTGCTAAATACCCGTTCAGATAATACACTGGCTGCAGGGCACGCCAGCACCTCCAAGGCGTAAAGGGCAAGCTCAGGCCATGTGCCCAATTTGGAGACCCAGAAGTTGAAGGGGGCAGACCCGTCATTCACTATATGTAGGCGTGTGCACACATACTGCTCCACCATGTTGGTAAAATGCTGCCTCCTGCTAAGACGTTCCATCTGAGCTGCTGGTGCTGCTGTTTGTTGTGGCGTGCTGACAAAGCTTTTCCACATTTCGGCCATGCTAACCCTGCCTTCTGAGGTGCTGGCGGTGCCCTGGTTGCGTTGGCGACCTCCTCCTCCTCCTCCTCTGCCTTGTGCTTCCACTGTGGCCCCGCTGTCAGATGGGAATGCCAGCAGCATGGCGTCTACCAGCGTGCGCTTGTACTCGCGCATCTTGCGATCGCGCTCCAGTGAGTGAATTAAGGACGGTACGTTGTCCTTGTAACGGGGATCCAGCAGCGTGGCCACCCAGTAATCAGCACAAGTTAGAATGTGGGCAACTCGGCGGTCGTTGTGGAGACACTGCAGCATGTAATCGCTCATGTGTGCCAGGCTGCCCAGAGGCAACGAAAGGCTGTCCTCTGTGGGAGGTGTATCGTCCGTGTCCTCTGTATCCCCCCAGCCACGCACCAGTGATGGCCATGAGCTGGCCTGGGTGCCACCCTGCTGTGAACATGGTTCCATCTCCTCCTCCAGCTCCTCCTCCTCCTCATCCTCCTCATCCTCCAGAACTGTGCCCCTGCTGGACAATTGCGTCCCTGGCGTTTGCGTGTGCAGGAACCCACCCTCGGAGCCCCTTGCGAATGACTGCCCTGAAAGCCTTGGAAATGTTACCTCTTCATCCTCCTCCTCCTCCTCATCCTGTGCCACATCCTCTTCCATCATCGCCCGAATTGTTTTTTCAAGGAGGCATAGAAGTGGGATAGTTAAGCTGAGAACGGCGTCATTGCCACTGGCCATGTTGGTGGAGTACTCAAAACAGCGCAACAAGGCACACAGGTCTCGCATGGAGGCCCAGTTATTGGTGGTGAAGTGGTGCTGTTCCGCAGAGCGACTCACGCGTGCGTGCTGCAGCTGAAACTCCACTATGGCCTGCTGCTGCTCGCACAGTCTTTCCAGCATGTGCAAGGTGGAGTTCCACCTTGTGGGCACGTCACATATGAGGCGGTGAGCGGGAAGGCCGAAGTTACGCTGCAGCGCTGCCAGGCGAGCAGCAGCAGGGTGAGAACGCCGAAAGTGCGCACAAACGGCCCGCACTTTCTGCAGCAGCTCTGACATATCGGGGTAGTTTTTAAGGAACCTCTGCACCACCAAATTCAGCACATGCGCCAGGCAAGGGATGTGCGTCAAACCGGCTAGGCCCAGAGCTGCTATGAGATTTCGCCCGTTATCGCACACCACCAGGCCGGGCTTGAGGCTCGCTGGCAGCAACCACTCATTTGTCTGCTGTTCCATGCTCCTCCACAACTCCTGCGCGGTGTGTGGTTTGTCCCCCAAACAGGCAAGTTGTAAAACTGCCTGCTGTCGTTTACCCCTGGCCGTGCTGAAGTTGGTGGTGAAGGTGTTACGCTGTCCGGATGAGGAGGCGGTAGAGGATGAGGAAGCGGAGTAGGAGGAGTTAGGAACAGGAGGCAAACTGAAGCGCCCTGCAATCCTCGGTGGTGGAAGGACATGCGCCAAATTGCTATCCGCCTCAGGCCCATCCGCCACTGCATTTACCCAGTGTGCCGTTAGGGAGATATAACGCCCCTGACCGTGCTTACTGGTCCACGTATCCGTAGTTAGGTGGACCTTGGCACAGATGGCGTTGCGCAGTGCACACCTGATATTTTCCCCCACTTGGTTGTGCAGGGAAGGGATGGCTTGCCTGGAAAAGTAGTGGCGGCTGGGCACGACGTACTGTGGGACAGCCACCGACATAAGGTTTTTAAAACTGTGCGTCTCCACCAGACGGAATGACAGCATTTCAAAGGCCAATAATTTTGAAATGCTGGCATTCAGGGCCAGGGATCGCGGGTGGGTAGGGGGGTACTTCCTCTTCCTCTCAAGTGTTTGGGAGATGGAAAGCTGAACGCTTCCACGGGACATTGTGGAGATGGTTGTTGGTGACCCAGGTGGTGGTGTTGCTGACAGATCGTCTGTTTGCGGGGTGGCAGGTGCCGGTATCACTACAGATGTGGCTGGAGCGGCCGAGACTGCAGCAGAAGAGGAAGCAGGATGAGCCAGAGACGTTTCTTGGTTTTGAAGGTGTGTACTCCACTGCAGCTCGTGCTTTGCACTTAGATGCCTGATCATGCAGGTTGTGCTCAGGTTGAGAAGGTTTATGCCTCGCTTCAAGCTCTGATTGCACAGGGTGCAAACCACTCGTGTCCTGTCATCAGCACATTTTCTAAAGAACTTCCACGCTAGAGAACTCCTTTGAGCTGACTTTGGTGCGCTCGTTCCCTTGCTGCGTTGGGCAGTAGCGGGCGTAGTGTCTAGGGCACGGCCGCTCCGCTTCTGCACCCTGCTCCCTCTTCTGCTGTGCTGGTGGCTCTGTGCGACCACCGCCTCTTCCTCCAAACTACTCAGGTCACCTGCATGACGTTCATTCCATGTGGGGTCGAGGACCTCATCGTCCTCCACATCATCTTCCACCCAGTCTTCACCCCTGCCCTCCTTGTCGGTCTCCACAATGCTGAACGCCGCAGCAGTTGGCACCTGCGTTTCGTCATCATCGGAGACGTGCTGCGATGATCCTTGCATGTACTCATCTTGAGAAATAAGTGGTTGGGCATCGCTGCACTCAATCTCTTCCACTTCTGGGGCAGGGCTAGGTGGATGGCCCTGGGAAACCCTGCTGACAGAGTCCTCAAAAAGAATAAGAGACTGCTGTATGGCTTGGGGCTCAGACTGCTGGCCTGATTTGCAAGGGGGTGAGGTGAAAGACGGTTGGACATTGGCTGCAGGTGCCAACTCTGACCTTTCTGCAGTAGACTGGGTGGGAGACAATGTGAAGGAACTGGAGGCACTGTCAGCAGCAAACCAATCTACTATCGCCTCAACTTGTTCTGGCCTCATCACTTCTAGGGGCGTTTGATGCCCTACCAAATACTGATGCAGGTTCTGTCGCCTACTCACACTTGAGGAAGGTGTTTCACTTGTGCGTGTAGCTGGCACAGATCGACCACGTCCTCTCCTTGCAACAGGAGCTCTACCAGCAGCACCACGACCCAGGCCACGGCCCTTATTTGACGGTCTCCTCATATTTCTGTAATTTAAGATCTTGCCCTAGAAAGGTTTTTATTGAATACCGGAATAGGAAATATGATCCAAAAAAGTGTATGTATCTCGCACGTACAAAACCACACTAGGCCCCAATTACTATTGTTTCTACCCCTAAAAGGATGGATGAGGAGTAGGAGGAGTATGGAACAGACAGCACCCTCAAATCTTCAGAAGTATGAGATGAACCCCAAAAACTTGGAAAGGTGGATCTCACACGTACCGACACAGACTATCCCGCAATTCAATTGATCCTCAAAGGTTTTTATTGAATAGCGGAATAGGAAATATGATCAAAAAAAGTGTATGTATCTCGCACGTACACAACCACACTAGGCCCCAATTACTATTGTTTGTACCCCTAAAAGGATGGATGAGGAGTAGGAGGAGGAGTATGGAACAGGCAGCACCCTCAAATCTTCAGAAGTATGAGATGAACCCCAAAAACTTGGAAAGGTGGATCTCACACGTACCGACACAGACTATCCCGCAATTCAATTGATCCTCAAAGGTTTTTATTGAATAGCGGAATAGGAAATATGATCAAAAAAAGTGTATGTATCTCGCACGTACACAACCACACTAGGCCCCAATTACTATTGTTTGTACCCCTAAAAGGATGGTTGAGCAGTAGGAGCAGGAGTATGGAACAGCCAGCACCCTCAAATCTTCAGAAGTATGAGATGAACCCCAACAACTTGGAAAGGTGGATCTCACACGTACCGACACAGACTATCTCGCAATTGAATTGATCCCCAAAGGTTTTAATTGAATAGCGGAATAGAAAATATGATCAAAAAGAAAGTGTATGTATCTCGCACGTACACCACCACACTAGGCCCCAACTACTATTGTTTGTACCCCTAAAAGGATGGTTGAGCAGTAGGAGGAGGAGTATGGAACAGGCAGCACCCTCAAATCTTCAGAAGTATGAGATGAACCCCAAAAACTTGGAAAGGTGGATCTCTCTCACACGTACCAACACAGACTATCCCCCAATTTAACTGATCCCCAAAGGTTTTTGATTAAATAGCGGAATAGAAAATATGATCCAAAAAAAGTGTATGTATATCACACGTACACAACCACACTAGGCCCCAATTACTATTGTTTGTACCCCTAAAAGGCTAGATGAGGAGTAGGGGGGGTATGGAACAGGCAGCACCCTCAAACCTTCAGAAGTATGAGATGAACCCCAACAACTTGGAAAGGTGGATCTCTCTCACACGTACCAACACAGACTATCCCCCAATTTAACTGATCCCCAAAGGTTTTTGATTAAATAGCGGAATAGAAAATATGATCCAAAAAAAGTGTATGTATATCACACGTACACAACCACACTAGGCCCCAATTACTATTGTTTGTACCCCTAAAAGGCTAGATGAGGAGTAGGGGGGGTATGGAACAGGCAGCACCCTCAAACCTTCAGAAGTATGAGATGAACCCCAACAACTTGGAAAGGTGGATCTCTCTCACACGTACCAACACAGACTATCCCCCAATTTAACTGATCCCCAAAGGTTTTTGATTAAATAGCGGAATAGAAAATATGATCCAAAAAAAGTGTATGTATATCACACGTACACAACCACACTAGGCCCCAATTACTATTGTTTGTACCCCTAAAAGGCTAGGAGTAGGGGGAGTATGGAACAGGCAGCACCCTCAAACCTTCAGAAGTATGAGATGAACCCCAACAACTTGGAAAGGTGGATCTCTCTCACACGTACCAACACAGACTATCCCCCAATTTAACTGATCCCCAAAGGTTTTTGATTAAATAGCGGAATAGAAAATATGATCCAAAAAAAGTGTATGTATATCACACGTACACAACCACACTGGGCCCCAATTACTATTGTTTGTACCCCTAAAAGGCTAGATGAGGAGTAGGGGGAGTATGGAACAGGCAGCACCCTCAAACCTTCAGAAGTATGAGATGAACCCCAACAACTTGGAAAGGTGGATCTCTCTCACACGTACCAACACAGACTATCCCCCAATTTAACTGATCCCCAAAGGTTTTTGATTAAATAGCGGAATAGAAAATATGATCCAAAAAAAGTGTATGTATATCACACGTACACAACCACACTAGGCCCCAATTACTATTGTTTGTACCCCTAAAAGGCTAGATGAGGAGTAGGGGGGGTATGGAACAGGCAGCACCCTCAAACCTTCAGAAGTATGAGATGAACCCCAACAACTTGGAAAGGTGGATCTCTCTCACACGTACCAACACAGACTATCCCCCAATTTAACTGATCCCCAAAGGTTTTTGATTAAATAGCGGAATAGAAAATATGATCCAAAAAAAGTGTATGTATATCACACGTACACAACCACACTAGGCCCCAATTACTATTGTTTGTACCCCTAAAAGGCTAGGAGTAGGGGGAGTATGGAACAGGCAGCACCCTCAAACCTTCAGAAGTATGAGATGAACCCCAACAACTTGGAAAGGTGGATCTCTCTCACACGTACCAACAAAGACTATCCCCCAATTTAACTGATCCCCAAAGGTTTTTGATTAAATAACGGAATAGAAAATATGATCCAAAAAAAGTGTATGTATATCACACGTACACAACCACACTAGGCCCCAATTACTATTGTTTGTACCCCTAAAAGGCTAGATGAGGAGTAGGGGGAGTATGGAACAGGCAGCACCCTCAAACCTTCAGAAGTATGAGATGAACCCCAACAACTTGGAAAGGTGGATCTCTCTCACACGTACCAACACAGACTATCCCCCAATTTAACTGATCCCCAAAGGTTTTTGATTAAATAGCGGAATAGAAAATATGATCCAAAAAAAGTGTATGTATATCACACGTACACAACCACACTAGGCCCCAATTACTATTGTTTGTACCCCTAAAAGGCTAGATGAGGAGTAGGGGGAGTATGGAACAGGCAGCACCCTCAAACCTTCAGAAGTATGAGATGAACCCCAACAACTTGGAAAGGTGGATCTCTCTCACACGTACCAACACAGACTATCCCCCAATTTAACTGATCCCCAAAGGTTTTTGATTAAATAGCGGAATAGAAAATATGATCCAAAAAAAGTGTATGTATATCACACGTACACAACCACACTAGGCCCCAATTACTATTGTTTGTACCCCTAAAAGGCTAGATGAGGAGTAGGGGGGGTATGGAACAGGCAGCACCCTCAAACCTTCAGAAGTATGAGATGAACCCCAACAACTTGGAAAGGTGGATCTCTCTCACACGTACCAACACAGACTATCCCCCAATTTAACTGATCCCCAAAGGTTTTTGATTAAATAGCGGAATAGAAAATATGATCCAAAAAAAGTGTATGTATATCACACGTACACAACCACACTAGGCCCCAATTACTATTGTTTGTACCCCTAAAAGGCTAGATGAGGAGTAGGGGGGGTATGGAACAGGCAGCACCCTCAAATCTTCAGAAGTATGAGATGAACCCCAAAAACTTGGAAAGGTGGATCTCTCTCACACGTACCAACACAGACTATCCCCCAATTTAACTGATCCCCAAAGGTTTTTGATTAAATAGCGGAATAGAAAATATGATCCAAAAAAAGTGTATGTATATCACACGTACACAACCACACTAGGCCCCAATTACTATTGTTTGTACCCCTAAAAGGCTAGATGAGGAGTAGGGGGGGTATGGAACAGGCAGCACCCTCAAACCTTCAGAAGTATGAGATGAACCCCAACAACTTGGAAAGGTGGATCTCTCTCACACGTACCAACACAGACTATCCCCCAATTTAACTGATCCCCAAAGGTTTTTGATTAAATAGCGGAATAGAAAATATGATCCAAAAAAAGTGTATGTATATCACACGTACACAACCACACTAGGCCCCAATTACTATTGTTTGTACCCCTAAAAGGCTAGATGAGGAGTAGGGGGGGTATGGAACAGGCAGCACCCTCAAACCTTCAGAAGTATGAGATGAACCCCAACAACTTGGAAAGGTGGATCTCTCTCACACGTACCAACACAGACTATCCCCCAATTTAACTGATCCCCAAAGGTTTTTGATTAAATAGCGGAATAGAAAATATGATCCAAAAAAAGTGTATGTATATCACACGTACACAACCACACTAGGCCCCAATTACTATTGTTTGTACCCCTAAAAGGCTAGATGAGGAGTAGGGGGGGTATGGAACAGGCAGCACCCTCAAACCTTCAGAAGTATGAGATGAACCCCAACAACTTGGAAAGGTGGATCTCTCTCACACGTACCAACACAGACTATCCCCCAATTTAACTGATCCCCAAAGGTTTTTGATTAAATAGCGGAATAGAAAATATGATCCAAAAAAAGTGTATGTATATCACACGTACACAACCACACTGGGCCCCAATTACTATTGTTTGTACCCCTAAAAGGCTAGGAGTAGGGGGAGTATGGAACAGGCAGCACCCTCAAACCTTCAGAAGTATGAGATGAACCCCAACAACTTGGAAAGGTGGATCTCTCTCACACGTACCAACACAGACTATCCCCCAATTTAACTGATCCCCAAAGGTTTTTGATTAAATAGCGGAATAGAAAATATGATCCAAAAAAAGTGTATGTATATCACACGTACACAACCACACTAGGCCCCAATTACTATTGTTTGTACCCCTAAAAGGCTAGATGAGGAGTAGGGGGAGTATGGAACAGGCAGCACCCTCAAACCTTCAGAAGTATGAGATGAACCCCAACAACTTGGAAAGGTGGATCTCTCTCACACGTACCAACACAGACTATCCCCCAATTTAACTGATCCCCAAAGGTTTTTGATTAAATAGCGGAATAGAAAATATGATCCAAAAAAAGTGTATGTATATCACACGTACACAACCACACTAGGCCCCAATTACTATTGTTTGTACCCCTAAAAGGCTAGGAGTAGGGGGAGTATGGAACAGGCAGCACCCTCAAACCTTCAGAAGTATGAGATGAACCCCAACAACTTGGAAAGGTGGATCTCTCTCACACGTACCAACACAGACTATCCCCCAATTTAACTGATCCCCAAAGGTTTTTGATTAAATAGCGGAATAGAAAATATGATCCAAAAAAAGTGTATGTATATCACACGTACACAACCACACTAGGCCCCAATTACTATTGTTTGTACCCCTAAAAGGCTAGATGAGGAGTAGGGGGAGTATGGAACAGGCAGCACCCTCAAATCTTCAGAAGTATGAGATTGTGTTCACTGTACCCCACAAAGATTGAGTTCACTGCACCCCACAATGATTGTGTTCACTGCACCCCACAAAGATTGTGTTCACTGCACCTCACAAAGATTGTGTTCACTGTACCCCCCAAAGATTGTGTTCACTGCACCCCACAAAGATTCTGTTCACTGTACCCCACAAAGATTGTGTTCACTGCACCCTAAAAGGATGTTGTTCACTGCACCCCACAAAGATTGTGTTCACTGCACCCTAAAAGGATGTTGTTCACTGCACCCCAAAAAGATTGTGTTCACTGCACCCCACAAAGATTGTGTTCACTGCACCCCAAAAAGATTGTGTTCACTGTACCCCCCAAAGATTGTGTTCACTGCACCCCAAAAAGATTGTGTTCACTGTACCCCCCAAAGATTGTGTTCACTGCACCCCACAAAGATTCTGTTCACGGTACCCCACAAAGATTGTGTTCACTGCACCCCAAAAAGATTGTGTTCACTGTACCCCCCCAAAGATTGTGTTCACTGCACCCCACAAAGATTCTGTTCACTGCACCCCACAAAGGATTTTGTTCACTGCACCCCAAAAAGATTGTGTTCACTGCACCCCAAAAAGGATTTTGATCACTGCACCCCAAAAAGGATGTTGTTCACTGCACCCCAAAAATGATTTTGTTCACTCCACCCCAAAAAGATTGTGTTCACTGCACCCCACAAAGATTGTGTTCACTGCACCCCAAAAAGATTGTGTTCACTGTACCCCCCAAAGATTGTGTTCACTGCACCCCACAAAGATTCTGTTCACTGTACCCCACAAAGATTGTGTTCACTGCACCCCAAAAAGATTGTGTTCACTGCACCCCAAAAAGGATGTTGT
The DNA here is from genome assembly GCF_965119305.1 of Pelophylax lessonae. Lineage (NCBI taxonomy): Eukaryota > Metazoa > Chordata > Amphibia > Anura > Ranidae > Pelophylax > Pelophylax lessonae. The sequence goes on from NC_138771.1 coordinate 474,797,111, forward strand.
TCACTGCACCCCAAAAAGGATGTTGTTCACTCCACCCCAAAAAGATTGTGTTCACTGCACCCCACAAAGATTGTGTTCACTGCACCCCAAAAAGATTGTGTTCACTGCACCCCAAAAATGATTTTGTTCACTGCACCCCAAAAAGGATTTTGTTCACTGCACCCCAAAAAGGATGTTGTTCACTCCACCCCAAAAAGATTGTGTTCACTGCACCCCAAAAAGATTGTGTTCACTGCACCCCACAAAGGATTTTGTTCACTGCACCCCAAAAAGATTTTGTTCACTGCACCCCAAAAAGGATGTTGTTCACTGCACCCCAAAAAGGATTTTGTTCACTGCACCCCAAAAAGATTGTGTTCACTGCACCCCACAAAGGATTTTGTTCACTGCACCCCACAAAGATTGTGTTCACTGCACACCAAAAAGGATTGTGTTCACTGCACCCCAAAAAGATTTTGTTCACTGCAGCCCAAAAAGATTGTGTTCACTGCAGCCCAAAAAGATTGTGTTCACTGCAGCCCAAAAAGATTGTGTTCACTGCAGCCCAAAAAGATTGTGTTCACTGCAGCTCACACACAGAAAAATGGATGTGGATCACTGACACCTGCCTATCTCCAATCCCACACCACACAGCAATATCGATTGTAGTTTGTAGAACACAGTTTCCCTAAAATTCAGCAGACTCTGTCCCTAACAGGATTGAGAAGAGATCGTAGATCAGGATTGAGTGCAGATTCACCCCACCCCCCACACAGCAATATCGATTGTAGTTTGTAGAAGACACTGACCCTATAATTCAGCAGACTCTATCCCTAAAATGCCTACAACTCGCCCTGCCTAAACACTCCGACCTGTCCCTCAATTCTATCCGGACACAAATGGTTTTTTCCTGCCTATCTTTCCCTAATCAGCAGCCAGCACATTGATGTGTGCTCTGTCCCTTAGCTAAGCAGCAGAATGACGCTGCTGCGGCGGCTGCCTCGAACTTATAAAGACTTGGTCACATGCTTCAGACGGCCAATCACAGCTACTAAGACATTTGCAGGCATGGCTGGGATGGCTTAAGGCACACCAGTTAAACGATTGTTGATTGGCTGTTGAAAGCCCGCCATGAAAAGAGCGCCAAAGCATGCAAAACCCGGAAATAAAACGACCGAACACGGATTTTTACCCGAACATACAGTAAAGTGTCCGTGTCCGTGTTCGGGTAAAAAAAATCCAATTATTCGGTACGAACACGAATAATACAGTCCGTGTTCGCTCAACACTAAATATAACCCTAACATTTGACCACACACACACACACACACACACATTCACACATACACTGGTGGTCACTGGCAGTGAAATTTAACCCTTGCATGCCACAATCAATGCAATAATTTTAGGGCCATCTTTTCAAGCAGATGACTTGTAGAGGTTTTAAAGCGACGTCTATGGACAATTTTGGGTACCTTTGTTTGTCTCTGCTTCATGGTTGCAAGAAACTTTAAGACTTACCGTAACAAGTTTGGTATCTATTTACATTACAAAACCTCATCTCATATATTGTGCTTGTGTGCACTAAAATAAACTTTCGAATATTTTATACTGAAACTATAAATTTGATAAACCATTGCACTACAATCATGTGACCTAGCAACAAAAATAAAACTGCTTCCCAGAGGCGTAACTAGAACCTTCAGGGCCCCGGTGCAAGAAACCATGAAGGGCCCCCCCGGACCCCTGGCCGGGGCCCTTCCCTTCAAACCCCGGGCTCTTCCCACTGATCCTGGGGCCCATTACTCCGCTTGCGGGGCCCTTTATTGCGGTCCCACAGCGGGTCCCTTTCACAAGTTTTGCAATGGGCCCCCTTCCTGCCATCTTGGGGCCTCCCCACGGTGGTGGAATGCCAGGGCCCGGTTGCAAGTGTGACCTTTGCGATCCTGAAAGTTCACCCACTGGTGTCGGTAGTTTTTATTTTTTGGTATTTATTGGTATTACATACTGTTGTTGCTGACTTTTAATATTAGGACGCTTACCTGTCCTGGAATCCAGCGATGTCGGCACCCCAGCCGATGTTTTGCCACCACCATTGCTGGTAAGGGAACCCGGCAATGAAGCCTTGCGGCTTCACGGCCGGTTCCCTACTGAACATGTGCAAAACGTGCTGCGCAGTGGCGGCTGGGGAAGTTTTAAGATGGGGGGGAGCAAGACCCCGTCTTTCTATTTTGACCCCTCCCATTTCTCAGAAGCCACACCCCTTATAGACTCCACCCATTTTGCCCCCTGTATTTTGCTTGCGTGAACAAATTCTCCCAATATATCACATATTAAGGGGTCCATCAGTACTAGTATATCCCATAATAGGGATCAGGGGCCCTATTATGGGATATACTGTGAGAGACACCCTATTATGGGATACACTGATTGAGAGTGGCACAAACCCCACAGTACAGACCCCCTAGCACAAACCCCACAGTACAGGCCCCCTAGCACAAACCCCACAGTACAGACCCCCTAGCACAAACCCCACAGTACAGGCCCCCTAGCACTAACCCCACAGTACAGGCCTCCTAGCACAAACCCCACAGTACAGGCCCCCTAGCACTAATCCCACAGTACAGATCCCCTAGCACAAACCCCACAGTACAGGCCCCCTAGCACAAACCCCACAGTACAGACCCCCTAGCACAAACCCCACAGTACAGACCCCCTAGCACAAACCCCACAGTAAAGACCCCCTAGCACAAACCCCACAGTACAGGCCCCCTAGCACCAATCCCACAGTACAGGCCCCCTAGCACTAATCCCACAGTACAGACCCCCTAGCACAAACCCCACAGTACAGACCCCCTAGCACAAACCCCACAGTAAAGACCCCCTAGCACAAACCCCACAGTACAGGCACCCTAGCACTAATCCCACAGTACAGATCCCCTAGCACAAAACCCACAGTACAGGCCCCCTAGCACAAACCCCACAGTACAGACCCCCTAGCACTAATCCCACAGTACAGGCCCCCTTTCAATGTAGTGACCAGTGTACATGCCCCCTTTCAATGCATTGACCAGCGTAAATGCCCCCTTTCAATGTAGTGACCAGCGTACATGCCCCCTTTCAATGCAGTGACAAGCGTACAGGCCCCCTTTCAATGTAGTGACAAGCGTACAGGCCCCCTTTCAATGTAGTAACCAGCGTACATGCCCCCTTTTAATGCAGTGACAAGCGTATAGGCCCCCTTTCAATGTAGTAACAAGCGTACAGGCCCCCTTTCAATGTAGTGACCAGCGTACATGTCCCCTTTCAGTGCAGTGACAAGCGTACAGGCCCCCTTTCAATGTAGTGACAAACGTACAGGCCCCCTTTCAATGTAGTGACAAGCGTACATGCCCCTTTTAATGTAGTGACCAGCTTACATGCCCCTTTCATCCATCCATAATGATATATATAATGATATCTGCACACTCTGGTCTGGGCCCGGCCTGGGTAACTTGATATTATTCTTGCACCGTGACCTGCTTGTACCTACCTGTTCTGGCCTGGCCTGGGTCCATCCATCCATGATGGATGGATGGACCCAGGCTAGGCCAGTTGCAAGAATAATATCAAGTTACCCAGGCCAGGCCCAGACCAGAGTGTGCAGATATCATTATATATATCATCATGGATGGATGGATCATCCATCCATCCATGATGATATATATAATGATATCTGCACACTCTTGTCTGGGCCCGGCCTGGGTAACTTGATAAATCTTGCACCGTGACCTACCTGTACCTACCTGTTCTGGCCTGGCCTGGGTCCATCCATCCATGATAATGATATCTGCAGCAGACTAGTGTGCTGTGCTTCATCATGGATGGCAGGCAATGGCATTGGCAATGGCAAGGCATGCATTTTTTTTGTGGAGTGGACGGAGGCCTGAGGAGGAGGAGGACTGAGGACTTACCGGGCTGCTGCTGCACAGGGCTGGACTCGTCTCTCTCTTCCGACCCGAGGCCTGGATCCGAATGCGGTCTGCCGTCTGTCCACGAACAAGAAGGCCCGTCGCCGCCCGATCCGACTCCAAGTCCTGGACTCCGTCTCCTCCTGGTCCTAGACTGGTCCTCCTGGTCACGCGGTGACTCGGCGAGAGCTCTGAGCGGACGGGACGTCTTCTATCTTCTCTCACCCCACCCACCCCCATACCCAGCACACAGTCCGGCGCCCCTAGTGGGCGAAAAATTGACATTTTTTTTTTGTAAATCTTTCTCTTTCTTTTTTTTTGGGGGGGGGGGTGGCGCCTATCGGCCGGCTGCCACTGGTGCTGCGTATTCTGAATGATGCGCTGCGGGTGAAGCAGGTGGGGGCCAGACTTGTGACATATTTCGCCTTGGCCAAGTCCGCCAGAAGTGGGGATAGGTACCTGTCAAAAACAGGTACCTGCTCCCTCCTCTCCCTGATTGGAGACAAATTTGGCACCGGGGGGAGGGAGCAGATAAGCGGAAGTTTCACTTTTGGGTGGAACTCCGCTTTAAGCAATCCTCAGCCAAGAATGGAGAGACTTCCAAGACCCATCCAGCCCCTCCAGAACTAGACCTCCACCTTTCAAAGATCTTCTGCTGCATTAAAATACAATTTTCATTGTAAAACCATTACACTAAAAACCATTGGGCAGATGTTCTTTGTGCCTGGCTTGATCTACTACTTTAAGGGCACTTCAGCATCACCAAGTAGAGTTGTTATCAAGGACCTTTTGGTGATAAAATCTAGCTGAAGATTGCAGAGCATTCATTGTGGAATATTTAGAACTTTGACCATATGAAGAGTATAACTCAATCCAGATGTTGGTAGACTCACCATAATGGCACAACTCCTTCCAACGAAGGGTACCCCCTTAAGTTTCAGCCACTGTCGAACAGCACTGAGTATGGAATGATATTGGATTTAGAAAGAAGAGTCCAATTCACCTGAAAAAGTTGGCAGGAAATGTGCAGAAAATTGAAGATCCAGTCCTCCCTGTCATTTGCTTACTATCCCCAAATAGACAATCGCACTGAAAGAATGAAGCTCAGATACTTGTCCACTTTTAGGACAATTGGACCTTGTTAATCTTTTGGGCCAAGCTCGACTAAATTTTACGGCCACTTTAAAGTCTATGTTCTTCACCAAGATAGATACCATCCTGCTACCCTACCAAACTGTTCCTCTGAATTTGCTGTCCCCACAATGTTGTATCCCTAGTAGAGTTGAGCAAACACCTGGATGTCCGGGTTCGGCGGGTTCGGCCGAACTTGAAAAAGAGTCAGGGTTCGTAACCCGAACTTAACCCGAACTTTACCCCGATCCCGAACCCCATTGAAGTCAATGGTGACCCGAACTTTTGAGCACTAAAATGGCTCTAAAAAAACCGTGGAAAGGGCAAGAAGGCTGCAAATGGCAGCAAATTATCCTTAAGAGCATGGCAAATGCTCTGCAAACAAATGTGGATAGGGAAATAACTAAAAATAACATAAAAAAACAGAAAAATAGAAAAAAATCATCTTGATCTAGGAGGACGAGGCCCATATGGAGTAGGAGGTTGAGGTGGATGTGGATGTGGCGGTGTAGGTGGATTCGGCGGTGTAGGAGGACGAGGTAGCCAACACTGGTTTTTGTTTTTAATTTTAAATTTCTTTTTTAATTAGGGTACAACCCAAAAGAGTGAGAAAGATCAAAAATACAACAATGGCTGGGTAAGGCTGGTATACATGTCTATTCTGCACAAGGTACGGACAAGTCCTGTGGGATCCATGCCTGGTTCATTTTAATGAACGTGAGCTTATCCACATTGGCTCTGGACAGGCGGCTGTGTTTGTCTGTGATAACGCCCCCAGCCGTGCTAAATACACGTTCAGATAATACCCTGGCTGCAGGGCAGGCCAGCACCTCCAAGGCGAAAATGGGAAGCTCAGGCCATGTGTCCAATTTGGAGACCCAGAAGTTGAAAGGGGCAGACCCGTCATTCAGTACATATATAGTACGTAAGAAACGGTAAGGAACTGTATATGGTATATGGCAAGGAACGGTGATGGCGGCAGGGGGGCTTTTTTCCCCCTTCTGGGTTGAGTCTGGAAAAGGTATGTGTCCCTGGTTGTGGGTCGGGCTCTCCCAAAGCTGTCTAAGTTCTGAGGCCTTCTGGTAGGAACGGGGCTGCACTGGTCTTGCCAGGGACTGGGATTCTGAAAAGCCTGTGGTGTATGTGCCCCTGGAGTGGCAGTCCAGGGGTGCCATAATTCACGGTGGATGGCAACACTATGAGTATGGCACCAAGGACACTGCACTTCCTACACACGTTTTTCACACCTGCCTGTAGGGCCGGGTCTTTTGGTCAGGAGTCAGGACCAGAGGAATTTTTTATTCCTGGCCGAAGGGCCTGCCATAATATTGCAACGTGGCACTAACCTTGCACTTCTCCCCTATCCCTTTCCCCACTCTTATGTGTTGTGTGTCTCACGTTTTGTGTTTTTTATTGTTGCGGTACACTTTATTTTGCACAGCGTGATTAGTAGGGAGTAGGTCCTTGGGCCTATTCCTGAAAGTCTTGGGAGGGGGTGGATATGGCCTTCTGGCTTAGTTCGCCCTCTCTCATGGGGTCTCTTTTCGGGAGAGCCCCACCTAGTACTTGGGGTGGTCTGTTTCAGCAGACCTCCTAAAGAACGGGGCTGCCTGGTTTCGGCCAGGTCAGGAGCCTTGCGCCCCATGGGATCAGGGTCAGAGACCATGTGTACACCTTGTGCACTTTTGTGTTTCACTTTTTTGGTGTGCACTTTTTTATGCACCCACTGGGTGATAGTCTGAGTGTGTTCACACACCACGGGCTTAGAAAAAAAAACAGCTGGTGGTCCTGGTTGTTGTGGCGTGCCGACAAAGCTTTTCCACATTTCATACATGCTAACCCTGCCTTCTGAGGTGCTGGCGGTGCCCTGGCTGCATTGGCGACCTCCTTCTCCTCTGCCTTCGCCTCGTGCTTCCACTGTGCCCCCGTTGTCAGGTGGGAATGCCACCAGCATCGTTTCTCGACCTTTTGGCTAAGATCAAGTGTAGTTTCTGTTGTTATCAGTTATCTGGGTGCCACCCTGCTGTGAACATGGTTCCTCCTCCTCCATATCCTCCTCCTCATCCTCCAGAACTGTGCCCTTGCTGGACAATTGTGTACCTGGCGTTTGTGGGTGCAGGAACCCACCCTCGGAGCCACTTGTGAATGACTGCCCTGAAAGCCTTGGAAATGATCACTGCTCCAGATGTGGAGGCAGTAGAGGATGAGGAAGCGGAGTAGGAGGAGTTAGCAACAGGAGTCAAACTGAAGCGCCCTGCAATCCTCGGAGGTGGAAGGAGATGCGCCAAACAAATTTAAAGGGTTTATCTCACAGTAACATAATCAGCAAACGCTGCAAAATTATTAATTTTCCCCTAAATGGGTGTTTATTGAATATCAGAATAGAACAACAGTATCTTAAAGGGTGTATCTCACACATACAGATACAGACTAAGCCGCAATTTAATATCTTTATTTCCCCTAAATGGGTGTTTATTGAATAGCAGAATAGAACAACAGTATCAGAAGGGTGTATCTCACAAGTACAGATACAGACTAGGCCGCAATTTAATATCTTTCTTTCCCCTAAATGGGTGTTTATTGATTAGCAGAATAGAACAACAGTATCTAAAAGGGTGTATCTCACACGTACAGATACAGATTACGCCGCAATTGAATATCTTTCTTTCCCCTAAATGGGTGTTTATTGAATAGCAGAATAGAACAACAGTATCTAAAAGGGTGTATCTCACATGTACAGATACAGATTAGGCCGCAATTTAATATCTTTCTTTCCCCTAAATGGGTGTTTATTGAATAGCAGAATAGAACAACAGTATCCAAAGGGTGTATCTCGCACGTACAGATACAGACTAGGCCGCAATTTAATATTTTTTCCCTAAATGGGTGTTTATTGAATAGCGGCATAGAACAACAGTATACAAAGGATGTATCTCACAGTAACATATGCAGACTAGGCCGAAATTTAATATTTTTTCCCTAAATGGGTTTTTATTGAAAAGCGGAATAGAACAACAGTATCCAACGGGTGTATCTCACAGTGAAATATGCAGACTAGGCCGCAATTTAATTTTTTTTCCCTAAATGGGTGTTTATTGAATAGCGGCATAGAACAACAGTATACAAAGGGTGTATCTCACAGTAACATATGCAGACTAGGCCGAAATTTAATATTTTTTCCCTAAATGGGTTTTTATTGAAAAGCGGAATAGAACAACAGTATCCAACGGGTGTATCTCACAGTGAAATATGCAGACTAGGCAGCAATTTAATTTTTTTTCCCTAAATGGGTGTTTATTGAATAGCGGAATAGAACAACAGTATCCAAAGGGTGTATCTCACAGTGACGTATGAATGAAAATTTTTATTTTTCACTTTAATTGGTGATTTTTGAAGAGCAGATTAGAACAGAAGTGTCTAAACACTGTATGTCACAGTAAAATATGAAGGAATTTTTTTTTTTTTAATCCATATTAAGCAGACACATATGCACTGAGCTTGCATTACATGGTTGCTACACGTCGCACGCCTAACAGGTTGGATACTGTTGTTGTTCTATTCCGCTATTGAATAAAAAAAACCCATTTGAATGAAAAACTGAAAAATATTTTTTTTCCCCTTAAATTGGTGATTTTTGAATAGCAGATTAGAACAGCAGTGTCTAAACACTGTATGTCACAGTAAAATATGAAGGAAAAAAAGGTTTTCTTTTTTTAATATCCACATTAAGCAGACACATATGCACTGAGCTTGCATTACATGGTTGCTACACGCCGCACGCCTAACAGGTTGGATACTGTTGTTGTTCTATTCCGCTATTGAATAAAAAAAACCCATTTGAATGAAAAACGGAAAAATATTTTTTTCCCCTTAAATTGGTGATTTTGAATAGCAGATTAGAATAGCAGTGTCTAAACACTGTATGTCACAGTAAAATATGAAGAAAAAAAGTTGTTTTTTTTTTAAATCCAAATTAAGCAGACACATATGCACTGAGCTTGCATTACATGGCTGCTACACGCCGCACGCCACCCACCTAACAGACTGATAAAAGTTTTTTTTTTCTCCCTCCTCCTCACTGGGCTTAGGTCAGGGCAAAAAGATCGTGCATTGCACCTCCACACAATAAAATTGATGTAGATAGCTGTCTGATTAAAGAAGATTCTCCTATTCTTTCCCTCAGCAGCATCAGGAACCACTCTCTACAGTAGTTAGAGCAGAGTGACGTGCGGCGCTACGTGACTCCAGCTTATATAGAGGCTGGGTCACATGCTGCACTGGCCAATAACAGCCATGCCATTAGTAGGCATGGCTGTGATGGCTTCTAAGGGCACACTAGTTAAACACTTGTTGATTGGCTGCCCTGCAGCTGTTGAAACCGCGCCATTAAAACTGCGCCAAAACATTAAAACTGCGCCAAAACATGAAATAAAATTAGCGAACAATGGACTGTATCCCGAATATACAGTAAAATGTTCGGGTCTGTGTCCGGGTACCGAACACCCAAAAGTCTGGTACGATCCCGAACAATACAGTGCGTGTTCGCTCAACCCTAATCCCTAGCCTTGAAACCAGGGTTCCTTCAGAGGTTGCTAGGAGTTCCATGAACAATAAGTAATCTCTGCCTCTCAGATAAGTTCCCACTGACACCACTGAACTTTTTCGCTATCTTTAAGGGGATAATTCTTCCCAATTACCACAAAAGTAAGGAGCATTCTTCCTACTGACCATCACATTACCCCTAATGACCAGGCCATTTTTTGCGATACGGCACTGCATTACTTTAACTGACAATTGTGTGGTCCTGCGACATTGTACACAAATAAAATTGATGTCCTTTTTTTCCCCGCAAATAGAGCTTTCTTTCGGTTGTATTTGATCACCTATGCGATTTTTATTTTTTGCGCTGTAAACAAAAAAAGCAACAATTCTATTCCTATAAAACATTCCCAATAAAAAAAATTAAAAATCTAATTTTGTCATCATTTTAGGCCAATATATATTCTGCTACATATGTTTGGTAAAAAAATCCCAATAAGTGTATATTAATTGGTTTGCACAAACTAGGGGAAAGATGTATGTCATTTTTATTTATTTTTTTTATTAGTAATGGCGGCGATCAGTGATTTTTAGCAGGACTGCGACATAACGTATAGTGCTGACTGGCTCCCCCTCTAGCCAATCGGCACCCTCACTAACTGCTACATGAAACTATGTACATGTACATTGCTTCGCATAACAGAGCCAACCTGCTGCAGTATAACTACGGCGGCTGGTCGGCAAGTGGTTAATGTATCATGAGTTGTAGACACAGTAATTTCTAGCATGGGGTTCTCTGAGACCAGAAAGTTATTTTAAGGGCAGTGTTAATTTTGACATCAAATTACGATTATGTTTTAGTCATAGTCTTTTGACTAAAATGCCACTTTAGTTTTAGTAATTTCAATTGTTTTAGTTTTAGTCATATTTTAGTAAACTAAAATCTCCAGTACATTTTAGATGACTAAAATCACTTAAATCAGCTAAAATTGAATGGGTTTAGTTAAATTGTAATGCATTATTTAAGCATTTCTCTAGAATTTCATTATATACTCCTGGAATAAAAATTTGAATAACATGTTATTATTTATGGTATTAAGTTTTGAACAGACTACGGACACAGATTTAGCCATTATATAAAGGGAAAGTTTACTTGGGTAAACGTTCCTCTTGCACATTTTCCTTCCCTTTTCGTTCATTGACAAACATCGGAGTTGATTTTTGTCATAATTTTTGTCAATTGACAAAAATTCTGAGTAATTTTAGTTTTGTTTTTGTCACTAGAAACATGCCTCTTGTGACAGACTCAACCCAGGACAGGGGCTTTTGGGGGGGACTGCAGGGTGGCCTTTTGCCTACTAACTATGGGCCCTGGCTTTTAAGGGAACACCATTCTTTGGGAGGTGTGTGCCTCAGGGAACCCTGGAGTGATCTTGCTTTTGATCCAAGTTCATGTTTCCCCAAAACACACAGACTCTGGGAACTGGAGGACCCATATACATATTTTGGGTCTCTATGCCCAAACCAGCAATGACTGCTTTAGACTGTGATACTCAGAGCAGATGCTAATATGATCAGCTCAAAGCAACCTGATACTGAGGTATCCTGCTATAGTCTGTTTATTACGGTGTTAATGTGTCTTTCTGTTAATTATGTCTCTCCCATTGTGTGCCTCCTAGGTGTGCATTCCCCTTGTTAATTGAGTCAATTTAGTCACCTATTGTTTCTGTCTGTTGGCTAATTTGGCTAACTCTTATGATGGTATTAGCCTTTTGTCAACTTTAGCTTGTTATCTAACCAATGTGTGATGTATTGGCTAAATGTTTGGTTTTATTGTTCATGTGGTGACTAGCCTACTTTTGAAGTGTATAAAAACCCGTATTTCTGTTCAATAAACAGTAATTCTTTTGGTTCTATCTCAACATCTTGTCTGTGTATGATGCTTGGGGTAAAGGGCTGGTATTAGCTCTCGGTCTGCTGGCACTGTTTGGAGGGCAGAAGGCACTGTTTGCTGAAGGCCCCCAAGTGGGTTGTCAAGGTTTTCCGTCACACTGCTTATTTTCGTCAAAGAAATAAACACTGTTCAAGGGTTCTTCTGTGTTAAAATGTTAAGAACGGATGATTTAACCTAAATTAACTGCAGAGGTTCCTTTCTCATTCTTAGTCCAGGGCTGTTTAGAAAGGAAAGAAGGGTCTTGCTTTTTGGCCTGAGGATCTAGTGCAGCTTTTGATGAATAATCTAAAACTATGTTATCCCTCCAAGAACTGTGTCCTAAGTTCATTAGCTCATCATTTCATTTTCAAAAGATTGTCAAATCTGTAGCAGTTAACCAGGCTCACGAGGAAGTGACAGGTGTGACAAGACCCTAATGAAAAGACCTAAGACAGTTTTTCACTTTAATCACAATGAAGACGTGGACATCGGCAGGTTTAATTTGCAGTGCTACTTTGAAGCAGAAAAGAAAGGAATTTTTGAATCAAGCTGAAATAGCACAATAAATCTCTCTCATTGCTTCTGATTTGCACTGCCATGGGATGCAGAAAGATTGATTAACCACCCCAGCGCTCTTAAAATATTGTCTAGCAAACAAAAACTGATCATTTGATTAACAAATGTTGCTTGGTAAAACAAGTCTAAAGCTCATGCTTGATAGAATTGCTCATTTTTGCTGAGATTATAAAAGTTCGCTTCTGGGTTTCTTTTATTTTAAAGTGGAAACAAGATCATGGAAAAGCAATGTGCAAGGGCCCTCCTCCCCCATCTGAACATTAGTGTAATTAGAAATGCAATGTTTACAAGAGGTTTCCCTTAGGAGGTTAGGTGTAAGCACTGAGCCAGTTGTATTGACTTAGGACTGCCTGTAATTAACTTGAGGATGTATTGACAGCCAGCTCATAAATGTCTATATAGCTGACTAGTGTTTATGCAGCATTATACAACTGTAAGTTAGAACGTTTGAGTGCTACGGGTCTGAAGCTGCCACAATACTAGCTTCTCATCTACCTAAGATGTATCTGAATTGTTTCTAGTATCCCCAAAACAGCAGCACTCAGACTGGCAGAGAGGGAGGGAGCCAGTCCTAGGAGCCAATCAGGCTTTATTACATGCACCTGGCCTGACCTCATAAAGGCAGAGCAGAGAGATGACCTATTCAGCCTACTGCTCCTCCCTTACTGTGCAATGAGCAGAATGTGAGGTTGAGTTACTAAAACGGGAGAGTGCAAAATCTGGTTTCAGGTTTTTTTGTCAAAGATTAATTAAGCAAGCTGGCTCTCTCCGCTCTTTCTCCTTCATAGGCTCAGAGACAGCAGTGAAAGCCATTGGCTCCTGCTGCTGTTAATCAAATCCTGTGACATAAGAGTCGGAGTGACTTGGGAATCGAGCCTGCAGGTATGCCACAACAGGAACTGGCATTCTATGGTGGCACACCAAGAAGAAGAGGAGTCAGGCGCACCGGCGAGGGACCCGAGAAGAGGAGGATCAGGGCTGCTCTGTGCAAAACCATTGCAAAAAGCATGTAAGTAATACATGTTTGTTATTAAAATGAATACCCTTTATAATTATTAAAAGAATCCATACCTTAATAGAATTTTTTAAACCAGTTTGGGGGTCACTTTAACTCTTTCTTGTGAAGACCAGAAGTTCAGGAAAGCAGCACTGAGAGTGCAGGTGCCATCAGCATTAATGCTAGGATCACATTCGTTCGATTGCAGACATTGCATGTGATTCACACCGCATTCCTGTGCACATCACATGCAATGTCTGTGCGGTGAAAAGTCAGTCATACAGTTTGTATGGCTGAAATCCTATCGCATTCGCATCAAAATGGTGCAGGACCCTTTTTTCCCCGCACCTGAATCGCATCAAATGGGTGTTCACACACATGCAATGTGATTCTGGCAATCGCACTGCGTTTTGCAATCTGTTTCGTGGTGCCTAACTAACAATCAGGCTCCCCTGATAAGCAGATGGAGCAGACTATGTTTTACCTGCTGTTCCAAATAAAAACACAAAAAACAAAGGTACCAAACTGTTTCCTGACTGAGCTAAAACACTTGGGAAAAATGTCAAACTGTCATGTTAGTTAGGCACCACTAACTCAAACTGTCAAACTGTCATGTTGTTGCTAATGGTAACTCAGGGGAACCCATAACCAGCAGCTCCCAAGGGAGTTATGCTACATTTGGGGGCTCGTCCGGGATGTCGCCCTGGGTTACCGGCCTGGTTGCTAATGGCAACAGCCAAATAAAATTCTCAAAACCACTATTTTTGCTTCCGAGACTTTGTTCTAATGCTCAATCCATGTATGAGGCCTGCTCTACAGGAGATAGGAAGAGTGGAATGTAGATAGAAGTGTACAGTGATGGTTGCTCGTGGCAACGCAAAGATTCAAGTCAAAATTGCAATATATGCCTACCAATGGCAAAAATCTTTCATTTGAGGTACCAAATGTATGCCTCTGTGAAGTACTGGGAGGTGGGGAAAAGGCCTCTCTTCGTGAAAAAGGACTGTGTTTGCTTGACAGGAAAAAATGTAAGTGTGGATGGAGAAAATGGCGGCCAAGGGCACGTGGATCGGTGTGGCGGGGGCCACTTGTGTGTCAAGACTACATGGAATGATGTTGACCGTGCATACAACAGCGGGACATTTATTCTGTATAGTGACAGTGTCAGTACTGTGAAGATAGCTGTCGGCCATGCCGGGAAGGGAGGTGGAGCTTTCTTCGGGGACAGTATGGTGATGGGCCTTGCTTGTACATGTGCTGGGAGGAGGACTGTTGACCGTGCATACAAAAGCTGGACAATTCTCTGGACTGGCAAAGAGGGACAGCTGGCTCAAGGTGATGGAGGCGCAGCTGGGGCCCTGCTACAAGCAAGAAGAGTGGATGCATGTCTGGCGAGGGACATGGTCCGCTTTGCAGTAACTTCCATGTCGGCTAAGTTGAAAGAGAGTGGCATTGGAGGAGTTACTGCACCGCATGGAAAAACAAGCGCTGGAAAGCTAGAGCAAGCAAGAGCCACCGCCAAGAAAGTAATGTGGGTGGAGACATCGTTCGCGCCCAGCCAATCAGGAGTGACAAGGGTTGTCCATAAATTACTTCCGCCTTCTGGTGTGGCTGAGTGGGAGGCACGTGTGCGGAGAAGCAGCATGGAGATTGCCGGTGAGAGAAAGAGCGCATCAGCGAATGTTCCACCTGCTGGCGGAGAACCTGCTGGGCAGACCTGGGAACAGACCGGAGGGCCGAAGGCAACTGTCCTGTGGAATACAGGAGTGCGGATGGTGCCCGATGGAAGACTGGCGTTATGCACTGAGGAGGCGTGGAGCACTTAGGCCTGGTATGTCCCCAGTGTTTGAGTGTGACTATGCGGGCGCAAGCGTGGAGCCAGTGTGGGCACTGCGGCTATCTGCTGCTGCGGGCAGAGAAGAGTGACTAGCGGTAGTTCTACCGTTCTACCTTTCTCAGTGGGTCCTGGCAGACATCGCGTCCCGGCAGACAACCACATCGGTAGCAGGTTTGCCGGCAGGGAGCGCCCACTCCCCAGACCTGGGAGTGTCAGATCACATACTAGGAATGTTTATCTGGTGCAGAGCGGCTACCCTGCCACAAGTTTATCTACATTGAGTGGTCGCTATGTGGTAAACAAGTACCTGAGTCCAATCTTGATCCAGCACTGTGCCCATTGGCTTCTGCTGCTGTCAGTCAAATCCTGTAAGATAGGATTGGGGGGCAGGGCTGAGCCGCTCTGTATGTCTATAGATGCAAACAGCCCAGCTCAGGATGGAGCCTGCACAAGTGCCCCCATAGCAAATTGCTTGTTATGGGAGCAGTCGGAGACGAGAAAGAGACAGTGGGGGGGGGGGGTGACCAGAAGAGAACATTCAGGTGAACTCTGTGTAAGTATAAAATGTTTATTGTTTTCAGGAAATAAAAGAAGCTTTACAACCACTTTAAAGTTAATCTCTAATCTGCGTAACAGTCAAAATAATGTGAATGTTTTTTATGTTGTAATTTTGTTCTCTTTCCAAAGAATCTTCATGATTATTTACAGCGCTAATACACAGCAGAATAGAACAAAGCCTCCAGTGACCTGAATTTACTTTGTCTTCTGTGCTTAAATTACCTCTTCTTATTCAATGAAAGGAAACTATAACACACAGACAGGAGAGAGCACTTTCAATTCCGAACCCCTCTTTCCAGCGGAATTACCCCATCTGTGCACAATCCCAATTCATCTTCAGCTAAATTGCAATTTTAATAAGTCGTGAACCCAATAAGTGTTTTCTGCCTGATGGAATACCTCCTGGCAAGGTGAGACCATCCTCAAAACTGTGTTATATGTTAAAGCTGAAATTTAATCTGCTTTTGCTTTACCTGCCCACCCCCATCACCAGACTAATGACATTATAACATGCAACCTTTATTTCTTCGTGACATAACTTATTTGCGGTTTTTCGCAGGCAATTTGTCGGGGCAATGGCTGGTGTTGGCGCTTCAATCATTAAGGCACCATGGTTGATATGGTGTCAGGATGATTGAAGGGCATTAATTATATAATTACATTGTAATATAAAATGAAATAGTTCAACTCACCATAATGCAGAATCAGTGGTAGCCCTGAGCGTGTCGAATGCCATTGTCACCTGCCACCAGATGCATCTTGTCACTTGCCACGTGACTTGACACCAGATGCAGATTGTCACTTGCCACGTCAACTGCCACCAGCTGCAGCTTGTCACTTGCCATGTTACTTGCCACCAGATGCAGCTTGTCACTTGCCACGTCACCTGCATTTAGATGTGGCTTGTCACTTGCCACATCGCCTGCCACCAGATGCAGCTTCTAACTTGCCCCGTTACTTGCCACCAGATGGGGATTGTCACTTGCCATGCCACCTACCTTCAGATGCAGCTTGTCACTTGTCACGTCGCCTGCCACCAGATGCAGCTTACCACTTGCCACGTCACCTGTCTTCCGATGCAGCTTATCACTTGGCCCGTCACCTGCCACCAGATGCAGCTTGTTACTTGCCATGTCACTTGACACATAGAGCGGAATGTCACTTTCCACTTCGCCTGTCACAAGATGCGGATTGTCACTTCCCACAAGATGCGGATTGTCACCTGCCAGTGGTTGTGTCCCAGAGTAAGGGTGGGCAGTGAAAAATAATGTAATCTCTCTGCTGCCCACGGCTGCACACTGAGGGCAAGGTTCTGTCAGAAGCTGAACTGCGGTGATGCAGGGTGGGCGGTGAGGAATGATGTCATCTCTCTGCACGCTCTCTTGCCTGCCTGAAAACTGGCCTGCCAGCCCACTCACCTGCCCGTGCGCCTGCCCGCTCACCAGCCTACCCGCTCACCAGCTTGTCTACCTGCTCACCAGCCGGCCGGCTCACCATTTTCTTGACCCCCCCGGCCAGATCCGCCCTTGATTAAAGCAGCCGTAAATCATGAACCTAAGATCATATTCACTCAGATTGAAATATAATCTTAACAACTCACTATTATTTAAACTTTTGCAGGAGTGTGAGAAATTCTACACACTTGGGACATATTTATAAAACAGTGACTGTGATCTTCACCATATAATCACTGCAGGTGAATCCTAATTGTGCTTGTATTTTAGATTAGAGGGAATGATTACCCACCTGGTCAATATCACATTCACTGCTTTATAATTATGGCCATGCTGTACTTCATTTTAGATCTTTGGTGTTGCTCAGTCATTTAGTCATGTCCGACTCTTTGTGACCTCATGAACCATAACGCGCCAGGCTTTTCTGTCCTCCACTGCCTCCCGGAGCTTTGTTAACTTCATGTTCACTGTTTCTATGATGCTATCTATCCATCTTATTTTCTGTCATCCTCTTCTCCTTTTTTCTTTCATGTTTCCCAGCATCAGGGCCTTTTTCATTGTGTTCTCTCTTCGCATTATGTGGCCAAAGTATTCAAGTTTAGCTCCAGGATCTGTGCTTCCAGTGAACATTTAGGGTTGATTTTCTTCAGGATTGACTAGTTTGATCTTCTTGCCGTCCAAGGGACTTTCAAGAGTCTTCTCCAACACAATAGTTGAAAAGCATCAATTCTTTGGTGTTCAGCATTCCTTATGGTCTTTCACAGCCATAGGTTACTATTGGTAATAACATAGCTTTGACTACATGGCACTTTGTCTGTAGGGTAGGGTGACCAGATGTCCCCGGTTTCCAGGGACAGTCCCCAGACCGAGGACACTGTCCCCGAACCAAGTCTGTCCCCGGTTTTGTCCCCAGGTAGGGTTGTTATGGTGCCAGAATGTCCCTGGCACTGGCTCACCAAACTTCATTTTGATGAAGTCGTTATGGTGCCTAACTGGTCCTTTAACATTTGTAGTCTTATAACAGTTAGCCATTAATATTTAATTATTCATTTTGGAAGGTATCCTATGTGTTGTTACCATGCAATCTTTTACTGTTCTGAATTGTTAATTTATATTGTGATTGTTGAATCAAAATTCTTTGGTAAGAATAAAATATGCATTGAAAAGCTTTTTTCTCTATTTTATCTTAACATTTGGTAGTCATATCCCAAAAAATTGTGAAAAGTATCTTTTTTTTTATCTCATGGACGAAATGTGAGAAATAATGTATATATCATACAATCATTCAATAAACACATACCACATACACTGCATATATAATTTGATGAAATATGCTTATAAAATAGTTTACATTTACATTATTGGGTATTCTTTGCAATTTAAATTCGTAAAATTTGTTAAATTCGTTAAAGTAAAATGTCCTTGCAAAGTGAACAGCATGTTTGCCTTTTACTATTTAACCTTATAGGTAAATTGAGATTTACCAAATGGCCACCCAATGGCCACTTTTCATAGTGGGATGATTCAAAGGTATAGTAAGATCTTCTCCTGTTTGTTGGAATTGCTTTGGCATTGATTTAATAAAGGCAAATAATCTGTTTGCTTTACAAGTGCAATTTAACTTTACAAGGGATTTATCCCCAGAGCTTAGTGGATAAGGTAAAGTTCTGCTGCCTTCCATGATCTAATCATGTGCAAGCAAGTGAAAATGTTGTTTTCTATCATCCTTACATGTGATTGTATATTCTTTGCAAAGTGAAGTTTCACCACATTCACTAAGCACTGGGACAAATTCCCATTTAAAGTGCAACTTCCCTTGCAAAATTAAAAATGTATTTAATTAAATAAACCCTATTGAGTCTGGATATGGCTTTTTCACTCGTCCCCTGTGGTCTCCTATCTTCTTCTGGAAATGTGTGTGTGTGTGTGTGTGTGTGTGTGTGTGTGTGGGGGGGGGGGTTAAACACACAAGGATGGCTGGGTTACGAGTGTTGCACAGTTTCACCACCGCAGTTAATTAAAGCAGGATAACAAAAGCTATATACAACAAGGACTCTGCTCCACTCTGGAAAGACGGCAAGCATTTGACATTTAATTTATTTGAAATCCTTTTCCCTCTCTCTATCCACTAACATGCTCCTTCTACTCTTCCTTCTCACATCAGTGTCTTCTATTCTCAAATTATCCTTACTTTACCCCTCCTCTCTACCCCACAGCATACACATATCACCCTCACTCCTACCCTCTCCCTACTATTGTACCCACAACCTCCTGCAATTGCTGAACCCACATGTTGACCTAAACAGGGGCAGTTAGACATATACACTCATACACATTCCATTACCATCTTACCTTCCTCACCTCACTTCTGCTAGCCTCAGAGGACATTTCTCCAAATCTTGGTCCTCCATTTTCTAACTGCAAACCACATATCAGGCACCCCTCCTACTCTGGAAACAGCCGTAATCCACTCAGTTTAATTTCTATCCCCCTGCTTCTTAAAACCAGCCCCCCAATCTCATGCGCCATCTTGAATGCCTGCTCGATCTGTAACAAGCTCACATATGTGCATGACCTTTTTATCTCTCATGGCTTTAACATACTCACCATAACTGGAATGCTAGTGAGTGTCCCTAAAATAATGTAGATTCACCATGTCTATTGCTGGAGAGAAAAGAGCAAGGAGACTTAACCCTTTCCATACATGTGGCAGTATGAATTAACCTCCCTGGCGGTCTGATTATGTCATATTTTATGATCTAAAAGCGGTACATTGTTTTGCATGGAAATCTGTTGTTTTATATTTTAGGCCTGTAATTCTTAGGAATAACTCACCTAAATCTATCCAAACAAGAGTCCAGTAGACATCCCGGGTATGATAAAGTTTGAAACATGAAATCATTAATTATAATATAATAAGAGTACATTTTATTCAATAATATAATCAAACCAAAAACACAGAAATGTGTACAAACAAGAGATGCAATATTACTGGTCACTGTAATAATGGTTTAGTAAACATCCCGGGTATCAAAGATTTTGAAACATGCACAAAGTCCGACGTCACAATCTGGACAATAGAATCTGATTTCCTTTCTTATTTTCCTTCCACTGTCATCTCTCTTCGAGCACCAAACCACGCACATCCTTGTAGGTGCTGACTTTTTCCCAGTTGGTGGGATGTAACCCATGAAGTGACGACCAGTCAGGCGTTCCCGGTTGACAACGCCAACAGCACGATGTCCAGATCTATTCCCAGCCATTGATGGTGTTTGGTGATTCAGAAAGATACGCTCGGCGACTTTCCAAATGAAGTCCGAATGAATCACACAGGCTTGTCACTCTTTTTTCTTAGCAGTATGTAGGCATTCCACAAGCATTGCACAAGAAGATGTCAGACGATCTTCTTATAGTACTTCTTTTGCGGTTTCCTCATTGCTGGGTGGAATGTCTTTGCTTTGTCGGATTTGTTGACACCTTCCATGGTGTTGTTGTAGTCTATTACTACTTGTGGCTTCATGACTTCTTTCCCACCTTTCATGCGTACCATAACAGTGGAGGTATTATGCGCTGTACTCATTAGGCACACATCTGTCTTGTCCCACCATCGCAGTGCCATCATTTTGCCTTTCTGTCAGGCAACCATTTCTCCTGTCTTGAGCTTCTTTTTGCCAAACATTGGCAGCATGTCACGCCGGTTAGCCCTTATGGTTCTATAGGCATCAGTTTTGATTTGCAGTAGAACCTCATAAAGTTTAGGAGATGTATAAAAGTTGTCAGTTGTTACACAATAGCCCTGATTTAGCAATGGCTCAATTAGTGAAAGAACAGAAGATATTGCCATTCCATAATTGCATTATTTTTTATCGAATTTTGTTTCTTTTCCAGTGTATATCACTGAATTCCAAATGTAGCCAGTTGACGATTCGCATAGCGTGTAGAATTTTTTACACCAAATCGTGCCCTCTTTGATGCACTGTATTGCACCTAGCTAAGCCTTCACTTTTAGGTCATTAGACGTTCATCTATGCTGATATCTCTTTCTGGCACATAGCTCATCGGTCAGAAATAATTGTAGGTATGTCAAGGGGTTGTCATGGTCAACGTCAACTTTCATACCAGGTGCTCCAGTAAATGGGAATCTTGGGGGCGCTGCCTGATCCATACCGCAGTCAATAGAGCACCAAGTTCTAACATCGCTGAGCTGAATAGTCGCTGTCGTCACTTTCAGTACCGGATGATGAATTTTACCACGAATCACTATCGCTCAGTTCTTCAAACAATTCCGATTCATTGACGCTGTTTTCCAGTTCGTCTAATAGCACTTTTCAGCTAAAAGAATGCTTTTTGGATGCCATGGACGTTCTCAATTTTCAAGGCACAAAGAACCGTAAAAGTACAGGCAGGGCACTGGAAAAGACACTAGGTGAAAACCTGTGGTAAAATGGCTTGATATAAAGTTGTAATCCTAACAGATTACACTTTATCATGTAATTTGTTCACTTCCCTGTGCTCGCAGGGAAGGGAACCGGAAGACAGGTGACAGCATCGGCCGGATCGCACAGCAGGAGGACAGCGGTAGGATGGCTGGAGGATGGCGGGGGAGGACGGCGGGGGATCATAGTGGAAGGTAAGTTTGATTGTGGGGTAATCCTGAGTGTTGCTCGGGGGTACCACTTTTGGCACTATATATTATCCCCGCGCCACACTCGGGAATACCGCCAGGGAGGTTAAGCAGTGTAGCTGCTTCCACAAGCAACCTGGTGAGGCAAAGTGATGGTTGTCCTTATCCATTGTGAATAGTTACAGTTGGAGTATCCCACTATTCTTTTCTCTCATCCAAGTTCCAAAAAAAAACCACTAAAAACCAATTCCCATGGACTGTTTATTGTGTAACAGCTGGGAGTAAGGGGGGATGTGTGAACTGTACCACAAGTGACTGTGTGCTGGTAATCAGAGGAGGCCCAAGAAGTAATTTTACAGCAGGTCCTACGGGGGTTAAATATGTGCTGGAGGTGCCGGAACTGTGTTCCACCACATTCCCATTGAAAAATAAGCCCTGTTAATAAGATATATGATTTTAGCAATGATATTGGGTTTATTATGAATAAGTTACCCACAAAATGTTGCAAAAACCTTTCTTTCTTTATTTGTGTAACTTTACCAAAACTCAAATTTATGGTAAAGCTTTATCAGTCCTTTAAAATAAATTGTCAAACATAGTGACAAACATGTTCAATAAAACATATCAATCTTACAATTAAAAGGTTGAAACCAATCTGACATAATCATAGACAATTTAAAAAGAAAACTTGATTAAAATATTTAACCACCTCCCACCCGGCCACTGTACATATACGGCCGGGTGGGAGTCTCGTCCTTCTGATCGGACGTTCCGGAACGTCCTGCAGAAGGAGAGAGATCGCACCGCTGCGGGCACGCGCAGCGGCGTGATCTCGATGTGCCTGTGTCCCTCGGACACATAGCAACAAGTTGTGGCAGGAGGGCCCTGTGATTGGCCCTCCCGATCACATGACGGCTGTGTCCAATCACAGCCATCATGTAATGTAAATATAGCCGTTGTAACGGCTTTGATCTCTTCTTCTCCTCACACAGATCCTGTTAGTGAGGAGAAGAAGAGACAATCTGTGCTGCAGCCAGGGGATCAGTGAGTTTGAAGAATTTTTTTGCTAATTACACACTGATCACCCTGCTAGTGTCCCCAAACACAGTGTCCCAAAACACAGTGTCCCCAAACACAGTGTCACCAACACCGATATAAACGTCTGTCCATGATCATCAGGCGCACATCTGTCCGTGATCATCCAGCGCACATCGGTCCGTGATCATCCAGCGCACATCTGTCTGTGATCATCCAGCGCACATCTGTCTGTGATCACCCAGCGCACATCTGTCTGTGATCATCCAGTGTACATCTGTCCATGATCATCCAGCGCACATCTGTCCGTGA
This sequence comes from Pelophylax lessonae, assembly GCF_965119305.1. Taxonomy (NCBI): domain Eukaryota; kingdom Metazoa; phylum Chordata; class Amphibia; order Anura; family Ranidae; genus Pelophylax; species Pelophylax lessonae. Next base: position 474,820,036 of record NC_138771.1, read on the forward strand.
TCATCCAGCGCACATCTGTCCGTGATCATCCAGCGCACATCTGTCCGCACACATCGTCACCTGTCTGATCTGCCTCACCTGTCTGTGATCTGACACATCTGTCCGTGATCTGACACACCTGTCCGTGATCTGCCGCATCTCAGTTCAACGTCTGTCACACATCTGTCCCAGAAATCATCTGTGCACATCTGTCCACATGGCTAAAAATTTTTATAGCCACGAGGAGGCTCTCCATAGTCTCCAGAGTATGTCGGATGAGAGTAGCGGGGAACTCTCTCCGTCAGACTCGGATAGCGAGTATGAGCCAGTAGAAAGCAGTGGCTCTGAAATGGAAACGGAGGATGACAGAATCCTAACAAAGAGGCTCAGGAGATTTGAGCAGGCGCAGGCTTCCACCAACAGGGCAACACATCCTGAGGCATCCATCAGCAGCGCAACAACTCCTGAGGCATCCACCAGCAGCGCAACAACTCCTGAGGCATCCACCAGCAGCACAACAACTCCTTAGGCATCCACCAGCAGCGCAGCACTCCACGCCCACAATTATACACAGGCATCCACCAGCAGTTCTGCAAGTCCTTGTGCAGTGGCAAGCGCAAGCAGGGCATCATTCCTACATGACAGGCCAGCTGCTGGTAACAGGGCGTCCCACCCACAACAAGGCAGGGCCCATACTAGCCTTCCGGATGTTCTATTATATCCTATATGGCTGCCCGATACTTCAGCAGAACTTGTAATTCCCCCTTTTACAGCACAGCCAGGCCCACAAATCCAATCGGATAATGTAACTAGAGGAAAAGTGGGTCCAGTGTCCAGTTTTACAGCCGAGTGGTGGAAAACTTTGAAGGATCTTTATTCACTGTCATCTGGTGAGTGTTAGGGATAGGGGGGTGCACAAAGTGGTGGTGGAAGTCTGGTGCTGCAGTCAGGATCCCTCACACCCTTACCTTTATAAAGGACTGTGTATTACCTACCCGCTTCAGGACCTGAATACCCATCTCTATGATGAAGGACTTTTGAATTATTACTTAAGTTCGTCTGCTTTAGCGCTGCTAGTGTTTGACTATATTTGTTTTGTTCATAATATTATCAGACACCTTTGTTTTGGATAATGTAACCCCACATATTGCCAGCAATCCTGATTCATCCTATGCCCTTCCTTTTGTTTGGAAACCCCTCACCGTGGAAGAATTTAAACTTTTCCTTGGACTGACCCTCAACATGGGTCTGACACAAAAAAATGAACTCCATTCCCACTGGTCTGCCCTACCTTGCCATCATATGCCAGTCTACTCCTCTTTGATGCCCAGAACCCGTTACGAAATGATAATGTGATTTTTACATTTCAACAACAATGCCCAGTGCCTCCCCCGAAATCATCCAAATTACAATAAATTATTAAAAATTCGGCCCCTGATCAATTTTTTTTGCTCCAGCTGCTTCAAGCAAATGTTTACCCCTGATAAAAATATTTGTGTGGATGAATCTCTAGTCCACTTCACCGGAAGGCTTGGAATAAAACAATACCTCCCAAGTAAACGGGCCAAATATGGGGTAAAATTTTACAAGGTATGCGACAGGGCCACGAGCTACATCTATGATTTCCAAATTTATGAGGGAAAGGACAGTCAGCTAAACCCCCCTGGGTGCCCTAACTACAAGTGGCAAAATCGTCTGGCAGCTGATAGAACCACTGTTTGGGAAGGGTTACCACCTATATGTAGACAATTTCTACACAAGTCTCCCACTTTTCCGCCATCTCTACCTAAAAAAGACTGTGGCCTGTGGGACAGCACGGTCCAACCGCAAGGGCTTCCCACAGAGATTAGTCACCCAAAAATTAAATCGGGGGGAAAAGGCCAGTATGCGTAATGAAGAGGTACTAGCTCTGAAGTGGAGAGATAAAAGGGACGTCTACATCCTTTCCACAATACACAACGACACCCTGGTGGAACTTCAGACAAGATGAGGTCCCATCCAGAAGCCAAAAAGCATTCATGAAAATAACCTATTCATGAGGGGGTGGATATGAGCGACCAGCTGATGCAGCCCTACTTGGCCACCAGGATATCACTGTTCTGGTATAAAAAAGTCGCCATTTATATAATTCAGCTAGCCCTGTTCAATTCTTATGTTATTTTTTCCAAGTGTACCCAAGGATCCCTAACCTATCTAAAATTTCAAGAGGACATTATCATGGCCCTTCTCTATCCCCATGGCCATCCCCCTGAACAAATTCGCTCTGATGCATTAGCCAGACTTCATGAAAGGCACTTCCCGGATATCCTCCCTCTTACCCACACAGGCCGCAGACACAAAAAAAAATGTCGTGTACGTTCAAGTAGAGGAATTCGCCGCAACACCCGATACTACTGTCCCCAATGCAGGGCCGTCTTTAATATTGTTTGGACCCTGGGCAAGCATTTTCTTGGGCCCCCCTCCCCATGCAATTTCGCTGTCCACCCCAAAAAACAACCACATACTCTGTACCCCCCTGTCCACAGCCACCTCTGTATCCCTCCCCTGTCCACGGACACCTCTGTACCCCCCTTGTTCACAGCCACCTCTGTACCCTCCTTGTTCACAGCCACCACTGTATCCCCCCCCATCCACAGCCACCTCTGTACCCCCCCATCCACAGCCACCTCTGTACCCCCCATCCACAGCCACACATCCTGTCCACAGCCACCCCCCCCCTTTCCACAGCCACCACCACTGTACCCCCCCATCCACCTCTGTACCCCCCTGTCCACAGCCACCTCTGTTCACCCCCTCCCCTTTCCACAGCCTCCACTGTACCCCCCTGTCTACAGCCACCTCTGTTCACCCACCTGTCCACAGACACCTCTGTATCCCTCCCCTGTCCACGGACACCTCTATACTCCCCCCTTGTTCACAGCCACCTCTGTACCCCCCGTCCACAGCCACCTCTGTTCACCCACCTGTCCACAGCCACCTCTGTACCCCCCTGTCCACCTCTGTATCCCTCCCCTGTCCACGGACACCTCTATACTCCCCCCTTGTTCACAGCCACCTCTGTACCCCCCTTGTTCACAGCCACCTCTGTACCCCCCCCCGTCCACAGCCACCTCTGAACCCCCCCCTGTCCACAGCCACCTCTGTACCCCCCTGTCCAAAGCCACCTCTGTACCCCCCGTCCACAGCCACCTCTGTACCCCCCGTCCACAGCCACCTCTGTACCCCCCTGTCCAAAGCCACCTCCCCCTGTCCACAGCCACCTCTGAACACCCCATGTCCACAGCCACTGAAAATGAAAACCATTGAACTAGTTTAGTGTGTCACAGGGTTGAATTGGATTGGTAATCAAACAGATCTGCACTTTTTTTTTTTTTTTTTCTACTTTGAATAAATACACTTACATAGAATGCTACAAAGCCAAATCATGTTTTTATGGGTTCCTAAATTGTGTGGCTTTCTCAAGACAGTTCTGCGTGGAAATATTCAGGAGAATAATTGATTACAGGAAAAGAAATGGCAGTTTTAAACCTTTAATATGAGGCAACATGGTTTTAAAGCTGAAGTTTAACCATTATAAAACTCTCTCACTTTAGTTAGCTAACCTGTCTGTTCTGAAGGAAGGATGTCCCATGTCATGCAGGCAGCTAGATTTGGGGAAATATTCACAGCAGGAAAACATTTTAGTACCTCAAATGTCATCAGCCACCTCTGTATCCCTTCCCCCCAGTCTCTGCACATCCCCCCTTTACAGTTCTCACCTCTTTTCACAAATTCACCCCATTCCACTCACAGTTCTCCTTCTCACAGTCAGATGCTGCCTGCAGTGGAAGAGAGATAGGGAACAGGGAGAGAATACAGAGACAGCTACTTCCCTATCTCTCTTCCAGACAGAATTTTTGCTTTATGGCACTGCTGAGACTTTGCTCCTCTCTAGCATCCCAGGCATCCCCTCATTTTCTCCAGTCTAATCTGTCTTTTTCTTCCCCACTGACTCTACAAATAGTACTGACAGTCAGTGAGTCTCTGACTCACTCTGCTCTCTCCTTGTCCCCATTACATCGAGTCTGTAAAGAAATCTGCCGGCAGCTGAGGCACTGCACTGTCTGACTCACAGTTGAGGAGGAATGTTGTGTTCTTCTTCAATCTTCTTCAGCCCTGCACAGTTCTGTTCTGTGTGTGCTCGCGCTCTTTTCCAAACACACACAGTGCAGTCTCCGCCTATCAGAGCAGCCAGAACACTTCACGCTGTAACTCTGAAAAGAGGAGGGGGGGGCGGGGGAAGCACGGAGAGGCGCTCTGCCTCACTCCCTGTCAGCCGTGCCAGCTTACACATAGAGCCCGCAACTGTCCTTCTCCTCTCGCAGTGCCTGTCTTGTGCAACAGCAAACGGAGGAGGACGGGACAGCTGAATTGAACGCTGAAGAACTATTCAAGGCTCCAGGGGCAGCAGCTTTTTGGGCCCCCAACAATGACAGGGCCCTGGGCAAATGCCCCTTTTGCCCTGCGGTAAAGACGGCCCTGCCCCAATGTCCCTCCCAGCCAGGCCTCTGTATTGTAGGGTGCTATCGTGTTTATCACACTTCAGTACACTATTAGTATAGAAAAGACATTTTCCACTATCTGCTATTTCTGTGTATGACCCGGACTGTTTATCGACTATGCCTCTGCCAACCATGTTTCTGCCTAACACGTGAATTGATCTCGGCCTGTTGAATGACCATGCTTTTTGCCTGCCTCCTGGAACTGATTGTTTGCCCTGCCACTGTACTATTCAACACAGGGGTCTCACACAGGTGAGGGGGTCCAGAATAGAATTTCCGAGTGGAGAAAACTTTTTTTCTCCAGGTTTTTGTTTTCTCGGATTAGGACCTGGAGACTCAGAGGCTTCAAAGAGATTTGGGTGGGAGAAGCCTCTACCCCTGTCCTCAGGTCTTACCTGACCAAGGCCCTCAAGCCTTATAGTGCTGCCTTCTGCCACCTGAACTGGCCATGACTCTGCATGCCACTTGAACTGGCCATGCCTCTGCCTGCCACCTAAACTAGCCATGCCTCTGCCTGCCATCTGAACTGGCCATGCCTATGCCTGCCACCTGAACTGGCCATACCTATGCCTGCCACCTGAACTGGCCATGCCTATGCCTGCATCCTGAACTGGCCATGACTATGCCTGCTAACTGAACTACTGCCAGGACCAATACTTTGGCAAATCCCTGCCTGCTGCCTGGAAAATTCCTGAACATTTCCATTGGCTGCCTGGACCAATGCTTTTCCTGTGCTGGGACAGTATTCGTGCCTGCTAAAACCACAGGTAATCATTTTTTTTACCTTTGCTCAGCAGAAGGTATTTTGGGGTGTAATTCTTGATATGTATATGCTATGTGTTAGAAGCCTGTAGGTGCTCCTTGGATGTTGGGCCTCTGTATGTGGCCAGACTGTGGAAAAGTCTCACACATGTGGTATTGCCATACTCAGAAGGAGTAGCAGAATGTATTTTAGGGTGTCTTTCTTGGTATGTACATGCTATGTGTGAGAAGTATTTTAGAAATTGACAACTTTGTGTAAAAAAAAATAAGTTTCTATTTTCTTTCCACATTTTCCAAAAAATTGTGGAAAAAAAATGACATGCTCAAAAGACTCATTATGCCTCATAGAATAAACATTGGGGTGTTTTATTTTCAAAATGGGGTCATTTTGTGGGTAATTCCATTGTCCTGATGCTCCAGGGCCTTCAAAAATGTGATAGGTACTCTGGAAATGAAATGTGTAATTTATGCCTTTAGAGCGCCTGACGGTGCTACTTGGATGTTGGGCCTCAGTATGTGGCCAGGCTGTGGAAAAGTCTCACACATGTGGTATCACCATACTCAAGAGGAGTAGCAGAATGCATTTTGGGGTGTAATTTTTGCTATGTACATGCTATGTATTAGAAATATCTTATAAATTGACAACTTTTAGTAAAAAAAATACGTTTTTGTTTTTTTCCACATTTTCCAAAAACGTGGAAAAAAATGACATCTTCAGAATACTCATTATGCCTCGTAGAATATACATTGGGGTGTTTTCTTTCCAAAATGGGGTAATTTTGTGGGTAATTCCATTGTCCTGGTGCTCCAGGGCCTTCAAAAATGTGATAGGTACTCGGGAAATGAAATGTGTAATTTATGCCTTAGAGCGCCTGATGGTGCTACTTGGATGTTGGGCCTCTGTATGTGGCCAGGCTGTGGAAAAGTCTCACACATGTGGTATCACCATACTCAGGAGGAGTAGCAGAATGAATTTTGGGGTGTAATATTTGCTATGTACATGCTATGTATTAGAAATATCTTAAAAATTAACAACTTTGTGTAAAAAAAAATACGTTTTTATTTTTTTCCACATTTTCCAAAAACTTGTGGAAAAAAATGACATCTTCAAAAGACTTATTATGCCTCATAGAATATACATTGGGGTGTTTTCTTTCCAAAAATGGGGTCATTTTGTGGGTAATTCCATTGTCCTGGTGCTCCAGGGCCTTCAAAATGTGATAGGTACTCAGGAAATGAAATGTGTAATTTCAGGCTTTCGAACGCCTGACGGTCCTACTTGGATGTTGGGCCTCTGTATGTGGCCAGGCTGTGGAAAAGTCTCACACATGTGGTATCGCCATACTCAGGAGGAGCAGTAGAATGTACTTTGGGGTGTATTTGTAAGTTTATGTATGCCATGTGTGAGAAATACCGTGTTAATAAAACAATTTTGTGAAAAAAAGAAAACTTTATTACCAAAACTATTGTGGCCAAAAAATTGCAACTTCAAAAAACTCACTATGCCTCTTACTAAATACATTGGACTGTCCTCTTTACAAAAAGGGGTAATTTGGGGGGTATTTGTACTCTCCTGACATGTTAGGGCCTGAAGAAATGAGATAGGTAATCAGTAGTACATCAGGACTGATCAATTTTCAATGATACGTAGCCTAGCTTGTGGGCTCTATAACTTTTTATACACTTATCAGGATTTTTTTTACGAAAGACATGTAGCAGAATACATTCTGGCCTAAATTTATGACAAAATTTGATTTTATTGGATTTCTTTTAAAACAGACAATAGAAAATATATATTTTTTTCGCTATTTTTCCGCTTATATCACAAAAAATAAAAAATCCAGCGGTGAATAAATACCACCAAAAGAAATCTCTATTTTTGTTAACAAAATGATAAAAATTTCATTTGGGTACAGTGTAGCATGGCTGAGTAATTGTGATTCAAAATGCGAGAGCACCGAAAGCTGAAAATTGGTCTGGTAAGGAAGGGGGTTTAAGTGCCCAGTATTGAGGTGGTTAATGATCTCCACACATCAAAATGATTATTAGATCAAGATACACACGCAGCTGAAGTTATATGAAAAATCTCATCATTTCCTGCAAATTATGAGCTCAGCCCTACCCCCTCCAACCTCCTTGGCCACTTCGTTGGTCCCCGGGCAGCCTAACTGGCCAATAGGGATGTTAGGGAACAAGGCAAAGTAAGGCTTAGTTTACATTTGCGGTTGGGTAGTGATAAAAATAGGTGGTTTAGCCATGTTTTAACTGCCCATCCCCAACGGCAGCCAGACAGGGGTGTACGCTTTCTGTGGCCACGATGCTTCATGGTGCAGCAAAAATGAGCCCCCTTTTGCATTCACAAACAGTACCCTTGGCTTTTTGGCTAAGATCAAGTGTAGTATCTGTTCTTATCAGTGTCCAGTAGGGGTGCTGTGCAACAATTCTGGACTTTTGGCAGCGATAGTTGGCTGTATAGTGTTCCTGCTGGTATGATGGGGGCTCTGAAGGCTAGTACTGGCTGGAACGGCTGGAACAGAAACTGGGAATTCACATGATGTGGGGCACCGGAGTAATTCTCCCAGGAAGACTGGAGAGGCCCAGTGCCTCCTGATTTGAATGGGTCTACCTGGCCTAGCCGTGGGCTGAGAGGGCAGAGAATCTGCGGTGTCAGTGTACTCTTGGAGTTGGTTGCCCCAGGGGTGCTCTTAGTATTACTTGGGTTTGGGAAACCCACAGTGAGAATGAGCACATAGCCATGGCACTAATGCTTTTTCTGCAGTGTGCCTCTTTGAGCTATGCCTTTTGGCTAAGTCTGGGGCAATTTTTGTTAGCAGGCCACAGGGCCTAGCCCATGCATTAGCAGGGTACTTATTTATTTAAGCTATTTTTCTTTTTTTTTCCCCACTGCACGTTTGTCTGTGTTTTTTTTCTCACTAGACAGGGGGTGTGGGTCTTTGAGCCTACCCAGAAGTCTAAGGAGAGGATGTGTAACCATCAGGTTCCTTCCACCCCTGACATGGGGGGATCTCTCTTCGAGGGACTCCTCACCTATACTCATTGGTCAGCCAGGTCTTTTTGACTGGGTGGACCAAGTTCAACCTTGCTGCTTTCAGAAGCCTTGCGCCCCAGGGGGGTCAGGGTAGAGTCCTACTCCTTTGGGGGTGGATTAGAGACACATCTTTTTTGTGTTTGTTTTTAACATTCATTTTTGTACAATTAGGTGTTTTAGTTTTAGTGAACCACTGCGGATTAAAAAAAAAAAAAAAAGACAGTACATTCAGTAAACATGACATATTGAAGTAAATGGGGCTGCACCACAACCATCAGCTATTTAAGCAACATGTTTGGCTGTCAAAGAGAAAAAAAAACAGGCATTCCGTAAGTGGCAGTATTGCCCCCGAATTGCTTGTTAGCCCATCTGAGAATAACTAAACAACCCGGATCACTCTTCACAGAGTGACGCATGTTTAAATGAGCCCTTTGGGTTTTGGAGAAAAAAGTTATTATTTTCACATGATATCAGCTTGCTTATGTCTCCGGATTTACTTGATTATACTGACATACAGGAAAACTCATCCTTATAAATTTTTCACCATATGTTCTGTTTGATTTTTCCTGGTTTGCGACATGTTTACTATAAATAATACAATAAACAAAAATGAATATATAGTAAAACATAAGGGATGTAATATGCATTCTATATTTACTTTCAGTGAAAAAAAACCCACAGGGAAAAAAAAAACCCCACAGGAAACACAAATATAGCCTGCATTTACGCCAAAACGCATATGTCAACACCCTCTGCATTGATGTGTTTTAAACACATTGAGTTACAGATTTCATTTTAATTGATTTCAATGGCAAAGTGCAGGTCGACACACCAAGCCATGCAATGTAAACCAGTCCTAATGATGCTAATTAAACTTGTATAAAGGATAGTCACTCCTAACAAACACTCAACAAGCATTATTCAATCTTATGAAAGCTCTAAACTTGAAAGTTACAAACAAATACAGATAAGAATCATCTCCCTAGTATACTGCAGCTATACGTATGCATGTCCGTAGGGAACACCACTCTTATTAGATATTTTCATTATTTTTTATATAATAACAAAAAAAAAAAAACACATAAAAGACCCCATGATGTAGAATATAACAGTGCTTGCACTTACCCTTAACTTGTGCTTATTGAAGAAAGTGACAGTTGCATGTATCCTCTGCAGCAGCCGAGCTAAACACAGTCTAATCAATGATGTTTTTCTGTTTCTTTTTTTTTCTCTGAGAGCCAGTGGTTTCACTACGCATGAGACAGCAGCTTTTAACGAGCATGTCTCATCATTAAGCTGACTGAGGCAGATCCTGTGGTATTATAATACTTTCAAAGAACAGTGGAGAAGGTTAAATCAACTTTACTTGAGCACCTTCCAACTTTTTGACATTACATGTCATGTCAGTTGGGTACTGCCATCTGGTGGTAGAAGTAGAAGCCCATTTTGATTGTCCATCATCTTTTGCGCCAAAATATTCTGCACTACTTGCAAAATATGTTTGAACCACCAAGTCTTTGCTCTGAATAATCTGTAGCTTTAAGTGTCAAAAGCCAGGCAGATGTCAGCTGCTAGTCCTTCATAGCCGCATTTGTGATGGCCATCTGTGGACTCCCAATGCCCACCGACTCCCAGCCAAGCTAAGGTGACCAGATTTTTCAAATGAAATCCGGTTACATATTTGTTTTTGTTTTTTATTGGTAAATGGTAAACTATTTTATAAGCATATTTTCCTCAAATTATATATGCAGTGTATGTGGTATGTGTTTATGGAATGATTGTATGATACAGTATATACCTTATTTCTCACATTTTGTAAATGAGATTAAAAAAAAAAGATACTTCTTAGATTTTTTTTTTTGAGATAAGGCTACCAAATGTTATCAAGATAAGATAGAGAAGAAACAGTGCAGAGTTCAGGAGTGCATTACTTACGGAGTGCAGAGTTCAGGAGTGCGTTACATAAATAATGCAGGGCTAAGGAGCGCACTACATAAAGAATGCAGGGCTAAGGAGCGCTCTACATAATGAATGCAGGGCTAAGTAGTGCTCAGGAGCATGCTTCATAAAGAAAGCAGGGCTCAGGAAGTGTACTGCATAAAGAATGCAGGGCTCAATAGTGCGCTACACAAAGAATGCAGGGCTCAGGAGTGTGCTACATAAAGAATGCAGGGCTCAGCAGTGCACTACATAAAGATTGCAGGGCTCAGCTGTGCCCATGTATGCAGCCTCACCAATACCCATGTATGCAGCCTCACCAGGGCTCAGCAATGCAGCTTCACCAGTGCCCAGCAATGCAGCCTCACCAGTGCCAAGCAATGCAACCTCACCAGTGCACATTTAATGCAGCCTCATCAGTGCCCAGCAATGCAGCTTGACCAGTGCCCAGCAATGCAGCCTGATCAGTGCCCAGCAATGCAGGCTCACCAGTGCCCAGCAATGCAGCCTCACCAGTGCCCATTTAATGCAGCCTCACCAGTGCCAAGCAAAGCAGCCTGACCAGTGCCCAGCAATTCAGCCTCACCAGTGTCCAGCAATACAGACAGCAATACAGACAGACCAGTGCCCACCCAATGCAGCCTCACCAGTGACCAGCAATGAAGCCTCACAAGTGACCAGCAATGAAGCCTGAATAGTGCCCAGCAATGCAGCCTGAATAGTGCCCTCCCAATGCAGCCTGATCAGTGCCCACCCAATGCAGCCTCACCAGTGCCCAGCAATGCAGCCTCACCAGTGCCCATCTAATGTAGCTTCACCAGTATCCAGCAATGCAGCCTCACCAGTGCCCAGCAATGCAGCCTCACCAGTGCCCATCCATTGCAGCCTCACCAGTGCCCAGCAATGCAGGCTTATTAGTGCCCAGCAGTGCAGGAGTCCAGAGCAGAGAGAAAGAGGAGAGGCCGACGTCACACAGGCGGCGGCGCCCGATGTGTCAGTTTTAATTTAAATGACTGGGTGGCCGTCGTCACACAAGTCCCGTCCCCTGGATTGGCTTCTATCTATGATAGACAGCACATGTACCAGCATTGGACAAGTGTGCAGTCTATCAACGGAGCCAAACCAGGAGACTGGACTTTGTGTGACGGCGGGCTCCCAGTGATTCAAATTAACCACTTCCCGTCCGCCCTATTACAAAATGACGGCGGGAATGTGGTTGAGTTATTCCGACCCGACGTCATATGAGGGCGGGCAGGAAAGCCGCTGCCGTGCGCTCCCCAGTGCGCGCAACGCGGCAATCGGGCATGTAATGTGTCCCACGGACACAGCGCATACCCGATCAGGGTAAACAGCCAATAAAATTGCCTGTTTACCATGTGATCGGCTGTGTTCAATCACAGCCGGTCACAATCAAAACACAGGAGCCGTTACTACTGATCTGAGCTCTTCTCCTGTCACACACCGATCATGTGAGGAGAAGAGAGCAGATCTTTCAACAGTGAGTCCAAATTATTGATATTTACAGTACCCAGTGCACTACACAGCCCCCCCCCCCCAATAAAGAGAACCTGTCACCAGTGTCACAGCCCATCTCTGTCACATCTGGATCTGTCAGAACATCTGGATCTGTCACCACATCTGGATCTGTCAGCACATCCAACAGCCCGCCAGTACCCACCAGTACCACCAGTACCCACCAGTACCACCAGTACCCATCAGTATTATCAGTACCGCCAGTACCCATCAGTACTATCAGTACCACCAGTACCCACCAGTACCCATCAGTACCATCAGTACCGCCAGTACCCATCAGTACTATCAGTACCGCCAGTACCCATCAGTACCGCCAGTATGACCAAAAGGTTTTTTAAAGCAGAGGAGGCATGTGAAATTCTAGCCATGTCGGAAAGATGAGAGTGCCGGGGAGCTCGCATCATCTGATACTGGTTCGGAATACGAGCCAGTAGAGGATAGTGGATCGGACCTTGAATCCGAGTAGGAAACAGTCCCTCCTCCTAAAAGGATAAGGAGAATTAGGAGAATAAGCCCAGAAGACCTTCCAACAACTGGCAGCACCAACACTGCCGCAGCTAGACCCCAAGAAGAGGAGCCCAGTACTAGCACTGGAATAACAAGTGCAAACCAAAGAAGCCGGGCCGAAACCCACCTTCCCGATGCCCTGGCAAACCCCGTATGGTTGCCCGCCAGCTCAGGATCAACTATTATCCCCCCTTTCACCGCACAGCCAGGTGTGCAGCCCAACACTTCCAATTTTTCCCTATTAGATTATTTTTATTTGTTTTTTCCCCAAGATTTGCTGCAGTATATGGTGGACCAAACAAACCTTTACGCAGATCAATTTATTGCCTCCAACCCCAATTCTTCCTAGGCCCGTATGTTCAATTGGCACCGTCTTACAGTGGACAAATTTAAAGTAATTTTGGGCCTTTCATTCAATATGGGGCTTTCTAAGAAGAATGAATTCCTAGCATTGTAATACAGGGACATGGAAGAGAGTGGAAGCAGTTCTGTAACTTCTGCTACAAAGTGTCATTTAGCAATTTTTAGTGTGAGGAAAGGGATATCTAGTGTAGTTAGGGTGCTATTTTCCACTATAGTTAGTTTTAATAATCTAGTTTCTGTAGGGAAAGTTTTAAGTGTAAGGGGACCGTAGTGTAGTGTAGGGTTAACTGACTCTGACTGCTATGGCAGGGTGACAAAACTCTTCCATATCAGGGTGACCGCTATAGAGAAAGGATTGTTTCTCTTAGGTCACTTTCAGAACAGCGATATGGCTTCTCGCCTGTCAGCCTGCTTTTTGCTGCAGGCGTTTATAGGGCTTTTTTGAGGACATGTTTGGAGTCAGGCATGACATCTGAACTTCTGTGTAGGGGTATATATACATACACCCATGTCTGTATATATACACATACACATATATAGGTGTGAAAGGAGAAGAACACTATACTTGCGCTAATGAAATAATGATCACCAATATGTCTCCGCTCCTATCACACCTATATATGTGTAAAATACATATAAGTGTGTGTGTATATATACCCCTATACAGAAGTTCAGATGTTTTGCCTGCCTCCAAAGACCCACAAAAAATGCCCAAAAAAAACGCCTGCAACAACACACCTGGGCATTTTTTTTGGCGCAGGCATTTTTTGTGGGTCTTTGGAGGCAGGCAAAACATCTGAACTTCTGTATAGGGGTATATATACACACACATGTATGTATATATACACCTACACATACATAGGTGTGAAAGTAGCAGAACACTATGCTTGCGCTAATGAAATAATTAACAGGCATATGTCTCCGCTCCTATCACACCTATATATGTGTATGTGTATATATACATATAAGTGTGTGTGTATATATACCCCTATAGAGAAGTTCAGATGTTTTGCCTGCCTCCAAAGACCCCATTAACAAAATGGCCAAAAAAACACCTGCGCCAAAAAAAAAAAAAAAACGCCCAGGTGTGTTATTGCAGGGGGTTTTTTTGGGCATTTTTTTGGGGTCTTTGGAGGCAGGAAAAACATCAGAACTTCTGTATAGGGGTATATATACACACACACTTATATGTATTTTACACATACACATATATAGGTGTGATAGGAGCGGAGACCTATTGGTGTTAATTATTTCATTAGCGCAAGTATAGTGTTCTGCTACTTTCACACCTATATATGTGTATGTGTATATATACATATAAGTGTGTGTGTATATATACCCCTATAGAGAAGTTCAGATGTTTTGCCTGCCTCCAAAGACTCACAAAAAATGCCCAAAAAAAACGCCTGCAACAACACACCTGGGCATTTTTTGGGCCTTTTTTGTGGGTCTTTGGAGGCAGGCAAAACATCTGAACTTCTGTGTAGGGGTATATATACATACACCCATGTCTGTATATATACACATACACATATATAGGTGTGAAAGTAGCAGAACACTATGCTTGCGCTAATGAAATAATTAACACCAATATGTCTCCGCTCCTATCACACCTATATGTGTGTATGTATATAAATATAAGTGTGTGTGTATATATAACCCTATACAGAAGTTCAGATGTTTTGCCTGCCTCCAAAGACCCCAAAAAAAATGCCCAAAAAAAAACACCAGCTGCAAAAACATACCTGGGCGTTTTTGTAGCTGGCGTTTTTTTGGGCATTTTTTTGGGGTCTTTGGAGGCAGGCAAAACATCTGAACTTCTGTATAGGGTTATATATACACACACACTTATATGTATTTATACACATAAACATATATAGGTGTGATAGGAGCGGAGACATATTGGTGTTCATTATTTCATTAGCGCAAGCATAGTGTTCTGCTACTTTCACACCTATATATGTGTATGTGTATATATACAGACATGGGTGTATGTATATATACCCCTAAAAAGAAGTTCAGATGTTTTGCCTGCCTCCAAAGTCCCCCAAAAAATGCCCAAAAAAACGCTTGTTACAAAACCGGCAAGGTGTGAAAATAGCGGAGCCATATCCCTGTTCTATATTGATTCTAATACAAACAATCTTTTTTTTTCTTGTTCTGGACATGCTACAGAGCTGAAACTTCACAGGTACACTTTTTAGACCCCCCCCCCCCCCAGACACTAAATCAAAAGAAATTTTTTTTTTTTTTCAATTTTTTTTTTTTTCAATATTTGTCTCTTTATCAAAAATGACAATTTTTAAGAACTTTTATTAATAGTCCCTGGGGCATGACCCAGAACCCTAGGCACTTTTTAGGGGCATTTATTGGGTTTTAGGGCTTCAAAATGGTGTTTTTTGATTACCGAAGTTCGGGTCCCATTGATTTCAATGGGGTTCTGAAATCCGGGCCGAACTTTCGGGAAGTTCGGATGTTCTGGCCGAACCGAACTTTTGAAAAGTTCAATCATCCCTAGTTGGCAAGCTTCCATTCCTAATTCATGAGGAATAGCTGTATAAAGATTACCTACATCCCATGTGACCAAAATGGAACCAGGCACACAATCCACTGATTGTATTTTGTCCAAAAAATCTCGTGTATCTCTTATAAATGAACAAGTCTGTACCAACAAAGGGGTCAAACGCTTATCCAAATATTAAGCTATAGGCATGGGGACTGAATCTGTGCTGGACACAATGGGGTGGCCTGGGGAATTTCTATATTACAACAGATTACGACCATTGAGACACAGCTAATGGAATTAACAAACTCGGAGGAAGTAAGTAAAACCAAAAAGGCTTTGGAAAATAAGTTGGCTACATTTAAACCCAACATTGAAACATTGAAAATCGCAAAATGGATTGTGACTGAGAGGATTATGCTAATAATCGAGTTTATAATTGGATTTATTCCAATTTTTTTCGATTGAGGTTTAGAAATACACAGCGCAATCAACAGCTCCCCACCTCCACCTCATCAATGGCATAGACGGGATCTTCTGCTAATGTTCCAGTTGAATCTTTTTTAGATTGGGACACTATAACTTCAAGACAAGGAGGAGGGGAGGGAAGAGAAACTGGAGGCGCATCAACAAAAGGGCCTTAGAGAATAAAATTAAGAATTTGATGAGTTGCATTGTAGAACTGCAGACAGATATTTACAGCATTCAGAGTCAAGAAATAATTTTGTATTTTAAAGATGATGAACAAGAATAATCTAAATTAGGAGTCTATAACCTTTATTTGATTAGATGCACATGGATAAAACACAGCATATCAGTATGCTCAGTGGAGACATCAATGGACGGCAGCTTCTTAAGAAATCTCAAATGGATATAAAACGATAAGTAAGAAGAGAGAGAGGAAGCACACCTCTCTCAGTGTAGTGTTAAAGTGGGAGTAAACTCCCATGCATAATTTTTACCTATAGGTAAGCCTATAATAAGGCTTACCTATTGGTACTGTAAATATTTCCTAAACATGCACCATTTAGGAGATATTAAAGAGGTTGTAAACCCATAAAAAATTATTATTTTTTTTTTCAACCTGAAAGAGAAACACATAATGAGCTAGTATGCATCGTATACTAGCTCATTATGAAATACTTACCTTAGAACGAGCCCCCGCCGTGCCGCCCCCTTACCTGTATGTTCAGTCACCCGTCTTCCGGGATTGCAGCATCCGGCCATCTGATTGGCCGGAGCCACGGTGACGTCACTTCCGCGCACGTGCGCGGGAGCCGACGGTCACAGCACGGGGCTCTGAAGGAACAGCACCAGCGGCCGTTCCTTCAGAGCGCATGCGCCAGTGATGTCACTGGCTGCATGTAAGGTAAATATCTCCTAAACGGTACATGTTTAGGAGACATTTACAGTACCTATAGGTAAGCCTTATCATAGGTAAAAGTTGCAGAGGAGGGTTTACTTCCTCTTTAACTGTAAATGCAGCCTGTGACATCACCAGCGCATGTGCTCTGAAGGAACAGCCACCCGTGCCATTCCTTTAGAGTCCTGTGCTGTAAACGGCAGCTCCCGTGCACATGTGCGGCAGTGAAGTCTCCGGCCAGGCACAGAGCTGGAGTCTGCGAACCTGGAAGGAAGGCTGGGTAAAGATAGAAGCATCTTTAGCGGTGACAGCGCGCCGCTGGAAGGCTTAATTTTCAAGTAAGTTTCACATAATGTTACTAGCTCATTGTAACTTTGCAATTCAGTTTAAAAAAAAAAACACCCATCAGTTTACTACCGCTTTAAAAAAAGACAATGGGGTTGATTTACTAAAGGCAAATAAACTGTGCACTTTGCACAAAAAGGTAAAAGATAAAAATGCACTTACACGTAGTAAGTAAAAGCAACAGGCAATTTACCAAAAACTTCCAACAGGTGCCATTATATAATGGGTACCAATGCATAGTCAGTCCTGGATGGTCATAGGTGGACAGGTATGCCAGGAAACACAATAGTCTCTCATAGGATGAGACCCAAGTAGAGCCCACACTGGTGCATATGATTCTGGGGGTTTAGGTGATTTTATAATGCAAAAATGCAGATTTTAAAGTAAAATTAAACTAAAGACAAAAATAAAAAATGTGGACAGGTAGGATTTTTATTACAGAAGAGACCCTATTGGTCTCTTTTGTCATAACTGCTTCTCCCTGCCTGTCCGTGTATGTACCCTGAGCCATGTATTGTATGTGCAGCTCAACGTACATTTACGGCATTGCTCTGTGTCGTGATGATGTGATTCCAGTGCCCATGAACAGGAGTGACATAATCACACCATGGCCAAAGAGTCTGAACCCGGAAGGAAGAGCAGAAGAAGATGGAAGCGCCTGTACCAGATGAGAACACTGACACTGCAGCACTGGAGGATATCAATTGACAGGTAAGTCTGTCATAATGTGCTAATATATGGTACATATTTTAGATATTATGGCATAAAGTTCTCAGGGACCATTTTTTTAAAAAAAAAAATGTATTCCACCTGAGCATGTATGCAAAAAAATAAAAAGAATTGCTCCAGATTGTAACTGGTTAATAGACATAAATTGGATTACTTTACAAATAGACAGCTGGGAACCGAACAGCAGAAAGAAAATCGTAAGGATTGTATCATATTTATTTATATAAAAATGGCAAACCACAAATATACAAGCTACAACTAGGGAGATATATTTGTTGCTGTTTTTGTAAAATCAAAATATGGAATGGAGGTCCAGTGACTGACAATGTTACTCGCATGTCATCTGGCACATCAAATCAATGTTTTCACTTTGATCTCAGGTTCAGTAATGCAGAGAATCCTATTTTTAAATAACAAGAAGGCATTCTTTGCACTTGGGGGGATAGAGGTTTCACTTCTGCATATGGAAAGGCTTCTTTACAGTAAGATCTGTGAAAATGGGAAAACTAATTCTCAAGAGATAGTTCTAGCCAAGTTCATCGCTTCAAAAAAAATGGCTGGATGTGATCTAGATGCACAAAATATAACTGACTATTAATATTTATACGATCTATTTTAATATAATGTAATATTTATATGAAATAACATGGTAGATTGTTAATCAAGGGAGTACCAGAATGCCTTAGGAGATCAGGAAGAAATTTCTTTCCCTGTTGGATTAAATTGTATCCTACTTTATATGTGTTTTTGGCTTTCCCTGGATCAATTGCAGGATTACTGTTTCAAATTCTAAGGATAAATGTTCTATTTTTTTTTTGTCTTTTGTTTGACCTTGATAAACACGTGTCTTTTTTTTTTTCAGCCTGACTAACTAGGTGACAGTCCCGTAGTCCCATCATCTGCTTCCCTCCAAGGGCTATGGATACCCTTAATTTATAACCAATAGTCTAAGTAAAAACAAATTACAAAATAAAAGATTCTTAATTATCACACACATGCATAAAATATATTGTATTGCTCTAATGTAATGTGTGAGCTTGTAATACTGTGGGTTTAATGCAAATAACATTTCGATTTTTTTTTTACATTTAATTGAGGAAAGTAAAGACTAAAGCAGCCTTTCTAAACCTTTTTAGTGTGCAAATTACTTTCACGTATCAGGGAACCCCTGCTAATAATTTCTTTAACTACAACTCACAGTACACTGGCATGATCCGTAAGTTGGGAAACAAGAATAAATATAACAATAGGGAATATGGCATATTTAGGAATTCTGACACCTATATGTTCTATATGGAACAAAAGACCAAAGTTGAATGGACTTTATTGGTTGCCACCTTTAAACCCCAACTAGATGTAGCCTGGTCGCAAGGCTAGTGTTGTTCACACTGTTCTATCATTAAAGTTTTACCAAGGTTGGACGTGTGAATTATGGGAGATATAGTTCTGGGAGGAGCAAGGACCATAGACTGCTTATGTGGTTAGACTCTTCTCCCAGGGAGCAATGTGACTCGCGGAGCCTGCTGTGAGTGTCTTTATAAAAGAGGGCAGGACCGATTTTCGCTCTCTTGCCTCGAGGACAGCGTGCTATGAGGAGGGATAGAGCTGCTGCGGAGTGCAGAAGAGTAGGCCGGAGGCCTTGCGGAGGACACCGGAGTATGAGTGATCGGTGGGAGGAAGGAACTCGGTAGCGTGACCGAGTGGGAGATCGCCCTGAGAGGCCGTGTGTGTCGCTAAGGAGAGCGGGACACTGCTGGATTGGACAGTGTAGTGAAGTTCGTCACATGGGGTGAGAGAATTCCAGTTAAAATATCTGTTGTGCTTCTAGACTGAGCCAGGGCGGGACTGCAGAGCTGTTTTAGCAGAAGGCCATATTAAGGTCGCCACAGGACACTGTAGTTCCGCAGAGTGCGTGGTGGATGAGAAGGCCTTGCCCTCCCTCCCAGTGCTATATTGACTGCCAACTGTGGAGTACCAGAATCTATTTTCTCCCTTCCTGTTTGGATTACAATTACTGTTTGAAAAAGTTTACTCCGCGCTATGGCAAATGAGAGATAATAGGCTGCAGCCTTCCTCAAATATAGCCCAAAGGCTATACAGATGAAATTTGAAAGAGAAAAAGAGGAAAATGGCGCTGCCTAGAGGCTCTAACAGGAGGGATATATAAATGATAGAATAAGGCAAAGAATGTATGAAGATGGTGATATAGCATACACAGTATAGAAAGAAACGATAACAATAAAAAAACGATAAAAAAATAAAACGATGTCACAACATATATAAATATAAAGCAATACAATATCACCATTAAATACAAGCAAATAAAAGTGAAAAAGTGACTGGTGCCGTAAGATGAAAACTCACAATACTGTAACAGGATGATAGTGAATATCAGGTGAATGGTGTGTATATATATATATATATATATATATATATATATATATATATATAATAAATATAAAAAAATTATAAATAAATATATAAAAAAAATATAAAAAATATCCAGTGGTGATAATTATAATTAGCCAGTGAGTGGATGGATAACCATAGGTGAATCAATCAAATAATGATTATATGCAAAAATAAATAAATAGGTGGCCCTACGCATAGGGCATATATGCGACCAATACAATTCAAATAAAGTGACAATGTGCAAAGGAATAAAAAGGGGTGACCATGTGCCAAAGGTTATCAAAGGTAACTGATAAAAAAAGTCCATCTATAGTGCAGCACAAATGTAATACCTTCGTGTGATGATCCCCGGGAAAAATCCTGTGGTGGGTATAGTGGTGTGGTGCTTGTGATCCCTATGATAAGTAGCACACTCACCAGAAATACCCACCCCACACAGAGGTATAAGGTGGGTATATATATAAATAGATGCTCCCTCTTGTGGGTCCTGGCTCCCTCTGGGGGTACTGATATAAGGGCCTGGAGATCCTGAAGCACCTCAAGGGTTCCTAACGGGTATCCCTGGATGTCCTATATGGCCGGATGGATGGATCCATGCTAGGGGTCCAGTTTCAAGCACTCCTGGGGGGTCCTCGGGACATTGCGGTAAGTGGTAATCCCATATGAGGCAAGGAAAGGGCAACAATAGTGTAATACTGTATAGCAAAGGTATTTATTCAAAGTAAAAGTCGGTACTCACAGTATCACGGATAAAACAGCGCAGTAATGAATGCAATGCGTTCCACCAAGAGCCGGAACCGGAAGTGATGTGACGACGCCGTACACGTTTCGTCATACAACGTCTTCAGCAGCGTTCCTTCTATACTGTGTATACTATATCACCATCTACATACATTCTTCACCTTATTCTATCATTTATATATCCCTCCTGTTTGAGCCTCTAGGCAGCCTCTACAATTACTGTCTGATTAACTGTAATCCCCACGGTAATAATCACTTTACTGTGGATTACAAATACTTTCTTTGGATTGGCTGAGGACACCCTTGCCGGCGAAGACTAGTGAGGCCTCACTCATCTGGGAGGCTCTTGCAATCTAGTGTAAAGGGGGCCCCCAATAGCATACAGAGGGCACTCTGGTAGTTAGCTTGGTGCAGACATATTAGAACTGCTAAGAAGTTACCAAGGATAGAGTTATTCTTTAAGCATTGTCAAATATTGAGTTGTGGTCACTCTCGCATTACACTTGAGAAATAGTGTATTGACAGGATTAGCAAGCATTTAATCCTTAAGTAAATATATATATATATCCATATATACATGTTAGAATTGTTCTTTGATCCTGAGTGCTGAACCCTATTCAGTTATAGGTTGAGGATTCAGGATCTACTTTGTCATTAATGTTCCTACTTTAATTGATTTATTGATACTGTTTGTGTATTCTTTTCTAAAACGTACGCTAAAGATTAGTAAACCTAATTCTTTATTGCCAATTTGTGTAGTTTTCAATAATTTACAATGATAGAACCTATAGTGTCAAGTGGCTTGGACAATGTTCTGGGCAATCGAAGTGAGGAGGAAATATCTGCACTTAGCCACTCCCAAGGGGGCATGGCTACATATAGGATCTATATAGTCTTTTAGTTGGGGTTAAAGGTGGCAACCAATAAAGTCCATTCAACTTCTTTCATTTGTTCGTTATACCCATTTTTGGATGTGGTGCCACATTAAACGAAGTAGGTGCCTCACTTGTCACTTTGTGATGTTCTATATGGCAAAATTATTTTCAGTAATTAGAATGGATTAGAATACAAATGACTAGACAGATAGTAAAAACTGTAATGTTCCTCCACATTGATGGTTAGTAAAGAAATGACCTCTTACTGTACACTGATGATCAGAGTAGCACCCCTTACACTGGTGATCAGTGGAAAAGGTGCCCTTTTACTGCGGTGGTTAGTGCAAAAGTACCCCTTCACATTCATAGCCTGTAGAGAAGGCCAATACTGGTTGTCACCACTGGAAGGAAAGCCCTTTTACAATGTATATTATATCTGCTGCGCCTAGTAATAAAATACAATATTTAAAATATAGCAAAAAAGCAGCTTACACAATATTGTGAAATAAACAATAAACTAGCATAAACAGTAAAAAAAAGTGGTGCAGCGCCATTCAAATGACAAAAAAGTCCACATCCAGAAAGACAGTCTCAGTGGAAAGCATAGAACGTGTCTTCAATTCTTATGTGAGGACCACCATCGACACCCAATCACATAGCCTCTTACCATATATCATAGACCTTCACTACAAAGGTTTGTAAGAGCAGTGCTATACAGTATCTCACAAAAGTACACCCCTCACATTTTTGTAAATATTTTATCATATCTTATCATGTGACAACACTGAAGAAATTACACTTTGATACAATGTAAAGTAGTGAGTGTACAGCTTGATAACAGTGTAAATTTGCTGTCTCCTCAAAATAACTCAAAACACAGCTATTGATGTTTAAACAGCTGGCAACAAAAGTGAGTACACCCCTAAGTGATATTCAAAAAGGGACCAATTAGCCATTTTCCCTCCCCGGTGTCATGTGACTCGTTAGTGTTACAAGGTCTTAAGTGTGAATAGGGAGCAGGTGTGTAAAAATTGGTGTTATCGCTCTCACTCTCTCATTCTGGTCACTGGAAGTTCAACATGGCACCTCATGGCAAAAAACTCTCTGATGATCTGAAAAAAAAATGTTTTGCTCTACATAAAGATGGCCTTGGCTAAAAGAAGATTGTCAAGACCCTGAAACTGAGCTGCAGCACACTGGACAAGACCATTCAGTGGTTTAACAGGACAGATTCCACTAAGAACAGGCATCGCCATGGTCGACCAAAGGGGTTGAGTGCAGGTGCTCAGCATCATATCTAGGGGTTGTCTTTGGGAAATAGACATATGAGTGCTGCCAGAATTGCTGCAGAGGTCAAAGGGGTGGGGGGGTCAGCCTGTCAGTGCTCAGACCATATGCCGCACACTGCATCAAATTGGTCTGCATGGCTGTAGTCCCAAAGGAAGCCTCTTCTAAAGATGATGCACAAGAAAGCCCGCAAACAGTTTGCTGAAGACAAGCAGACTAAGGTCATGGATTACTGGAACCATGTCCTGTGGTCTGATGAGACCAAGATAAACTTATTTGGTTCAGATGGTGTCAAGCGTGTGTGGTGGCAACCAGGTGAGGAGTACAAAGACAAGTGTGTGCCTACAGTCAAGCTCGGTGGTGGGAGCATCATGATCTGGGGCTGCATGAGTGCTGCTGGCACTGGGGAGCTACAGTTCATTGAGGGAACCATGTACTGTGACATACTGAAGTGGAGCATGATCCCCTCCCTTCGAAGACAAGGCTTGATAACGACCCCCAACACACCTCCAAGACGACCACTGCCCTTCTAAAGAAGCTGAGGATAAAGGTTATGGACTTGCCAAACACCTAAACCCTATTGCGCATCTGTGGGACATCCTCAAACAGAAGGTGGAGGTTCGCAAGGTCTCTAACATCCACCGGCTCTGTGATGTTGTCACGGAGGAGTGGAAGAGGACTCCAGTGGCAACCTGTGAAGCCCTGGTGAACTCCATGCCCAACAGGGTTAAGGCAGTGCTGGAAAATAATGGGGACCGTTGGGGCGCAACAAAATATGGTCACTTTGGGCTCAATTTAGACATTTTCACTTAGAGGTGTACTGACTTTTGTTGCCAGCGGTTAAGACATTAATGGCTGTGTGTTGAGTTATATTGAGGGGACAGAAAATTGACACTGTTATACAAGCTGTACACTCACTACTTTACATTGTAGCAAAGAGTAATTTCTTCAGTGTTGTCGCATGAAAAGATATAATAAAATATTTACAAAAATGTGAGGGGCGTACTTACTTTTGTGAGAAACTGTACATCAGGCAAAGGTGATAGTGGAATCCTCCAATACTCCTCTATCGATCCTCTTTGCGGATATAACATATCATGTGAAGATAAATAAAACACTGCTCATGGTGTAGACGTAATAATCCAATTTATTATATATAAAAAAAAAAAAAATTCACTCGTATATTGGTTGTAACGCTCCAGCGTGTCTGAGTATATCGATTCTGTGTTTTAATGGTGGCGAGTGGAACAAGGGAATATTAGTAGGAAAGAATGTTCCCCTTACAGATAGGTAATAAAGATAATTGGAGTCAGTATTAGCTTATCTGAGAGTCAAAAACTGCTCATTGCTCAGGGTGCGCCTAGCAACCTTTGGAGGAACCTCATAAAGACCATAGTTAGGTTGTGGGGAAGTACCTAATACAAATGCTGCTGTTTTTTTGTTGCTGTATCAAAATGTGGAGGTACAAAGTAAAAGTAATATTATCTTTAACAGTGATACTGTCTCTTTTAATTTGCTGTAGTGATAGTCAGCCTCATAGAACAATGGGGAGCTTCACAGGTGAAAGGAAGAGGTGCTCAGTTTTCCATGAAAAAGTTAAGGTATGCCAATAAACTTAGCTGTCTCTATCCATGGATCTACTGATCATTTTGACGTGCAGTTTGTTACACTGAAGGCAAACCCTGCTTATGCATTTTTTTCATCATATTCTCAGTTTGACTTGCTCAGATGTATCTCAGCTTTACTTTAAATGAATATCTGCACATATAACTTAGCTGTGAATGGCACACAGTATAATACAAATCTTTTATGTAATTTTGTTCTGTTCTCTTAAAGCACTGCATGACAGAATCTGCTGAACCTTTCTTGACTATGAAGTTCAAAGCTGTATAAAACGAGAAAAGACCGCTGTGCTTCCATAACTTTTTAACCACACTGAGAATTTGATAAAATGGTTTATCGTTAACGTTGAGCTGACCCAGAAAATGACATATAACAGACAAAATTTCTTTTAAAGAACCCTATGCGTTAGTCCCACAAAAGTTCATTTACTTACAACATCTTTTGATTTTGGTTCAAAATGTGAAGGAATTCTTTCAGATTTAATGAAATGCATCCAGATTTTAGAATAACAGTTACTATTGTTAACCCTTCTGGCTAAATGCGTAACACTGTGGCCTTGCAGTGCTAGGTTTCTGGGTTTGATTTCTTCTATGATTAATATTTGTGTTGAGGTCATAGGTATGTGCAGGGGGGTGTGCCAGGTTTTCCTGGGCACACCCTAATAACTATGTGCTGTGCTGAGGCCCCCTACTGCCCAGGCTTTCCCTCGAGTTGTGCCCCCCCCCCCCCCCCACTGCAGTGCTGTTGGCTTCCCTTCTTTCCTTTCCTCTCCCCCCGACTGCTGCAGGGGGATGTTTCAGGGATGGAGATTGGGGGAAGAGGCTAATCAATATGTCATTTTTTTTTTGAGGAAAACCCCCTTGTTAGGCGTGGGACTTTAAAGGTAACAATTGATTACATATAGAGAATATGATTTTTTTTAAATTGTTTATTAAAGATAAGTTCTAATTCTTAAGAATCAATTATTCATTTACCAAAATTCAACATGATATCACAACATTTCTGGCCATATACAGAATGGTCCATCATACATAAAAACAAAACAAACATGATGCTACTTATGGGAGTGATACATAATCCAACGCGTTTCGATAATGTGACTAATAGCATATAAATCTTCATCAGGGATTATGGTTCCACTCCTGAAAAGTACAACATAATGTAAGTTTCATACAGATTAAGGAATATGCATATAAAATACATATATTCTTATATTCAATATGTGCCTGCGACTATTCCTCCCCTGAAGGTAGCCAAGAGATTCCTCCCCCACTCACAACTCCAACCCACATACTCCCACCACATACCTGGCTCCCCGCAACCCGCTATATTCCTCCTTTGGAATGTATCCTATATTCTCAGATCGAAGCTAAAGCCAAGTATGAGTAGTTCTTGCTTCTTTTTCCTAGAACAATGAGCATGTCAAAAAAGCTAATGCAGTGATTCCCTAAGGGGGATCAGGAGAGGCATTACATTAAATTGGGGAGGAAACAGATAACTGAGCAAAAAGGCTCACCTAATGTGAAGAATCCAGATGAATGATATTTAAAAAGGAGTATAAAAATGTTGCCCTCTACTTCAGCACATCAAGGGAGCATTTGCTCATCTATCACAGAGAAAAGGGAGGAGTAAACAAGTGAAAGTTATAAGGCTAAACCATCCAGAAGGACTCCCGTTCTAAATTAATTCATAGACTGTTCCTGTAACTTCTCTTACCTTGATAAATGGTCTAGGTCAGGGGACTTTATATTATCTCATAATTGATCAATTGTTGTTCATAAAGTCAGGGAAGGCCACCTATTTGAGAAAAGGGGTCTCAAATTGCTTTTCCCCAATCCTTGGTGCTGTAGTTCCCCTATGGAGAGCAAAACATATATAGAAAGCCCTTCTTAGGAATAGATCATATAGTTCTCTGAAGGAAATAGATTTCCCCCAAACCCCAAGACCGTACAAGGAGCCATTGATACTTACAAAGAGTTTGATCACCGTGGTTATCACACTTTAGGTAAGGGAGGACCACCCATTCCAAAAGAGGGGTCTCCCAATTCTTTTCCCCCGAATCTGGTGATACAATCCCCCTGCAGAGTAAGAAAAACAGAGGTAGCCCTTTCAGTGTTTGAGCCAAAAGTGTCCCATGGCAGAGGGGCATCGTATTTCCAATAAAGCAACCCCCAAACAGTGGTGATATATTACCACTGATAAAATGACTGTGGGCTTATGGGGTGTGTAAATATCAAAATTAATGTTTATAATTAGCTGCCTGCTGCAGAAAAAAGTGCTAGTGCTTTTGTGGATTGAGGTCAGTGTTTGCAGCGCTGCTAATAAATATATATAATAAATAATAATGTCCTAAAACTCATCTGTGCTACTTAAATAAATCGATAGATCAATAAAGTGCCAGTAAAATGTGCATTCTGTGCAAATAAGCAATATAAATGTGCATTCTGTGCAAATACGCAATAAAACTGTGCAGATATTACAATGTAAAACTCATAAAGTGCAGCCTATGTGCATAATGAACAGTCCATAAACAGTCCTTTGGTAAACAACAGGAGCTTGATGCTTATTTCTTGCTGCTTTGGGGTTTCCCCCTTTGGGTATCTACTTACCACTAGGTGGTTAGGTTAAAGTGGAGTTCCACCCTATTTTTATACTTACCTCCATCTTCTCGCTCCGGGTCACCTGAAAAAGAAATGGATAATCGCATATTTTTTTTTTTTTTACTTACCTTGTAGCGAAGAAAATATACTTACCTTACTTCCTTCTTCCTCGGCCGCGGCCCGTCGTCACTTCCTGGCTCTGCAATGATTCCTGGGAGCTGGACGTCATAGCTCCCAGGAATCATTGCGCCTGCACCGGCCCCCGACGTCAGTTCCGGGTCGCGCGCGTCATCCCCTTCTAAACAGCTTCTGGGCATGCCCAGAAGCTGTGGAGGGATGACGCGCGCGACCCGGAAGTGACGTCGGGGCCGGCGCAGAGCATCGTGGGACCAAAGAAGGCGGAAGAAGACGCCGAAGAGGACGCGTTGGCTTCAAGCTGCCCACATCTGAGATGGCAGCGCTGGACAAGACGTTTGCAAGGTAAGTATTTGTCCTAACAGGTAAGTGCAACCCGGGACAGATCAGAGGCTAGCCATTGTGGAATGCACTAGCTCTGACTGTCCCGGGGGTATTAAAAAAAAAAATAAATAAATCCAGGGTGGAACTCCGCTTTAAAGCAGGGTAAGCTGATGCTGGAATTCCTTTGGCTCCTGTGGGGCTGATTATGCTGTCAGTTGGAAGCGATCCTGGTTCAAGGTGCAGTAATCCCTGGTGCCCTCATGGAAATAAAATGCTCAACATAGTGAGGACCGTTTAAAATGTATTTATTCCATTAAAATGCAAAGGGATACTCACAAACATATATCAATGTAAAGCCTGTATGATAATTCCTATGTGCGGTACGGTGGTAAGCTGTTCCCCAGCGTTCACTGCACCGACCGGAAGTCACGTGGCTGCCTCTCGGCCAATGGCTAGACGCGTTTCGCTGTGGACACAGCGTCATCTGTATTACCACTGATACTCACTGTTTGTTCGCCTCTGGTTCGTTTTCCAGTCCTTCCCAGAACGGGAGTTTAAGTCATCCGTGCTGTGAAGAGAGGTACCTCTCCTTTCTGGCTCTCGGCGTCCCCTTTTATACATCAATATGTCATTTCCTGGCCCCTTGCTTTTTTTTTTTAACACACTCACTTGCTGTGTTTAATCATAACTGAAGCATAGTAAACTGTGTTTACTATGCTTCAGTTTGTAAATGAACAGGAAGCCGTTCAGTACAGAGCACTTCTCATTCATTCACTGTCCAGAGAAAGGCATGTGTCTTTGAGCTTTGGGGTGCACAACCTATTGCAATGGTGGAGGTTGCTTGTTCTCCCCATGTTTGCATGGATTTTCCTAGCTGTCCTCCTGCAATTCAAAACTGATAGGTGCACCATAAGGCCAAAGATTTGTGGTCAACTGATCATTACATCTCTATTTATTTTTTGGACATTCCGTTCCAAAGCCACAGGCATTAATATAGAGTTGCAGCTATAACAGTCTGCACTCTTCTGGGAAGGATTTCCACAAGATCTTAAAGTGTGCCTGTGGGAATTTGTGCCCTCTTGGGCAAAGAAGAATTTGTGATTTTGGATGAGAAGACCTGGCTTGTGAATGGCATTCTAAGGCCCCTTTTACATGGGGCGGACTCTGCAAGGGACTCTGTCAGCTGATCCCTGCTGAGCAGGCGGATGGCTTATCCGTGCCTGCTCCGCTGATGCAAACTGAACACAGTCACAGCCTGCTGTCCTCTAGGATGTAAACGGACAGCCTATCTGTTTATATCCAATTGCCATCTGATCCGATCCGCTAGACAGATGGAGAGCGGACCCCATACGTCAGTTTTTTGTGGATAGGTTTAGAACGGATGTTGGCAGATGTCAACGGACACATGTCTGTTGATACCCGCTGCTCGATAGAGGGCAATTGATGTTCCTATCGGATCCACGTAAAAACTGACAGACAAACCTGATTGGTCTGCCAGTGTGAAAGTGGCCTAAGGCCCCACGCACACAGGATGTTTTGCAAACTTTCCTAGAAGCCTTTCCTCTTAGCACCAGCGTTTTGGTAGAGAAAAAGTGTTTAAATCTTTTACAAACTTTTAGGCAGATTTACAGGAGTCAAGAGCTTGGGCGTTAATTCATTTCATTGGCCAGAATAATATTTTATTCTGGCCATTAAATAACGCTGAAATGTTAAACGCCCCTATCGTTTAGACCCATTTAGATGTGTTTAGATGCATTTAGCAGTGTCAAAAGTTTTTTCTGCCAAAACTCTGCTGCTACTGGACGCACTGGCAGTGGGTTTTTTCCTGCCTCTAAAAATCTGTTAGGATTGAGTTCACCTGCTGGTGAACACTGGAACTGCAGCAATTAGCCCAGAGCAGCACAGTGCCACCAGCAGGTGTCTCCCTGAAGCCAGCAGGCTGAAATGATCAGTTACACCTGTGTTCAGCTGTCAGGTGGCTCTGCAGGGCTGCTCTGCCCTTTTCCCGGTGTGTCACTATTCTGATTGCCTCCTTGCTGTCAGATTGGTTCTGTGATCCTTATCTATCCTGCACCCTACCCTGCTGCCTTGCTCTTGTATTCAGTCGTGATTCCCCTCTTCCTGGCATCCCTGTATTCTCTGTTACCCTTGTCCCTTATATTGTAAATATCTGTAGATAGTCAGTTCTTAGGTTCATTAGTTATTTTTGTCTTTGGGGTTGGTTCTTGTTTGCTGGAGTTTCCTATATTCATTGTTTGCTGTGTATGCTTGTTTGGGTGTTTCACTGTATATACGTAAATCTCATTTTAAAGGGTAACGCCACTTTCCTGGGGGAAAAAATAAAATAGCAAAGAAAAAACAATATAGTGTATACCATTGTGACACAAGTCATATTGTATTTGAATGTTATTAAATATTACCTTTTCTTTTCAATATGCAGCTGCTGTAGTTTTATGAAAATGCAATACAATATAGCTACCTGGAGCTATTCTGTACACAGAATGTGTACTGACCACACCCCAGAAACATAATTTCCTGCTTGTGTGATTGGCTCACCAATTTTCCCAGAAGTCTGCCTAAGATACAAGTCAGATTTCTGGCATCCCCTGCAACAAAAATGTCATATTTGGTGAGATACTGCCAATAGGAACACGTCTAAAGGATGCAGGCACAGCATTAATTATGAAACCACTCCCATTGGACCCACTCAGCACAGGAGAACAGAGGAACAAACAATGATTTCTTCAGAATAACAAAAGGTAGGAATCTGCAACAAACGTTGTTAAAATCCCTGCAATGTACATAGATCATCCAGAGGGGAATGTTTTTTCTCAACAAAAGTGCAGTTACGCTTTAAGGATACCTACATTGTTTGGTCCCAGTTTCCATGTATAGCTACATGTGTCTGGTCTCCCTAGGTGCTGCTGAATCTGGACAAAGCCCCTGCCACTAAACACTGCTAAAAGCCTATGTGTGCATGAATACACAGGCTAACATTCAGGGGAGTTTAGAGTAGGGTGACCAGATGTCCCCGGTTTCCAGGGACAATCCCTGGACTGAGGACACTGTCCCCGGACCAAGTCTGTCCCCGGTTTTGTCCCCGGATTGGATTCGAACAGGGGACCGGACAATTTCAAAGACAGTCAGTGCAGAATAAAAAAATAAAACAATCTGAATCACTACATCCCCCCCCCCCTCCATGGCTCTGGCTGGCACAGTGCATCCCATAAGTTATTGGTCATAATTTAACAACATCAGCACCCAGCAGTCATGTTATGTGACACACTGTGACAGAGCCAGCCAGAGCCATTATGGAGTGCCTGCTGCCTGTGTGTTATCATAATGCTGATGATCTTAACCAGTTGTTGACTGCCACATAGCAGATTTACTGCTACAGGGCGGTTGCGCAGGATCATGTATTTATATGTGAACCTACATTTCTGGGTATCGGAGTGGATCAGCAGGTCCGGCAGACTCGATGTCTGCCAGTACCCGCCGATCATTCTGTACACAAGCAGAATGGCGGTCTGCGGTATCGCCAATCGGTCAGTATGGACGACATTGATCCTGTGTTCCTGCAAAGCAGGGACAGGGATCTATGCCTTCTCATAGTAAAAGCACCTACCCCCACACTGATAAAACACTTGTTAGGCACACATTTAACCCTTTGACAGCCCTAGGTGCTAACCCCTTCCCAGCCAGTGTCATTAGTACAGTGACAGTGCATATTTTTAGCACTGATCACTGTATTGGTGTCACTGGTTCCCACAAAGTGTCAGTTAGTGTTCGATTTGTCCAGCGCAATATCACAGTCCCGCTATAGGTTGCTGATTACCACCATTACTAGTAAAAAAAAAAAAGTTTGTTCACGGATTTCATTTTAAAAATCTGGTCACCTTAGTATAGAGGCAGGAAAACAAAATGCATGACACCCCTAGAAGCCGTTCCAAAAATGTCCAGTGTGCATAAGGCCTAATTCATCACAAAAGTGTTTGGTAGGATTAAGGTCAGGACTCTCAAGTGGCTCCAAACCAAACCATGTTCTCAGAGCTGCTGATAAAGCAGTACAGCCAGCCCTTCTGTTCCAGGCCCAGGCCCCATCAGTTCAAAAGGGGCAAAGCACCTGCCGAGCAGAAGGGATGGCTGTACTGCCTTATTGCTCCTCTTATGGTTCCCCCTGCAGCACTGCTGGCTTCTCCCCCCCTTTCTCCCTCCTGCTGTGCTGCAGGGGGATCAGTATGTCCCCACCGAACTGCTGTCTGGGCCCCCCTGTGTGCCCCTATCCACTGTAGAACTGCTGGTCTCCCTACTCTCCCTTCCCGCAGGCATCTTCTGCAGGCACGCAGAAAACATACAATACTTAAAAAACTGTAAAAATACATGTGCTTTGCTCTCTGAAGAGTGATCCAAATACTGACCACTCTTCAGAGCCATTGAGAGGTATTATATATCACTTCCTCATTGCCTGATTTATCCCCGCACTAGCATGCTGCAGCCATATGCTTTACATTTGGTTGCGAGGCACTTACAGAGCAGCACTATTCACTTGTTCGATTTTGGGTATTATTTCTGCCATGGCTGCGAAAAACAGCATTGTGGCCATGGCATGTGTACTCCCCTAGCCACTGCCTCTGTTGCTAAGAGTTAAAGCGGTTGGTGGGTGGGTAAAGCCCAGCTCAACCATGGGATTTTACCCCCCCAACCTTTATGATGAGCTCTAAAGACTCATTCACACAGGTGCTCTGGCTTTGTGAATAAATGGAAATTTCATGCAGCTGGAGCCACCTATTACTCTATGGGAATGCAGCAGCTGTACGAACACAACACATATACTTTTGGCCATTATAGTGAATGTGTAGCGGACAGACTATATTGGCCTGCACTTTTTTATTCCAAGTTCTAAACCCATAATAGAGCAAGCAGCCAGGTGACATGGTATTTTCAGCCAGATGCATCCAAACTCACTCACTTCTCATACAGTAATCAGGCGTACAGCAATAATAGTGGCTGTTTTGTTGTTTTTATTGTTTTGTAGAACCGGGATAGGGATTGGGAAAAGCTTTGGGATGTCCAGAACAAAACAACTTGGATGAGGACACTATCTTGAAGCAGTTAAAAGAGAAGTATGGCTTTACATTTTTTTCCCCAGATATACTTACCTAGGTGGATGCTGCATCTGTCCCCCGACGCCTCTACACTGAGAACTGAGCAATTGAACACCGCCGATCGCTCAGTTCTGACAGCTCCCTGAGCAGAGAGCTGCTGACTGTCAGTTACAGCTCTCTGCTCTGCCCTCCCCTTGCTCATTGAAGTGCTGGGCTGTGAAGGGGTGGGGAGCAGCCGGCTCAGGCTTTCAGTGGCTCACTGAGAGGCTGAGCTGGGTGTTTGTCAAGGCACCTGGTGCATCCCGACTCCATGGTTGTGATGAAGCCAAAGCGATGCCTGGACCGACATCTGTGACCTCAGCAGAAAGAGGACTTCAGACCGCTCTCTGCTGAAAACAGGTCACAGGAGTGCAGAATGAACTACACTCCTGTGATCCATAGGAGATGTGCAGCCAAACAAGCTTTGTCTGTACATCTCCTTCAAGCAAAATAAGCAGTTTCCCTCCACAAAAATGTAGCACGCAGTTTTAAGCACAGGGGCCTTCTCTTCTCTAAGGCACGACCCTGGTGGCAAATCTGGAAAAATCCCTCTCTCAAGAAGGGGGTGTACAGGAAACAGACTCCCTCCTGTGACCCAGGCAGTTTGAAGACCTCCCCTCAGCTTCAGCTTGACTCTGCATAAATTCTCCCAGGAAGATCCCCTCTGGGTGTTGCCTTGAATGCTCCTATGACTTTAGGGGTGATCCTGTGCAGGGGTGGCACCAGGTGGATGCTTGCACCCCCAGAAATATTGCTAGCGCCCCCATTTTTGCAACGAGGGCTGCCCATAGACTATATGCAGTCGTCCACTGTCAGATTGGGCTCCATTGGGTCGCCTAGAGAACTGGCTACTACTGAAGAGGTTACAAAAATTTTCCCAGATGCCCACCTTACCAATTGTCCCCTGGAACCTGTTCTCTCACAACTACTATGGTCAACCTCTTATTCTATCCTATGTTCCCCCACTAACATCTTCAATCTCTCCCTCTTTAGTGGCACCTTCCCCTCCCCTCTAAAACATGCGCAGATCACTCCCATACTTAAAAATCCCTCACTAGACCCCACTAATCTGAACAAGACCCATGTCACTGCTCCCATTCACCTCTAAACTTCTAGAACGCTTAGTCTACAACTGTCTTAGCTCCTACCTCAGTGAAAATACCCTTCTTGATCCCTTACAGTCTGGCTTTCACTCGCAGCACTCCACAGAAACTGCCTTACTAAAACTCACTAACGATTTACTAATGACTAAAACCAATGGCCACTACTCCATACTTACCTCTCTGCAGCCTTTGATACTGTCCACCACCCGCTTCTTCTAAATAAACTCCGTTCCCTTGGCCTCCAAGATTCTGCTCTATCTTGGTTCTCCTCCTACCTATCAC
The DNA here is from genome assembly GCF_965119305.1 of Pelophylax lessonae. Classification (NCBI taxonomy): domain Eukaryota; kingdom Metazoa; phylum Chordata; class Amphibia; order Anura; family Ranidae; genus Pelophylax; species Pelophylax lessonae. The sequence continues at coordinate 474,854,174 of NC_138771.1, forward strand.
AGCGCTCCTTCAGTGTTATGGACAACTCTATCTCCTCCTCTCCATTTCCCTTTTCTGTGGGGATTCCCCAAAACTCTGTTCTTGGACCCCTTCTCTTCTCTATCTACACCGCCTCCCTTGGTCACTTGATAACTGCCCATAGCTCCCAATACCATCAATACGCCGATGACACTCAAATCTATTTGTCTACTCCTCACCTCACTCCTTCAGTCTCCTCTCACATTACTAACTTACTTACTGACATATCAGCATGGATTTTGCACCACTTCCTCAAACTAAATCTTTTTAAAAGTGAGCTGGTAATATTCTCGCCGCCCATGCCCCCCTCCATGACTTTTCCATCAAAATCAGTAATGCAACCATCAATCCTTCCCCTCATGCCAGGGTACTAGCTGTAATCCTAGACTCTGACCAGTCCTTTCAGCCCCAAATTCAATCAGTGTCAAAAGCTTGTACACTTCACCACCGTAACATCTCTAAAATTCGCCCCTTTTTAACAACTGAAACCACCCAAGCTACTCATTCACTCCCTTGTTATCTCTTGCTTCGACTATTGCTCGCTTGTCTCCTCCTCCCATGCTCATCTCCAGGATTTATCCAGAGCCTCTCCCATCCTCTGAAATGCTCTACCTCAACCTATCTGGCTATCTCCTTCTATAGCTGCCTTCAGGCGATCCCTAAAATTCATCTCTTCAGGGAAGCCTATCATTCCTCCAATTATCTTTTACCTCTTCCATCAGCTCATTCCCCACAGTTACAACCTCTTGTACACCTGCCCCACCCAGGGGCGTAACTACAGGGGTTGCAATCGCTACCGGGCCCCATGCTCCAGGGGGCCCGGTAGCAAACCAGTGGGTGAACTTCCAGGATCGCAAAGGTCACACTTGCGACCGGACCCTGGCATTGCACCACTGTGGGGAGGCCCCAAGATTGCAGGAAGGGGGCCCACAAGATTGCAGGAAGGGGGCCCACTGCAGAACCTGCTGCGGGACCGTAATAAAAGGCCATGCAACGAGTGTAAAGAGCCCCAGGATTAGTGGGAAGAGCCCTGGGCTTGAAGGTAATGGCCCCGGCCAGGGGTCTAGGGGGGCCCTTCATGGTTTCTTGCATCAGGGCCCTGAAGGTTCTAGTTACGCCTCTGGCCCCACCCTATTAGATTGTTAGCTCTTCTAAGCAGGGCCCTGTTAATTCTCTTGTATTGTAACTGTATTGTCTCCCTTTTATATTGTAAAGCACTGCGTAAACTGTTGGCGTGCAGCGTCCCACTCAGGACACGTGGGAACTGCAAATGTATTTACTTCTTTGTCATCGCTATATTGCATGTCATTTTGCATTTGCCATTTGTTAATCCCTGTTCATAGGCTGGTCAAGTGTGCTTCATACTTCCCACCACAAGATGGGGATAGCACCACTCTGGGATATCTATCCCAGCTCAGGTTTATCTGTGGTCAGTTGTGCAGTTCAGGAAGTGAGTGTACACAGGAGAGAAGCACCATGTAGAAGGTTAGTGAAGGTCAGTCCAGAGAAGGGACAAATTGGAACTGCTCAAATCAAAGGGTAAAAGCCACCAAACGGCAGCAACTGACCTTTGAGAATAAAGGTGAAGGATTTCTTAGCCACTGGCAGGCTCACCAATGTCACTGGATTCAAAAGGAATCACTTACAAGTAAGCATTATACTGAACCACAGCCTGAGTAAAGACCTACCAAAACCTATTAACAGTGGATCAGCAGAATTCCTCTATTTACCCAGAGACTGTATTCTATCTGGATGTTTATGCTGCAATCAAAACCAGTCACAGTAAAAGTTGTGAGTTGTATCCTACCACTGTCTACCTCATTCTTCACTATTGCTATTACAACTGGTTGTACCACCATTAACGGTACTGGCGTCACGACAAATACCATCAAGGGACCCAGCCACCACAAGCACTCTAAACACCCCTGTCATCACGGGCACCTCAACCACCATCTTGGCTGGCGTTTCCCTATCACAGAGCGTGCCCCGGAGGATTTCGTGCTGTCTTCCTCTTCACTGTGCGACCAGCCCAGGGAGGCTTTCTGCTAACCGTGAGTAAACCGATGAACTGTATTATTGCTGTCTCTCACCGACCCACCGTGCACCTTACGTGTCACCCCTGTGGTTCTGGCTCGTCACAGGCGCTATATAAATCCTGAATAGATGTAGTGTGAAACAGAGTTTTCTCATGACCCACAGTGTTGTGTTGCTTTTATGATCAAATAAAGATGGATAATTTTGGAGTGCAGCTGCTCGGACTTTTGGATCTTACATTGTGCACAGTGTGACAAGCTAAGTCAGTACCCTAACAGAAAGAGTGTACAGATTTGTGATGATGGCTCCACCTGGGGCAGCACTATTGGGTCCTATTGTCTCATACAGTTTGTGCTGCCTCCTATTAGATTTTGCTTTTGCAATTTGAGTTATTCTACTGAGATTCATGTATACATTCACATACTACATACCACTGGACAGTGGCGGCTGGTGCTCAAAATTTTTTGGGGGGGGGGGGGGGGGGGGGCACAAAAAGAAAAATGTAATAGGTATTGCTTCGCGCCAAATAACGCAGTAAAAAATTGCGTGACTTTGAAATCATGGTACAGGCATGGCACAGGTGATGGTATAGGCATGGCACAGATATGGTTTAGGCATGTCACAGGTCATGGTACAGGAGATGGTATATGCCCCCTTTCAATGCAGAGACCAGCGTACATGCCCCCTTTCAATGCAGTGACCAGCGTACATGCCCCCTTTCAATGCAGAGACCAGCGTACATGCCCCCTTTCAATGCAGAGACCAGCGTACATGCCCCCTTTCAATGCAAAGACCAGCATACATGCCCCCTTTCAATGCAGAGACCAGCGTGCGTGCCCCCTTTCAATGCAGAGATCAGCATGCGTGCCCCCTTCAATGCAATGTACACTGTGCTGTGCCCCCTTCAATGCAATGAACACTGTGCTATGCCCCCTTCAATGCAATAAACACTGTGCTGTGCCCCCTTCAATGCAATGAAAACTGTGCTGTGCCCCCACAATGCAGAGTTCAGCGTGCATGTCCCCTTCAATGCAACTGTGCTGTGCTCCCTTCAATGCAACTGTGCTGTGCCCCCTTCAATGCAATGAACAATGTGCTGTGCCCCCTTCAATGCAATAAACACTGTGCTGTGACCCCTTCAATGCAATAAACACTGTGCTGTGCCCCCTTCAATGCAATGAACACTGTGCTGTGCCCCCACAAGGCAGAGTTCAGCGTGCGTGCCCCCTTCAATGCAAATGTGCTGTGCCCCCTTCAATGCAATGAACACTGTTCCGTGCCCCCATCAATGCAGAGTTCAGCGTGCGAGCCCCTTTCCATTGTCCCTAATCACGGCAGAGCGCCACAGCATTGTCCCCAATCACTGCAGAGCGCCACAGCATTGTCCCCAATCACTGCAGAGCGCCACAGCGTTGTACCCCAATGATTGCAGAGCGCCACAGCATTGTCCCCAATGATTGCAGAGCGCCACAGCATTGTCCCTAATGATTGCAGAGTGCCACAGCCTTGTACCCCAATGATTGCAGAGTGCCACTGCATTGTACCCCAATGATTGCAGAGTGCCCACAGCATTGTACCCCAATGATTGCAGAGTGCCCACAGCATTGTACCCCAATGATTGCAGAGCGCCCACAGCATTGTCCCCCAATCAATGCAGAGACCAGCGTGCGTGCTCCCTTCAATTTAATGCACTTACCTGACGGCGGCTCGGCTCCCGGCGGCGGCTTCTCCCCTCCTCGATACTTCGTCCTCTTCTGCGGCAGCGGGAAGGTGAGCGGCTTCTCCCTCGTCTCGGCCTCTCCTCTTCTCTGCGGCGGGAAGGTGAGCGGCGGTGACGGTGAGTGACTGATGCACGCACTGGCACTGCCCCCATTGCGATGTCAGCGGGATGTCCTGGATGATGATTGGTCCAGGCTGGAGACTAAACCAATCACAGCCAGGATATCACGAAAGTGGGGGTGTCCTAGCGCTGTGCCCTGTGCCCAAATTACGCCCCCAGAAGGCACCCAACCTCCACCAATTCTGGTACCTGAAACATGTTAGACAGATAAAATTGTGTGCACAAAATAATAACCTGTCTCCCACTGCTAGTATGATTTCTGATGTGCAAAGGAGCAGAACTGAAGAAAACCAATACAGTAAAAACCTTGGATTGCGAGTATAATTTGTTCCCGAAACATGCTTGTAATCCAAAGCACTCATGTATCAAAGCAAATTTCCCCATAAGAAATAATGGAAACTCAGATGATTCGTTCCACAACCATTTATTCATAAATCCTTCCGTTTATAGTCCATATAAAAATATTATAGCAATGTGATAGGTTGTGTAACCATAAAATGTCCATCTACAAATGGCAGCCTCCACAAGGGGATTAGAAGCAAAATACAGCAGGAGCTACGGTGTATGAAAGAAAAGAGAGGCGCCTCTAAGTGTGGTGTAGTAATATGGTTAAATTTAATGAAGATACAACATATAGCAACTCACATGGTTGATGATTAAAAGAGGCACATCTAAGAATGCAGGCATCCTGGGTAAAGCTATCCACATAGACCATTCTCCACACTGCTGGCTCTCACCGCTGTCAGTCTGCAATCGTGACCGGGAAGACTACCCTGCAGTACATTGATCTGAAAGCGAGGCTTGAAGTGGTCATGGAGCTCAGCGTGGAAGGGATGACTTTGATGGTGGTGTGGAGGATAATCTATTTGGACAGCTTTACCCCCGATGCCTGCATACTAAGATGTGCCTTTTTTTAATCATCAACCATGTGAGTTGCTAAATGTTGTACCTTCTTAAAATGTAATCATATTACTACACTTAGAGGCGCCTCTTTTCTCTTTTATAGAGGGTCCCACCTCCCTCTTGCTACTGCCATTACCAGGCTTTCCTGAGCGATTGGGAAGTCCGGTAACAATGCAGCCAGCGGCATCCATGTTCGGCCTCACTAAACTGAAGCTGTTCCTCCCACTGTGTGACATTAGAACCAGCAAGCGATGACTATTTTATCACTTCTGGTTCTGGCTTCTTGTTTACTGGCCATAGTGGCCAGTGAAGCAGCCGATAAGTCTGATCTGTGTCTGATCGGCTGCACTGGAGCCCGAAGGAGAGAGTCTAATAGACCCCCCTCCACCCCCATGTCTCCATAAAGAGTACCTGTCATTGCTATTGCTGTCAAAAGGGATGTTTACAGCAATAAAAGTGATCAAAATAATAAAAAATAAAAAAACTGTAAAAAAAAAAAAAAATAGTGAGAAAAGAAAATTCAAGCCCCCCCCCCCCTCGTCTCCCCGGGCTCACATGCAGTGGCGAATGCACACGTTGGTCCCACACGCATATGTAAACAATGATCGCACCATACATGTGAGGTATCACCATGAATGTCAGAGCAAGAGTGTGTGTAAATCTAAACTAGTAACCTGCAAAAAAACATCATAATTTAAAGTACCATAGTTTTTTTGCCATTCCATGAGTGCACGCAGTTTTAAAGCATGACTTGTTAGGTGTCTATTTACTCGGCGTAACATCATCTTTTACATTATACATAACAATTAGCCTAACTTTACTGTTTTTTTTTTTTTTTTTTATTAATTTAAGTGTATTTTTTCCTACAAAATTGCATTTGAAAGACCGCTGCGCAAATACATTGTGACATAACATATTGCAACGGTCGCCATTTTATTATCTAGGGTCTCTGCTTAAAAAAAATGAATAATGTTTAAGGGTTCTAAGTAATTTTCTAGAAAAAACAAGTTGATTTTTACATGTGGGAAGTGTCAGAATTGGCCCGGTATTAAGGTGGTTAAAGGATTACTATAGCAAAAATATTGTATTCTAATAATTGTGTATGGTATTAATATCTGTAATTAAAGTATTACCTATATACATTTCCTTTTCTTTCTTTTTTTTTCATTTCACAGGTCTTTGGGCAGTTTCACACTAACCGCAGAGCAAAAAAAAAAAGACATTCCGTAGTGATCGGAGCTTGGGAGCTGTGCCCTGCTTTTTTAAATAACTGACAGCAGTAGTATTAATACACCCAGCATAGATTTCTAAGAGTAAAGATATGCAGACATACCAGCATGTGATTAGGGCAGTGGCGGCCAGTGTATTGAGGGCGCAGGGGCGCCGCCCCCCCATCCATGCGTCCGGCCCCCTAATCTGCATGCAGGGGCGCCGGACGCATGGAGCTTAGTGCGCCCCGAGCCCACCCATTGTGTGACGATAGCGAATGAAAATTCGCTATTGTCACACCGATCCTCCTCCTGGCCAATCAGGAAGCGCGTCCGATACACGCCTCCTGATTGGTCGCAAGGCAAACCCCATGCCATTGGCTGAGGAGAAGGCGGGAGCGGGAGGACTGGAGGAGATGCGCCGCCAGGACTGAGAAGAAGCCGAGGCCGGGGGACTGATGAGAAGCCACCGGCCGCCGCTGCTGCTCCAGGTAAGTAAGGGGGCACGCACGCTGATCTCTGCATTGGGGGAATGTATGCTGGTCACTGCATTGAAGGGGGCACGCACGCTGATCTCTGCATTGGGGGAATGTATGCTGGTCACTGCATTGACGGGGGCACGCACGCTGATCTCTGCATTGGGGGAATGTATGCTGGTCACTGCACTGAAGGGGGCACGCACGCTGATCTCTGCATTGGGGGAATGTATGCTGGTCACTGCATTGAAGGGGGCACGCACGCTGATCTCTACATTGGGGGAATGTATGCTGGTCACTGCATTGAAGGGGGCACGCACGCTGATCTCTGCATTGGGGGAATGTATGCTGGTCACTGCATTGAAGGGGGCATGTATGCTGGTCTCTGCATTGGGAGAATGTATGCTGGTCACTGCATTGAAGGGGGCATGTATGCTGGTCTCTGCATTGAAGGGGGCATGTACGCTGGTCACTGCATTGAAGGGGGCATGTACGCTGGTCACTGCATTGAAGGGGGCACGCACGCTGATCTCTGCATTGGGGGAGAATGTATGCTGGTCACTGCATTGAAGGGGGCATGTATGCTGGTTTCTGCATTGGGGGAATGTATGCTGGTCACTGCATTGAAGGGGGTATGTACGCTGATCTCTGCATTGAAGGGGGCATGTACGCTGGTCACTGCATTGAAGGGGGCATGTACGCTGGTCTCTGCATTGAAGGGGGCACACATGCTGGTCTCTGCATTGAAGGGGGCACACATGCTGATCTCTGCATTGAAGGGGGCATGTATGCTGGTCACTGCATTGAAGGGGGCACGCATGCTGATCTCTGCATTGAAGAGGGCATGTACGCTGGTCACTGCATTAAAGGGGGCATGTACGCTGGTCACTGCATTGAAGGGGGCATGTACGCTGGTCACTGCATTGAAAAGGGGCACCCTGGTCACTGTGCATTGAAAGGGGACACGCTGGTCACTGTGCATTGAAAGGGGGCACGCTGGTCCCTGTGCATTGAAAGGGGGCACGCTGGTCTCTCTGCTTTGAAAGGGGGAACGCTGGTCTCTCTGCATTGAAAGGGGGCATGCTGGCATCTCTGCATTGAAAGGGGGCACGCTGCTCTCTGGGCATTGAAAGGGGGCACGCTGGTCTCTGTGCATTGAAAGGGGGCACGCTGGTCTCTCTGCATTGAAAAGGGGCACACTGGTCACTCTGCATTGAAAGGGGGCATGCTGGTCACTCTGCATTGAAAGGGGGCATGCTGGTCTCTCTGCATTGAAAGGGGGAACGCTGGTCTCTCTGCATTGAAAGGGGGCACACTATACCTTAATTACTGAAGGCCCCTTTCACACTTTTGCAACCTCAAAGTCACGGAATTTTTTACAGCGTTATTTGCCGCAAAGCAATGCCTGTTACATTTTTCTGTTTGCGCCCCCCCAAAAATTTTGAGCACCAGCCGCCACTGGATTAGTGTAACTTTATATTTGATAAAGTTATGGCATTACATACAACCAAAGCAACAACAGGAATAATGTACAAATGTCTGAGAAGAACAGTGTATACAGTGGTGATCGAAGGTTTGGGCACCCCAGGTAAAAAATTGTATTCATGTGCATAAAGAAGCCAAGGAAAGATGGAAAAATCTCCAAAAGGCATCAAATTACAGATTAGACATTCTTATAATATGTCAACAAAAGTTAGATTTTATTTCCATCATTTACACTTTCAAAATAACAGAAAACAAAAAAATGGCATCTGCAAAAGTTTGGGCACCCTGCAGAGTTAATATCTTGTACTGCCCCCTTTGGCAAGTATCACAGCCTGTAAACGCTTTTTGTAGCCAGCCAAGAGTCTTTCAATTCTTGTTTGAGGTATCTTTGCCCATTCTTCCTTACAAAAGTCGTCCAGTTCTTTGAGATTTCTGGGCTGTCTGTCACGCACTGCTCTTTTAAGGTCTATCCATAGATTTTCAATTATGTTGAGGTCAGGAGATTGTGAAGGCCATTGCAAAACCTTAAGTTTACGCCTCTTGATGTAATCCCCCGTGGATTTTGAGGTGTGTTTGGGATCATTATCCATTTGTAGAAGCCATCCTCTCTTTAACTTCAGCTTTTTCACAGATGGCATTAAGTTACCATCCAAAATTTGCTGAAATCTTATTGAATCCATTTTTCCTTCTACTCGTGAGATGTTCCCTGTGCCACTGGCTGCAATACAACCCCAAAGCATGATTGATCCATCCCCATGCTTAACAGTTGGACAGAGGTTATTTTCATTAAATTCTGTGCCCCTTCTTCTCTAAACGTACCTTTGCTCATTCCGGCCAAAAAGTTAAATTTTAACCTCATCGGTCCACAGAACTTGTTTCCAAAATGCATCAGGCTTGTCTATATGTTCATTTGCAAAGTTCAAACGCTGATTTTTGTGGCGAGGACGTAGAAGAGGTTTTCTTCTGATGACTCTTCCATGAAGACCATATTTGTACAAGTATCTCTTTATAGTGGAATAGTGTACCACAACTCCAGTGTCTGCCAGATCTTTCTGGAGGGATCGTGCAGTCAAACGTGGGTTTTGAATTGTTTTTCTCACAATCCTGCAAGCTGTTCTGTCTGATATTTTTCTTGGTCTTTCGGATCTTGCTTTAACTTCCACTGTTCCTGATGACTGCCATTTCTTAATTACAATCCTGAACAGAGGATATTGCCTTCTCCAGCTTTGTGAGCGTCAACTATTTTCAGTTTCAGTTTTCTAGGCAACTGCTTAGAAGATCCCATGGTGCTGATTGTTGGGGCAAGTTTTTGATGCCTTTTGGAGATTTTTCCATCTTTCCTTGGCTTCTTTATGCACATTAAAACAAATTTTTACCTGGGGTGCCCAAACATTCGATCACCACTGTATATGGCAAAGAGGTCTGGAACGCACCACCTGCAAGGCAAATCAGGCCTATCTAGCCTATCTCTTAGTCCCTAACCTGACTATAGACTATCAATGCTACCGGGCCTCTACCTATCTAAATGGCCATCGGAAGACTATCCTGTCGCTACTCTGAGCTGTTTACTGTTCCCTAGGCTAATACTAGCTAGGAACCCCCCCAGACCAAATAGGGACACTGTTGCTTTAAATAATGAAGTGGTAGATATACACTTCAACACAAACTTGATAGGTTATAATCAAATGAGCTTTGGTCTTATACACTTGAGAACAGCCCAAGTATATTGCAGTATGCAAATAGAAAGTTTCAGTGAATCAGAGAAGCCTCTAACAGATATCTCTGATCCCCACACAGGAGTGCTCACATGGGAGTGACAATAATAAAACAAACAGTGAGCTACGTAGTGCAGTAACACTTGTCCCTTTTCAATCTGGATGGATACAACACAAAATCAGCCTTCAGCACCTCTGGCTTGCACATCATGGGACTGACCACACTCTCCTCTCCACCTCTTGTAAGACATCTATATATATATATATCTGTAGCGCTACCCTCGCAGAAGCTGCTTGTGCATAACGGGTCCCGTACTCTGCCTTTCAACCCCAGGAACAAGCCCCACCTCACTGGCACCACTAGTAATTTTAGAGTGTATGTGCCTTTAAGAATAGTGAGTAATGAATTTCCTGCTCTAGCAAGGCCTTGCACAATCTTCGCCGGCAGTTGGAGCTCTTTATTACTCTTCAGTGTGATATCTGTAATCCAAATTTAATGGTGTATATGAAATACTATTTGCAGTCAGTGTGTGGTGGATGCAGGTTTATGCTTGTGATTACGGATGTCACCAGGCACTCTTTCACAGCAGCAGCGTCCACATGTGACTATAGTATCCGGTCACCCAGGCGGAGTATCTCCTCACGATGCTACGTCACTGGGGATGTTCGGCTCTCGCTGCTCCAGTCAGTCAGTTCAACTCCACTCATTTTGCACTCAGCTCAACTGGATCCGTCACCTCCCTGTGACTTCCAGCCTCCGCACAGCTGAGGATGGGCTCCGCTCTCTCTAGGCTGCACTCTCAGGCCTCCGTCACTGACTGTGTCCTCTGACACCTCTAGACCGATCTAGCCTCCACTAGTCCCGGAAGCAAGAGAGCGTGCGCTCGGCATAGCAGGGAGGTATATCAGCTCCCCCATGATCCTCTCTCTCCCCTGTGGCTCCTTGGAAGTATAGTCCCTCCTGCCATCCACCTAACAGTCTGCCTTCCAGTACAGAACTAAATCTCCCACAATCCAGTTCTTCCACTTCCTTTGAGAGGCCAATCCCCTTCTGAAAGCAGCCTTAAAGGGGCACACTAGCAGTTTCAATAATAACGATAAACATGCATATATATATTGTGGTAGTCCGCTACATATCCTTGAGGGGTTTCCTGACCTTTAACAGGGACAGGAAACAATCTCTTAATAGGAAGAACCTGTTTGCAACAAGAACTCTATGGTAGTTACCAGGAATGAATGTAAACAACCTCACAGACAAAAGAACACTTCCCTACGGCTGAAACAGAAAGAAAAAATTCTAAAACGACTTTCGCATTCGAAATAGTGTAGAACGCTGAAGACAGCAGATGTACAAATAAAACGTATGCAGGGAGATTTGTTTCATCCCAGTGTATCATCTGAGGCTGTTCACTTCACAGGGTACATCCACTTTAACAGAAAACTAAGGTAAAATGTAGTAGTTTCCTGCCTAACAGGGAGACTGCAGTGATGCAGCCAGGGAGTCCTGTGTGTTTAACAAGTGTTACTGTTTTAGCCTTGACTCACCTGTATCCAGGCAGTTTTGGAAATTGCTGGGTGCACAGGAGTAACTCATGCAGATCGGTAGTATGAATATGGATACCATTCCAGCCAATTTCAATCGTAGGGGCCCCTATGCATACTTGGAAGGGGTATTTTTATTCAATGAAGAGACACAGGAAGTGGTCTTTGACTTGCCTGGAAAGGAGAGTCCAGCTAAGAGGGTGCCTTGCCCCCCCCTTGGCACCTGCTGCCCTGCGGCCTAAGGCTAGAGGCCTGGAAGCTGTAGAGCTGACCCATGTGTTCTAAAGAGCTGCCTGAGGGGTGTCATGCCTGTGAGGATCTGTTTGCGACTCTTGTATGTACAGACCAAAAGATCTAATGGCCTGTTTTTTTGTGGGCTACCCCTGTGTGCTAAGAAAGTCAGCTACTGGGTACAGCAGAAAGGGGATGCTGGTTAGTGTACTGAAGAGCAATAGTCTGTCCTTCTCATAGAACAGGGCTCAAAATGTAAAGTCCTGAGCTACTAGCCAGGCCTTCGGGGTTACTCGCCACCAGTTGCCTCACCCAACTCCTACCCTGCCCCGCCCCTAATTCCGCCCCTAAACACGCCCTCATAAAATTACACTGTTAAATGTTTTTGCATTAATGCAGAAGTTACAAAAATAAATAAAAAAAAATAAAAATATATTTATGCAGCCTCATCAGTGCCCATCAATGGTCTGGGGGTGGGGGCTGAAGAGCACTGGGGAGGGCTGGAGGGGGGGGCTGAAGAGCACTGGGGGGGGCTGAAGAGCACTGGGGAGGGCTGGAGGGGGGGGTCTGAAGAGCACTGGGGGGCTTGAGGGGGGCTGAAGAGCACTGGGGAGGGCTGGAGGGGGGACTGAAGAGCACTGGGGAGGGCTGAAGAGCACTGGGGGGGGGGCTGAAGAGCACTGAGGGGCTTGAGGGGGGCTGAAGAGCACTGGGGAGGGGCTGGGGGGGTTGAAGAGCACTGGGGAGGGCTGAAGAGCACTGGGGAGGGCTTAAGAGCACTAGGGAGGGCTGGAGGGAGGGGGGAGGGCTGAAGAGCACTGGGGAGGGGCTGAAGAGCACTGAGGGGCTGGAGGGGGGGCTGAAGAGCACTGGGGAGGGCTGGAGGGGGGGCTGGAGAGGGCTGGAGAGAACTAGGGAGGGCTGGAGGGGGGGGGCTGAAGAGCACTGGGGAGGGCTGGAGGGGTGGGGGGCTGAAGAGCACTGGGGAGGGCTGAAGAGCACTGGGGGGGCTGAAGAGCACTGGGGAGGGCTGGAGGGGGGGCTGAAGAGCACTAAGGGGCTGGAGGGGGGGGTGTACAATACTAGGGGGGCCAGAAAAAATAAAAAAGAAGTTGCATAGGAGGGGGATGGGCGGCTGCATATAGAGGAATTGATCTTTGCATATCAATTCCTCTATATGCAGCCGCCCCACCGCTCCTTCTATGCAGTCCCACAGGGAGGCAGCGGCTGCTCAATCTTCGGGCACTCACCTTCTTCCAGCCCCCGGGAGCAGAGCAGCGCAGACGGAGGAAGCAAGCTGCCTTAAGTGGAAGAGATGATCGGCGCGAGATAACCCCTATGCCAGTGTCAGAGCGCGGATCAAACTGTAACAGCTTGTAATTGCCGGGCGCTCGCTGACACACACAGTCCCGCCTCCTAGCCCGGCTTCTTTGATAGACGTCACACGTCCTGGTTGGCCAGGTGTTCTGTCCATCAAAGAAGCCGGGCTAGGAGGCGGTACTGTGTGTGTCAGCGAGCGCCCGGCAATTACAAGCTGCTGTTACAGTTGGATGATCCACGCTCTGACATTATTCAGTCCGTCAGGTGGCCGGCTTTCCTCTCTTCTCGCTCCCGGAGCTCGCCCTACATAATTTTCCACTCGCAAAATGCGAGCAGGCGAGTGGAAAATTAGAGGGCTGTCATAGAGTACTTGCTCAAGAGTGCATGTTGCTGCAAATAAGAATTCCACAGTCAAGTTGAAGAAGTTGTCCTCCCTTTAATTAGTTAAATCTGGAGTATCCCACTACATTTCCCTTACCTATCCAAGTTCTCAATAAAACATCAAAAACAACCAAAACCCCTAGACTTATTATTAAGAAACGAGCCTAATGCCCTGTACACACTATCAGATTATCTGAAGACTTTTGTCTGCAGACTTACCAAAACCATATAATATGAGGTCAAACCTAAACACTTTCAATTTGTATGCAATCCGGCAGGCCCTTGCACTACATAGAAAAGGTAAATCTGAAGACAAAAGTCTTCAGATAATCTGATAGTGTGTACAGGGCTTAAAGCTGGATACACACTATCCAACTTTTGTGGTTAGATTTCCTTCAGATTTACCTTTTCTATGTAGTACAAGTGCCTGCCAGATTGCATACAAATTGAAAGTGTTTAGGTTTGACCTCATATTATATGGTTTTGGTAAGTCTAAAGGAAAAAGTCTTCAGAAAATCTTGTAGTGTGTATGGCCCATAAGTCTGTGTCTGGCTGTGGAAAATACTGTGTGCCTGGCTGGAGAGATAAAGCAAGAGAGTATTTAAGCAGATCCTACTGGGGTACTGCTACACAAGGATCAGCTTTTAAACTTATTGTTTAAAACTTTTTACCAAGAAAAAAATATATACTGTAGCTACTTTACTAATTGGCGCCCACCCACTATGTATTTACTATGGCAGTGTGGCTCTATTGCACGTACCTGCATGTCGTTTAGTTCAATAGCCACTAGATGGTGCGATCGCGCCACCGGAGGCACGATCGTGCCGTGATTGGCTAGAGGGGATGTTAAACAGCAGGTCCAGTGGACTCGATGTCCGCTGGCCATCTGCAATCATCCCCAGAAAAGGCAGAACGGCGGTCTGCCTATGCAAACAAGGCAGATCGTCATTCTGCAAGGGGACAAGATAGAGATCTTGTGTTCCTGCTAAGCAGGAACACCAATCTCTGTCTTCCCCCAATCAGTGCAACCCCCCCCCCCCCCCCCAGTTAGTAAGCACCCCTAGGGACACATTTTACTCTTTAAACGCCCCTAATATTAACTATTTCCCTGCCAGTGTCATTAGTGCAGAGAGAGTGCATTTTTTATGGCACTGATCACTGTATTGGTGTCACTGGCCCCCAAAAAGTGGCAGTTAGATGTCCGATTTGTCTGCCGCAATGTCACAGTCCTGCTTAAAATCGCTGATCGCCGCCATTACTAGTAAAAAAAAAAAATAACAATTCCATAAAAATATCACATCATTTGTAGACGCTATAACTATTGCGCAAACCAATAAATATACACTTATTGGGATTTTTTTTTGCCAAAAGTAGGTCGCAGAATACACATTGGCCTAAACTGATGAAAAAATATGATTTTTTTACTTTTCTTTATTGGGAATGTTTTAAAGCAGAAAGTAAAAAATATATTTATTATAGCACAAAAAATAAAAACCTCAGAGGTGATCAAATACCTCCAAAAGAAAGCTCTAATTGTGGGAAAAAAGGACATCATTTTTTTTTTTTTTTATACTATGTCCCACGACCACGCAATTGTCAGTTTAATTAAAGCAGTTCCGTATCGCAAAAAATGGCCTGGTCATTAACAGGGAAAACCTTCCGGTCCAGAAGTGGTTAAAAGAGAAATATGGCTGAAGCTTTTTGGCTGTACTTCTCTTGAGGGTTGCAGGAGAAAAATGTATTTGCCCTCTTGTGACCCAGTCAGTTAATAGTTAGTGGGCTATTGTCTGCTATCTGCTGACGGGGCAGAGCTGTTCCAGGCTAAGAAAGAATCCAACAATTCCGGCTGCTTGATTGACCAATGGATTCGCCTTTCAGCATGCAGCTGAAAGCAGGAGCCAACTACACCGCCCCCTCCCCAGTCCAATTCTCCAGTGAGTGCTGGAAGAGCAGAATAGAGAGCAATAACTGACAGTCACTGCTCCAAACTCAGAGCAATTGAGAACTGAGCAGTTCTCGGTCTTAGAACTGGCATGGGACAGCTGTAGTGACACCTGGATGCTGCAGCAGGCAAGTGAGTATGTATGTTTGATTTTTTATTAATTCAATACTTCTCCTTTAAAAAGTGTTTGCTGCAGTTAGGCTTTCAAGTGTACGTAATCTGGTCCAGTTTGGTCACATGATCCTGCAGCTTCAGCTATCCTGTGTCAGTGCACCTGCTGCAGGGGAGAGGAGGGTCGGGCCATGGGAGTCTATGGGTGACATCCTGGCTCCCGGAAATCACAGCTGTTGTCGAGCACTTTCTTGCACAGTGGAGCCACAGCTACAGGACCACATGACTGAACTGGATTAAAAAAGGTAAGTACACAAATCTTTTTTACACAGGGTATGCAGGGTAGGTAGGAGGAGGGTGGGAAAATTGTTAAGAATAGTTAATGTTAGGCTTTTCTTTTACTCTAAGGCCTCATGCACACGAGGCGTTTAAAAAAAAAGGAGCTGCAAAGCCAGTTTTGACGCCAGGACAAAGCAGCTGTAAAAACGTGCTTTTAGAAGTGTTTTGTATTGGCGTTAATGCACGTTTTAGCCACGTTTAGCAGCGTTAGCATTTAGCAGCCTTTCTCTGCCCTCTTCTATTTTCCAACCTCAAATCCAACTACAACAGCTTAAAAACATTTGACGTGGCCTAATACTGTACAAGGCATTAAGCAACCTTTAGCAGCGTCAGGCGTTTTCACAGCTAAATGCTGCTGTTTCAGAACGAGCTGGCCCTGGGGTTTTTTTTGACAGCTTAAAAAACGCCTATGCTACTTACAGCATCTAAAAGCCTGTGTGTCCATTAGGCCATAGAATAACATGGAGGGGCCTTTTTAAGCTGCAAAAAAACCCGCCTGACGCTCCTAAAAGCAGCTGTAAAAAAGCCCTGTGTGCATGAGGCCTAAGTATATAAAAGTATGGCCAAACTAAAACCACCTTGTGCTAAGGGTGACAACAACGCTGGACGATTTCATGACATAACAAATCTGTTGGTTGAGGCTCAGAAAAAAAAAAAAATTGTTGTGCTAATGCTATTTACATGTTTACAGCCTGCATCGTATACCGTATTTTTCGCTCCATAGGACGCACCTGACCATAAGACACATCTAGGTTTTAGAGGAGGAAAACAAGAAAAAAAAAATATTCTGAACCAAATGGTGTACTAAAATATTTATTAAAATATAACAGAATAATATTTCAACCGTGTAAAGTGAACAGCAGTCAACAATGGCAGTAAGAACCATCATCACTGTGATTAACAAATGAGGAGAAATTTTAAGGTTCGAGTACTCTTCTAGTTTTCTGGGAACTTCAAGAACTCATCATCACTAGTGTCAGAATTTATGAAGCTCAGTTGCTCGCAATCACTGACATCACTTTCTTCGCTATCTTCATATACAATACTATCTTCAGTCCCATCTAAAGCATTGCTAATGCCACATTTTTTGAATGACTGTACGAAGATTTTTCTCCTTCACTGAGTGCCATGATGTTTTCACCCATTCACAAACTTGAGTGATAGTGGGTCTCTTCATTCGTCCAGTAGGTGTCAGATCATGATTACCAGCAGCCATCCATTTGTTCCACTCCTCTGGCATAAAGACTTTAAATGGTTTGTTGATGGAAACGTCGAGAGGTTGCAACTGGCTGGTAAGACCCCCAGGAATTACAGCTAGATGAGTTTTCACTTCTTTAAAGCACTTTTTTGTAGGTTCGCTAATATGTGCTCTAAACTGGTCAAGCACTAATAAGGCAGGTTTTTATAGAAGCCCTCCAGGACATTTGGACCACACTTTTTCAACTCATACTCTCATTCCATTTTCGTCCATCCATCCTTTCTCATGAACATGTACAACAACTCCTTGTGGAATCACTTCTTTTGGAAATGATTTCCTTTTGAAAATTAACATGGGCGGCAATTTGGTGCCGTCTGCACAGCAGGATAACACAACCGTGTAATAGGTTTTCTCATGTCCTGAGGTTTTCACGGTTATGGTTTTGGCACCTTTCAGATCAACAGTCCTATTAGATGGTACATCAAAGGTTAGCGGGACTTCATCCATATTCCCAATCTGGCCAATTGCAAAACCATTTTTCCTCCTAGCATCAATTACAAATTTTGAAAAGACAGAATCTTAGATTCATATCCTTTTGGCATTTTTTGCGCAATTCTAGTTTTCATCGCCTCAAAAATCTGTAGCACCACAACGGTGATTCAGTAAAATCCTGAATGCCTTTCTCTACAGCAATGCGTTTGGCTTCATATATTATCATTTTTGTAGAGACTGAATAGCCATTATTCCGGTGACCTGTGATCCATTCTTTCATGTCCACGTTTAACTGTGGCCACTTTGCAGCATGTCCCCACAAAAAGTGTGCTTACTTTATCTGCTTTTTGCAGCTGATCCTCCTGTTTCCTCCACTCTCTTATAATTTTTTCAGTTGCAGGTGGCCCAAAATGTCTCTCCGCTGTTCTGTTTCCATGCTCTTTAGCATATTTTACTACCTCCAGTTTAAAAGGAATTTTATATGCTAGCCTTTTCTGCTTTATCATCCTTGTACGGTATGTAGAATGAGGCGGTGGTATTTTTCTGCTGGCAGGTACTGCTGACAGGTACTGCTGGCGGGTGCTGCTGGCTGGTACTGCTGGCGGGTACTGCTGGCGGGTATTGCTGGTTGGTACTGCTGGTGGGTACTGCTGGCTGATACTGCTGGCTAGTACTGCTGGTGGGTACTGCTGGTGGGTAATGCTGGCTGATACTGCTGGCGGGTACTGCTCGCTAGTACTGCGGGTGGGTTGTGCTGTTGGATACTGCTTGCTGGTACTGCTGGTGGGTATTGCTGACTGGTACTGCTGGCGGGTAAAACTGGCTGGTACTGCTGGTGGGTACTGCTGGCTGATACTGCTGGAAGGTACTGCTGACGGATACTGCTAGTGGGTACTGCTGGCTGGTACTGCTGGTGGGTATTGCTGGTGGGTATTGCTGGCTGGTACTGGTGGCGGGTAATGCTGGCTGGTACTGCGGGTGGGTACTGCTGGCTGTTACTGCTGGCTAGTACTGCTGGCAGGTACTGCTGGCGAGTACTGCTGGTGGGTAATCCTGACTGATACTGCAGGCGGATAATGCTGGCGGGTACTGCTGGCGAGTACTGCTGGTGGGAACTGCTGGCAGGTAATCCTGACTGGCACTGCTGATGGGTACTGCTGGCAGTCAGGTAAGGCTGGTCTCAGTGGTGGGTATAATACTCAGTGTGGGTATATACACAGTATACAGTAGATTGTAGGCACTGTCTGTGCTGAGCCCGGGCGGGAAGCATGCGGCTGCAGTATAGAGCAAAGCCGCTGCTTCCTGTCACAGGCGGAGTGCATCTGATATCACTCCGCCTGTGAGCCGGGCCTATACAACGAAGTAGCGGCTCCGTTGTAGAAACTGACAGCTGAGCCGGGAGTAAGGACACCGCGGGGGGACTCGGGGACACCGCGGGGAGACTCGGGGACAGCGTGGAGAGGCTAGGGATCAGTGTGCGCGGACCGCCCGGTACCCAACATGTAGGGATTTAGTCAGTATTCACTCCATAAGACGCACAGAAATGTCCCCCCATTTTGGGGGGGTGCGTCTTATGGAGCGAAAAATACGGTATGTCATTCTATATTGTGCCCATAATTCTACCTTATTGCAGTGCAGGGCTTTTGCATTTACCTGTTTTGGATTTGCATTAGTTCCTTATAATTATAAAACACATTTGCAATGGCCACAAGAGGGGAATAAAAGCACTGCCTATATATATTTTGTTCACAATACAGCCTGCATTTTTAAAAGGCATTGTCCCAATGTAATCTGCAAGATCCACTTAACTAATGTAACTTAGAAATTGTGCCAATAACTCATTTTGTTTATGACTTCTTTCTCATCTCATGCCAAATTTCACCCATAGATCAATAAGCAGACAGGAAAATGGATGTAGTAGGTTGCAGGGAAAAACCTTTGGACGCTGTTAGGAGTAGAGAGATGTTATATTGGTCCCCAAGAGGTTTCATTCAATAAACCACCTACAGCCAAATGCATCTTTTCCGAGATTAAAGCTGCTGTGCACACCAAGAATTTGTTTATTTTGTTAATTTATAGAGCACCAACACTCTTCAGAATTTTATGGAGTACATACAGTATTTCACAAAAGTGAGTACACCTCTCACATTTTGGTAAATAATTTATTATATCTTTTCATGTGACAACACTGAAGAAATGACTCTTTGCTACAATGTAAAGTAGTGTACAGCTTGTATAACAGTGTACATTTGCTGTCCCCTCAAAATAACTCTACACACAGCCATTAACCACTTTAAGACCAGAAGGATTTGCCCCCTTAATGACCAGGCCACTTTTTTCAACTTGGCACTGCGTGACTTTACCTGACAATTGCGAGGTCGTGCGACGCTGTACCCAAACGAAATTTCTGTCCTTTTTTTCCCCACAAATAGATCTTTCTTTTGGTGGTATTTGATCACCTGTGCAATTCATCAATGTGCAAAAAATCAATATATATTTATAACGTTTGTTTTTTTTTTACTAGTAATGGCAGCGATCTGCACTTTTTTGCGGGACTGCGACATTACGGCAGACAGATTAGACCCCTAACTGACATTTTTGACACTTTTGGGGGTACCAGTGACAATACTACAGTAATCAGTGCTAAAAATATGCACTGTTACTGTAATAATGCCATTGGCAGGGAAGGGGTTAACCCTGTGGGTGATCAAGGGGTTAAATGTGAGCCTAGGGGAGTGATTCTAACTGTGGGGGCTTGGCTTCTGAAATGACCATAGAGAAATGTGATCCTATATAGAAGGATCACATGGGCTCTATGATCATTCCAGGGAGAAGAACGGTCGGCTGTGTTTACAACAGCCGACCGTCCTTCTCTCTCAGCAGGGAATGATCGCGGGTGTCAGGCAGCAATTGGAGCCGCCTGAACCCATGCATCGGCTTCCCCGCTGCTGACTGGGGGCAGGAGTGCACCGCCAGCGGTGCGCGCTCTCCCCCTGGCTCCCTGCTCGTGACCGCCGTACAGTTACGGCGATTCATGCAGGAGTGGCTGCCTGCCACAGTACATCTGTGGCGGGCAGTCGTAAAGAGGTTAATGTCTAAGCCACTGGCAACAAAAGTGAGTACATCCCTAAGTGGGTGGAAAGGGCAGGCACAGTTAGGCACTCTTGAAGATTGAAATATTACGGTGCAAGGGTCGGGGGCTTTGAAGAAGAAAGATTTAACCACTTCCTGCAAACCGTCATACCTGTACGTAGGCTTGAAGAAGTGGTTGTACCAGGATATAGCTGCAGGCATTACCCTGGTACCATTTTTTTGAGCCAGTGGTCAGCTTTCAGGAGATCACAACCGATGCGGCTCAGGAGCCGCTCAGCTGTTATCCCAGCGAGCAGGAGGGGATGCCTCCCTGCCGCCTCCCGTAGCTCTGCCCGGGTCTCCCGCCCCACCGGGGATCCGAGCAACCAGCCGGCATGTCCGTTGGCTGTTGGAGTCCCAAACGATGCCGGATTAGGCTTCGATCGGCTCTCTGATGATGTTACCCGGAAGCGGCGTCACAAAATCACTTCCGGTTTACTCGTCTGCCAATGGCGCGGATTTTGAAAAAGTGTTAGTATTAAAAAATGCCAATTTCGGAGTTTTGAATACTTTGAAGTGCAGTGGAGGGGTCCCTCCATAAAGAGTACCTGTCACTGCCTATCACTTTCACAAGGGATGTTTACAATCCTTGTGACAGCAATAAAAGCGATCAGATTTAAAAAAAAAAAAAAAAAACAGTGTTAAAAATAAAATTAAATGGGGAAAAAAAAAATTAAAGCGCCCCAGTCCCCGTGAGCTCATGCTTTAAAGAAAATGCATATGTAAGTCGCACCCGCAAATGAAAACGGTGTTCAAATCACACATGTGAGGTATCACTCAACAAAGTGAGAGCAATAATTCTAGAACAAGACCTCCTTTGTAACTCTAAACTGGTAACCGTTAAAAAGGTTTAAAGCGTCGCCTATGGAGACTTTTAAATACCGTAGTTTGTCACCATTCCACGAGTGTGCGCAATTTTAAACCGTAACATGTTGGGTTTCTATTTACTCGGCGTGACATCATCTTTCACAATATACAAAAAAATTGCACTAACTTTACAGTTTTTAAATTTCAGTGAAATGTATTTTTTCAAAAAAATTGCATTTGAAAGACCGCTGCGCAAATACGTTGTGACAAAAAAATATTGCAATGACTGCCATTTTATTCTCCAGAGTCTTTGCTAAAAAAATATATACAATGTTTGGGGGTTCTAAGTAATTTTCTAGCAAAAAAAGTGTCAGAAATAGGCTTGGTCCTTAAGTGGTTAACCTAAACAAGAATACAGCAGCACAAGGGACTCATTTTAATGATAAGTCTTTTGTGCTTATTTTTTATTTTGTTTTTAACTAAACTTAGGCTTTAATGGCACCCCATCCGATTAACCCAAAGTAACGATTTTTCTGATATTATTAGTCTGTTCTATTGTGCTGTCATTTGTCAACCCCATTCATAGAAATAGACTGCCTTAAAGCATGTTACAAAAAAAAATGTGTGCATGCATTACATCAGAATAGATGCTGAAAGTATGGTCAATAGTTCCAATGCGCGCAGGGAGCGTGCCGGGTGAAACCAGAAGTGTTTTTATTGAAAAGTTTCTGCAATGACATAAAGCATGACCTTCAGTCTTATAGACAGGACAGCAACTGCTATTCTGTTCATACACAGTAATACACACATGTATATATAAATAATAATATTCCCATATGCAGGAATAATGTCCTCATAGAAAATAATAAACAATTTAACATGTGCTGATATGTTATTGCTCATTCTACACCACAGTGGTCTAATACTACAATCTAATATGATATAAAAAACATAACACTATGATAATTACATTCCAGGTACACTGGCGCCATGTGACGCATCAGTGTGATCCACTAACGTTTGTGCAATGTGTTATTTAATCACACAGTAGTGACAGCAGCCTTTTCTGATCACAGGGATGTAAGTTAAATCAATTTTGTCCTGTTCATAGCCCTAAATATGCTCCCTCTTACCTGCAACGACATAAAGCATGACCTTCAGTCTGATAGACAGGATAGCAACTGCTAGTCTGTTCCCACCAGAAACAAATGTCTGAATTTTTGGTTCCCCTGCTATATCAGCAGTGTTCCTTTAAAAATGTACACTCCGTCATTCAGGCTTCTAACCCAATGCTGCCCTCTACTTGTGCTTTAATAGAATTGCCATGAGTTTTACTTTCTCTATAAACAGAACTATAATCCTGGACTGCTGGAGCTGGAAATGTAATACATATTAGTTTGTTTTGGGGTACCTGATTTTTGGCAACCCTTACATAGACAGGACTAAATGGGCCCTTAAGGACAACCGAACAGACAAGTCTGAACAGGCCTTTTAGTGGGGTTTTCATTTTTTAATATTCCCTCACCCACTGTCCTGAGCTACCTACCAATTTAGCAGCATGCATGCATGCAGAGAATTGTGCCATTTTGGAGCCTAGGCAATTGAAAATGATTATCTGCAGACAAACCTGACCAGGTTTTCAAACTACACACACAACACACACACACACACACACACACACTTGCTAATTGAACCCATTTAGGACACACCTCCATTTTTTAAAATTAAACAATTCTCATTGGTATCTTTGGACTGTCGGGGTTATTGGGGGTTGATTAAAATAATAATAGGTAAAAAGAAAAGTGATTTTAAAAGCCATGTATTCATATAATGCATAAGAGATTCTGAATGGCTTCCATGTTGTTTCTAAGGTCAAACAAAGTTCATATATATTTGTTAAACAAAATGTCTCGTACAAGCTTACAAGAGAGCATAGAATTTCAACAATAGGGTCCTATACTTTCAGCAGACATTTCTATTTTCTTTTGTCATAAATAAGATTTCTTTTGACATCTCGATCAGATAAAACTTAGTCAGTCTGACGCTATGTTAAGGGGGGATATCTCAGTTTGTCTATAAGTATATAACAATGGACAATACCCCAGTATATTCTAGCAGACATTTAAAGATGAACCATATAAGTTTTTATAGATACATTATCATATGTGAGAAGATATTAGCCATAATTATGTCATTATATTATGTAAGGCATATACATATATATTTAGGAATGTTATATCACATTTTGGGTTTATATTCTTACAATAGTAATCTTTCTTAGAATACATTATGTTTAAGTGTAGGACATGTGTATCTCGTTACTAATTACCTCATTTCAGAGAAGTTTGTGTGTAGGTCTGGTGTAAGTTTTTATGACACTATAGATCTTCCTATCCTAGTCTAGATGCCTGACAGTTATGTCAGAATCCAAAGAAGTAATGGCTATTCACTAGCCAGAGGTCAGAGAGGTCATCAGATAAGGACATGGTGGTAAAAGTGTTAAATACAAAATCTAATGAACGGTACAATACTGCCCTCTGGAGACGAAATACCAGGTGCAGTCTTGAGATAATTTGAGATATTCCAATATAAAAATATTATATTGTGTTAAATAATATAATTATTGAAATGGCATTACTTGCCAAGATGAATAATGGAAATACAGGTGGACATTTATGTATGTACTGGTAGTCTAGACAAAGTTTTATGTTGTGTTATATGATTAATCTCACATATAGAGAAATCATCATTTAATTTTATTATCCAAGTATGGGGTTAATTATCAAAAGAGGTGTGTCTCTGACCTCACTAGTTTAGGTATAGAATATCCCAGCCAATGGAGATAATGTTTCATCCCTCTGGGTTTTACTTATGGTAATTTTTATAGCTCTTTGTTCTTACCATATAAAAGACCAACCCAGATATGAGACAGAGCACACACTTGACACTACTGACAACACACCTCACACTTACACCACACACGCTATTAGATTCCTCAACAGACTCATCCAGACATACTCCATATTTGTCCAATCATTCATCTGAAACTTGAAGGGAAGCCACCATCTTAAGAAAGGCATCCATCTTAGGACTCTGGTAACGATTTGAAGCTAGCAGCCATAAGTGTGGTAAATATGCCTTGCTATATTATTTGATTTTATTCAACAATTGTTTATTCTTTCCTTATATGTTTTATATTGCATATTTAAGGGTAATGAGATTACAATCCCAGCCGTATAAGCCATGGTATATTTTTCTCTAAAAAGCTGATTTTTGTTTTTATACATTTTTATTAATATCAGATTCAGTGCATTATTTGCAATTTTAAGTCTTCCGTTTTGCATGGCTTATTCTCATTCCTTCTGCAG
This sequence comes from Pelophylax lessonae, assembly GCF_965119305.1. Classification (NCBI taxonomy): domain Eukaryota; kingdom Metazoa; phylum Chordata; class Amphibia; order Anura; family Ranidae; genus Pelophylax; species Pelophylax lessonae. The sequence continues at coordinate 474,878,716 of NC_138771.1, forward strand.
TGGAATGACTTTGGGCTATGTGATTTGCAGACCATTGTAGTCTGTTTATATAGAACATTAATTTATGGCTTATACTATACCTGGGAAGAAATGGTAATCTTGCTTTTACTTTGGTTTCACTTTCACTTTGTTTTAGTTTCACTTTGTTTTACTTTCACTTTCATTATTGAGCTAAACATGACATTGCATTGATTATTTGAAGTTAGTATTTTTATGTAGAGTTATTTTTGTGTCACTTCTTGTTTGATCATATATTGTGTTTGCATGTCTTGAGAATAAATATTTTTATATATATTCCACGCTGTAGACTGTACTCACTAAGATTGGTATATGCTTTTAAAAAGAAATTAATCAATTAAAAAGAATTCACGACATTGATTTATGGCAATAGGTGAAGACTCTCCTTTTTCACAGATCTTTGCTTATTAACCATAAATAAATACACTGCTATATTCAGAGCAGTATAAATATTCTGACATACTGAAGTACGAGCGCAAGATATTTATTATTAAATATTCTTACATATAATGGAGGCCCTAGTGAGATAATTATTGATTTCTTACATATGCCAATCATAAATATTGATCAGGTGACATAATCAATAACTTTGAAAAAAAAAAATTTTTTTTGTTTTTTTTTGGAAATTTTTTTTTATTAATTGTGAATGTGATAGAAATGCATTAAAAATGTCTACAGCAGGTAATGTTCATGCTGCCAACTCTGGCAAAGTGTAAGTCCCTAGTGGTAATGTCACAACCCCAGTAGATTTGGCACAGAACATAAATGTGTGGAAACACCTCTCTGAGTCTGAAATGGTGGAATATGTAAAGCTGGTTAGAGTCATATATCAAAATCCTCAGAAGTCAGGCCAATAAAGGGCATCTGACATGGGTAGAGGACAACCTGTATGTATGAACTCACCAATAAGCTTATCTAACACCAAAAGACGTCGGGAAGCGTGATCACATACTTTTTAGTCATGGCTAATCTTACTGTATCTTTGTGAGGAACTGCACCAGAAGGCTCAGCAAAAAGGAGTTTAGTAAAGTTTCAATCTCCACTCCAAATAAATGAGAGAATGAGATAAGGAACCTCCTTGAGCAGGTGAAAGTAACCTCTATTGGGACACATAAGTTAAGAGAATGTAGCATGAAACTGTAAAAATGAAGTAGAACTGTGGCAAGAAGTTTGATCAAGTAAACTGTAATGGAAGTAACCATTTGAAAGTGAAATGTAAATGATTAATGCAATATTTAGGAAGTTTGAGCAAGGAAAAATGTTTTCTAGCAAAAGTTGCCGAGTAATAAGCAGTGGAAAATTTTATTTAAAAAAATAAAAATAAAATAAAATAAAAATGTAACAGTTCATTGTAATGACAGGAACTCATCAGTAAATACATAGGAGAGTTCCATAAGGCCATGGTGTAAATGCATAAGGGTAAATGTTTTATTAGTCCTGCATTTTAAATATGATGTAATTATTCATAGACCCAGATATGATTCCCAGTCTGTTGGTTATGACCCAGACAAAGGGGGGGAGTCAGGCAAAGAGTCCATGTCCTACCCCAGCCATCTTCTAATATAGGAGGGCAGAAATTGGGCAGCCATGCATAAATAGGTATGAGTCATATCAGGTCACTGCAAAAAGACTAGCATCCCTAAAAAGACACCATACACCTACAGAATTTAAAAAGGTTTTAAAAAGAATACTGTCCTGATTTTTTTTTTTGTTAAGAAAAAGGTCCTTAGACATTGTCTTAAACATTATTGATTACCCTGAGGCCTATGAAAACAACTTTCTGTGTTGTGCCTGCAGGATGTCATTTAAAATTAAGCCCATACAAAAAAACTTTACTGCTGCTAGGGCTGTTATCTACAATTTAAAATGTACACAGCATCAAAGTCCCATTGAATTTTTTTTTATTTTGCTGTACTCAAAAGTGACTTAACATCCTTCAATGAAGGAGCTGAGTACAACCACCTGGAATTTAAATCCCTGTGCTTTGATGCATTGCCCATGTACATAATAATAATATGTTTGGCAAAGGAGCAAGATATGCCACCTAGGCCCCAAGGGGACACCGGATACCTTAAGGAGGACACCGGACATCCCATCAACAAGGGGGGGATGCCCACAAATAGGGATTTGCCCCATCCTAGGGTTCCCCAAAATCCTCTGGAAAATTAAGTGACATTAAGGCCCAGACCTCACGCCAGAACCGCGTAACTGGTTCTGATAGGGATCTGTCCCATCTGTCTGAACCCGAGAGACATAGGCACCGCAGGAGGCGGAGCCAATAATTTAACTCTGTAAAGGTTTTCAGCTGAGTAGAGGCCAAATTGAGCAGCTGATCACTTGATTCACTTTGGGCACTGCAGCCCAGAATTATAATAAATTCCTTTTCAGGAACAAATCCAATGGCCAGCCAAAGGCCACAAAATCCTTAAATGCCCAAGTGGTAAGGAATCAGAAGGGATACACTGAATAGAGGTATAGGATGCAGAGGTTCTAACACCCTTTTATCCCAGGTCACAGCATTGAGGATCCTGAAATCCCTGTCAGGGGGGATCTTGGTTGTGAGATACTAACTACCCTCCTATTTTTCAGTGGTCACTTCATCCCTCTGACTCAAACAGGTCGCTCAAAGCGGGCACATTTTGAAAAATCGCCAATGACGGTGATACCAAGGAGGATCAAACCCTAATGACATAATGAAGTCAAGAGGTTAAAGGTTGTATACGGTAACCAAGAAGGAATCCTCAATGCAAGGTAGTTTGTTGCCTACAATAAATTGCATTGATGCCCCATAGGGGGAGATATATATATATTTTTTTTTCCTAAGTAGTAGGTAAATTTTAACAAAATATTGTATCAATGTACAATTGTCCAATGTGTAGTATCCATGGCGAAAAATACAATCCCCATGTTAATAAGCCCCAGAAGTCAGTCGCCCTAGGAAAGGTCACATATATAGTCTCACCTTCCCTGGTGTTATATAAAAGGACTGATCCCACGGTGAATTAAATGAGAACTCTGAGAAAGCTTAGGGTACCAACATCGCATTGAAATGTCAACTGATAAGAATGTATATTCATACTGTATGTTTCATCCAATAGGAAGAGATTAACATTCCATGCCAGGTCGTTGATTGGTACAGACGATGATGTTTGCCAAAGACACAGCGATCGGATGGGTAATCTCTCCTTAAAGCCCAGCTCTGGATGGAACACCTCATTGAATTGGGTCCCTCTTCAGGAATCAAGCTGCGAGACGCCCCAGATTCTTGTTGACGGAGAGGAAGATTTGTTTCAACAGATCTTTGTGCATTTGATCCGAGGAAATCCATTGAGTGAAATCGCATTACCTCCTGTTTTCAGTTGAAGGAGATGTGAGAATGGTGCATTGCACATGTGAGCAAAACATCAGTCTAAGTGTATGACACTCTAGGCCATGCTGAAACCATTCATTATCCAACCAACATCCAAGGTTGAACATCCAAACAGATTTCTCTGATTCCTGATTGCCAACATTGTTTTACTGCGCTTTGAATGGTAGTTGCCAATGCCATTGCAGCAGTTAATTTCTGTCTCCATCAAGACTTTACAAGCTGGAGATGCAGATTTCAAGGAACATTTGAGTTTCTTTACTAGGAGATCAGAAGTCAAAGAGACGAACAAGGAACAGTTTGTGACACAGCTAACGCTAAGCAAAGTCGCTACGAACTGACATTTTGAACTGATTTTTTTTTTCTCAATTTTTTTTTATCGCTTTACTTAAAAGTTATGAACAATTCCCAATATGAACTATTCTCTTAAAAAAAAAGAGAACAAGACATTTTTTTTTTTTCCCTTTTACTACTCCTTAAAAAGCTTTCTTTCCAGATAGGCCTAAGTTGCTCACTTGTCTACCTGGAAGAAAGGGGGGGGGATATGTCGGGGTTATTGGGGGTTGATTAAAATAATAATAGGTAAAAAGAAAAGTGATTTTAAAAGCCATGTATTCATATAATGCATAAGAGATTCTGAATGGCTTCCATGTTGTTTCTAAGGTCAAACAAAGTTCATATATATTTGTTAAACAAAATGTCTCGTACAAGCTTACAAGAGAGCATAGAATTTCAACAATAGGGTCCTATACTTTCAGCAGACATTTCTATTTTCTTTTGTCATAAATAAGATTTCTTTTGACATCTCGATCAGATAAAACTTAGTCAGTCTGACGCTATGTTAAGGGGGGATATCTCAGTTTGTCTATAAGTATATAACAATGGACAATACCCCAGTATATTCTAGCAGACATTTAAAGATGAACCATATAAGTTTTTATAGATACATTATCATATGTGAGAAGATATTAGCCATAATTATGTCATTATATTATGTAAGGCATATACATATATATTTAGGAATGTTATATCACATTTTGGGTTTATATTCTTACAATAGTAATCTTTCTTAGAATACATTATGTTTAAGTGTAGGACATGTGTATCTCGTTACTAATTACCTCATTTCAGAGAAGTTTGTGTGTAGGTCTGGTGTAAGTTTTTATGACACTATAGATCTTCCTATCCTAGTCTAGATGCCTGACAGTTATGTCAGAATCCAAAGAAGTAATGGCTATTCACTAGCCAGAGGTCAGAGAGGTCATCAGATAAGGACATGGTGGTAAAAGTGTTAAATACAAAATCTAATGAACGGTACAATACTGCCCTCTGGAGACGAAATACCAGGTGCAGTCTTGAGATAATTTGAGATATTCCAATATAAAAATATTATATTGTGTTAAATAATATAATTATTGAAATGGCATTACTTGCCAAGATGAATAATGGAAATACAGGTGGACATTTATGTATGTACTGGTAGTCTAGACAAAGTTTTATGTTGTGTTATATGATTAATCTCACATATAGAGAAATCATCATTTAATTTTATTATCCAAGTATGGGGTTAATTATCAAAAGAGGTGTGTCTCTGACCTCACTAGTTTAGGTATAGAATATCCCAGCCAATGGAGATAATGTTTCATCCCTCTGGGTTTTACTTATGGTAATTTTTATAGCTCTTTGTTCTTACCATATAAAAGACCAACCCAGATATGAGACAGAGCACACACTTGACACTACTGACAACACACCTCACACTTACACCACACACGCTATTAGATTCCTCAACAGACTCATCCAGACATACTCCATATTTGTCCAATCATTCATCTGAAACTTGAAGGGAAGCCACCATCTTAAGAAAGGCATCCATCTTAGGACTCTGGTAACGATTTGAAGCTAGCAGCCATAAGTGTGGTAAATATGCCTTGCTATATTATTTGATTTTATTCAACAATTGTTTATTCTTTCCTTATATGTTTTATATTGCATATTTAAGGGTAATGAGATTACAATCCCAGCCGTATAAGCCATGGTATATTTTTCTCTAAAAAGCTGATTTTTGTTTTTATACATTTTTATTAATATCAGATTCAGTGCATTATTTGCAATTTTAAGTCTTCCGTTTTGCATGGCTTATTCTCATTCCTTCTGCAGTGGAATGACTTTGGGCTATGTGATTTGCAGACCATTGTAGTCTGTTTATATAGAACATTAATTTATGGCTTATACTATACCTGGGAAGAAATGGTAATCTTGCTTTTACTTTGGTTTCACTTTCACTTTGTTTTAGTTTCACTTTGTTTTACTTTCACTTTCATTATTGAGCTAAACATGACATTGCATTGATTATTTGAAGTTAGTATTTTTATGTAGAGTTATTTTTGTGTCACTTCTTGTTTGATCATATATTGTGTTTGCATGTCTTGAGAATAAATATTTTTATATATATTCCACGCTGTAGACTGTACTCACTAAGATTGGTATATGCTTTTAAAAAGAAATTAATCAATTAAAAAGAATTCACGACATTGATTTATGGCAATAGGTGAAGACTCTCCTTTTTCACAGATCTTTGCTTATTAACCATAAATAAATACACTGCTATATTCAGAGCAGTATAAATATTCTGACATACTGAAGTACGAGCGCAAGATATTTATTATTAAATATTCTTACAGGACAATGACTTGGGTTTAGTGCTAATATTCTTGCCTCTAGTTTAAAGGGGAAGTAAATCTTAAAATACATTAAATAAAGGCTCTGCCTGCACTTGTTCCCAGCTCTGTTGTTTTGCATATTTCCCCTTTTTTTAACTTACTTGATTGGCACTTTCTGTCCTAGGGTGACAACGATGCTATGAAAGGCTTCCTAAGCAGCAACAGCATTGTCCCCAAAGGAATAGGACCTCCCGCTGGCCAATATGAGCTGCTACCATCTTTGGATGACAGTAGCAGCAGCCTATGAACAGCCCTGCTTGAGACAGTGCACCTATGACTAAGTAAACCAGAAAATAAAAGTGTAAAGTTTCTGCGCTGTATGCTAAAAAATAACAAGACAGCTAACACATAAGCTATATACCCAACTTCAGGGGCTGACAGGCAACTCGGCCCCCCTCCTGCTCTCCCTATTCCCTGCCTCCTCCCGACCCCATCTGCCACTTTCGACTTTCATGTGAATAAAAACGCAAGAAAAAAAAATAAAACCATGAATAACGGTTTAGGATTGTTTAAAAAAATAATTAGAGAACTCTTTATTGTGATATACAGAAACAAACATACAATGGATATAAAAAGTCTCCACACCCCTGTTAAAATGTCAGGTTTCTGTGATATAAAAAATGAGACAAAGATAAATAATTTCAGAACTTTGTCCACCTTTAATGTGACCTATAAACTGTACAACTCAATTGAAAAACAAACTGAAAACTTTTAGGTGGGGAAAGTAAAATGAAAAAACTAAAATAAAGTGGTTGCATAAGCGTGCACACCCTCTTATAACTGTAAGATCCTGGTACTTTCAGTACCTTCTAGCCTCTTACTTCCGGGTTGCGTTCCACCATTCAGGTAGATGGGACGCATATAGCTGCATGTCTCTTTAACAACTGATGACGTCATCACTAGGCGCCGCTCTGAGCGGCTATTTCAACCGACGGTCTGCACTCACAAGGTGTTCGTGCAACCGCTCATAATACAAGCCTGACTGACGCTGCCGTATCCTCCAGCTATCTTCCCTATACCTGGACTGACCGGAGCCTCGCTACTTGATCCTTTACCTCGCTACCTGATCCTTTACTTCGCTACCTGATCCTTACCCTCGCTCACCAGCCTGTGATAAGTACCCCGCATGGGGATCCCTTCCTACCAAACCACTTGCTATATCTTTCTGCATAATAAGAACTGTTACTAAGCTCTAAGATACATGCTCTCACCATCTATCACCTGCATCGCAGCCTAGAGTGTTAGCTCTTGAACCTACTACCACCTGTAACCTATATCCTTGTGTTTGCTTAGCATATCCTGTACACTTCATCTGTTATCACCTATCACCTATTACCTGTACATGATTGCTATCTCTCCTGCATACTATCTATCACCATCTGCTATCACTCCTGCAACATTACTACCTGAGTGCTTATTATTATTTGCTATCACTACTCAAGCCTATCCCTTCAGTATATCACCTCACTACTATTGCATAGACCTCTATCACTCCAACAACATCATCTCTGAGTGTTTGTGTGTGTGCATACTGAAGCAGGCTGAACCACCATGATGAGTCAAGAGAGTTGGATAAGGTGATTCAACACATCTCAACACGACTACTGAGTGGAAATTCTGCAGCTGCAAATCCAGTTCACAAAATCAAACCCCAGAGCGTTACAGATTGCACGAACCCGAAAAAATGGATTCAGCAGATTTAGCCACTCATGTGATGCACCTAACACAAAAGGTAGATGCATTAATTGTTTCTCTTACCGAAGTGCAAAAAGAAAATCAGACTTTGAGACAGCAGGTAGCCCGTGTATCACAGCTCACTGCTGCTCAACCCCGTGAGCCCAAAATAAACCCTCCACAAGTGTTTACAGGTGATCTGAAAAAATTTCGTGAATTTAAAAACGCATGTCAATTGCTTTTTAATTTAAAACCTCGTACTTACAATACAGACCAAATTAAAGTCTGTACCACTATATCATATATGTCAGGTGATCCACGGGCCTGGGCAGACTCCTTCTTTGAGAAAAACGACCCTCTTCTCAACTATCATGCGTTCTTAGCAGAACTTTCTAGCCTGAAGACCCAAACAGGCAGAGTACTGCTGACACCCAATTGAGGGCTTTAAAACAGGGAAGGAGACCTGTTGAAGACTTCATAGCAGAGTTCAAGAGATGGACCCTAGATTCAGGGTGGAATGACGCATCTCTACGAACCCAGTTCAGGCTCGGTTTATCCGAAGCCGTAAAAGACGAGCTCGCCCGAGCGGATTTACCTGGCACTTTGGATGCCTTAATACAACTCAGCATCAATATCGACAGACGGTTACGAGAAAGGAAGGCTGAGAAAATGGGAGTACCATTAACCAATCCTTCTCGATTTTCGTCCTCTGACCCTACTCCTATGGAGGTAGGAATTATACGTCCACCATTGTCGTCTGTTGAACGAGCCAGGAGAAAATCTCAAAATCTCTGCATGTATTGTGCATCCACTGATCATCTGATAAGCGTCTGTCCCCTTGTCCTCAAAAAAGAGGGTAAGTGTTCACATGTATTACTGGGGGGATTAACGACTTCTTTTTCTAATCCCTATCTTTTCATTCATTTGATCTTACAGTGGGACCAAAATAGAATCACTACTAAGGCTATGATCGACACAGGATCTTGTGGGAACTACATTGACACTAGTTTTGTTGCTTTGAATAAAATACCTATTATTTCAAAACCTATCCCTGTCTCTGTCAGTTTAATTAACGGTATTCCGTTATCTTCTGGTCCAATTACCAATCAAACACAAGCACTTCTTGTTACTACTAACAAGTCTCACGTTGAGACCACCACCTTTGATGTATTACCTTCACCACATTTTCCCATTATTTTTGGGCTTCCCTGGTTGCATATACATCAACCAAACATTGATTGGAAAACACGGACCCTAACTTTCCCCTCTCACTATTGCGAGACCACGTGTAACCTCCAATCTTATAAAAAAATCCTGTCCATGGTGTCGGATGAATTCACACCACCACCATGCTATCAGGACTTGTCTGAAGTCTTCCTTGAGAAAAATGCTCAAGTATTGCCTCCCCATAGGGACTATGATTGTTGTATCGATCTACTCCCTAACAGTAAACTACCTTTCGGACATGTTTATCCTCTATCTCAGGATGAACTTTCTCATCTTAAGTAGTGTTGAGCGAACACGGACTGTATTATTCGTGTTCGTACCGAATAATTGGATTTTTTGTACCCGAACACGGACACGGACACTTTACTGTATGTTCGGGTAAAAATCCGTGTTCGGTCGTTTTATTTCCGGGTTTTGCATGCTTTGGCGCTCTTTTCATGGCGGGCTTTCAACAGCCAATCAACAATCGTTTAACTGGTGTGCCTTAAGCCATCCCAGCCATGCCTGCAAATGTCTCAGTAGCTGTGATTGGCCGTCTGAAGCATGTGACCAAGTCTTTATAAGTTCGAGGCAGCCGCAGCGGCGTCATTATGCTGCTTAGATTCAGGGACAGAGCACACATCAACGTGCTGGCTGCTGATTAGGGAAAGATAGGCAGGAAAAAACCATTTGTGTCCGGATAGAATTGAGGGACAGGTCGGAGTGTTTAGGCAGGGCGAGTTGTAGGCATTTTAGGGATAGAGTCTGCTGAATTATAGGGTCAGTGTCTTCTACAAACTACAATCGATATTGCTGTGTGGGGGGTGGGGTGAATCTGCACTCAATCCTGATCTACGATCTCTTCTCAATCCTGTTAGGGACAGAGTCTGCTGAATTTTAGGGAAACTGTGTTCTACAAACTACAATCGATATTGCTGTGTGGTGTGGGATTGGAGATAGGCAGGTGTCAGTGATCCACATCCATTTTTCTGTGTGTGAGCTGCAGTGAACACAATCTTTTTGGGCTGCAGTGAACACAATCTTTTTGGGCTGCAGTGAACACAATCTTTTTGGGCTGCAGTGAACACAATCTTTTTGGGCTGCAGTGAACACAATCTTTTTGGGCTGCAGTGAACACAATCTTTTTGGGGTGCAGTGAACAAAATCTTTTTGGGGTGCAGTGAACACAATCCTTTTTGGTGTGCAGTGAACACAATCTTTGTGGGGTGCAGTGAACAAAATCCTTTGTGGGGTGCAGTGAACACAATCTTTTTGGGGTGCAGTGAACAAAATCCTTTTTGGGGTGCAGTGAACAACATCCTTTTTGGGGTGCAGTGAACACAATCTTTTTGGGGTGCAGTGAACAAAATCCTTTGTGGGGTGCAGTGAACACAATCTTTTTGGGGTGGAGTGAACAACATCCTTTTTGGGGTGCAGTGAACAAAATCCTTTTTGGGGTGCAGTGAACAAAATCATTTTTGGGGTGCAGTGAACACAATCTTTTTGGGGTGCAGTGAACACAATCTTTGTGGGGTGCAGTGAACACAATCTTTTTGGGGTGGAGTGAACAACATCCTTTTTGGGGTGCAGTGAACAACATCCTTTTTGGGGTGCAGTGAACACAATCTTTTTGGGGTGCAGTGAACACAATCTTTGTGGGGTACAGTGAACAGAATCTTTGTGGGGTGCAGTGAACACAATCTTTGGGGGGTACAGTGAACACAATCTTTGTGAGGTGCAGTGAACACAATCTTTGTGGGGTGCAGTGAACACAATCATTGTGGGGTGCAGTGAACTCAATCTTTGTGGGGTACAGTGAACACAATCTCATACTTCTGAAGGTTTGAGGGTGCTGCCTGTTCCATACTCCCCCTACTCCTCATCTAGCCTTTTAGGGGTACAAACAATAGTAATTGGGGCCTAGTGTGGTTGTGTACGTGTGATATACATACACTTTTTTGGGATCATATTTTCTATTCCGCTATTTAATCAAAAACCTTTGGGGATCAGTTAAATTGGGGGATAGTCTGTGTTGGTACGTGTGAGAGAGATCCACCTTTCCAAGTTGTTGGGGTTCATCTCATACTTCTGAAGGTTTGAGGGTGCTGCCTGTTCCATACTCCCCCTACTCCTAGCCTTTTAGGGGTACAAACAATAGTAATTGGGGCCTAGTGTGGTTGTGTACGTGTGATATACATACACTTTTTTGGGATCATATTTTCTATTCCGCTATTTAATCAAAAACCTTTGGGGATCAGTTAAATTGGGGGATAGTCTGTGTTGGTACGTGTGAGAGAGATCCACCTTTCCAAGTTGTTGGGGTTCATCTCATACTTCTGAAGGTTTGAGGGTGCTGCCTGTTCCATACTCCCCCTACTCCTAGCCTTTTAGGGGTACAAACAATAGTAATTGGGGCCTAGTGTGGTTGTGTACGTGTGATATACATACACTTTTTTGGGATCATATTTTCTATTCCGCTATTTAATCAAAAACCTTTGGGGATCAGTTAAATTGGGGGATAGTCTGTGTTGGTACGTGTGAGAGAGATCCACCTTTCCAAGTTGTTGGGGTTCATCTCATACTTCTGAAGGTTTGAGGGTGCTGCCTGTTCCATACTCCCCCCTACTCCTAGCCTTTTAGGGGTACAAACAATAGTAATTGGGGCCTAGTGTGGTTGTGTACGTGTGATATACATACACTTTTTTTGGATCATATTTTCTATTCCGCTATTTAATCAAAAACCTTTGGGGATCAGTTAAATTGGGGGATAGTCTGTGTTGGTACGTGTGAGAGAGATCCACCTTTCCAAGTTGTTGGGGTTCATCTCATACTTCTGAAGGTTTGAGGGTGCTGCCTGTTCCATACTCCCCCTACTCCTCATCTAGCCTTTTAGGGGTACAAACAATAGTAATTGGGGCCCAGTGTGGTTGTGTACGTGTGATATACATACACTTTTTTGGGATCATATTTTCTATTCCGCTATTTAATCAAAAACCTTTGGGGATCAGTTAAATTGGGGGATAGTCTGTGTCGGTACGTGTGAGAGAGATCCACCTTTCCAAGTTGTTGGGGTTCATCTCATACTTCTGAAGGTTTGAGGGTGCTGCCTGTTCCATACCCCCCCTACTCCTCATCTAGCCTTTTAGGGGTACAAACAATAGTAATTGGGGCCTAGTGTGGTTGTGTACGTGTGATATACATACACTTTTTTTGGATCATATTTTCTATTCCGCTATTTAATCAAAAACCTTTGGGGATCAGTTAAATTGGGGGATAGTCTGTGTTGGTACGTGTGAGAGAGATCCACCTTTCCAAGTTGTTGGGGTTCATCTCATACTTCTGAAGGTTTGAGGGTGCTGCCTGTTCCATACTCCCCCTACTCCTCATCTAGCCTTTTAGGGGTACAAACAATAGTAATTGGGGCCCAGTGTGGTTGTGTACGTGTGATATACATACACTTTTTTGGGATCATATTTTCTATTCCGCTATTTAATCAAAAACCTTTGGGGATCAGTTAAATTGGGGGATAGTCTGTGTCGGTACGTGTGAGAGAGATCCACCTTTCCAAGTTGTTGGGGTTCATCTCATACTTCTGAAGGTTTGAGGGTGCTGCCTGTTCCATACCCCCCCTACTCCTCATCTAGCCTTTTAGGGGTACAAACAATAGTAATTGGGGCCTAGTGTGGTTGTGTACGTGCGAGATACATACACTTTTTTTGATCATATTTCCTATTCCGCTATTCAATAAAAACCTTTGAGGATCAATTGAATTGCGGGATAGTCTGTGTCGGTACGTGTGAGAGAGATCCACCTTTCCAAGTTGTTGGGGTTCATCTCATACTTCTGAAGGTTTGAGGGTGCTGCCTGTTCCATACTCCCCCTACTCCTCATCTAGCCTTTTAGGGGTACAAACAATAGTAATTGGGGCCCAGTGTGGTTGTGTACGTGTGATATACATACACTTTTTTTGGATCATATTTTCTATTCCGCTATTTAATCAAAAACCTTTGGGGATCAGTTAAATTGGGGGATAGTCTGTGTCGGTACGTGTGAGAGAGATCCACCTTTCCAAGTTGTTGGGGTTCATCTCATACTTCTGAAGGTTTGAGGGTGCTGCCTGTTCCATACCCCCCCTACTCCTCATCTAGCCTTTTAGGGGTACAAACAATAGTAATTGGGGCCTAGTGTGGTTGTGTACGTGCGAGATACATACACTTTTTTTGATCATATTTCCTATTCCGCTATTCAATAAAAACCTTTGAGGATCAATTGAATTGCGGGATAGTCTGTGTCGGTACGTGTGAGAGAGATCCACCTTTCCAAGTTGTTGGGGTTCATCTCATACTTCTGAAGGTTTGAGGGTGCTGCCTGTTCCATACTCCCCCTACTCCTCATCTAGCCTTTTAGGGGTACAAACAATAGTAATTGGGGCCTAGTGTGGTTGTGTACGTGTGATATACATACACTTTTTTTGGATCATATTTTCTATTCCGCTATTTAATCAAAAACCTTTGGGGATCAGTTAAATTGGGGGATAGTCTGTGTTGGTACGTGTGAGAGAGATCCACCTTTCCAAGTTGTTGGGGTTCATCTCATACTTCTGAAGGTTTGAGGGTGCTGCCTGTTCCATACTCCCCCTACTCCTCATCTAGCCTTTTAGGGGTACAAACAATAGTAATTGGGGCCCAGTGTGGTTGTGTACGTGTGATATACATACACTTTTTTGGGATCATATTTTCTATTCCGCTATTTAATCAAAAACCTTTGGGGATCAGTTAAATTGGGGGATAGTCTGTGTCGGTACGTGTGAGAGAGATCCACCTTTCCAAGTTGTTGGGGTTCATCTCATACTTCTGAAGGTTTGAGGGTGCTGCCTGTTCCATACCCCCCCTACTCCTCATCTAGCCTTTTAGGGGTACAAACAATAGTAATTGGGGCCTAGTGTGGTTGTGTACGTGTGATATACATACACTTTTTTTGGATCATATTTTCTATTCCGCTATTTAATCAAAAACCTTTGGGGATCAGTTAAATTGGGGGATAGTCTGTGTCGGTACGTGTGAAAGAGATCCACCTTTCCAAGTTGTTGGGGTTCATCTCATACTTCTGAAGGTTTGAGGGTGCTGCCTGTTCCATACCCCCCCTACTCCTCATCTAGCCTTTTAGGGGTACAAACAATAGTAATTGGGGCCTAGTGTGGTTGTGTACGTGCGAGATACATACACTTTTTTTGATCATATTTCCTATTCCGCTATTCAATAAAAACCTTTGAGGATCAATTGAATTGCGGGATAGTCTGTGTCGGTACGTGTGAGAGAGATCCACCTTTCCAAGTTGTTGGCGTTCATCTCATACTTCTGAAGGTTTGAGGGTGCTGCCTGTTCCATACTCCCCCTACTCCTCATCTAGCCTTTTAGGGGTACAAACAATAGTAATTGGGGCCCAGTGTGGTTGTGTACGTGTGATATACATACACTTTTTTTGGATCATATTTTCTATTCCGCTATTTAATTTAACTGGGCCTCCATGCGAGACCTGTGTGCCTTGTTGCGCTGTTTTGAGTACTCCACCAACATGGCCAGTGGCAATGACGCCGTTCTCAGCTTAACTATCCCACTTCTATGCCTCCTTGAAAAAACAATTCGGGCGATGATGGAAGAGGATGTGGCACAGGATGAGGAGGAGGAGGAGGATGAAGAGGTAACATTTCCAAGGCTTTCAGGGCAGTCATTCGCAAGGGGCTCCGAGGGTGGGTTCCTGCACACGCAAACGCCAGGGACGCAATTGTCCAGCAGGGGCACAGTTCTGGAGGATGAGGAGGATGAGGAGGAGGAGGAGCTGGAGGAGGAGATGGAACCATGTTCACAGCAGGGTGGCACCCAGGCCAGCTCATGGCCATCACTGGTGCGTGGCTGGGGGGATACAGAGGACACGGACGATACACCTCCCACAGAGGACAGCCTTTCGTTGCCTCTGGGCAGCCTGGCACACATGAGCGATTACATGCTGCAGTGTCTCCACAACGACCGCCGAGTTGCCCACATTCTAACTTGTGCTGATTACTGGGTGGCCACGCTGCTGGATCCCCGTTACAAGGACAACGCACCGTCCTTAATTCACTCACTGGAGCGCGATCGCAAGATGCGCGAGTACAAGCGCACGCTGGTAGACGCCATGCTGCTGGCATTCCCATCTGACAGCGGGGCCACAGTGGAAGCACAAGGCAGAGGAGGAGGAGGAGGAGGTCGCCAACGCAACCAGGGCACCGCCAGCACCTCAGAAGGCAGGGTTAGCATGGCCGAAATGTGGAAAAGCTTTGTCAGCACGCCACAACAAACAGCAGCACCAGCAGCTCAGATGGAACGTCTTAGCAGGAGGCAGCATTTTACCAACATGGTGGAGCAGTATGTGTGCACACGCCTACATGTAGTGAATGACGGGTCTGCCCCCTTCAACTTCTGGGTCTCCAAATTGGGCACATGGCTTGAGCTTGCCCTTTACGCCTTGGAGGTGCTGGCGTGCCCTGCAGCCAGTGTATTATCTGAACGGGTATTTAGCACGGCTGGGGGCGTTATAACAGACAAGCGCAGCCGCCTGTCCAGAGACAATGTGGACAAGCTCACGTTCATTAAAATGAACCAGGCATGGATCCCACGGGACTTTTCCGTACCTTATGCAGAATAGCAATGGATACCGACCTTACCCACCCATTGTTCCATTTTTGCTCTTTCTCACTCTTTTGGGGTGTACCCTCATTTAAAATTTTTGAAAAGAAGCAGTGTTGGCTACCTCGTCCTCCTCCTCAGGGCCAGATTAATGTAGGGGCTATTGGAGCTGCAGCTCCAGGCCCCTACCTTTTATATAGGCCCCGGGTTGGCCATATTCACTGTTACCGCTCTTCTGTCACTTGTAAACACAGAAGTCTGGCTTCTATGCTCGCTTCCCCAGGCAGCACCCTCAGAACCTCCCCACACAGCGTGAAGGCCGGACAAGGAGGGACAGTTGGCGATGCATGGATGTGTTTATGGGCTTCAGAGACAGCATCCCATGTTGAATTAGGCATGCATGGCTGCACCCTTCCTCCTCTGGGTGCATGGCAAGGCACGGCCCTTAAGGCCCTTCAAAATCCTCAGCACCAAGCCCATGATGCTGTTAATCCGGCCCTGGTCCTCCTCCACCGCCGCTTCCACCTACACCGCCCATAGGTGTGCGCAGCCTATTGCATTAAGGTGTGCACCCCAAAGTTGAAATACACATGCATGTGTTTGCCAGCAGGGAGAGTAATGTATCGGGGCCATGTACCTGTAGGCAAGGAGAAATAGAGCAGAGCAGGTCCCAGGGAGATCTTTCCCATCTCCTCACTGGCAATGCTATGTGCCCTAGGTGATTAGGGTGTGCCCAGGCACACCCAGCACACCCTGTGCGCACGCCTATGTCACCGCCACATCCACCACCACCTCAACCTCCCTCCTACTCCATATGGGCCTCGTCCTTCAGAGATGAAGAAGAACATTGTTTTATTTTTCTGTTTTTTTTTTGTTGTTTTAAGTTATTTCCCTATCCACATTTGTTTGCAGAGCACTTGCCATGCTCTTAATTACGTTTTGCTGCCATTTGCAGCACTCTAGCCCTTTCCTTTGGTGTTTTAGAGCCATTTTAGTGCCTTAAAGTTCGGGTCCCCATTGACTTCAATGGGGTTCGGTGTCCGGGAAAAGTTCGGTAAAAGTCCGGGACACGGACCCGGACTTTTTTTTAAAGTTCGGCCGAACCCGTCGAACACGGACATCTAGGTGTTCGCTCAACCCTAATCTTAAGGAATACTTAGATGAGAATTTAGCGAAAGGGTTTATTAGACCCTCTACTTCTTCCACAGCTGCAGGACTTTTCTTTGTCCGCAATAAGGATCTAAGTCTTAGGCCTATCATTGACTATAGGCAGTTAAATACAATTACTATAAAGGATCGCTATCCTCTACCTCTCATTCCGGAACTCATTGAACAAGTGCGTGGAGCCACTTACTTTTCAAAGTTGGACCTAAAAGGGGCTTACAATCTCATCCGCATCCGTGATGGGGATGAGTGGAAGACGGCATTCAGAACTAGATACGGACTATTTGAATATCTAGTGATGCCCTTTGGATTGTGTAATGCTCCCGCAGCATTCCAACGCTTCATAAATGACATCTTCAGAGACCTACTCGATGTTTGTGTTGTGGTATATCTGGATGATATACTCATTTACTCTCAATCCTTGTCTGAACATGTAAGACATGTACGACTTGTGTTGTCCAGATTACTCGCACACAATTTATATGTAAAGCTGAAGAAATGCCTATTCCATAAGGAAGAAGTATTATTCCTAGGATACATCATATCAAAGAATGGCATTAAGATGGATATGAGCAAGATATCGTGTATTCTGGATTGGCCTGTACCAACAACTCGTAAGGCATTACAACGATTCCTCGGATTCTCAAACTTCTATAGGAAGTTCATCAAGAACTTCTCTTCTATCGTAAGACCGCTCACACAACTCACAAGTGTGAAAAAAACATACAAATGGTCTGAAGAAGCAAATAAAGCTTTCCGCTTGTTAAAATCAAGCTTCACTTCTGCTCCCATACTACGCCATCCAGACCCATCCCTCCAATACATCCTAGAGGTGGATGCGTCAAATATGGCTGTAGGAGCAGTTCTTTCCCAACGACCAACAAACGCTTCTCCACTTCACCCAGTTGCTTTTTTCTCTAAATCACTAAGTAGCCCAGAGGTGAACTACCCAGTGTGTGAAAAGGAGCTGCTTGCCATGAAACTGGCACTTGAAAATTGGCGACATTTACTCGAAGGTACCCGGTTGCCAATACTCATATATACAGATCATAAGAATCTCCAATACCTTCAGATCAACAAGACCCTTTCCCATCGGCAGGTACGGTGGTCATTATTCTTCCTAAGATTCAATTTCTTAGTGACCTACACTCCTGCAGATAAAAACAAGAAGGCGGATGCGTTATCACGGTTAACCGAAGATAACTCTGCTGAAATCCCTTCACTTCCTATAATACCCCATGATCGTATTATTGGTGTTGTTCGTTCCTTAAAGGAAGAGATTCTGCACAGCCTAGGGCTGGATTCACCACCACCACAACTAAGTGCTGATGCAGAAGGCTTCCTCTATTTTGACAACAAACTCTACATACCTCCTGGTATGCGTACTAAAATTTTAGAACTATCACATGACGTACCTATGGCAGGACATATGGGTATAACTAAGACATTTAATTTACTCACCAGGCAATTTTGGTGGCCTGGAATGAAGACATCTGTACAGAAATTTGTTTCCTCATGTGACATCTGTGCAAGGTCCAAAATTGACACTACAAAACCATTTGGTCTACTTTGCAGTCTACCAATACCCAAAGTTCCATGGGAAGTTGTGTCTCTAGACTTCATAGTAGAGTTACCACCTTCCAAAGGATTTACTACCATCTTAGTGTCAGTGGACCATCTGACAAAGATGGCACATTTCATTCCTATTCACAGACTACCTTCATCTAAGGAAACAACGGAATTACTGGTGAAACATGTGTTCAAACTACATGGAATTCCAAAGACTCTCCTATCTGACCGGGGATCACAGTTCATCTCTAAGTTTTGGCAAGCTCTATGTCACATATTGCGTATTGAGCGGAAGCTTACTTCCCCTTATCACCCACAGACTAATGGGCAAACTGAAAGAGTCAACCAGTGTATTGAACAATATTTACGTTGCTACACCTCATACCTACAGGATGATTGGGTGGACCTCCTCCCTTTGTCAGAATTTGCTTATAATAATGCAACCCACAGTACTACTAAGCAAAGTCCGTTCTACCTAAACTATGGGTTTCATCCCACACTTCTTCCACCACGCATCCTACCATCAAGTAATCCAGTAGCCTCTGACTATCTCACCCAAATAAAAGACTCTCTGGATTTACTTAACACCACCATATCACATGCTCATAGCCAACAAAAAAGGTACTACGACCTTCGTAGAAGACCTTCCCCTCAATACACTATTGGGGATCTTGTCTGGCTATCTACAAAAAACCTGAGGTTGAAAATCCCCAGTAAAAAGCTTTGACCTCTGTTTTTGGGACCTTTCCCAATCGAGAAACTCATAGGAACGTCTGCGGTTCGACTCACATTACCGGCGGATCTTAAAATACACCCCATTTTTCACGTATCGCTATTAAAGCCACATATACCCAACCAAGGGATTAGACCTACCATCTTACCTCCACCTCCAGTACAAGTTGAAGGTGGAGAAGAATTTGAGATTAGGGAGATTTTGGATTCTCGTATCCACAGAGGAAAACTCCAATATCTCATCAGATGGAAAAACTATGGACCCCAAGACGACACCTGGTTGGATGCTTCTGACGTTCCCGCATCCAGGCTTATACAAAGATTTCACTCCAAATACCCTGAGAGACCAGTGCTATAGGCCTTCTGGAGCTGGCCTTAGGGGGGGGGGGTACTGTAAGATCCTGGTACTTTCAGTACCTTCTAGCCTCTTACTTCCGTGTTGCGTTCCACCATTCAGGTAGATGGGACGCATATAGCTGCATGTCTCTTTAACAACTGATGACGTCATCACTAGGCGCCGCTCTGAGCGGCTATTTCAACCGACGGTCTGCACTCACAAGGTGTTCGTGCAACCGCTCATAATACAAGCCTGACTGACGCTGCCGTATCCTCCAGCTATCTTCCCTATACCTGGACTGACCGGAGCCTCGCTACTTGATCCTTTACCTCGCTACCTGATCCTTTACTTCGCTACCTGATCCTTACCCTCGCTCACCAGCCTGTGATAAGTACCCCGCAGGGGATCCCTTCCTACCAAACCACTTGCTATATCTTTCTGCATAATAAGAACTGTTACTAAGCTCTAAGATACATGCTCTCACCATCTATCACCTGCATCGCTACCTAGAGTGTTAGCTCTTGAACCTACTACCACCTGTAACCTATATCCTTGTGTTTGCTTAGCATATCCTGTACACTTCATCTGTTATCACCTATCACCTATTACCTGTACATGATTGCTATCTCTCCTGCATACTATCTATCACCATCTGCTATCACTCCTGCAACATTACTACCTGAGTGCTTATTATTATTTGCTATCACTACTCAAGCCTATCCCTTCAGTATATCACCTCACTACTATTGCATAGACCTCTATCACTCCAACAACATCATCTCTGAGTGTTTGTGTGTGTGCATACTGAAGCAGGCTGAACCACCATGATGAGTCAAGAGAGTTGGATAAGGTGATTCAACACATCTCTACACGACTACTGAGTGGAAATTCTGCAGCTGCAAATCCAGTTCACAAAATCAAACCCCAGAGCGTTACAATAACTAGGGATGTAACTGTGTTCAGAAATAAGCAATCACATTCAAACTCATGTTAAAAAGGAGTTTGTGTACACATGCAATCATTTAAAGTGCCTCTTAACTAAATAGAATATCTACGCCTATCCCTGATGCAGCAAAGAACAGGGGCGTAGTACAATATAAGACCATGTGCCACGTCCTGAATGTCAGTATTACAAAATGGGGAAAGAATAAATGGACTTTGAAGGCACCATAATAAAAAACAACGCTTTATTTTTGATAAGTATTAAAACCACAGAAATATATGTCGACCGACCAACATGGACGGAGACCATTGATCAGAGGATACAAGTGATGGGTGAATGGGGGAAAAACCTCACCACCTAGGACATACAATACAACAAACAATACAGAATATACATTTGGATGATAAACAAGGGAAAAAGGACGCTATACGCTGCAAACGAGCCGCACCACGGTGCAGGCAACGCAGAGCGTCCTGTACAATACAGTAACAGCTTCCAAAGGGAAGTAAACCAATATGTCCAATTGCTCTACATGTTTTGCCTGGTGTTCAGACTTCATCCGGAGCTGTTTGGAATATAGATTCCATAGGAAGATGTTGCTGGAGCCAACCAAAAGGCACCAGAAGGGTAGTAAGCCAATAGTATGATTAGTAATCACGAGGGGTGAACTGCTGAGGCAGCTGGAGGAGCACGCACTGCTTATGGCCAATTAGAAAGATATCAGGTAATCACAATATAGAGTATGCCTGTCCCATACAAAACCGGGCATAGAGCATAAGATAAGATAGCAGGCAATTCCTCCAAGGAGAGAGCAGCATGCAGCGCGTCCTCCAGATGCTCCTCAGAAGCGCAGATCAGTGACCCCCGGATGGGGAATGACCACCATGAACATGATTGCTATCTCTCCTGCATACTATCTATCACCATCTGCTATCACTCCTGCAACATTACTACCTGAGTGCTTATTATTATTTGCTATCATACTCAAGCCTATCCCTTCAGTATATCACCTCACTACTATTGCATAGACCTCTATCACTCCAACAACATCATCTCTGAGTGTTTGTGTGTGTGCATACTGAAGCAGGCTGAACCACCATGATGAGTCAAGAGAGTTGGATAAGGTGATTCAACACATCTCTACACGACTACTGAGTGGAAATTCTGCAGCTGCAAATCCAGTTCACAAAATCAAACCCCAGATCGTTACAATAACTAGGGATGTAACTGTGTTCAGAAATAAGCAATCACATTCAAACTCATGTTAAAAAGGAGTTTGTGTACACATGCAATCATTTAAAGTGCCTCTTAGTCGCATCCTACAGCAAAAGCCATGGTCTGCAGAGAGCTTCCAAAGCATCAGAGGGATCTCATTGTTAAAAGGTATCAGTCAGGAGAAGGGTACAAAAGAATTTCCAAGGCATTTAAAATACCATGGAACACAGTGAAGACAGTCATCATCAAGTGGAGAAAATATGGCACAACAGTGACAGTACCAAGAACTGGATGTTCCTCAAAAATTGATGAAAAGACGAGAAGAAAACTGGTCAGGGAGGCTGCCAAGAGGCCTACAGCAACATTAGAGGAGCTGCAGGATCATATGTCTGAGCTATGGAGTGGTAAGACAGGAGCCTTTTCTTACGAAGAAAAACATCCAAGCCTAGCTAAATTTTTCAAAAAACACAGCTGAAGTCTCCCAAAAGCATGTGGGAAAATGTGTTAGTGCCGGCTCACACTGCCGCGACCACTAAAGTCGCGTCGCTTCCAGCGCGACTTTGGCACAACTTTGGCGCGACTTAGCGCGAGGCGACTTTTTATTTGGCCAATCACAAAAGGCAGCTGGAGAGAAGCCGCATTACTGAAAATATAAGAAAAATGCTATTTTTGGGGGGGTTCTGGACATGCTACAGAGCTGAAACTTGACAGGTACACTTTTTAGACCCCCCCCCCCCAGACACTAAATACAAAAAAAGACATGCCTGCCTAAAAAAATGCCTGATAAATGCCTGCAAGAAAAAAAGACAGCTGGAAAGACACCGCATTAGTTTTCTACTAAAAATTATAAGAAAAATGCTGTTTTTTTGGGGTTCTGGACATGCTACAGAGCTGAAACTTGACAGGTACACTTTTTAGACCCCCCAGACACTAAATACAAAAAAAGAGATGCCTGCCTAAAAAAATGCCCGATAAATGCCTGCAAGAAAAAAAGCCAGCCGGAGAAAAGCTTCATTACTGAAATTATAAGAAAAATGCTATTTTTGGGGGGTTCTGGACATGCTACAGAGCTGAAACTTGACAGGTACACTTTTTAGACCCCCCAGACACTAAATACAAAAAAAGACATGCCTGCCTAAAAAAAATGCCCGATAAATGCCTGCAAGAAAAAAAGACAGCTGGAAAGACACCGCATTAGTTTTCTACTAAAAATTATAAGATAAATGCTGTTTTTTGGGGGTTCTGGACATGCTACAGAGCTGAAACTTGACAGGTACATTTTTTAGACCCCCCAGACACTAAATACAAAGGTCGGATCACTGGTTGCCTCAAAGTAGTACCAGACCCTTTTCTGAAGTCGGAGCGACTTCAGTAGTGGCAATTAAGACGGCACTGATTGAATTACATTGCTTTGGTTATGTCAAGCGACCTGGGGTGACACAAGTCGCCTTTATAAGTGTGAATGGGCGCTTATGGTCTGATGAAACCAAGGTTGAACTTTTTGACCATAATTCCAAAAGATATGTTTGGTGCAAAAAAAACACTGCACCTCACCAAAAAATCACCATAGTGAAGCATGGTGGTGGCAGCATCAAGCTTTGGGGCTGTTTTTCTTCAGCTGGAATAGGGGCCTTAGTCAAGGTAGAGGGAATTATGAACAGTTCCAAATACCAGTCAATATTTGCACAAAACCTTCAGGCTTCTGCTAGAAAGCTGTACATGAAGAGGAACTTAATCTTTTAGCATGATAGCGACCCAAAGCATACATCCAAAGTAACAAAAGAATGGCTTCAATAGAAGAAGATTAAAGTTTTGGTATGGCCCAGACAGATTCCAGACCTGAATCTGATTGAAAATCTGTGGGGTGATCTGAAGAGGACTGTACACAGGAGATGCCCTTGCAATCTGACAGATTTGGAGTGTTTTTGCAAAGAAGAGTGGGAAAATATTGGCAAGTCAAGATGTGCCATGCTGATAGACTCATACCCAAAAAGACTGAGTGCTGTAATAAAATCAAAAGGTGCTTCAACAAAGTATTAGTTTAAGGGTGTGTACACTTATGCAACCATAATAGCTTAATTTTTTATTTTTACTTCCCTCCACCTAAAAGATTTTAGTTTGTTGTTCAACTGAGTTGTACAATTTATACACACATTAAAGGTGAAAAAACTTCTGAAATTATTTATCTTTGTCTCATTTTTTTACATTACAGAAACCTGAAATTTTAACAGGGGTGTGTAGACTTTTTATATACACTGTATATGAAAAAAAACATGCATTGCCTAAAAAGTAGTTTTTTTTTGCTAAAAAAGCAAGCATAATTAAACAAAAATGTTTTAAAACTATGTAAGAAACATATTTAAACTCATCGATCATATACATTGCTATCATATACGTCATTTGTTTAGTATGTCGGATCATAGAAAGCTTACCCAAAATGGAGTAGAACTTTAACAATGTCCAGAATGTCCAATGTTTGTCCATGTCCAGAAAAGATGGATGGGACCGCGCAGTATGGTGTGACCGCAAGAGGCACAGAAAGACCAAGCTATAGTGGATTAAAACATCAAATAGGGATATTGGGTTAACTAGTTCACCCGCGCTATAGCCGAATGATAGCTACAGCGCAGACCTGAATTGCCGGGAGGGCATACATTGACGTCCTCTCGGCAACGAACGGCCTGCGCGCTCCCTGCAGAGTGTGCCTGGCTCGCTCTGTGATCGGTGAGTCCATGAGACTCGTCTGATCACAGATCGGAGATTGGGGGCGATCCCGCCCCCTTACCACGTGATCAGCTGTCAGCCAATGACAGCTGATCATGTAAAGTAAACAGCAGCCGGCGATCAGCTGTTTTTTTCTCCTTACACCGTCAGTGTAAGGAGAAAAAAGCAATGATCGCCGGCTGCTGTCAGAGGGACATTAGTCCCAAAGAGGAGAGGTTATATTTGTGCCCCCAGTGCCACCTACAAGTGCCCATCAGTGTCACCCCCCAGTGCCCACCAGTGTCACCCACCAGCGCCACCTACCAATGCCCACCAGCACCACCTACCAGTGCCCACCAGTGCCATCTGCCAGTGTCCACTATTGCCACCTACCAGTGCCCACCAGTGCCACCTACCAGTGTCACCTATCAGTGCTCACCAGTGCCACCTATCAGTGCCCCATCATAAGTGTCCCCCACCAGTGCCTATCATTGCCCATCAGTGCCAAGCATCAGTGCCACCCATTAGTGCCCATCATCGCACATGAGTGCCCCCTATTAGTGCCCTTCAATGCCACCTACCAGTGCCCTTCAGTGCCACCCATCATTGCCCATCGGTGCCACCGTTCAGTGCCACCCATCATTGCCACCCATCAGTGATGCCTTATCAGTGCCACCTTATCAGTGCTCATCAGTGCTGCCTTATCAGTGCCCATCAGTGCAGCCTATCTGTGCCCAACATTGCAGCATACCAGTGCCCATCAGTGCAGCTTATCAGGGCCCATCAGTGCTGCCTCATCAGTGCACATCAATGAAGGAGAAAAATTACCTGTTTGAAAAATTTTATAATAAACTATAAAAACAGTTTTTATTTTTTTTCATTTGTTCAGCAAAAAATAAAAACGCCAGTAGTGATTAAATACCACCAAAATAAAGCTTTATTTGTTTGAAAAAAATGATAAAAATTTAATATGGGTACAGTATTGCATGACCGCGTAATTGTCATTCAAAGTGCGACAGTGCTGAAAGCTGAATATTGGCCTGGGCAGGAGGGGGGTTTAAGTGCCCAGTAGGCAAGTGGTTAAGCCCCAAAGTGTATAGGCAAGATTAAAACTAAAGCTAAATGCTTTTATACTGATATGTGTAAATAAGTAGACAAACACAAGGGGGCGCTTAATTAATGATTCCAAGGCAGATGAAAATAATAAGCAACTATACAACAGTTGTAATAAAATGTGGTATTTACCTACATTAGAAAAAGGCAAATAACTATTTATATAGCTTGGGTTGGCATAGTTTAATACTAATTACACTTAGTCTCCTGATAAACAATCAGGACCAAAATTATAAGCTCCAGGTAGTTAGCTGTTAGTAGATTGGGAAGGTGAATTGGTACTGTTGACCAAACAGTCCACAAATCTACATCTATTCAGCAATTACATGTATAAAAAAATTGAATGGAGGCGGGAAACTAGTATATCAAACTGACCAAATACTAAACAATGAAAGTAAATAAATATGAGGAAAATGGATTCCTAGACAATAATGTTAAACTAAGCATGTCAATGTAGATATATACAAGTATACCTTTGGACTCAACCTCATGTTAGGATCACAGCATCCTCCTGGCTTGAGCAGCAAAGCGACTGGAGCTGCCGACTATATGTGTCTCCCACCCGGCCAGTGTCTGACATCACCGGCCCAGTGCGGACGGTAAGGATGCCACTGCACATGATCTGGAGCTCGGAAATGTAGCTCAGACTACAAAGACCATCAGGCTGAGCTGCTGAGTCTACTCACTTTCAGACTTTTCAATTAGGCTGCTTCAATGGTTTCCATCCACACACTGATAGCCTTGTCAGTTCCCCCATGTCGGCCAACATGTGCATGCCTTGGCAAGATCACAAGATCCAAAGGCTGGGATGATGAATAAAATGGGATGGAAATTTATGTGGGCTGGATGAGACAACTGACAGTGGATGGAATGTCCGCTGTCCAATAAGGCCATTGGATGGAAGCGACATACGACGTTGCACTGGTCCTCCAAAGCCATAGAGTCAATTGGGGGCCATTTTGCCCTCACTCAACTTCCTGTCTGGGACCCGGAAGGACCGGATCGTTTTCCCCGCTACCGACGGCTCCGCCGCTGGGACCACTTTTATGGGAAAGAGGCCCGCCAGGCGCATAGAGAAATATTGGGATTATGCCAGCTATCTGCTGCCATAACACCAGTACTTAACATCAAAGTAGTGATGTAAATACGCCGTGGGCGATCCGGAAGTGGTTAATGTAAGAGAACAGTCTTGGTCTTAAGGGAAGATTCACTATATTGGGAGCCAATTTGTCTCGCAAGTTAGGAACTTTTCTGAAAATTACTATTGGGTTGCTAGGCAAGATGGTATTAAGAATGGGATATTTTGTTAATATATTCCAGTGCCACTTAATGATGTGTTTAACTTGCCAGTGTTGGGTGGAAAAATTAGTTATAAATGGGCAAGTAAAATTACTATAGCCTCTCTTGTTTTATTACATAACAGAGAGGTTCTGTCAGATAGTTATACCTCTCTAATAATACCATTGAGATCTTTTGTTTTGTAGAGCCTTTCTGTACAAACCGTTCCTTTAAAATCTGGCTCTGAATATGAAATTTATTGAGTGTAGTGCAAGTTCTTCTCATCCTGACCTATCTGTCCTTTGGGAATATTTTTTAACCAAGTAGGATTGTGACAGCTGGTAAAAAGAATGTAGCTATTGCGGTTAGTGCTTTTAAAATATGACATAGTCACAATTTTATTGTCGTGTACCGTGATAGTCAAATCCAAGAAGTTTATTTCTTGTTGGCTACAAGTATGTGTCAACATGATGTTTACATAGTTATTAAAGCAGAGTTCCACGCAAAAGTGGAACTTCCACTTTAAGTGCTCCTGACCCCCTGACATGCCACATTTGGCATGTCATTTTTTTTGGGGGGGGGGGTGGGTACCTAGATTTGACAGGTACCCGCTCCCACTTCCGCTCGTGCCACACTTTTTGTAGCTGTTGACTTTTAATAGACACAAAAACGGCTGGAACTCTGATTTAACATATGCAATAAATTTATTAAGAGATGTTAGATCGCCATTCTAGACTAAAAGTATATCATTGATATACCGTATATAAAATACCAAAGCAGGCCAATGTTTCCCATATATTGTGTCATGTTCCCATCTTGCCATAAATAAATTTGCAAGAATGGGAGCAAACTTAGCGCCCATTGCCACACCCTTAATTTGTAAAAAATATAATTGCGTGACATCTTGAAATCAATAAGATGCAAAATAAACAGTTTTTGTATGATAACCTGAAGGTATGTGTATTGCCTCAAGGTCATTAATTACTTGTTTAGTATCTTTAATATAGGATTTGGTGTTGGCAACCAAAGGCTGTAAAAAAGAATCTACATATTCCCCTATTCTGGAAACAAGGGAAATAATAACACAAATAATGGGTCTCCCCAGCGGTTTAGTTGCATTTTTATGTACTTTAGGCAAATAGTATTTAATAGGTATTCTTGGGGAGCTTGATTGGTTTAAGTTTTTTTAACGGAGGAGGTCTAGAGATATCATAACTTCATGGTGTCCAGAAAGCGGGCTAAACTAGCATATTTGGATGTTGAGATTAATGAAGTTAAGAAAATTGAATTCCTTTTAAAGATAAGCCTGAATATAAAAAGGAATCAGATAAGTTGCAAAAAATTGACAACACGGAATCTGATCAGCACCACAAAAAAGGGAAGACATTTCTGAGGGATTACCAAGACTATAGTGATTGTAAAGTCTTTAAGTGGCAGGAGGAGTCTATACCCCTACTTCACCTAATATTAACTCTGTTTCACCTATTGAGATAGATTCAGATCTAACACCTATGATTATGAACACCAGGAGAACAGTGTCCTCCTTGAACAACAGTATCTCACAAAAGTGAGGTCTTTGCCATGAGGTTCCAGATTGAACTATTGACCAGTGTGAGAGAGTGAGAGTGATAACACCAAATTTAACACATCTGCTCCCCATTCACACGTAACACATTGTAACACAGACAAATCACATGACACTGGGGAGGGAAAATGACTCATTGGGCCCAATTTAGACATTTTGACTTATGGGGTGTACTCACTTTTGTTGCCAGTGGTTTATACATTAATGGCTGTGTGTTGAGTTATTTTGAGGGGACAACAAATTTACACTGTTATACCAGCTGTACACTCACTACTTTACATTGTAGCAAAGTGTCCTTTCTACAGTGTTGTCACATAAAAAAATATAGACAAAGTAAAGCTGCGCTATATGTGACCAAATATATAAATAAATATATATTCACTAATATAAATGTGCACACTGATAATAAAGCAATATAGTGATAAAGCAAAATGAATAAATAAATATATGTATAAATGTGCACATTAATAATAAAATAATAGAGTGACAAAACAAAATAAGTGCTATACCACACAATGATATAAGATGGTTAAAGGTAATGAAAGTCCCAAAAGCACTTGGTGTAAAAAATGTATAGGAATACAAAGTCCTCCATCACAGCAGTTAAAATATAAAGGATTCTCCTCCACGGTGCATCTGTCAATAAGGCATGCCAATGTGCTTACCAGATATTGGTAATAAATTAACCAGTCAACTTAATCTCAGATGGATCCTAATGGAGAAGCCGGTATGGATAAGATATCACCAGGGACCGTCACTGGATAGATGTTCCACCATATATCGCACTCAGACCATATATATCATAAGCGGCATCCATCCAGGGGTTAGCATACAGGGAATAGAAAAGCTTCCATAGTGTAGTATGTTAAATTTAATAGTTTATTCATAGAAAGAGAGGAACTCACATTTAGTAGAATAAAATAGCACTAAATTCAAAAAAGCCAGCCAGAT
Source organism: Pelophylax lessonae (assembly GCF_965119305.1). Classification (NCBI taxonomy): domain Eukaryota; kingdom Metazoa; phylum Chordata; class Amphibia; order Anura; family Ranidae; genus Pelophylax; species Pelophylax lessonae. The sequence continues at coordinate 474,907,959 of NC_138771.1, forward strand.
ACACTGTCCCAGGAAGATGTCAGCTGTGACGAAATGCGTCGGTACCGGCATGCTGACGTCACCACGCAAAACCCGGAAGGACGGGCGACAGTGTACCTGGCCGGCTTTTTTTGAATTTAGCGCTTTTTTAAATTATGTTTACAGAATTGGGGAATATGTAGGTTATTATGTAGGTTATTTTTTTATAGCCTTTGGTAGTAAACATTAATTCCTATATTAAAGATACTAAACAGGTAAATAATCACCTTGAGGCAACACACATACCTTCGGGTGCCTATTTAGTCACGGATGACGTTACTTCACTTTATGCAAACATTTCACATGATGACGGCTTACAAGCAGTTGAATTTTATTTACAAACTGTTGACTATATCCCAATCATACAAAAACTGTTTATTTTGTGTCTTATTGATATCGCGATGTCACACAATTATTTTTGGTTTGACAGTAATTTTGTTTTACAAATTAAGGGTGTGGCAATGGGTGCTAAGTTCGCTACCAACCTTGTAAATTTATTAATGGCAAGATGGGAACATGACACAATATATGGGAAACATTGGCCTGCCTTGGTATTTTATAAGCGGTATATCGATGATATATTTTTAGTCTGGAATGGCGATCCAACATCTCTTGATAAATTCATTGCATATCTTAATGATAACCATGTAAACATCATATTGACACATACTTATAGCAAACAAGAAATAAACTTCTTGGATTTGACTATCATGGTACTCGACAATAAAATTGTGACTAAGTCATATTTTAAAAGCACTGACTGCAATAGCTACATTCCTCTCACCAGCTGTCACAATCCTACTTGGTGAAAAAATATTCCCAAAGGACAGATAGGATGAGAAGAAATTGCACTACACTCAAGGGTTTTTGTATTCAGAGCCAGATATTAAAGGAACGTTTTGTCCAGAAAGGCTACAAAGCAGAGAATCTTGATGGTATTATTAGAGAGGTAGAACTATCTGACAGAACCTCCCTGTTATCTAATAAAACGAGAGAGGCTAATAGTAGTTTTACTTGCCCATTTATAACTAATTTTTCCACCCAACACTGGCAGGTTAAACACATCATTAAGCGGCACTGGAATATATTAACAAAAGATCCCATTCTTAATATCATCTTGCCTAGCAACCTAATAGTAATTTTCAGAAAAGTTCCTAACTTGCGAGACAAATTGGCTCCCAATATAGTGAATCTTCCCTTAAGACTGAGACTGTTCTCTAAAATGATGGGCTTTCATCCGTGCAATAATGTCCGGGTGCCAGGAAACCAGATCACACGGAGATGCAGGTAAAATAAAGCCGGGTTTGGGTCCAGAAGTGGGTAGTTTGTCGATACCGGGTCATCTGCCAATGCCGGGTCGTCAGCTGATGCCGGGTCGAGAGCCAGGAGAGTCATCAGCCAAGCCAGGTCATACACGGAGGAACACAGAGAACAGAAGACTGCTAGCAGAGGTGCACCGTGGAGCACAAACACAAGGGCAAGGACTGCAAACCAACAGGTGATAGATATAGTCAGGTGTGCAGCATTATCAATGTGTGACACCCAGGCAGTAGGATGTGATGATGCAATCAGAGTCTATAAGAGGCAGCAGTCTGCACATGTCCAAAATGGCTGCCAACAGGAGGGCAAGGTAAGACCTTGACAAATAAGTGTGTCATTTGTGAAGTTAAGGGTAATAATTGCAAAAAGATCCATTCATTTTTATTGTTTAGTACTAGAAAGTTCAACTATCTAGATACTTTCATCTCATGCAATTCATCTCATCTCAATTCACGTAGTCTACCTCCTTCAATGCACATGTGGTTTGCAGTAGGACCAGGAGACTTCTGAGAGATCGCCTTAGAGAATATGTCTATAACATCAAATGGGGTTATAAACATCACAGCCTTTCAACCCATTTCAGGGATGTTCACAACAGAAATCCCAAAGACATCTCATTTGTCGGTATAGATCAGTGTTTCTCAACTCTGGTCCTCAGTGCCCACTAACAGGCCAGATTTTAAGTATTACCTTGGGGAGATGCAGACTAGAATACTGCAATCTCTGAGCAGCAAATTATATCACCTGTGATGTATTTTGGTTTTCTTGCAAACTTGGCCTGTTAGTGTGCCCTGAGGACTGGAGTTGAGAAACACTGGTATAGATAAACTTGAACCCCACTGGAGGGGATGTAACAAGACTAGGGAAGTATCTAAAATGGAGATGAAGTGGGTCTATGAACTATGTACTTATTATGCCCCTCATGGTTTAAATGTCGATTGGGACAGGAATTGTTTCATTCATACTTAATATCGGTTTCTTGATAAATGCTCTTTATATGCCTTTTTTGACGTTTTACTTGTGTATATATCAATACCTGTGTACCTAATGCTTTTTAGATGCCTTTTTAATATTTTTACGTATGTATATGTCGATATCTGTGTAATATATTTTATATTAATAGAGGTATTCGACTGTTCATATAAACATTTTAGATAATACTTCAGATTTTTTACCTATTTTGTATTTTAGGTTACCTATGTAACCCCTTCTTGCAGGTCAACAAACAGGTTCTTACAATTATAATTTTTTAAGATCCTTTCAATTAAAAAAAAAAAAATCCAAATTAGTTTATTGCTTTGGGGAATATCTGATGCTATGCCCTGTTTTTAGTATAATACATTTTTTAGTATAATACATTTGCTGTAGAAGTATTACTCTTTAACATGTTTGCTTCTCTGCTGTAATGGCAGCCTTGACATCTGGTGAGTTTGCAATCCTTCTGTTGGTGGTGATGATACACGATTGATTACCATTTATCATTACCATTTATCTGCACTTTGGAGGGGTTGCCTTACCACTGATGATTGACTTTTATGACATCATGATGCATGGACTTTCAGTTTTATATTACTAATTAAAAAAAAATTATATGCATTTACTCATATATTTTTATTCATATTTGAATTATGTTTGATTATGTTTAGTGTGTTACACCTTCTTTTACCCATGACTAAGTGGCTCATGTATTAAATCGAAGTGGGCAAGAAAACAGAAGCACTGTACACAGAGTTTTTTTTCAGCACTGAATGTATTTATTGGCAAGGGGTGCTGGCAGGGGAGGACTGGGCCAGGGGGCTGGGGGGCAATTGCCCCCCGGGCCACTCTGATGCTCCGTAAAAAGGCTGCACCACTTCTGCCACAGACATGCAGGATGAAGACAAGGACAGAATGCAGGCCTCTCCCCCAGCATGGATGGTGTAGACTGTGTCTGAGCAGAGGCCGGTTCTATGCCCCACTGGAGCCTCTCCTCCCCCAGGTAGCCCTGACCGAGCTATCCTAGCTCCCCCCAACTGCACCCTGCTGACCAAGTCGGGAACCTGGATTCGGCCGGTGAGTAGAAAGTACCTGGAGCAAAGCTTCAGCCTGGAATGGGGGTCAGGAGAAGGCCGGGGAGAGGGAGAGGGAGAGTGGGAGAGGGCCGAGTCGCTGCACCATGGGCCTCTGGCTTGTACTTGCCCCCTGGGCCGAAAGTTGCCAGTCTGCCCTTGGGTGCTGGGGTGTGCTAGAAGGGCCATTGATGCTGGCTGCTGGAGGATCTATTGTTGCTTGGAGGAACTACTGTTGAGGGAGGGGTCTGTTGTTGCTGGGGGGTCTTATGTTGCTGGAAGGGATCTACTGTTGAGGAAGGGGTCTATGTTCCTGGCTGCTGGAGGGTTTGGTAATGCTGGCTGTTGGGAGATCTATTCTTGCTTGTGGGGGCCTATTGTTCCTGAGCTAGATCTTTTGTTAGGGGGGTCTATTTTTGCTGGGGGGATCTTTTGTTGCTGGTTTCAGGGGATCTATTTTACTGCTATTTATATTATCCTTAACAAATTCTATACAAATTACTTAGCACCGCAAAAGGATACTTGGTTCTGTTTTCTCCAAAAAGAGTGGTATTGGGAAGAGGTTAGGGGGTGGAGCCGGGGGACATTGCTCATAGGTGGGTAGGGTGCGGAGACAAGGGGTGACTTGGAAGAGGGGAGTACCTGCACCTATTCAACCCTGACTGTTCAAAACTTTCTGAAATTAACACATGGTAAAAAAAAAAAAATCTTAACATTTTATTATATAGAAAATAATGTCACATACTTTTTATGCCCTTAGCTTGCATACATTTTTAAATAAGGATTCAGTTATACTTTAATGTATTATCCCATTTGCCTATCTATGCATTTGAATGACATCTATGGCCAGCATTGCTTTTTTTATTTTCCTCTGTTTTTCTTGAGCTAACCTCTTTTGTCCTCACTGCTGTGTTGAATGGATTACGGCACTAACCTGCCTTAGGGTGGATCAGAATATCTTGGACAACAAACTTACATTGTGCATGCAGAGCTGCAAGCCATACGGTCACGTGATTAACCTACATTCACAATGAAGTGACAAATATCTCACTATGAATCTCTCGCCGCAGACTACTTCTACATAGCAAAACCTATTTTAAGGTAACAGTCAATAAACGCAAACCCCTATGGAATCTCCTCACTGTTTTCATGGAATGGGAAAGTGAGTAAGAAGCATGAAAGAAAAACGTTTTACTGTGCCTTATTCTGTATATCCTTTCCTCTAAATATAGCTGAGCAAATGTGATAATAATGTAATTATTATAGACTATATTTAAAATCTCCTTGACAATGTCTTCATCTGCTTTTCTCTCCAGGATGACACCATCTTTCTTTAGGCATCTTCCCATGTCAGCATCTACTTCCTGAACTAAGATGCTGGCTCCTCTGGAGATGACACAATCATGTAAATGCTGGTGTTTGTGCAGAAATGATAACATCATCTTAGCTTGGGTAAAGTCATTGGTTGGAGCAGGCATGCTTATAATGGTAATTTTGTAATGTAAATATATTAATAATTTCCTTTCCATTTCATTCTGCAGTTTGTAATTTTAAAAAAGTCAAATATTGCATTCCTGAAAAATGGCAACATAGAGGCATTCCATACTATTATACAGAATACCAGCAGGAAGGGGTTACTCTCAGCCTCCAGGATGTGTATTCTGAGATAACAGTGTTCAGGCTGGGGCTACTATTAACCCATGCAGCATGCAGAGGTTGGTAAATGACTTTTTTATTGGTTCACATTTTAGAATCCTTTGTAGATAATGCCTTAGTCATTTCAGCACACAGTGAGTAAGGCTTAACTGCTGAAATGTGTGGCAACAAAGGTGTCAGTGCGTTGCCCAGCCAACATAATCCATAGTACAAACAAGTGGCTACTTCCCTCACCTGGTAACTGGTAAATGCAGAAAGGAGCATTGGAAAGGCAACGCATATGAAAAAACAAAGAAATGAAGAAGCCAGGCAACGCACTGACACCTTTGCTGCCGTAGTGCTATGGGCTGGGTGTTCAGTGTGCCCCTGTGCCTTTAAGAAGGGAGGGGGCTCCCTTCATGTCTATCTGCCCTACACCTGTCCATCTAAATGCATGTGCTTCCATGGAGCTGGTGAGGTTGCCCCACAGATGCTCCATAGGGTTTAGGTCTGAAGACATGCTTGGCCAGTCCATCACCTTTACCCTCAGTTCTTTAGCAAGGCAGTGGTAGTCTTGGAGCTGTGTTTGGGGTCATTATCATGTTGGAATACTGCCATGTGGCCCAGTCTCCAAAGGGAGGGAATCATGCTCTGCTTCAGTATGTCACAGTACATGTTGGAATTTATGGTTCCCTCAATGAACTGTAGCTCCCCAGTATTGGCAGCAGTTACACAGCCCCTAAGCAATCCTGACCATGACACTCCCACCAGCATTCTTGACTGTAGGCAAGACACACTTGTCTTTGTACTCCTCACCTGGTTGCCACCACACACGCTTGACACCATCTGAACCAAATAAGTTTATCTTGGTCTCATCAGACCACAGGACATGGTTCCAGTATTCCATGTCCTTAGTCTGCTTGTGTTAAGCAAACTGTTTTCAGGCTTTTTTGTGCATCATCTTTAGAAGAGGCTTCCTTCTAGGACGACAGCCATGCAGAATAATTTGATGCAGTGTGCGGCGTATGGTCTGAGCACTGACAGGCTCACCCCCCCACCCCTTCAACCTCTGCAGCAATGCTGGCAGCACTCATATATGTCTATTTCCCAAAGACAACCTCTGGATATGACGCTGAGCACATGCACTCAACGTCTTTGGTTGACCATGGTGAGGCCTGTTCTGAGTGGAACCTGTCCTGTTAAACCTCTGTATGGGCTTGGCCACCGTGCTGTAGCTCAGTTTCAGGGTCTTGGCAATGTTCAAATAGCCTAGGCCATCTTTATGTAGAGCAACAATTCTTTTTTTCAGATCCTCAGAGAGTTCTTTGCCATGAGGTACAGTGTTGAAATTCCAGTGACCAGTATGAGAGAGCGATAACACCAAATTTAACGCACCTGCTCCCCATTCACACCTGAAACCTTGTAACACTAATGAGTCACATGACACCGAGGGGGGTAGCTAATTGGGCCCAATTTGGACATTTTCACTTAGGGGTGTACTCACTTTTGTTGCCAGTGGTTTAGACATGAATGGCTGTGTGCTGGGTTATTTTGAGGGGACAGCAAATTGACACTGACATACAAGCTGTACACTCACTACTTTACATTGTAGCAAAGTGTCATTTCTTCAGTGTTGTCACATGAAAAGATATAATAGAAAATTTACAAAAATGTGAGGAGTGTACTCACTTTTGTGAGATACTGTATATATACAAAATCACTATATAGTCCTTTTCATCAAATAAATGTACTTTTACTACTAGTATTTCATGGTGTGAAGTAATGAGATGGAGCTTTTTAGCAGAACCCCCCTCCCCCCCCCCCTTATACAAATAGATAAATGTGCAGGCTCACTGACTCACGATGACATGTATTTTAATAATATTTTTTTCTGTACACTATGCATCTGTCACATTGCATGTGTTCCACATACACTCATATCCTGCTTGACATTGGCAGCAATGTTATTTTAGGCATCTTGATTTTTAAAGTTAATTAAACTACTAATGAGGATTTAAACTCAACATTTAGGAAGCACTGTGCCAATTGAAGGAGTTTCTCTTTTGTAATAGATGTCTCTTTCAAATTAAAAAGATTTGATAATTAATTAAAGACTTGGGTAAGCTGTGGCATGTTTTTGCAGTTCCTAACTTTATACCAATTTTGGGGCTCCCAGGGGAAATTAATAAGAACTGAAGCCCCTCAAACTTGTTCTTTTTTAAGTAAGGGAAGCGGCACCTGAATACAATAGCTGGAATTAATTAAGGATGGAAAAGGTGTGAAAGCACTTCTAACAAATCGCATATTGTGACCACTGGTATACAAGTGAAAGGTGGGTTTACCTGCTGTGTTCAACTGTGTAGTTATTGGGTCTTGCTATGAAAAATTGAAAACTGCTTATCATAGAGCATGCAACACTCTGTCTGCGGCCATCTTCCTTTTACAGTTATCTCTTCTTCCTTTCTTTTTTCTGGTCTATACATGCAGGCAATCTGCTGGATATAAGCCCAAACAAGAGCTCATTCAGGTTTATATTGAGATTTACTCCCTCTCATATGGTAACTTCCATCATGTTAATACTGGTACCATCATCCCTTCAGTCATATTACTGCAGATCACAATTCTTTCTCTGCTGTTTTTACAACATATGGGACTATTTCTATACCATCATTTATCAATAACCATATACAAAAAGTGTATAAAATATCCATTTATTAAAGTAGAACTACAGGCAAACCTTTTTTTTTTTCATTTGGGATAGAGTAAGAGAGGGTTATAACCCCTGTCAGATTTTATTTCACCATCCTTGTCAAATAGCAGAGATCTTCCTTTACTTCCTGTCCCAGAGCCAAACAGGAAGTGAGAGGAAATCTCTGCAAATTAAGGGAATTCCTTGGGGACCCCCAGGTCACCAGAACTAGTGTCCCCATTAGAAGATTTCCCCTCTAATACTTTTCTGGGGACAACCCAAAATTTGGGATCTTCTTTTACTTTCAATTTCAATAATAATGGTAAACAAAAACAAATAGAAAGGGTAAATTTTTATAATGGGGGAACAGACAGAAATAAAAACTGACAGGGGGTCTGATCCCTCTCCACTCTATCCAAATTAAAAATATTTAAATAACCATGCAAAAAAAAAAAAAAAATATATATATATATATATATATATATATATATATATACTTGTTGTATTGTGTTCAAAAAATCAATGGGCCATATACCATATTTCATTACATGGTATTGTCTGAGAAAAAATATTGAGTTAAAGCTAAGTTAGAATGAAAAACTTAAATCAGCACAAGGGACATAACTTACACATAGTTTGATGTGTCCCTTGTACTGATTCGTCTTTCGGGAGAATTGTTTCTCCATTCTGTTCCCCCCTCTTCAGTTGTGGAGGGGATTAATACAACTAATGGGCTATCAGCAGCACAGGATCTTTGCCTCATTCAGAGATCCTGTGTGTTTCATTGAAACTTTAATACGACTTCTCTGAATTGCAGATTTGGCAGGAAAGTGTGGGAATAGTCAAACTCTTGATGGGAAATGTTTAGTCAATCAGTACCTGCAGACAGCTGGCTGCAGCTGCCGAGGAGTGTGTTCTAATGAGTCCCACTATCTGAATACAGTGTCCCAGCAGGGGGGAATGCCACCATCCATCTTGTCTGTGGTTGAATGAAAAAAAATTACCAGTTTATGGCCAGCTTTAATCCACCTTGAAGAGCACAGTGTTGAAATAGTCCTACTGCACAATTCCACTACCAGGGGCTCTGGTGAAAGCCAGCCACTTTCAGCATTTGCACTTCAGTGAGATTCTTCCACCATCTGTTAACTAGCTCTTAGAAAATACCCATAGCTGGTCTCTTCCACAATTTAACTCAGAATTCAATAAAAAAAATTACAGAATTATAACTGAATCCCTTTAAACATGTTTAAAGTTAACCACAGAGGGCCAAGAAACAGTGTAACGGTAATGTTGGCCCAACAGCGGAACCTACTTACCCTCCTTTTATTCCCCCCACCACTTCATTAGCAACTGGAAGCAAGGAAGATCTCAGACTAGAAGTTTACATACAGCCAAGGCCTCTTCCTCTCTCTCTCTCCAAATGTCCAATCACCAAACACAAGCATGGGAGGCAAGTAAGTAACATATTTCTCATCTCTTTTTCTTTGCTCCTGGTGGCCAAATGATGTGGCGATAAAGGGAAGGTGAATATTTGCTGCTGGCGTGGGTGTCATTAAGGCTCGGTTTACACTTATGCGATGCGGGAAGGCTGCGAATTCGCAGCCTGTTCCCGCATCGCAAACGCACCCTTGGCAGTTCACACTGCCATATGCGATACGCTGGGGGTGTCAATGTAATCTTAACGACACCCCCAGTTTGATCGCATATCGCAGTGCGATCTTACAGTTCGCAATGGATCGGATCGCACAAGTGTGAACCACTGTGCGATCTGATCCTGATGCGGCTCAAAAAAAGGGTCATGTGCGACTTTACTGCGGGTGCAGTGCGAATTTAGCCATACAAAGTGTATGGCTGAATTCGCACCGCACACACGATTGCATATAATGAAGGAGCAGTGCGCTCCGATATTATATGCGATCGCCGCAGCCGCACATATGGGAACCGGCACTTAAGTGAAGCTGTTATTTTGCCTTGCATGGGCAAAGTGAAGACTCATTTGAAAGTAGACATTGACAAATATCAGAACCCTAAACATAATACCAAACCACAATTATTTAACCTATTGTGCTGATTATCAGATTATCAATGTCCTTTTTGCATTATTTTTGGTTCTCAGCCATCTTGGAGTGATGTTACACCTAAAGGCATGTTCCCTTCAATAGTCATTGAAATCTGGCTGTTTCCCTTGTCTTTGACTATTCCTAGCCTCTGAATCTCCCATCAGGAGCTGGCTGACTGCTTGGCCAGGGGTCCTGAAAAGACATAAGGACACAGGTATTACCAAGTTGATACAGTAATAGATTTGCTTACCCTTCTTGATACAGTCTCTTCAGTGATTCTTATTGTAAAGTTTTCATATAATACCTTGGTCATATATTTCAGTATATAAGTGCAAACAATTCTTTAAAAACAGTGAATTTCAGACCCCATATTGCATGATAAATCACAGAGCACTACTGGACCGGCTATTGTAGAACAGGCAGTGCTCTGGCTGGAATATGTTACCAGATCTTGCTCTGATGAAGCATGGCAAAAACGATTATGTTTATTCACGCTTCAGAGGCCATCTTCACATTAACGACAGTGAGCAACAAATCTTGTATGTGATGTCTGGATTAAATAGCTTCTTTCTAATACAGTAATCGTGATAGATGGCAGAGGGGCTGGAAGCACATGGAGCGAAGAGGAACTGTCCCTGATGGATCAGTGAAAAAAATGAATCCATCACTGGCCATTAATGGGGCGCAAGGCGTGGATTCCCACTTTGTACATTGCCTGTGTCTGATCATCCACTGAATAATTAAAGTCAAAATCTAGTCAGAAAAAGTTATAACTTTCATGTCTCCCTTTTTCTCCCTAAGGCAACCTGCCAAAAGTAATTTGCACTTGCGTTGTTCAGTTTTAGATATACACCATATTTTAGAAGAAGTGATGTCATCATTGGGTTTCTTCAGCCCTGGAACCAGCAACGAATGGTGGGAGGGGCTGACCAGCCCAGTCCACACTCCACGGCTGAGTATTAAAGGGTTAACTCCCAGAACACTCAGCCCTGGCACATGGACTGTGCAATCTCTGGAGGAGTTGCAGCATACAGCTTCAGTCAGCAGTGATAGGTGTTTCTGGGCAGACCTCCATGGTAATCTGATGTAAGGCTGCGGTGACTGACAGCGCTGAAGTTCAAACTAGGGAGGAAGGGGCTGTTTGAGACTGGATGCCACCCAGCCTGGAGATTAAATGGGAGTTGATGGGAATTAAAAGTAAGTCTGGAGTTCAACTTTAACATAGGTTGAAAAGAGACCTAAGCCAATTTGGTTTAACCTCCTACAACAGTGATGGTGAACCTTGGCACCCCAGATGTTTTGGAACTACATTTCCCATGATGCTTAACTACACTGCAGAGTGCATGAACATCATGGGAAATGTAGTTGCCAAGGTTCGCCATCACTGTCCTACAATATTAATGCTACGTTGATAATTTAACCCGCTTTCGAATACGGTAATCCTTACAGTGATAAAAAAAAAAAAAAAACAATCCTTGACTTGATCAATGGCAATCAGAATAATTCTCTGGATAAGACATTGAGCTAAGGAAATTATACTGTAGACATAGAGACAATTTTAGTAAGAAAGGCATATGATCTATGTTTAAAGCTGAACTCCAGACAAACAGCTAACTGATATTGCCTGAAATGCAGTGTCCTTGTCACTTTTAACTGAAGTGAAATGGAAAAAATATTCTTATCTTCTCTTCTGTAAACTACTGATTCCATTACCGCCAAGTAATTCCTCCATAGATACAGTGGAGGACTGAGAATAACTACTCAGGGAAAGAAAGTGTGTTATTCACATTATTACGAGGTTAAAATAAAGAAATAAAGCCTGAAAAAAGAACCTAAGGCATTGAAGCTGCAATCCATTACATTTTTGTTTTTGGTTTTTATTGCTGAATGGGCACCTCAAAAAGGTGGTGTGAAAGGGCAAGACCACCAGGCTTTTCAGAATTTCTAAGTCAGCCATGACAGTTTTCAACAATAGGAGACACATAACAGCAGTGATTCCCTTTACATCATCCCAGGAAGGTTTCTTCAAAATCAACAACCTTTTAGCTGCATTGCAAACACCCTTATCCGTACTTTGGTAGGATTGGCAGAATCAAACCCAATCCAAATCTAAGGCTGCAGGCCATCATAAAACTGTCAAGCTTTTGGGCTTGAGTAACTAAAAATTTAGAAGACATACCCCTTTCTAATAGTATCAGGTTTATCACTCGTCAAAAAAAGCTTAGCTGGAAAGGTGGCAAATACACACTGTTGTCTATCTTTTTCTGGAGTAATCAAAAACTTCAGCTTATTTCATAACTACTGAGATAATAACAGTACAGCTAGAATAAGGTCATACTTACCTGTTTCAGTTAGTTACAGGAGGTATTGGAGCAGATTAGGTCCGTCACCTCTCCTAAGTGAGACAGCTATCCGATACCCATCATTTTTGTATTCGTTCAAAAAGTAATTTCATACTGCACAATAATATACAAGTTATCAGACTGTAACCTGTAGGTATTTAAAGATATTACTACCTGTATAAAACTGTATCAGTGGGAGGGCAGCTACATGGTCAAAACCCTGTGGCATTGCCATCAGGGATTGGTCAGATCATTTCTGCCAACAACCTCCTCATGGACAAGAAAATAAGGCATCATTAGCAGTCTGGAGCTCTTTTTTAACATCAAAAACAAGGAACATCAGCCAAGATCTACTGTATGAGAGCCATTGATCCATCATGCTCAATGACTGAACATTGCCGAACTCTTCGAACAGACTTTATTAGGTATTTTCATTTTTTAAACCCCCTTTGTTTCTCTGTTGCATTATTGTCTCTTTTTTTATTTGTAATACTTATTTCCTGTAAACATTTTTGTTTTCACCATTTTACCTGCTTACTTATTAATTTTTTTTTTTTGCATGGAATTATCTCTGATGCACTAACACAGAATTTAAAGAATCCCTGTCTCTTTGAAGGTGCTAAAATATCTGCATATACCTGTCTGTGGTGACAGTGTGTATTACAGGCTTTTATTATTAAGTCATAACTGTTATTGCTAGTATTGTGAAAGTTTGATATTTTATAATATAAAAATCTGGTGGCAGTCACTGATTTGGGGTATGATTTGGGGGATTGCTTAGCTAAACATAAACTCAGCAATGTTAACTCTGCTGGCACATGATTGTGGTCCTGCAAGCTGAAAAATCGTTATGTAGGGTGAGGCTGAGAGTGTCATTGTCGTATATCATTGACAGTGTGGTCTGAGTTTGACCAGCCATTTGTCAGAAGGTAGAAGTGGCCAGGGTCTGAAGCTGTGTCTGTCACTGGTTTAGATCTTTTTTTAAAGTGAAGTAAAACAACACTGTTTAATTTACATTGCCCCTTCTATTTCTGTATACAGATGATGCCTCTGTAATTATTTTAATAAAAAAAAACATCTAAGTACCTTTTTCCTAATTGATATATAGCTGTCACATGACCCAGCTCTTTCCCAGCCTATCTGCAGGGGAAGCTTCTAGTCCTCTGCTGCTGGTCACATGTTCAAAAACAAACAAAGAAAAAACATTTGGAATACTGAGTAAAAATAAATAATTTAATATTAATAAACTGTTTTAGGGCTCTTTCACACGGGCGATCCGATCAGATCCGCCTGTCAGTTTTTTAGGCGGATCTGATCGGATCCTCCATGCAGCTCTATGGGGCAGCGGATGTCAGCGGAGACATCTCCGCTGACACCCGCTGCTATCCGTATCTGATCCTGTCCATGAAATCTGGACGGATGGAAACCCTATTTTTCAATCCGTTCAGGGATAGGATCGGATCAGATCGGATGAGAGCGGACAGGCGGTCCGCTCTAATCCGATCCCCCATAGAGAGCAGCGGGAGCTGTGACACCTCCCTCTCCGCACTGCAACTGGAGACGGAGCTGTCATCCGCCGGCTCAGCGGGGATCGGCGGATCGATCCCCGCTGAGCAGCACGGATCAGCCTATGGAGGCGGACCGTGTGAAAGAGCCCTTAAATTGTCATACAAATATATATTTGAAATGAAATCTTTATTATTTTGTGGAAATAATATGGTGTGGGTGGATTTCTGCCAGTCACAGACTGTGTCACTCCCCTCCATCCTGTGTCTTAGAATAACAGTGAGGTGAAGCCCCTGTCAATCTACATGGAATATCCCACCCCCATTGTGTTTAGCTCGTTAGTGGGCCAGGAAAAAGGAGGGAAGGAGTGCGCTGTCATTTACCCACATGCCTGACTATATAGTCACATGGGCTGCTCAGATGTGATAAATGAGAAAATGAAATGACATAGATGAGAAAATGAGAAGATGAGAAAATGCCCAGCATCGAAATTCACTGAAAACTGAGCATGTGCAGAGCTGCCAACATTGCTCTGCAAATCCCCAACTGCATTGGGGACTTGGACAGAAGGGGAGATAGAGAACAGCAGGATCAACAAGGTTTTTTTTCAAGAATACAGAAAACTAATCTCATGTGATTGAGTGAGTATGAACAGCATGTAATACAGCATTTATTGATAGTTTTTATAATGTGCGTTTAGTGACACTTTAAGAAATTTTATTAAATACATAAGTGAATTAAATCTAGTTTTTATATCTGCCTTGAGTTCACTTTTTATCTTTAATGAATAAGAGTGTAATCAAACAATCAATTTTAAAAAGTGGCTGCTATGTTGAACCATGTCCAAGAGCATGCAGCCATAAAATCATAATTTCCACATTCCAGGGTATTCCAGGACAGATACATCTGAACAGGCTGAAGAGTTAAACAGAAGAAAATGTCCTGTGGAAAGGTTAGGGAGAGAAACGCAGCCTGCGGTTTCTTGTTTTATAATAGACAGCATCCTTTGAAACCCTGTAAATGTGCTCTATATCTTCCTCACTTATTCCTGCAGACCTATAGACATTAGATTTTTATTGTACTGGATCTTCAAAGGCTAAGCTTTTGACACCTACTTCTGTGTCTGTGTTCAAAAATGCTGACAAATTTCATGATAATTTCCATACTTAGGATGCTACATTTAATACTTTCTATGTAATTGTGCTAATTTTTTTAAGCACATCTGCCGATTTATAGCAAAGCAACTCCCCCATCTTCAAAATCATATAGGAGCAGGCCAGTGTTAATTTTGGCAGCAAATTTCAATTTAGTTTTAGTCTTAGTCTTAGTCTTAGGACTAAAATGGCATTTTAGTTTTAGTCCCATTTTAGTCTTCTGCAAGTGTTTTAGTTTTAGTCATATTTAGTCGACTAAAACTCCAGTACATTTTAGTCGACTAAAACTCCAGTACATTTTAGTCGACTAAAACTCATTTTAGTCATCTATAATCGAATGGGTGTAGTTCAATTGTAATTTGTAATGCATTATTTAAGCATTTCTCTACAATTTCCAAACTCATTATATACTACTGCTGGTCCTGGAGTGAAAAATCTAATATGTTATTATTTATGGTATTAAGCTTTGAGCATGCACCAGTGTTAATTTTGGCAGCAAATTTCGATTTACTTTTAGTTATAGTCTTTTGACTAAAATGCCATTTTAGTTTTAGTCGTATTTTAGTCTTAAGACTAAAATGCCATTTTAGTTTTAGTCCTATTTTAGTCATCTGAATTGTTTTAGTTTTAGTCGTATTTTAGTCGACTAAAATTGTGTTAATTTAGTCGACGAAAACGTTTTAGTCGGTTTTAGTTGACAAAATTAACATTGGAGCAGGCCTAGGGTAACTGCTGCCTGAGCTGTTTTTGCCACCACCATCCCCTTTTTGGTTTCTAGGATGCTGGCATACCAACCAATGCCACTGTGGCCTGGCTGCCAGCGTCCTAGTAACCAGTGATGCTGTGCAGCTGTGACTGGTTACTAGGATGCTGTTGGATGGGCCGCATAGCATCACTGGTTGCTAGGATGTAGGTAATTGGGATCTACAGCATCATTGTTTGTTATAGTACTAGCAGCCTCCTGCACTATAACTACTGATGAGCCAAACATCCCAGGTTAGGTTTTGCTGAACATATTTGAAGTTTGGCTAAAATCCAAACCCTGTTGAAATTATTAGGAGCCAAATCTTTAACCACTTCTGGACCAGAAGATTTTCTCCCTTAATGACCAGGACATTTTTTGAGATTCAGCACTGCATTATTTTAATGGACAATTGCGCGGTCGTACGACACTGTACCCAAATGTCCTTTTTTTTCCCCACAAAAAGTGCTTTCTTTTGGTGGTATTTGATTGCCTGTGCGATTTTTATTTTTTGCAAAAAACAAAAAGAGCGACATTTCTGAAAAAAAAATATATATTTTTTTCACTTTCTGCCATATAACATTCCCAAAATAAAAAAAAGAAATTAAAAATCTAAATTTTTCATCATTTTAGGCCAATTTGTATTTCACTACATATTTTTGGTAAAAAAAAAATCCCAATATGCGTATTTTGATTTGTTTGTGCAAAAGTTATCATGCGTTTTCATCGCGTCTACAAACTAGGGGAAAGATTTATGTAATTTTTATTTATTTTTACTAGTAATGACAGCGATCTGCGATTTTTAGCAGGACTGCATCATTGCAGCCGACAGATCGGACCCCTAACTGACATTTTTGACACTTTTGGGGGAACCAGTGACATTACTACAGTAATCAGTGCTAGAAATATGCACTGTTACTGTAATAATGACACTGGCAGGGAAGGGGTTAACCCAGGGGTGATCAAAAGGTTAAGTGTGAGCCTAGGGGTGTTTTTTAACTGTGGGGGGTTGGGTTTGTAATATCAACACAGAAACCCGTGATGCTAAATAGCAGGAACACAGGTGTTGATACCAGAAGAGAACAACGGTCTGCTGTGTTTACAACAACAGACCGCGGGTCTCTCTTCAAGGGGAGTGATTGCAGGTGCCCGGCGGCAATCGCAGCCACCAGCCCCGTGCCTCGGCTTCTCCGCTGTGGAGTGGGCACAGGCACGAGCATTCGGCGAACCGTTGTACAGGTGGTTATACGGTGGCTGGTTGGCAGGTGGTTAAAATCAATGTATGCCTTTTTTAAGGCTAATAGGCCTTCATAGGATTGGCATGGGACATGGGTTGCTGGGCACTACATGTGGGGAACATGTATCAAGGCAAACAAAATTTGTAAACAATATTGTTTTAATGATAATGCTTAAAACAGAGCATTAATACTGCAAAATGCATTTGGGTAACTTGCGTGGGAAGGCCCGTAAACCTACTTGTGCATAGGGTGTATCTCTATGATGTGTACTGAAGCAGAAGTGACATTTAGAATGAAAAAAAAAATTTCCTTGCTGGCTTTTTTTTTTTTGTAAAATAGTGACAAAAGGACCCCCCCCCCCCCCCCCAAACATACATATCAGACCTTAAGTATCTAGTTGTTGGCACCTGCTGCTTTCTTAACAATTATTGACAAGGGAAGAAGTAACCTGTCATTTATAGTTCTGTAGAATGGTCTAAAAGTTCAGTATGCAGATGAATAATTGAACAAGTGAAATGCAGTCTGAACCCAATTTCAGACCAAATCAGTAGCTCATCTCTAACCATAACAACCAATGATGCTGTAGGGCAAGACAAAAGTCCTAGTAACCAGCTCAGTAATGCTGCCCTGTGTATACAAGGCAATGCTACTGAGCTGCAGTGAGGACAGAGTGTTGGACATGGACATTCCTGCCTCACTGCTGCCCTCAAGGGGTTTTGTCTCACATTGCCTCCCTGATGACCACCCATGTCCACCTTTGATTGGAACACTGCCACTCTAGTCATTGTCAAGAGTCAATGGAAATACCAAGTACTTAGTACTTCCAGGAATGGAGGAGCATGTGACTCACTCCATGTGACAGTGTTGCTCCAATCATCACTATTAAACAGGGAATCCATAATCCTGCGTAAACTACAATCCCAGCAGCTTGGAGACTACACAGGGCATTTCTTTTCCTCCTGGCAGCCAAGTGAAGCTAAAGGGCAATGCAAGGAACGTATGTATAAGCTGCTGTGGAGGTCTTTATAAAATAACACTGGGCTCTTGTCCAGGCACTTTCTGTTGTAGGGTGACAATGCTTTTCTATCTTGAGATGTGCTTTTGTGTTGTTGTCATTTGCTCACACTGGCTTCAAATTGAGGACATAGCAATGATAATAAGAACTGTAGAGGACCCTGAGGCTACGTTTCCACTATTGCGCCTACAAAGTCGCGCAGTTTCAAGCGCGACTTTGTAGTGCGAATTGTTTGCGGCTACTTCTGGGGACTTCAGGAAGTGCGACTTCCTTCTATGAGGGACAAGTTGCACTGAAGTCGCCCAAAAGTAGTGCAAAAACCTTTTATCAAGTCGCTGCGACTCAAGTTGCAGCAGTTAGAATGGTCCTAATTGTAAATAATGGGTTTTGACTTGTCATGCGACTTGACAGGTGTCAAGTTGCACAACAAGACGCACTAGTGAAAACAGGGCCTGAAGATCAACTCTCTGTAGAACTGTTGATCTCCCAGTAGAAATTGAGAAGTCATAAACAGAGGGGTATTTGGCAGCTCATTGGTAAGGTAATGTCTTCTTTTACAGGTAACAGGAGGTATAGTTGTGATGGTTTTACATGTAAAATGAGGTTTATTCATTTTTATGACAGGATCACTTGACAGCTTGACAGTCAAGGTCAGAGGTCACCAGAAATCTGACAGTTCCTTTTGTGTCTGCTGCTCACCTTCACAGACTGTCTTCTAGCCCCTGAGACTGCATAACATTGTCAAATAACGGTAGAAGTAAGAAACTATTCTCTGTCATTCACCATATTTGCTTTTTGCCAAAAAAGATTAGACTCCGTCAACTGAACAATTTATTTGATTTGCAAATCAATTTCCACCTATTTAGTTTTGAAGGTCTGAATATGAAATCATAATTTTAAATCTTGTCTGTGAAAACTGCCCGGAAAATGAAGAATAGACAATTTTTGTTTCCCTTGATGTAAACATTGCCAGGAAATATCATCTGCAGCTGACCCAAATATTTGAGCAGTCTAACAAATGTGGATTTATCTGTCCAGACTCCAAGCTTTGCTCCTTTAAACGCAGATTTGTCAGCTTAAAAGGTGACACTAATTAAACCGCTGTCATCCACCAGCTGTCCTCATCAAACCTCCAGGAACGTTTTTGGGATGTCCAGGTGTGCAGAGACTGACACTGTGTCTGAAAGTCAGAAAGCAAGAAAGCTTATATTTGGATTTAATTGCTGGCAGTAATGAATGAACAAACACAGATGCAATTTAAAACCTGTACAGTGACACTAATTAACAATTTGTCATCTAAATATATATGTTGCTTATTCACCTCTCTTGAGTTATTTATGGTCTCTAAAAATACAATGCAGACAGGTCATGTTTCTAACCGGTGTTGTTTTTAAAGAAGAAAGTGATCATCTAAAATATTTTTTTTTTTCAGTTTTTTTTTTTTTCAATAAATTTCTATTGATATAACAACATAACAGAAGAATACATTGTCTGAATAACATTTGTATCTACAATAATTGTAGAAAAGTCAATAACTGGTACCTTACAAATCACAGAATACCCCCATCGTAACAGGTAAATGGGGCACAGTGGGAATATCTAGCAAGGGATACTCAACCTTTAGGTTAAACAAAGGAGAATGTTCGACCACCCCCATGGCGAGACCTGTCCGCGCACCCCTATTGGGAACCAGCTGTGCGCAGGGAGGGGACCCCCCAGGCCGGAGGCCTTATATGAGAAAAAGGTATTTAGAAGCCATTAATCAACCCACCACCCTATGGCGGCTACGTGCAGGTCTAAACCTGAGCCAAGTTTATGTATTACCAGCTAATGGTCAGTTGCTATAAAATAAAGCAGGAATGATATCAACAATTTGTAACCGTTAATGTCCAAACATGGAATTACCAGAAGAAGAAAGAAAGGGAAAGAATAGAAAAAGAAGAGAGAAAGGAGAAGAGAACATTGACCAGGGATGACCATCCCTCAAAGAAGCTGCCTAGAGAGGAAGCAAGGAAATACAATCAATCGAGCAGGATCTTCACGTAAGCTGCCTTTTTTTTTTCAGTTTTAATGGAAAATCCTTCATTTTATTTTGTCACCAGACCGGAAGATGTGAGGAAATGTTCCAATGGGAACACTTGTTCTGGTGACAACTATCTAGAAAGCGATTTTGCTCACCTTTAGATGGATTTACTATGACTTATGGTTGTGTCTACAGAACGGGAAGTGAAGGGAAATCTCCCCAATGGTGTTAAAAAAAAAAAAAAAACATGACAGGGGTGTTTTTTTTTAATTGCAAAAAATAACTTTATTGAAGAATAAAAAAAAAAAAAAGATCACAACATACAGCAAAAGTACACACAATGGTAATGAAAACAGGTATACATATGCAAAAAGGAGGTAAGGTCAGCGTGGAAGGTACATCAAAGGTATCAAAAAAGTACTTGCGAGGGGGGGGGGAACAGACGTGGGGAGATGGGCACATGCACTCAGGCACCTGGGAGGGCCACAGGGAGGGGGCAAAAAGGTAGTTATGAAACCAACCAGGGAGATTCCAGTTAAATCATTACATGCTAAGACCTCGCAGAGGTTTCCTGGAGCCATCTGTCCCATATTTTATTAAATTTCGTAGGGCAACCCCTGTTAATGTATATCAGACGCTTATAAGTCAATATGTTGTTAACTGCCAGTTTCCATGATACAAGAGTAGTTGGGGTATTTCGCATCCACTGTCTAGCAATGCATTTGTGAGCCGTAAACAAGGTCTCATGAAGGAAGGTCTGAGTGGGCTTGTCCAGGTCTCCATCCGGGAAAATACCCAGAAGGCAAATATTAGGGCATAGAGTCAGGGGG
Source organism: Pelophylax lessonae (assembly GCF_965119305.1). Taxonomy (NCBI): domain Eukaryota; kingdom Metazoa; phylum Chordata; class Amphibia; order Anura; family Ranidae; genus Pelophylax; species Pelophylax lessonae. The sequence goes on from NC_138771.1 coordinate 474,928,579, forward strand.
GACCCCATGTCATCGTGTAAGAACTGAACTACCTGTCTCCAGTATCCCTAAATCAAGGGGCATTGCCAAAGAAGATGTAAGAGCGTACCTGGATGGTGAGTGCACATGGGACACCGGGCGTCCTGAGCACTCTTATATTTGGCGAGTGGGAGAGGGGTAAGGTAAGAGCGATGAAGGACGTACAGCTGGGTCAAGCGATCCGAAAGTCTAGGGGAGACTAACTTAGGAACCTCAAGGGCCTCCTCCCACTCCTCGTCCTCTAAAGCTCCCACATCCCTCTCCCATGGCCTCTTCAGAGCATACGCTAATTTGGTTGAAGGAGGGAGGTGGAGAGCAGAGTAGAACAGGGCTATAAGTTGTTTGGGGTCCAGGCCTGTGATCACCTCAAGCACATAAATCGGGTCATTCTGGGGAGGGACATACCGAAAATGTGCCCCAAAAGCGCGTCTGAGTTGCAGATGTCTATAATACATGTGGGGTGGGATGGTAAAGTCTGCCTGAAGCTGACCAAATGACTTGAAAGAAGTGTTCACTAAGAGGTGATGGAGTAGATAGACCCCCCGCGACATCCAGACATGTGAGTCAGGGATAGACATAAACTCAGGTAAGGAGGGGTTATGCCACAGGGGAGTAAACCCGTAATGCCTAGGGAGATCCAACCAGGTAGAGACCACCTTCCAGACCCTACGATAATGGTTCAACATAGAGCGCCAGCCACCAGGCGTCCCTGCCCCCACTGAACCGCCGAGCAAAACGCTCAATGGATCAGAAGAGGGACGAGAACAGGGAGGACACAGCAGCCAAAGAGCCCTATCCCTGTCGACCTTGGTCATATGAAAGAAATGGGACAACTGATCCGACAGGTAGTAGGTGCTGAAATCAGGAAGCGCTACCTCTCCAAGGTCGGTGGGGTCCAAGGTCAGTGGGGACATGACAGGGGTTTTAATCATTGTTACTCAATCCAAAACTAGAAAAAAGTTTGAGCTTTAGATATAATGTAAGGGGTTTTCAGTTTTTCATATGATTTTATTTAGTTCCCCCTTGCACATCTACAGTACATCAATGACATTAAGTGCCTGTATCGTTCGGCTTTTGCTTGATTTCAGCAAGTTCTACATTTATATACAAGGCTATTAAAATGCAAAACCCTCTTGGAGCGGGTCAGGAGGTCAAGGTCAAGCAGGTCAAAAGAAGGTCAAATGCATCTGTCAATGAGTTTTGAATGATTTCAGAAGCGTCTGTGATATTAAACATTTTAAAGTGGAATTTCACTCTCTCAATCAACATTAACTATTCTTAATCCTTATGCTGCTAGCATTAGTAAATGGATAGGAAAGTATGTCCTATTTACTTTTTTTAAGCTGTTTTATTACATTTATTCCGTAATTTATACTATACAACCAGGTGAGGCTGATTATATTATCATATGCAAACGCAACTGTATACAGAAATATAATTAACATGCTAGTTAACCTTGACTTTTGATGGGGGAGAAATGTGACAGACCTACCTGGGGCAGGGGCTTTTGGAGAGGACTGGGAGCAAACCTCTTACCCACTGACTTTGGGCCCTGGCATTTAAGGGAACACTACTCTTTGAAAGGTGTATGCCTGGGGGATCTGTGGAGTGGTCTTGTTTCTGATTCAAGTTCATGTCTCCCCAAAACAGACAGACTCTGGGAACTGGAGGTTCCACATCCATAGTTGGGGCCGGGGTCTCTATGCCTAAAATTAGGAATGACTGTAGATGTTAATGTAATCCACTTAAACCACCGGGGTCCACTGCCATAATGTGTTTATTGTAAGTTAGTCTCCTGCTATAATTAAAATAATTAACTCACCTGCTAGCAAACTATTGGGGGAGGTGTTTACACTTGTAATAATGTGTATTTTACTTTGTGAGGTCAGACAGTCTGCTGCTGGTAGTTTCCTGCTATTGTCTGTTTAGTAGTTTAGCACCTAGTGCTGAGTTGATTAGCATGTCAATTATCTTTCTGTATACAGTTGCGTTTGCATATGATAATGTCATCAGCCTCACCTAGTTGTGTAATGTAAATTCTCTGTGGGTTTTAAAATAAAGAGCCAGTTTTGCAGCTAAACTAGTCTTGTCTAGTTCTTGATTGCAATATGCGGCTATAATATCTGATATCCATGTTTAGACTGGAGGAAGTGGTATTCTGACGAAAGCACTCAAGCGGAGTGTGGGACGGTCCTGTCACAATTTCATCACAACTGACATTGTCGAGGGTGCGCCTTTCAATTCTGAATAGGAGACCAGCTTTACATACAAACACATTTGACTCTTTCCTGTATAAAGAGTACTCTGGTAAGAGTCTTATTTTATCATTGGTGGAGGAGCACATGAGGTGTCGATGCTTTTAACTACTATCAACACTGTGGCACTCTTCGTTTTGATTCAGTGTTTTTTGCACCAGTTGTGACTTACACATTTATTTGGACTTTTGACTTTTTTTCACCTTAATTATTTATGTGATCATTTACTGTTCATCATTTACTTGTTCATTTATAGTGCCGCACTTTTTGAAGATTTTGTTGTCTCTACAGCGCAATTTCACTGTTTATATTTTGGTTATAAATGATGTTATACATTCCAGCAGTGTTCAGGAGGGAAGGAGGGGCTTTCCTAACTAAGCACACCCTCTCCTGCTTGCATGCCTGAGCTAAGGGCAGACAAATTTCATATTAAAAATAAATAAAATGGCATTTTTGGTTTGTGGTGCTCAGATGAAGTGTAGTTCCACTGTAAGCATCTGATATTAAACTGATTCCATCGACATATGCACAAAGCCCCCCAACAAAGGCCCAAATGATGCCAGCTTCTGCAGGATTCAGGCTTTCATGGTATAACTCAACATAAATAAAGCCCATTCCTTCTCCGATTTGTGTTTTAGGTGCATGTTGCTTACATGAGGCAGACAAGTAATGGATCATTACCAGTTACCCCTTGCTTCCTTAAAATATTGACATCTCACCGACAGGTAGTAAATTTAGCATGCAGATCATCATGGGGCATGTGTAATACAGAAATGCTGTAAATTTCAGTTGTCTATTTACCTTAAAGGGGAGGGCCAGTGACAGCCAGACTGGGGAAGAAGGGGCTGGACGATGCTGGTGGTCATCCCCTGGGTGATACATTTTGCAATAGAATAGCCTGCATCTATTACACAATGTGAGCTTTTGTGCAGCGATATGAGAGTTGCTGCAGTCTGATCAGTAAAGGAAGCTGTGCATTGGCTAAAGATCAGTTTTAAATTTTTTTCCCATCCATTGTGAATTAGAAATCTATTTATAACTACTGTAGAACCCCTTTAAAACAGGCATGTCCAATTAGAGTTTTTTTAAAATTTGCATGCAGTCCTCTTGCTCCTTCATTGCAGTTCTTGGTCAGTTAATCACCTCTGTGTCTGCAGGTTGAGGATCAGCACATTGTGCAAAGTGGATGGTGTGCATATAGAGCAGGTCACCTGCTGTCTTCATTAATGCAATACATGGATGGATCTTGACAAAAGAGGCCGAAGCCTGCATAAAAGAAGGTATCATTCACAAGTCCTTGGGGCAGCATGGTCGCTAAAGATTTAAGTACATAAAAATTTTTCAAGCAGCTGTTATTTATAAAAAAAATGTCATCATGGGCATGTGGTTAGTGTTATTCTTTGCGTCTATCTTGACATTTAATCAACTCACTGCTTTAAATGGTTGTTACAACATGTCTTACAGTGAAATTCGCTCATCACCCAAATAGATGTCTGTTGGTTCTCGCCAAGCAAAGAAATTAGCATATGCTAAATTAGTGTATCAAGTCTAATGACACATGTGAAATCGCTTTGTAGCTGAAAGCCCATTAGCAGTTTCTACAAGAATGATATTTATGTGCTGAGGACAAGGCTGTCCAGTGTACTGCCATTTTGAGTTGGAAAAATCAAAAGTTTGACAATGAAAGGATATCTGTTCTTATAAAACTGATGAGTCTTAACAAAGCTAAAGCCCAAGGATATTTAAAAAGTGACAGTTATTTTCAACTGATTACAATGAGATTTGAAAACTACAGTCAGAAGGCTAAAAATTTAGATTCTTATCTGTGTGTAAAGCTTTGTTGTATAAAACATTTTACGGGTCCTTTCACATGAGCGGTGTGCCCGGCGGACTCCGTTTTGCTCAGGGGTCGATCTGCTGATCCTCGCTGAGCAGGCAGATGACAGCTCCGTCTCCGCTTACTTTGCAGAGACAGAGCTGTCAGATCCCCTCTCTCGTTTATGGGAGATCAAAAGGGACTGCCTGTCCGTTTTCATCTGATCTGATCCTCTAAACCGATGGAAAATAAGGTTTCTATCCATCTGGATTTCATGGACAGGATTGGATAGCAGTGGGTGTCAGCGGTGTCAGAGATGTCTCCACTGACATCAGCTGCTCCATAGGGCTGCATGGAGCATCCAATCAGGTCCGCCTGAAAAACTCAAAAGAAGTACTGGAACCACACCCAGGTAGATGAAAACAATAGGAGTACTTTATTCTTCAAATAAAAATAGAAACAGACAGTGCAGGGAACAGGTAATCCAGGTTAACGCGTTTCACGGCGCACACAGCCGCTTACTCATAACCGTAGTGGTGGATCACGGAAATCGGTTTTATATACAATTTCTAATTGATGATTAATTGCAGGTTTGTATCATCAACATGGTGTTCCTCAATTGGACTACCGATAAAACCGTGATGCAACACCTGGGATCATTTAAACATACATAGAAAATGTTCCGTTGTGGAACAAATCAAACATAACAATAAACATAAAAGATTTAAAGTGGAACAATGTGTGACATAAATAATTCTAAATAAAATAATAAAATCATGTTATGCAAGGGAAAGATCCAAATCGACATAATACAGAGTAAAAGAAGAATGTACAACAAAGTATAAACATCAACACCAAATGTGCATAAATACATCATAATTGCATTAATCTCCTCTGTTATCATGTGTAGATGTTGAGTCTCCAGACGTGACAACACTATTTTTCACATGTGCATATATAAAAAATATATATATATATACGGAAAGTGCATAATGTATGCTTGTATGCAAAAAAATCAAATCAAATACAATATGGTGGCATACAGGCACGTATCCGCACAAGATTGAATGCAACATAGTTGCATATAAGCACATATTAGCAGTTGCATGAGTGAAGTGTGTAAAAACGTGAAAATTGATAATTGTAACATATATATACAAACAAAAAGTTGCATATATAAAATGAAAAAATGTTTTATACAAGAAAGTGCATATGCATATGCATAAAAGTGTACATGTACCAAACCCTGAAAGGTGATAAAAAGGTAAAAATGAATGTGATGTAAAGTTGTTTAAATTGGCAAAAAAAGTTTATATAATAAAATATATGAATGAATAAAGCTATAAATAAAAAACAATATTAATGCCAACTAAAAAAGTGTCAGTGAGATGACAAATATAAAAAATAATAAATAAATAAAATATAAGATAAAGTAAAAACGTGAATGTGATAATAAACAATACTTGATGTGAAAAAATGACCTATGAAAAACAGATGTGGTGCAGTAAAACTAATGAAAAAACTATGTATAATAATACATGTATAATAGTCAAAAATTGTGGTAAAAATCTAAGTGTTGTAATAAAAAAATATGTATATATACACAAAAGAGACAAAAATCAATATAAAAATTAAATTTTTTTTTTTAATTTAATAAGACATGTCTGGAGACGCAAGATCAAAGTCGAGATGGATAAGTCCCATATTCACAATGTACATATACCCGTTGGAGAAAAAATAATAATCAAAGGTCCATGAACCATTGCAGACAAAAGTAATGATATCTACATATATTACACTAATAAAGAGCAAAATTGTTCATCGAAGGCAAAGACAAGAGATAAATATATAACTCAATAAATAATTGTTTAATGCCAACGAAGCAACGAGTTCATGGGACCAAAACCCAACGGGAAAAAGTTGAATGGAGGACCCTCATGGCTGTAATAAGAACAAGTGATCAAAATAATTAGTGGCCGTATATAATTAATTGCATCTAATTGTGAAGTATAGCAATATGCTTATTATAAAGAATTCCCAAGCGAAGACACCATCATTAAGTGAAATGAATAAATGAATGTGTGTGTTCGCTATTGTAACAACGACTTGGCATATCGATTTTTAGAAGTGGAGCTCAGACTGGAAGACGGGAAAATAGTAAACACTAAGTAGGTAATTAGTGAATATTTAGTAAAACATTAAGGGAGAGGAGTCACTCATAAAAATGGGTGACATCCCATTCCCAGTTTAACCCATGGGGTATTCGTGTATGTAACTTAAAGATCCAAAACACCTCCTTTTTACAAAGTGATTTAAAAATGTCACCACCTCTAGGAGGTCTGGTGACACGGTCGATGATTTGGACCTGTACTAGGGACATATCCCCTTGATGTATGTTGTTAAAATGTCATTAATTTATCTAAAAGAACTTTAACTGTTGATGATGTTAGTCTATTATCCAAAGGCTTAAATTTTTGCCCTCATGTTCATTTTGATCCCTTTCAAACCATTTTACAGGTGAACAAATTTGTCCGTAATTTAACACTTAAAAGGCATTATTTTAATGATGTTGACACTATCTCCAATGATGTTGATCCTGCCACATCCCCCAATGCGAACGGGCCCATGCTCACATTCCGTGAGGCATGTGCCGTTATTGAATTGGAGGATCTGGCAGCGGAGAATTTACAACAGTCAGAAGACAATTTTGAGGAAGGAGTTAAAAAAGTTGCTCTGTCCTCTTTTTCCAACTTTTATCCAATTCAATCACGTTCACCCAGTATGGACCTCTTCCAAAGGGCAGTGGAGAAGGACATATTTGGTTTAGCCATGGACACATCCTCCTCCATTTCTAGGTCCCTTGATAATTTAACTAGTAAAGAGAGAGTGTCATTAACATCATTGAAACAGGACACATCCATTACCATCAGAAATGCTGACAAGGGAGGGGCTATAGTTGTACTTGATAGTGAGACATACAAAAAGGAAGCTTTGAGACAACTCAATGACATCTGTACCTATCAGCCTTTGAAAAGTAATCCCACCGCAAATTATAAATCGGCATTAGGTGCCCTTGTTGAGAGAGGCTTAACCCTTGGCGCCTTTTCCACGAATGATGCAGAGAAACTCATCCCAGACCACCCAGTTACACCCATTTTCCATCATCTCCCCAAAGTACACAAGGGCCTAGACCCTATTTTGGGGAGACCAATTGTTTCTGGGATTGGGTCTCTCTGTGAGAAATTAGGCGAATGGCTAGACGGTCAATTACAAGACCTTGTATTAGAGCTCCCTAGTTATCTTAGGGACACTAAACACCTTTTAAATATCATGGATGCATTCTCATGGGCAGAGGATTACATCTGGATTACATGCGATGTATCCAGTCTGTACTCCTCTATACCCCATGATCTTGCCATTACAGCCATAGACACTGTCTTAAAACAACGTATCCATCTCAGCGCCGAACTACAAGCCTACATTCTTGAGGTATTGTTTTTTCTTCTGAAGCATAATTTCTTTTCATTTGATGGCAATTTTTACCTCCAAAGATGTGGGGCAGCGATGGGAGCCAAGTTTTCCCCCTCTCTCGCCAACCTATACATGGGTTGGTAGGAGAGACCCCACATCTTTGGAGGTAGTAATCCATACAGAGATCGGGTCATTCTTTACTATCGCTACATAGACGATCTCATCTTTGTTTGTCATAATAGTGTGAATCTGGATGACTTTCTGTCCTATTTAAATCACAACTCTTTGAACCTAAAATTTACAGGCACTTCCAGTGCACAGAAAATAGAATTTCTGGATGTTGTGCTGAGTCATGAAAACAATAGAATTGTATCTAATTTATACAGGAAACCTCTGTCTGGAAATAGTTTATTACACGCACATTCCAGCCATCCGATTCACACTATTAAAGGCATTCCTGTGGGGCAATTTCTTCGAGTTCGTAGGATATGTAGTAGCATACAAGATTTCAAAAAACAAGCATCTCTATTATACCATCGATTCTTGGAAAGGGGATACCCCAAATGGATGCTAAATAGGGCATATTTCATTGCTTTACACAAAGATCGTTCAGAACTTTTAGCACTCGACAGCTCAAAAGATCCACATTACATACAACACGACATCGCCCCCCAAAATAACTACAGCAACATAATTGGGCAAAAAGCCAGGAAACTGAAGAGCCCCAAAAATACTATCCCTTCAATTACATTATCTTTGCCCTATAGCCTTGAGTTCAGCAAGATAAAAAATATCATTTTAAAACATCTTCCCACACTATATACAGATGATATCTGTGCTGGTGTCCTTGAAGATGGGGTGAACATAGTGGCCAAAAGGGCAGCCACCTTGGGCAATTCCCTGTCTCCCAGTCTTTACACTTCTGCAAAATCTAATGTATCTAGAACATGGCTATACTGTAGAGGGAATTTCAAATGTGGCGCGTCAGACTGCGTTACTTGCCCACACATCATTAGTGGGAATAATTTTGTTTCCACTTATAATGAAAAGGTGTATACCATTAAAGATTTTTTCAATTGCAACACTAAATACCTCATCTATCCAATTTCATGTAAATCATGTTCTATGCAGTATGTGGGCAGAACCACCCGTAGGTTAAAAGATCGGTTTAGAGAGCACCTTAGTGACATTCGCACTTTAAAATCTACTAATATAGCCAAGCATTTTAACAACATACATCAAGGGGATATGTCCCTAGTACAGGTCCAAATCATCGACCGTGTCACCAGACCTCCTAGAGGTGGTGACATTTTTAAATCACTTTGTAAAAAGGAGGTGTTTTGGATCTTTAAGTTACATACACGAATACCCCATGGGTTAAACTGGGAATGGGATGTCACCCATTTTTATGAGTGACTCCTCTCCCTTAATGTTTTACTAAATATTCACTAATTACCTACTTAGTGTTTACTATTTTCCCGTCTTCCAGTCTGAGCTCCACTTCTAAAAATCGATATGCCAAGTCGTTGTTACAATAGCGAACACACACATTCATTTATTCATTTCACTTAATGATGGTGTCTTCGCTTGGGAATTCTTTATAATAAGCATATTGCTATACTTCACAATTAGATGCAATTAATTATATACGGCCACTAAACTCGTTGCTTCGTTGGCATTAAACAATTATTTATTGAGTTATATATTTATCTCTTGTCTTTGCCTTCGATGAACAATTTTGCTCTTTATTAGTGTAATATATGTAGATATCATTACTTTTATCTGCAATGGTTCATGGACCTTTGATTATTATTTTTTCTCCAACGGGTATATGTACATTGTGAATACGGACTTATCCATCTCGACTTTGATCTTGCGTCTCCAGACATGTCTTATTAAATTAAAAAAAAATTTTTAATTTTTATATTGATTTTTGTCTCTTTTGTGTATATATACATATTTCTTTATTACAACACTTAGATTTTTACCACAATTTTTGACTATTATACATGTATTATTATACATAGTTTTTTCATTAGTTTTACTGCACCACATCTGTTTTTCATAGGTCATTTTTTCACATCAAGTATTGTTTATTATCACATTCACGTTTTTACTTTATCTTATATTTTATTTATTTATTATTTTTTATATTTGTCATCTCACTGACACTTTTTTAGTTGGCATTAATATTGTTTTTTATATATAGCTTTATTCATTCATATATTTTATTATATAAACTTTTTTTGCCAATTTAAACAACTTTACATCACATTCATTTTTACCTTTTTATCACCTTTCAGGGTTTGGTACATGTACACTTTTATGCATATGCATATGCACTTTCTTGTATAAAACATTTTTTCATTTTATATATGCAACTTTTTGTTTGTATATATATGTTACAATTATCAATTTTCACGTTTTTACACACTTCACTCATGCAACTGCTAATATGTGCTTATATGCAACTATGTTGCATACAATCTTGGGCGGATACGTGCCTGTATGCCACCATATTGTATTTGATTTGATTTTTTTGCATACAAGCATACATTATGCACTTTCCGTATATATATATATATATATATATTTTTTATATATGCACATGTGAAAAATAGTGTTGTCACGTCTGGAGACTCAACATCTACACATGATAACAGAGGAGATTAATGCAATTATGATGTATTTATGCACATTTGGTGTTGATGTTTATACTTTGTTGTACATTCTTCTTTTACTCTGTATTATGTCGATTTGGATCTTTCCCTTGCATAACATGATTTTATTATTTTATTTAGAATTATTTATGTCACACATTGTTCCACTTTAAATCTTTTATGTTTATTGTTATGTTTGATTTGTTCCACAACGGAACATTTTCTATGTATGTTTAAATGATCCCAGGTGTTGCATCACGGTTTTATCGGTAGTCCAATTGAGGAACACCATGTTGATGATACAAACCTGCAATTAATCATCAATTAGAAATTGTATATAAAACCGATTTCCGTGATCCACCACTACGGTTATGAGTAAGCGGCTGTGTGCGCCGTGAAACGCGTTAACCTGGATTACCTGTTCCCTGCACTGTCTGTTTCTATTTTTATTTGAAGAATAAAGTACTCCTATTGTTTTCATCTACCTGGGTGCGGTTCCAGTACTTCTTTTGCATTTATCCGGATGACGGGTCTTACCAGCACCAGGTCGGACTGATACACCTGAGCGGCTTCATCTCTTTCATTACCTTCAATCTCCGCCTGAAAAACTGACAGGCGGACCTGATCAGAAAGCCCATGTGAAAGGGGCCTACCTCAGAATTTTCTTTCCCTCTGCTTTAAAGTGTATCGTTTGCTGAAGCTGTTTTTTTTAGTTCTGGATAGGGTGGAGAAGGGTTAAAGTGGCAGCAGCCTGAGAGTGATTGACACTGGGCTAATTAAGCAATTAACCCTTTAACTGCCACCACCCACTCGGGGAACTCGTAATTTTAGCAATGCCAATTTTGATTTTAGAATTATCGTCTGTAACACACACTGTCACCACAGAAAGGTATGTTCATAGGATTTATCTCTTCAAGAGACAGATTCTTTTTTAGCTTGCATTAGGAGCTTAGAGACCAGGTTAACACTTTTCAAAATATGGTTTAAATAATGAAAAGTTCAAAGTTGGTGCAAATAAAATATTTACAGAAAAAAGGGTGTTTCAAAGAAATAGAGACATATTTCAGCAATAGAAAAATAAAGTAGAATTGAGGAGAAAGGATACCTGCAATCAATGTCCTGGCTTTTATTCAGAGTTCAGTCGATGTGCCAGGTGTTATCGGTTCTCAAGCTTGACAGATGTCCTGATTTGATGGTAAAAGAGAACTCACAACTGTTTAGGCATCTACCTTTTTCTGTGGGATCAAAGGGGTGTTGACAGATGCCCCTGACCAATAAAACAAAGTGTCCATGGGCTGTCCTGGGTTTATGACAATATCAGGTCCCTCCCTTACACAGTTTTATACCACTATTTATATCTTCCAATATGTACTGGTTGCATTATTGAAAAGGAAAGATTATTGTTAAGCATTGAATTTTGCATCCAGGGATACTAAACACAGGGTAGCTTAGATAAACCTGTCACCCAGGAGGCATCTGACAGCTATCTTCCTTTCTATATATGCTAGTGTGGTCATGTATGAGCTTAATTCATTTGCTACGGCATTTCTCATTCAAATATACACTTATTATTAATGTTTCATGTTCCTGTCTGAGTTTATGAATCATTGGATTTGTTAAGTTTTGAATTAGGCAGAGCTCTCTGATTGCCCTTTACGATCCCCATTAGTTCTGGGTATCCTTAATAGATTTGGTCATAGTAGGTTAGGCCTGGACAGCAGAAACAGACATCCTGCCAGGACTCAATTAGCTGTTAACAGCTCTGCACAGGCCTGAGCACTGGTTTCTAATGTCTGTGAGTTGAGATAATGGCTCTTTTGAAGTGTAAAACCTATGCATTCCATAAAAAACCTATAATAACTGAACAACATGGCTGCTAGCTACAGCTTTTTGTGTGTCCAGTACGTGATATCATTACAGTTGTAAACTTAGACATGAAATATGAATAAAGTATATCCCTTTATAGTGTGTAATTGTCTTAATCCAGAGCACTAAGTGTCATTTTGTAATGTTCTGGTACCTCTGGTACCCTTGTTCCATATTTCTCTCTTACTAAATTGCGTCCCATCTTGTTATCCAGGAGACGCATACACCTTTAAGACCGGATGACATCATTGCTGAGCGCCGCTATGAGTGGCTATTTCAATCGCCGGCTTTCTCTCACTCATTGCTCGTTCAAACCACATGTTCACCGCACCTTCTCCTGTGAAGTCGGAGCTGCTGACATTTTCCTTTGCTGAACGGAAGCTGGAACCTCGCTGCTGATCCGTATCTCGCTACGGGATCACCTCTCTCTAAGGACACTGTTACTACTAACCTATCTAAGTGATAAGTACCCCACAGGGGATTCCTTACTAACCAATCTCCTACTGTCATCTACTGCAATTACCAGGACTATCTGTATCTATCTATTCACTATCATCTGCATAGACAGTTAGCTCTTGGGACTACCTTCAACTATCCTTGCACTAGGTTACTCTGTCTAAGTATACTCCATCTGTGTCCTCTTACCATCTGCACTATACTTGACATCAGAACCTATCTGCTTTACCATCACCTGCAACTCTCCTAATACTACTCTTAGTGCTCACCATACAATAGCCTGTCTCTCATCTATACATTCTCATATATTCTATCCCTCCATTAAACATCTGATTGAGTATATGTATATTGCATAACAGGCTGTGCACTGTGATGAAGTCCTGAGAGTTGGATATGTTTGTTCAACAGAATCTCTACAAGGCTACTGAGTGTAATAATTCTGCAGCTGTAAATCCATCCACTAACAAAAACGCATGAACGTTACAGATTGAACGAGCCTTTAAGAAAAATATGGATTCAGCAGAATTACCCACTCATGTACTACAATTAAAACAGCAAGTAGATGCATTGATCCTTGCGCTTACAGAGGTACAAAACGAAAATCAGACCTTGAGACAGCAGGTTGGCCGTCTCACACAGCTTTCTGCTGCTCAGCCCCGTGAGCCTAAGATAAACCCTCCTCTAGTGTTTTCTGGTGATCGGAGCAAATTTCGTGAATTTAAAAACGCATGTCGATTGCTTTTTTTGTTAAAATCTCTAACCTACACCACTGACCAAATTAAGGTTTGTACCGTCATCTCCTATTTAACGGGTGAACCCCGGGCCTGGGCAGACGCTCTCTTTGAAAAGGATAATCCACTCCTTAATTCTTACCCTTTATTTCTAGCACAACTCGCTAGTTTATATGAAGACCCCAATAAGCAGAGTACCGCTGATACCCAATTACGGGCCTTAAAACAAGGAAGGAGACCTGTTGAAGATTTCGTGGCAAATTTTAAAAGATGGTCCCCTGATTCAGGGTGGAACGACACATCTTTGCGAACGCAGTTTAGACTCGGCCTATCTGAGGCCGTTAAAGACGAGCTCGCCCGAGCGCATTTACCTGGCACTCTAGAGGGACTGATACAGACCAGTATCAATATTGACAGACGACTACGAGAAAGAAAGGCTGAGAAGATGGGCTCACCATTTTCCAGTCCTTCTCGGATGTTGCCTGCTGACCCTACTCCTATGGAAGTAGGAATGATACGCCCACCTCTGACCCTTTCTGAACGTGCCAGGAGGAAAACCGAACATCTTTGCATGTACTGCGCATCCCGAATCATTTGATAAGCGGCTGTCCCCTTGTCCGCAGAAAAGAGGGTGAGTGTGCAAATGTCTTGCTAGGGGGACTCACAACTTCCTTTTCTAATCCTTATCTTTTTGTTCATTTAACATTGCAGTGGGACCAAACTAGGATCACCACCAAGGCTATGATCGATACAGGATCTTGTGGAAACTACACTGACATTTGTTTTGTCTCCCTTAATAAAATACCTATTGTTTCAAAACCCAAACCTGTCTCCGTTAGTTTTATTAACGGTACCCCTTTATCCTCTGGTCCTATCACCAGTCAGACACAGGCACTCCTTGTAACTGCTGACGAGTCTCATGTGGAGACCATGATGTATTAACTTCACCACATTTTCCAATCATTTTGGGACTTCCCTGGTTACACATACATCAACCAATCATCGATTGGAAAACAAGAACGCTAGCCTTCTCTTCTCACTATTGTGAAACGACGTGTAATCTCCCCACATATGTTAGGATCCTGTCTGTAGTGCCGGATGACATTATACCCAAGTGTTATCAGGATTTATCGGAGGTTTTCCTTGAGAAAAACGCTCAAATGCTACCTCCCCATAGGGACTATGATTGTTGTATCGATCTACTCCCTAATAGCAAGTTGCCTTTCGGACATGTTTATCCTCTCTCGCAGGATGAACTCTCTCATCTTAAGGAGTATCTGGATGAGAACTTGGAAAAAGGATTCATCCGACCTTCTACTTCCTCCACTGCTGCTGGACTCTTCTTTGTCCGCAATAAGGATTCTAGCCTTAGGCCTATCATTGATTTCAGACAATTAAATGCCATTACAATAAAGGATCGTTATCCTTTACCTCTTATTCCTGAACTTATCGAACAGGTGCGTGGAGCTTCTTTCTTTTCAAAATTGGACCTAAAAGGGGCATACAATTTAATTGGAATCCGTAAAGGGGATGAATGGAAGACAGCATTCAGAACCAGATACGGACTGTTTGAGTACCTTGTAATGCCATTTGGGCTATGTAATGCTCCCGCAGCCTTCCAACGGTTTATAAATGAGATATTCAGAGACTTGCTTGATGTTTGTGTCGTAGTATATTTGGACGATATACTTATCTATTCTCATTCCTTACCTGAGCACATAAAACATGTGAGACTTGTGTTGTCAAGGCTACTTGCACATAACTTATATGTTAAATCAAAAAAAATGTTTGTTTCATAAAGAGGAAGTACTATTCCTAGGATATATTATATCTAAAAATGGAATCAAAATGGACATGAGCAAAATATCCTGCATTCTGGATTGGCCTGTGCCAACCACTCGCAAAGCATTACAAAGGTTCCTAGGATTCTCTAACTACTATAGGAAATTCATTAAGAACTTCTCTGCGATTGTGAAACCTCTCACACAACTCACAAGCACGAAGAAACCATTTAATTGGTCAACAGAAGCAAATGGAGCATTCTGTCTGCTGAAATCAAGCTTTACTACTGCCCCCATACTATGCCATCCAGACCCATCCCTTCAATACATCTTGGAGGTAGATGCGTCAAATATGGCAGTAGGAGCAGTTCTCTCACAACGACCAACAAACACCTCACCTCTTCACCCAGTTGCTTTCTTCTCAAAGTCATTAAGCAGCCCCGAGGTGAACTACCCAGTAGGTGAGAAGGAGTTACTAGCCATAAAACTGGCGTTAGAGAATTGGCGACATCTACTTGAGGGCACTCAATTGCGAAATCCTGATATATACTGATCACAAAAACCTTCAATACCTTCAGACTAATAGAACTCTTTCCCACCGACAGGTACGGTGGTCGTTATTCTTTCTGAGATTTAATTTTTTAGTGACTTACACGCCCGCAGACAAAAATAAAAAAGCGGATGCACTTTCACGACTAGCCGAGAAAGATTGTACCGAGGTTCCCTCAGTTCCTATAATACCACTTGAACGTATTATCGGTGTTGTTCGCTCCCTGAAGGAAGAGATTTTGCACAGCATAGGACTGGACTCACCTCCACCACAACTAACTACTGACGCAGAAGGCTTCCTCTACTACAACGATAAATTATACATACCCCCTACTATGCGAACCAAGATCTTGGAATTGTCGCATGATGTACCTATGGCAGGACATATGGGTATGACTAAAACTTTCAATCTACTTACTAGGCAGTTTTGGTGGCCAGACATGAAGACAACCGTAAGTAAAAAAGTTTGTTTCATCTTGTGATATCTGTGCAAGGTCTAAAATTGACAACACGAAACCATCGGGGTTACTTTGTAGTTTACTGATACCCCAGGTTCCGTGGGAAGTGGTATCCTTAGACTTCATAGTGGAACTACCACCTTCCAAAGGATTCAACACCATCTTGGTGTCAGTGGACCATCTGACCAAGATGGCACATTTCACTCCTATCCGAAAACTACCTTCATCCAAACAAACAGCGGAATTGCTTGTGAAACATGTCTTTAAGTTACATGGTATTCCAAAAACACTGCTGTCTGACCGTGGTTCACAATTCATCTCAAAGTTTTGGCTAGCTCTATGTCAGATACTACGAATAGAGCGTAAACTTACTTCTCCCTACCACCCTCAGACCAACGGACAGACAGAGAGAGTTAACCAGTGCATTGAACATTATCTGCGTTGCAATACTTCGTATCTACAGGACGATTGGGCAGATCTCCTCCCGCTAGCGGAATTCGCCTATAACAACGCGACTCATAGCACTACTAAACAAAGTCCATTTTACCTAAATTATGGGTTTCATCCCACACTCCTTCCTCCACGTATCTTGCCATCAAGTAATCCAGTGGCATCTGATTATCTTGCCCAGATAAAGGATTCTCTGGGATTACTCAACAATACCATATCCCATGGTCATAGCCAACAAAAGAAGTACTACGACCTCCGTAGGAAACCCTCTCCCCAATATGCCATTGGGGATCTTGTTTGGCTTTCTACAAAAAATCTGAGATTAAAAATCCCTAGTAAAAAACTTGGACCTCTATTTCTGGGACCTTTCCCAATAGAGAAGCTTATTGGAAAAGCTGCAGTACAACTCACATTACCAACGGACCTCAAGATACATCCCATCTTCCATGTGTCGCTACTGAAGCCCCATGTTCCTAACCAAGGAATAAGGCCTACTATCTCACCTCCACCTCCTGTACAAGTGGAAGGTGGAGAAGAATTTGAGATAAAAGAGATTTTGGATTCCCGTTTCCATAGAAGAAGACTCCAGTATCTTGTACGATGGAAGAACCATGGGCCCCAAGATGACACCTGGCTGGATACCTCCGATATACATGCCCCTAGACTGATTCGCAATTTCCACTCGAAATATCAAGAAAAACCAGTTCTAGAGGCCTTCCGGAGCCGGCCTTAAGGGGGGGGGTACTGTAATGTTCTGGTACCTCTGGTACCCTTGTTCCATATTTCTCTCTTACTAAATTGCGTCCCATCTTGTTATCCAAGAGACGCATACACCTTTAAGACCGGATGACATCATTGCTGAGCGCCGCTATGAGCGGCTATTTCAATCGCCGGCTTTCTCTCACTCATTGCTCGTTCAAACCACATGTTCACCGCACCTTCTCCTGTGAAGTCGGAGCTGCTGACATTTTCCTTTGCTGAACTGAAGCCGGAAACCTCGCTGCTGATCCGTATCTCGCTACGGGATCACCTCTCTCTAAGGACACTGTTACTACTAACCTATCTAAGTGATAAGTACCCCACAGGGGATTCCTTACTAACCAATCTCCTACTGTCATCTACTGCAATTACCAGGACTATCTGTATCTATCTATTCACTATCATCTGCATAGACAGTTAGCTCTTGGGACTACCTTCAACTATCCTTGCACTAGGTTACTCTGTCTAAGTATACTCCATCTGTGTCCTCTTACCATCTGCACTATACTTGACATCAGAACCTATCTGCTTTACCATCACCTGCAACTCTCCTAATACTACTCTTAGTGCTCACCATACAATAGCCTGTCTCTCATCTATACATTCTCATATATTCTATCCCTCCATTAAACATCTGATTGAGTATATGTATATTGCATAACAGGCTGTGCACTGTGATGAAGTCCTGAGAGTTGGATATGTTTGTTCAACAGAATCTCTACAAGGCTACTGAGTGTAATAATTCTGCAGCTGTAAATCCATCCACTAACAAAAACGCATGAACGTTACACATTTCTGTCTGCTGCTCCTTTTCTCTTCTATCTACATGTGTCACTTCTGACAGGTTTTTCTGAGATAAAAGGTGTCAGGGAAGGGATCTCCAGCACACAGCCTGTGATTGACAGCCTCAGCTGTGTGGAGGGTGGCGTGTCCCTTCCCTCCAGTCAGCTCTCAAAGCTCTCCTCGCTGGGTTCCACAGAGTGCTCTCCAGGCCCTTGTTTCTGGAATCTCACACAAGCTTTATAAATTTTGGGCTTTGAACAGCTGTAGAGAAGAAAAGAGTATAGATAAACAGGTGCAACCTATGTAGGATTATGTGTTTAATCTCTGTGTATCACCTGGGGCCAGGTACCTAACTGGATATAAATGATGGCTTACAACTACTTTAAAATCCCTTCATAGAATCCATGCCTCAACTGCTTATTTTTACCTTCTCATGGCCATCCATGTAAACAAGGCTTTAGACAGTTCACCCAAGAACAAATTTCTCCATTTTACCCCCACCTCTTGTTCTGGAGACAACTCTAAAAACTAAAACCCAGAAGGTTTTGCCTAGAGATACACTTTGAAGAGACGCTGCCAATTTAGGCAAAATTACAATGTTTACCCATAGCCCATCCCGCTAGACTTGTACACCTACCAAGCCATGCTTTCCCACAGCTTCCCCACTGCAGCATCCCTGCCTCCAGTTTTTACTGGTATTTATTATTTTAGTATTTTACTGTATCTTTTAACAGGCTTTCCATTTTTTATCTTGCTATTTTTAGCTGGAGTTCTGCTTTAAATTAAATTCTAGTCAGAGAGTCAATTATAAATTGGTTTCTTTCAAAATATGCCTGAAAATGTTGCCACTGACTCTTCTCTCAACTTTAATAGTGCCTCTGTCTCTCTATTCTATGTGCTTAAGTGGGAGCGAGACCTTTCCCCTATTGACCTTGCACACTGAAGCAAAGCCTGGTTAAGCATAGCGAAATGCTCCTTTAACACGGACACGCTGGAGGCAGCCTAAAAGGTCCTCCTTCGCTGGTACTGGGTCCCAGTCTGCATTGCCAAATCAAACCCATTCTTTAGTGATTGATGCTTCTGGGGCGGTGGTCAGTAAGGAGACAAAAATCCATATTTGGTGGTCCTGCCCCCTCCTCGTAAAATTTTGGTCTTTGGACTCCTGTTCACCCTTTTCCACATATCTATCTGCAAGTAGCCAAACTCGCCTTGCTCTATTGTCCAATTCTGGGCCTCTTCTCTTACCAGCAGACTCTAGCCACTTACCTATTTATAGCAGCAAAATGCACAATAGCCAGGGCCTGGCGTTTGCAGAAGTGAAGAGCGCCCTGACAACCCTTAGAATTCATCAAAACATGACAAGTATCCTCCACAACACTCATGCTAAATATATCAAAGTGTGGGCCCCGTGAGGGACTTACGCTCTTCCATTCTTACACCCGACCAGCCTAGGACTCTAAGCCTAGGCCTAGAACTCACCTTTTATATTTATTTTTTATTTTTTCCTTTTCTTTTTTTTTTTTTTGTCCCATGTTCAGTCTGGTTTTGTTAATGCCTTCTTAGCGGACAGGTCCACTCCCCTCACCCACCTTAGCCCCTTAGTCTGAAGGCCAATGGGTCTTTGTTAGTTCATAGTTCACACTCAATGACACGTTATCTTCTGTGTTTTTTGCATAAAAATTTGCACTGTGTCTAATGCTCATTTACCCGTGTGGGGATTTTGCATCTGTTCTCTTTGCAATTCAATAAAAATCATTGTACCAGAAAAATTTGCCGCTGGTAAGTAAAATGCAAATAACTTTAAATATTTAACACCAAACCAAGGGTTTTGCCTGCAGTTATCCAGTAACTGTGTTTGATAATAATATGGATATTGCACGATACTCATATTATTTTTGCATTGATGAATACAAGTGAATAAATATATAAAACAGTAGTATAACATACAATGTTTGGCATTTATTTTGCACGCATATAGCTCAGACTGCGTGCTTGAACAAGGCAATAAATTGAATCTTCCAATAATCCCAATGAGCTGCTCTGTATATTCCTGTATAAAGAGGGAAGGCATCACCAATGGAGCTGCTAAACAGAACAGAAATGTTTTATGTGTACGTCAAGTGATATTCTTTACCCTGCCATAAAAATAGATGGACTAAAACAGGTCTTGAATTGCCTGTGGGCACTGTTCTTTATTAAGAAAAAATGGAAAATGTCTCTTTGCTTACACATTCTGATTTCTACTTTTCAGCTTAGAATTGCTTGGAATGGTTCACTTCTATTTTAACGCCCTTCATCATCTTTTTTTTGTTGGGAAATTATAATGGTCAATTTTAGTTTTTTTTTTTTTTTGTTTTTTGTTTTTTATGTTTTTCAGTTCATGCTTCATATTTTTTTTATTAGTGTATAAGCAAACTTTGTATTAAAAATTAACATTTGATATATAAAATAGATTCCCAGAGCACCGTGGGTTGATTAAAGAGACAGTATAACAGACACTGTCTGCTTTGAGGTTTGATTTTTGGGCCTCAAGTTTGGACTGAGCTGTCTTGTAAGGGATAACTCACTGCCCTGATGGGTGGGACCCTAGTCTTCATAAGGTCTTTAAACAAAAGGCTTCTTTCAGAACAATTTGAGAAGAATGCCTACCTATATATGTGAAAAGGAGATAAGCACTCCATCTGCTGGCTCAAATGGGAATACAGTATAATAAGCTATTTTAAGTTAGTTATTTTTTGAAAATAGGCATTTAATTCGATTTTTTAAATTTGGACTATGTTAAATACATTGTTTATGTGTAAGGTATAATAATCACTCGCGCCAAATCTCTACCTACTCTGCAGCAGCTATCTCGAACCAATTAAACAAATACAAAAAACACCACCTGTGTGCTAGACAGTGCTTGCAACACAAACAAAATTACTAAAATGATACAAATAAATGAATAATAGGTGCTCAATCCATAGTAATATAGTCTCTGTGTGCATTATTCCACAAATAGCAATGACAGTCAATAAGAAAGTGAAGATGACAGTTGTGTCTTGACACTAAAAATCACCAATTATCGTGCTGTATCACAACATGCTCGTATAAAATAATCCTCACTCACCAGATTGCATTGATCTCCTTGTTATACAACAAGGAAAATCAGCTTTGCTTTGTGG
Organism: Pelophylax lessonae; assembly: GCF_965119305.1. Lineage (NCBI taxonomy): Eukaryota > Metazoa > Chordata > Amphibia > Anura > Ranidae > Pelophylax > Pelophylax lessonae. Next base: position 474,949,796 of record NC_138771.1, read on the forward strand.
TCATTCATAGGACCAGATCATGCACTGGATTGGTGTCTGGAATAGGTATCCTCTCTTTGTAGTTAAGTGGATCAGTAAGTATTCCAATGTTAGAGATGGTAGGAACCAGAAATTGAAGGAATAGAAGAGGGATCCTTTCATAGTGTGAAAACCACATTTATTGTTAAAAACAATCGCATACAAAGACTATTGTCAAAACATATATGGTATTGTATGCCTGATATACCCAGTTTGTTGGAAAGCCGCCCAGCGATTCACATGAGTTCCACCTGGACCAGAAATTACACACCAAGTGTTATGTGCTTCATCATCACCAGATGTTCTCAGAAGCAGGAAATCACGATGCCCACCTCTGTATATATATATATATGTATGCAACTCCAAATGACAGGACCGCCCAGTCCACCCAAACACAAAATATAAAATTTACATTAGCCAGACAATTAGGGAGTATTAAATAACGCTACTGTGAAGTAATAGCAATATCTAAATAAAAACATTGCGTCCCAATCAAATTAGGAATAACTGACATACATATAAATTTATATTGCCTTCTTGTGGTCAAAAGACTCATTACTGGTCTAAAAATGTGTCATGCCAAGAACTTCTGTGTATCTATATAGGTCCCAGTAAAATGTAATTATTTTCAGGGGCATATTTAGGTCCTTAATCCAATACTTTTAATTCATTATCCATAAAAATTGCTCCACTCAAAAGTTACAAAAACATTGACATATTCATAAAACCCAATCGGTGCTTATTTGGATACTATAGGCCATAAATGTAAGACGTCTTCAATATTTCTTTGCTAATAATTCCAGAGGTCGACGCGTTTTGCAAACATTGCTTCCTGAAGACCTCAATATCGAGATTGCTAAGAAAATTAGTCTATCCAAAGAAAAAAAGCACAAGAATCAATTATAGGTAGAAAACACACAACATCATATATAGCAGCACCAACAAAAGTTGAAGGTATGGCCTCCCCAAACCCCCTTTATCTCTGACCCCCTCTTTTTCTCTTGCTCCCATAGGTGGCTGGGGGTGTCCCCAAAAACTAATTATATATGTATTTTTATATGTGTATATATATTTTTTTATATTTTTAATATTTTATATAGTTTTTTGTTGCCATTTAGAACATACATTAGTGTGTGTCAATGTGTCTTGGTATGACACATTTTGTGGACTAGTAATTAGTCTTGTGTCCACAAGATGGCAATATAATTTAAATATGTATGTCAGTTATTACCAATTTGATTGGAGCGCAATGTTTTTACTTAGATATTGCCATTACTTCACAGTAGCGTTATTCCGTACTTCCTATTTGTCTTGCTATTGTAAATTTAATATTTTGTGTTTAGGTGGACTGGGAGGTGCTGTCATTTTGTGTATATGTGTATATATATATATATATATATATATACACGGAGGAGCGCACGTGACTTACTGCTTCTGAGGATGTCACTTAAAGATAAAACGTGTTAAGTTGAACTCTCGGTGCATCATTTCCAGTCCAGGTGGAATGCACGCAAATTGTTAGACAGTTTCCCAACAGACTTGGTTTATTGGGCATACAATACCATGTTTCTTTGGCACTAGCCTTTGTATGCGATTGTTTTTAATGATAAATCTGCGGTTTTCACACTATGAGAGGATCCCTCTCCACTTTTTTCAGTCTCTGGTTCATGCCATCTGTAACATTGGAATACCAATCCACTTAACTACGAGGAAAGGATACCCATTCCAGACACCAATCCAGTGGCATGATCTGGTCCTATGAGTGACCACAAAGTAAAGCTGATTTTCCTTGTTGTATAACAAGGAGGTCAATGCAATCTGGTGAGAGCAAATTATTTTATATGAGCATGTCACAATACAGCACGACATGTTTGGTGTCAAGACGCAACTGTCATCTTCACTTTCTTATTGACTGTCGTTGTTATTTGTGGAATACTGAACACAGAGACTATATTACTATGGATTGAGCACCTATTATTCATTTATTTGTATTATTTTAGTAATTTTGTTTGTGTTGCAAGTGCTGTCTAGCACACAGGTGGTGCTATTTGTATTTTATGTCAAATACATGAATGAATTAAATCTAACTACAAGAGGCATGTGTCATTTTACTGACCAGAATTTTTGTGTGTTTTGTGTATTTCTTCCAGATCTGTGCGGTAATCTAGAAGGAAACTTTGCCTCTGCGCGGGTGCTTCCTGTAATTCAGACTGGTCACTGCTATTCTCTCTCCTTGTGGAGAATAACTGGTCTTTGATTCACCCAGGGCCAGCAGATTAACATAGGGGCTATTGGAGCTGCAGCTCCAGGCCCCTACCTTAATATAGGCCCCGGGTTGGCCATATTCACTGTTACCGCTCTTCTGTCACTTGTAAACACAGAAGTCTGGCTTCTATGCTCGCTTCCCCAGGCAGCTCCCTCAGAACCTCCCCACACAGCACGAAGGCCGGACAAGGAGGGACAGTTGCCGATGCATGGATGTGTTTATGGGCTTCAGAGACAGCATCCCATGTTGAATTAGGCATGCATGGCTGCACCCTTCCTCCTCTGGGTGCATGCCAAGGCACGGCCCTTAAGGCCCTTCAAAATCCTCAGCACCAAGCCCATGATGCTCTTAATCCGGCCCTGGATTCACCCCCTCCTGCAGTGTTGTCCTTTTTTGGGCAGCCTGTAGTGGGTGGATCTTCTGGGTCTCTCCCACAGCTCAGCACACTCCACACCATTTTCCCAATGTTTTCAGACCAGTCACATCATGCTCTGGAGTCTTATCCTCTCCCGATCTTCTTAGGCAGTGGACTGTCCCACTGCATATGCTGTTCAACCTCTTTTGAAGAAGCACCACGAAAAAGGCAATGCTAAGGACCGTAGATGCAGTGGTCGGCCATGGAAACAACGCAGCAGCTGAAAGATATCATACTTACTTCCCTTTAACATCAGAAGACGTCCAGCACTGCCATCAGCAAAGAACTGTTGGAAACCAGTGGGACCCAGGTACACCCATCTACTCTCTGGAGAAATCTGGCTAGAAGTGGTCTTCATGGAAGTATTGCAGCCCAAAAGCCATACCTCTGACATGAAAACAAGGCTAAGTAACTCAGTAATGAAAACATAGGAACAAGGAAGAACAAGGAGTCCTGGAAGTGATGGTTTGGCCCCCACAGAGCCCTGATTCATGATAACATGAAGAGACAGAAGGATTTGAGGCAGCCTACATCCACAGAAGATCTGTGTTTAGTTTTCCAAGATTTTGGAAAAACCTACCTGCCGAGTTCCTTCAAAAAACTGTACACAAGTGTGCATAGAAGAACTGATGCTGTTTGAAAGCAAAGGGTGGTCACACCAAATATTGATTTGATTTGAATTTCTCTTCTGTTCATTTACGTTCCAGTTTTTAATTGAGAAAAATAAATTATTAACACTTGTATTTCTGATAGCATTCGTAATTTGCAGTATTTTCACACCTGCCTAAAACTTTTGCACAGTAGCATACATAAATATATATACAGTATATATATATATATATATATATATATATATATATATATATATATATATATATATATATATATTTATATACAGTATATATATATATATATATATATATATATATATATATATATATATATATATACTGTATATATATATCATTGGTTGGTGTGCTTTGAGCGGCCTTCTCCTTTAAATCGGGTTATAGGATTAATTACAATTTCTGCTTTGTAGCTGAAACATCTCTTTTTCCGAACCTCTGTTGGTTTGTCATTCTTCTGCTATCAGTATCTATTTATGACAAGGATCCTTCCAAACATCACTGACAGGCCAAATGCAATCTGGATTTCAATTTTTTTTTAGCATGTCTAAAATAAAATAATTTCCCCGTGTCATGAACAGTGCTCAGCCAACACATTATTAAATGGCTTTTTGCTCTATTTCACCAAAAGCCATTTCACCCTAAAGTACATTGGCCTATATATATATATATATATATATATATATATATATATATATACATTTTTTTTTTTTTTTTTTTTTTGTATAGTCTAAGAAATAAAATTGCATCTGTAAAGTGAAATTGCCTATGGATAAACCCTAAAGTCAGTAAAACATGATTACTCTAAAGTACAAAATAAATAGATGCTTTAGGGCTAACTCCAGCCACAGAGTTAAATGTTCAGCTGAAACATAAATAAGAAAAATGTTCTGACTGCTAAAGATATGTAAAGAAATGTTCATGCTTGGAATCCACTACTCCTCCAGTGCTGTATTACAATACAGCATAAGAAGCATGATACTTCAGTTCATAGTCTTCGGTTCCACATATTTTTTGCCAGTGCTCCCCCTATTGTGCAGTCTGTGATGGGAAGTGCTTTTACTCACTCCCATAGCTTTCAATTAATAACTGGAGCCTAAGGGCCATTTGCACAATTCCTTTTTAATGTACATATTGCAGCACACTAAAACAACTTCCGCATAATAAAGACAGCATCTTTTTTAATCTCAGCGCCGCAGTGTGTTTTTGAAAATACATATGTTTTTTTTTCCATTTCCCAATGCTGTAGTGCAGTGTGTTCTTGAAATATGATGTATCTGTTTTTGTTCTGCATTTTAGAGAGCTTGGAGGCCTATAGAAAGTCAAAAACAAAGCATCAAAACGAACGTTGCATTAGCAACAGGCATTTACAAGACTTGGTCAATGGCTATTAACCCTATCCATTCTATATTCTAAAATAAAAATGCATTTAAACATGCATCAAAACTCAATGTACAAATTGACACATGACAACACATCTGCCCTACAAAAAGACGCACCTCTACACACACTCATAGATCTAAATGGGCCCTTAAAGCGGAACTAAATCCATTGATTTACTAGTTTCAAAAAACAGTTCTATTTCCAGCATGCCAGGAATGTTAACTGCCATATTTGCTTTTGCAAACTGTTTCATCATCAAATGACTGGTGTCATAATTGATCACATGTGTGGCATCATGGCAGGTGCAAATCAAACAGAGGCTAAGATGGCAGCTTCCTTGGCTGAAAAGGATAGGAGGGTTTAGTTCCACTTTAAGCTCCACACTGACACCTGATCACAGTTGCCCAAAAACACCAAGGGCCTATGGACACGTGTTAAAATATGGTCCCATAATAACATTTGTGTCTGTTCCCACCTCAGTGCTTCAGTGAAGTGTGTTTTTAAAAATGCTTGTCCATTTTTTCCTGTGTTTTAGTGTGTTGAGAGGCCAACAGAAGTCAGTGGAAACGCGTTAAAATACATGAAATGTGTTTTAATGCATTGGCAACAGATAGTCACCAACCTTGGTCTTGGTTGTTAACCCTATCCACTCCAAATCCTAAAGGTAACAATGCATTGGAAACACGCACCAATGCACATCAACAACACATGTCAATACACTAAGGAAACCCACGGTAGCACATAACTCATGCCTAATGCTGCATAAACATACCTCTACACACACGCATAAATCTAAAAAGGCCCTTAGATCAGGCAAGAAACTCATGTCTAAGAGAAGCCCCCAATCTCTCCAGACAACAGCAGTTGGGAAAGAAATCCAACGGACGAGTTAGAGGACCAGTTTCTGTTACCTGTGAAAAGTTCCCCAAAATTTTGGAAAAAATTAGGAGATCTCAATGAAATTTCATCCGTTTGGGAAAAAGCTTTGGAATGGGGAACACCAAATGAAGATGGTTAGGTGGGTTGTTAAAGACAGAATAGGCTTTATAAGGCTGCTGAGGGTTATAAAACCTTAATTTGACATTCCTGGACCTCTTTTTGTGCTAATCAGTTAAAAAAAATGGGGGGGGGGGGGGAATGGGTACAAAGAACACTAAACTAACCTACACTAAATAAACAAAACAAGAACAAAGAAAAAAAAATTGAAATAAAGAAGGAAACAAATTATATTGTTTAAAGAGCAAAAAAAAAAAAGAGGTTTGGCTTTGCAGATTGTGAAATCAATAATTTCATAGGGAAATCAATTAAGTCAAAATTGCTCCACTTAACCCTAATAAACGCTTATGCCTAGAAAAAAAGAAAAAGGCAGAAGAATAGTTAGCATTCTTATGTTGCTTTACTTACTTCTGTCCTGGAGATATTTATTCTGGCTCTTTTGCAAGCTGACTACTAAATAAGAAGGTTTGATTTTACTATAATTCTCTGAGCAGTCTCATTGTTGTAAAGCGGCACCAGCACCATCCCTTTATGCACGCAATACCTTTATGGAGCATAAGCCAGTTTTTACAGTTTAGTACAGTAATAGTATATCTGAAGCCAAAAAAAAAATGTAATTCATTTTTTTTTTTTGCTGCCAGTATACCTAAAGGAAAGCCTTCGATTCACTTCCTGTCCCAGAGACACAAACGAAAGTGAAAGGCATTCACCTTCTAAACGGTTCTCTTAGAATAGGTGCCTCCTTAAGAAGATTTCCCCTCACTTCGTCTTCAGATGACAACTTAGCATTGGATGCCCCATTATTTTCTGTCCTGGTGAAAAAGATCATTGGGACAAATGGAGATGACACAGTGGGGACACAAACAGCAATAAAAACTGACAGGTGTTCTAAACTTCCTAACTCCATCAAAAACTAAAAAAAAAAAAAAGATAGATGCTTCACATATACTTTAAAAGTCAGAATTATTATACCTACTGATTTGAATAGCTCATTTTTTAAAATAATATGCTTTCTATTTAATTTTTTTATATTTCTACTTAAGATTGTAAAACATGAACCCTTGGACTTGTTAGGTTTACAGCTTAAGGTACAATTAATGCTGAACCCCAGGGAAATACAATTACTACCCTTGCAGTAGAGCTGCTTCTCACTGCATGGTTAATTGCTTATTTTTGCTTAGGGTACCAATAAAAAGCAGTTTTTCTGACAACTAGCACTTCTCTCTTCCCTCCAATGGGTCTACTGTTCCTGCAATGCATGTGATGGCATCAGAGTGTGATTGATGGACGGAGGATCAAAGAACAGTAGCTTTAGGGGGCTGGTTGCACAGAGAGAAGAAAGCCTGCAGTAGCGAGCAATAGGGTAAATCACACTGCTTTTTAATGGTAATCTAGTTAAGCTTTAAAGTATATCTATACCCAATAACAAAAATGTAATAAATTGCAGCTTACCAATCCCCAAACTAATCCTAGGGTGACAGCACTTACTTTGTCTTATGTACACTATATTAACAAAAGTAATGGGATGCCTGCCTTTACACGCACATGAACTTTAATGGAATCCCAGTCTTTGCCTGTAGGGTTTAATATTGAGTTGGCCCACCCTTTGCAGCAATAACAGCTTTAACTCTTCTGGGAAGGCTGTCCACAAGGCTTAGGAGTGTGTCTATGGGAATTTTTGATCATTCTTCCAGAAGCTCTGAAGAAGAGGCTAAGCCTTGAAATGCATAAGCCTTTACAGCTTCAGGGGACAGTATATCCTTAGATCTCGATGCTGAGGACTATGTACCTTGTTTGATATGCTTTTACCAAGAACTCGTTTGTGAGTATTTTTATACCTTTCATTTTAAATAAATCTTTTAAAGGATAATGCACTAGGCCGGTGCGCCCTTGTGTTTGTTTGTCATTTTTAGTGGTCCCAGAATACCCTGGTCTTGTAAGGGGCTGAAAGGCCAAAGTTATCCAGTGTTGCCGTGTCGGTAGTTCTCAACAACTGCAAGTTTGTGGCTGAGGTGGATAGAGGATTACACCAATCAGAGCGCAGGGGACCGGTGCTTTGCATTAACGTTTTTATTTGTTACTGATTTTGAACGTGAAGGGCTGGCTCACAGTCTCCGCTCTATCTCATCCCAAATGTGTTCTATCAGTTTGAGGTCAGGACCAGGCCAGTCGGGTTCCTGCACCCCAAACTCATTCATCTATGTCTTTTATGAACCTTGCTTTGTGAACTGGTGCGCAGTCATGTTAGAACAGGAAGGGGCCATCTCCAAACTGTTCCCACAAAGTTGGAAGCATTAAATTGTCCAAAATGTCTTGGTATGCTGAAGCCTTAAGAGTTCCCTTCACTGAAACTAAGGGGCCAATCCAACCCCTGAAAAACAACCCCACACCATAATCGCCCCTGCACAAAATGATTTGGACCAGTGCACAAAGCAAGGTCCATAAAGACATATATGAGTAAATTTGGGGTGGAGGAACTGTGGCCTGCACAGAGTCCTGATCTATACCCGATAGAACACCTTTGGGATGAATTATAGCGGAAACTGCAATCCAGGCTTTCTCGTCCACATCAGTGCCTGACCACACAAATGTGCTTCTGGAAAAATGGTCAAACATACTCCTAAACCTTGTGGACAGCCTTCCCAGAAGATTTAAAGCTGTTATAGCTGCAAAAGGTGGGTCAACTCAACATTGAACCCTACGGACTAAAACTGGGATGCCATTAAAGTTCATGTGCGTGTAAAGGCAGGTGTCCCAATACTTTTGGTAATATAGTGTATCTTTAGAGAAACTAAATTGTCACCCCAGGACAGCAAGTGTGTTCTCCATAACATATTACGGGGGGGGGGGGGGGGGGTAGTTCAGAAAACTAGCAGGGCTGATAACTGCTTAACACTGCAGATTACACAGGGCAGCACTGGGTTTTTTTTTTTAACTCAAACAGATATAATCATACACTTTCATTAAGATATTTACAGACCAAAAGGATGCGTTTGACTTTAGACACACTTTAATCTTAGTGCGATAGCCTTATCATTTGTGAACTGCTAAAACAAATTTGATTGGCTACTATGAGTTAATAAACTCTAACTCAAAATATTGTCAGCTACAATGTGAAGATTTGTGCAGTGCTGCTATTATTCTGAACAGATCATATTTCATATTTTCTCATTTTATGGTTTTCCAAATTTCATTTTTAGATCCATGCTGTACAGCTTAAAAAATATCAGAGCTTTCAGTGCCACATGTTCGATATAAAAACCGGCTCTGAATCAACCTCTATATTAAGCTCCATCATATTGTACAGCCAAGTGTTATGTGCCAAGATAAAGTAAAACAAATCTGTCCCTTAACTATAATCAGCTAACACCAAAACCCTTCAAAAGTATCACCCAGATTTGATGGACCTCTGCCAAAACTATGTCTCATTTTCATGTCATTGTAGTACCCAGCTGTAACTCTTTACTATATTATGGCATTGATGTTTGCAATGTTTTATATACTTTATATATGGTACGAGTTATCTTACACAAGCTAAAGTGATTGTAATAGATCTATTTGTAAAAAATGCAAACATTTTGTTGCACCAATATAAAAGCTAATGTAGCACCCTCCTAGGTAGATGCTAGAGAGTGAGTATAGTTTTTGGCTCTGTCTGCCTATCAGAGGAGCAGCAGGTAAATTCTATATTGCACTCCGCTTAACAGGGAGCAGGATCTGTGAGTTGGGTCTGCTCAATGTGCCCAGTGTGTGATTCATATGGTCTGAGGAAGTGTCCCCACTGTGCCCAATAGGTAGGCGCATTGGACAGGGGAGGAAACCTGGCCCATGAGGACACAGGCTTTAATACAGCCCCGGGGATTGGCACAGACTGTGGTCTCGGTGCATTGTGGGGTGGAGTATATAAAGCCAGGGGCACAGGTGCATGAGGTCTTTGGCGGGAAGCAGAGTCCCAGAAGGCGGGTGGTCACAGGCAGTCGGCCTGGTGAACCAGAGGAGTGGAGCTGAGCCCAGAGGTCCAGGAGAGCTGACTGGAGGAGTTGAGGCACTGCGAGTATCTGGAAAGCAGTATCGTGAGTACAGAGGATCTTGCCTAGGGGTCTGCCCAGGAAGAGTACCACTTCAGAGAAGTGTAGTCAGAGGACGGGTGTCAGCTGGTGGAGGCAAGGGGGTACTAGGTGATTGCCCTGAAGAGAAATACCAGAAGTAACATTTACCTCAGATTCATCCAGTGGCAGGATGAAGTAGCGGCCTTGCCGCATTCTCAAGTTAGAAGACCTCAGAATTGTGAATAGTTCAAGTGTTGGAGTATCCCACTCATCCTTTCTCCCATCCCAATATTAAATAAAAACAACAAAAACATCAACCCCTAGACTGATCATTGACTGAGCCGAACGTAAAGTGTTAAGATTTCTGCATGCAGTTGCTTCAGGTAACCCAGGGGAATCCAAAAGTGTTAAAAACCAGCAACCCCCAAGGGGTTGCTGGTTTTTAACACTTTGGGCCTGGTATGTAGTCAGTGTCTGAATGTCACCATGTGGCTGCAAGTTTTATCCCAGTGCGGGCACTGTTACAATCTGTGGCACAGCGGAGAAGAGTGACGGTCAGCCCCGAAGATTGAATGTGTTGTGGGAGACTCGGGTCACTCGAGTCCTGTAAGTTTCTGAGCTGGGAATCCCCGTGGGCAGAGGAAGAGGAGTACATAGGGCATTGCTGGGGCCGGGACCAGTGGCACCTGCTGGTACTACAGTATGCCAAATGAGGGAGACCCCCACTACAGAAGCCATGTGCGTGCAGGTAGTGAGGGCCGATGCAGAGAGGACTACGGTAGCAGATACCCATTCCGCTCTAACAAAGGCAGAGGGGAGTCGATGGCCTGCGGTGGGAAAGACTGTGAGTGTGAGCAGTGAGGAAGAGGTCGGGGCCATTGACGTGGGTTCTCCTAGCTTCCAGCATTGCTATGGATCCTTGGAGGAAGGGATTGATGTCTGAAGGTCAGAGGAAGAGACCCAGTGGGACTGGGGGTCGGATGAACGGAACAGTTCGGCCAGTCCTAGCATTCCAGATGAGGAGACCAGGGATTCTGTGGTAAGTGGACAGTGTGCCAAGAATTTGGGGTTCTGCGAGGCCTACTCTACATGGGTCCCAGATCTTTCACGACTTCAAACCTATGCCCGGGCTCGGGAACAAAACGAGGCCTATGCCTCCCTCATCATCAAGAAGGAAACTCTATATTCCCCACCTGGGAGAGGTAACAGACAAACCCTCCCCCGGTTCTCCAGACTACAACAGCTAACACAGAGAAAGGTGGCCGTTCTTACATTTCTATGGATATCATGCTGGAGATCGAGGCAAAGAGAGAGGCTTGGTGTGATGAGGCTATGTTGGACTTTCTTTACATCCCGAAACCCCACCGCAATCAGTCAAAGCCTGAATTGTGGAAAACTTTTCAATCTGTATAGGCCAACTGGAACTTTGGGCGGGCTATCTACATTGACCGGGTGGAGGTCGGTCGCCCAAACAGATCTGGCCAGGCTTGGTCCATCCGTGTCAGAGACTCTGAGGGGAAGGTTGTTCGGATTTCAGACTACTACTGCTACATAGTTACATAGTTAGTAAGGTTGAAAAAAGACATCAGTCCATCCAGTTCAACCTATGATGCGTGTGTGTGTTTGCTTTTAACCGTACATTGTATACCCCTGTATGTTGTGGTCTTTAAGGTGTCCATCTAATAGTTTTTTGAAACTATCGATGCTCCCTGCTGATACGACTGCTTGTGGAAGAGAATTCCACATCCTTACTGCTCTTACAGTGAAGAACCCCTTACGCACTTTAAGGTTAAACCGCCTTTCCTCTAGTTTTAGTGAGTGGCCACGTGTCTTATTGTATCTCCTTTCTCTGAATAGTTTGTTCCTTATGCTCGGGTCACCAGTACAGTATTTGTACATTGATATCATATCCCCCCTCAATCGTCTTTTCTCCAGAGAGAAAAGGTTCAGTGCTTGTAGTCTTTCCTCATAGCTGATGTCCTCCATTCCCCTAATTATTTTTGTTGCCCTTCTCTGGACTTTCTCCAATTCCAGCACATCCTTCCTGAGGACCGGTGCCCAGAACTGGACAGCATACTCCAGATGTGGCCGGACCAGAGTCTTGTAGAGTGGGAGAATAATCTCTTTATTTCTGGAGTGAATCCCCTTTTTTATACATCCCAGTATTCTGTTGGCTTTGCTTGCGGCGGCTTGGCATTGCATGCCACTACCAAGCTTGCTGTCTACCAGTACCCCCAAGTCCTTTTCCATCCTAGACTCACCCAGAGGTTCCCCCCCTAGTGAGTAGCTTGCTTTCTGGTTTCTGGCCCCCAAGTGCATTACTTTACATTTATCAACATTAAACCTCATCTGCCATGTAGTTGCCCACCCCGTTATTTTGTTCAGGTCTGCTTGCAAGGTTTCCACATCCTGCATAGAAGATATTGGCATGCCTAGTTTAGTATCATCTGCAAATACTGAGATTGTACTCGATATCCCCGCCCAATCCGAGTACTCCCCATTAATCACCACCCTCTGTACTCTCCCCTGGAGCCAGTTCTCTATCCAGGTACTCACCTTATGGTCCATACCTACCTTCCTTAGTTTGTACAGTAATCGTTTGTGGGGAACGGTGTCAAAGGCCTTTGCAAAGTCCAGATACACCACATCCACAGGCTTACCTTTATCTAGGTGGCTGCTCACTTCATCGTAGAAGGTTAATAGATTGGTTTGGCAAGAACGATTTTTCATGAATCCATGCTGATTACTACTTATAATACCGTTTTTATTACTAAAGTCTTGTATGTGGTCCCTTAACATCCCCTCCAAAATATTGCAGACTACTGATGTTAGGCTGACCGGCCTATAGTTACCCGGGATATATCTCGGCCCCTTCTTAAATATTGGTACCACGTTGGCTTTTTTCCAATCAGCTGGCACCATACCCGTCTGTAAACTATCCTTAAAGATCAAGAACAATGGTCTGGCAATCACCTGGCTGAGCTCATTAAGAACCCTCGGGTGCAAGCCATCCGGTCCCGGGGATTTATTTATGTTAAGTTTCTCTAGTTTAGCTCTAAGTCTATCTTCTGTTAACCATGGCGGCACTTCCTGCTGAGGATGCAGTATGTTACCCTTCCAATCTAGACTATGTAAGGCTTGAAGAAGAAGAAGAGGGGCTGGATAGCCCAAATGTAAAGTGTCCAGTTGTTGTTCAAAATACCATCTTTGTTGCTAAAGGGCCCAAGCCCTATTTCCAATACCCCTTTCCCTTCTATCCTTGCAAAAGTGATTGGGACATCTACAACTGCTACCGCTGGGTGGTTTCACCAAAGAGGGCTAACCCTCTAACTTTACAAAAAGAGACTCTTGTTAAAGGAGGATTCTAATTATACTATGACTGTGCTAAAATGGAGATCCTTTGGGCCATTGGGCCAGGATCATTTACCACCTCAAGTTAAAAAGACACTCTGCAGAGACACATCCATTTGGGCCAGTCCAGGTCAATGAGGATCACTTTATGTTTTGCATTTTTCCCATGGCAGTCAAAACGTTCCTATCCTGATTGCGATTCTTCTGCGTTCAGGAGAGGGAGGTAGAAGCTCACCTAAACACGCCAGCTCCTAAACTCTGCTTAAAGCCTATGGGGTTGATTTACTAAAGGCAAAAAAATTGTGCACTTTGTAAAGTGCAGTTGCACTCTGCAAGGGCAGTTGCTTCAGAGTTTAGTAAACAAGGTAATGCAAGAATACCCAAACCCGTGCAAAGAAAATCACATGCTTGCACATGATTGGATGATGGAAGTCATTTACTAAGCTCTGGAGCAACTGCTTTTACAGAGTGCAACTGCACTTTACAAAGTGCACTGTCTATTTGCCTTTAGTAAATCAACCACATAGGCCTTTAGCAGAGTTTAGGAGCTGGCGGAACATTTTTTTTCCTATAACAACAATGAAAATATTTTAAAAAGTGAACTAATCATCATTGCTCAACAAAAATTTAGATACCCCCCATCTGGCACAGTCAAACACGGCTTTTCCAGGTTTGGTTCCCTTATCTCTGTTCCAGGATATGGTACTGTGAACAGCCAATGGAAGTCATACACTGTGATAAAAAATCCTGCAGAATTATCTATTCTTGGTTAATAAGGTCACCAAGCAGAATGCTGTCATTCATAACACATCAGAGGTGTGACAATGTCATTCTCCGAGGTACCAAGTCCATTCTGCATGCACCTGAAAGCTGAGCTTGCTCCATCTTTAACCTCCAGAGAAAGAGAATATGTCACGTTGATGTGTTTTCTTTCATAAATTGATTTTTCATCCTGCATAAAAAGCAGATGACATTTGGGGATAAAACCAATCAGATGGGATATAAGAGGCTTATAGCAGTTTATGATCCAGCTATTGCCTGAGATCCTTTCATGGGGACAAATTATTAGGACTGCCTGGACACTGGATGGCATGATGAAATGGCATTTTGTTGTGGACCATGGTTAAAGGGGACATCAGCTCAGATCAATATTTCATTAGAATCCTTTTCACCCTCTTCAGGCTTAATAAAGTAAGAGTTCTTATTCTTAAAGCTGAAATCTGGGCTAAACAATATCTTATCTAAATAGAAGAGCCATTTGGATTCTTTCTTGAACCTATGTTCTTTGTGTATTTCTTTGAATCCTGGGCAGTAATTCCGCATTAAACAACTCCTGTGCCTTGCCTCTGTGCAGAAGCTTCCTGTAATAAAGACCAGTCACTGCTGCTCTCTCCCCTTGTGCAGGGTGACTGGTCTTGTCTCCGCCCCTCCTGTAGTTTTCTGCAGGCAGCCTGTAATAGGTGGGGTCCACTAGACACCTCCCACAGCTCTGCTCTCTGCACAGTCTATGTACAGTACAATGAGGATGGTACTCTTACACTTTTACAAGACAATAACTGGTTCTGCAAAGGCATTTTATGAACACAAAATTTTGTAGCTATAAAATATTTAGATAAGAAGTTTTGTGCCTGGAATTTACCTATACAGTAAGTGCTAATTCTTAAGCACTGTAACCCTTAACAACCAATCAGAATTCACCCTGCTGAAGCCACACCAGTAAAATATTGGTTATTGTGGGCTGATGCACTTTGTTGGTGATCTGACTTTTTTTTACATAACTGCAGTGAAACAACGCAGCTTAGTCGTTCCCCTGTCCCCAGTCTGTGACTGGGCAATGAAGGAACAGCAGAAGACTGATAAAGTATTCTTTCTCCACTCTCCTCTTCTAAGCATGTTACTTGGCAGCAGAGATGTATAGTAACTAAGTAGAACTACTTCACTACTTAAGTACCGAAAGGCGGTATCTGTACTTTCCTAGAGTAGAATTTTTTTCTCCTACTTCCACTTTTACTTCACTACATTTTTTCGATGATTTCAATACTTCTACTCCGATATTTTATTTTTTGTGCTGCATAGTTACTCGTTACAATTATAAAAATGACCACTGCCAGAACAGTAGATGGCAGGTTTCATGAAGCTTAAAACATGTGTATTATCAGCGCATACGAAAATAAAAGCTACTGTATGTATAAATAAAAGCTGCATTTGAAATAATAAAAAACAATTTGATGTTCAAACTTTTGACTTCTTTCTTTAACTACATAACACAGTACTTGTACTTTTACTTTAAGTACTTGAGTAGCAATTTTTTTTTTCAAAAATACTGGTACTTTTACTTTCAGTACTTGAGTAGCATCATTTTTAAAAAAACTACTTGCAATACTTAAGTACAAAAAATGTTGAATACTTTAGTACTTCTACTCAAGTCACTTTTTGATCGAGCACTTCCACTTCTACTCAAGTCACTTTTTGATCGAGCACTTGTACTTTTACTCAAGTATGGGTTTCCAGTACTTTATACAACTCTGCTTGGCAGCAGATGTGCGTGCAGCAGAGTCTAAAGGGCTAGGAATTCTACTGTACAATAGATTAGAGGCTGTTATCAAGATAAATTACATTGCTTATGTGAGCTGTGTTTAAATACACATTTATTTAACTGTTTTAAGTGGTGTTTTCAGATTTAGCAGAATTTTTTTTTTTATTAATTTTACAATATACAATATACAGATACATTTATAAGACAGTAGAAAAAAATAAAAACGACTACTCCCTCCACCCTACCTCCCCTCCTACCTCCCTCCCTCCCAACCCCTACCAACCTACTGCTGCTTTATAATTCCTTATTTAATTTGATGTCTCTTCCTATAATTTCCTTATTTCCTCCCTATTTTATATCTTCAATGGATATGGAATATTAATTTTGGCGTATCTACTAGATTTTTTAAACTCCTCCCACTTTTTTCCATTTTTTTTTATCCGACATGTTAAATGATCCTCCTGTCGACTACCAATATATTCCATATAGATTTAGCAGAATCAAGCTTCAACATTTAGACATCCCTATTATTTGCTTGCAACATCTTTGAAGCAGTTTCTGCTTTACATAAAGTTCAGCGGTAATATAAAACGTGCCCACAGCACACTGCACCCACAATGCATGAATGTGAATGGGATTGAAGGCCTAATTACTGGAGCATTCAAGCACTCTTGGGGCCCATTCACACTACAATGCACAATAAAATGCGTTTGCAGTGGATTGCGTTTTAGTTTTCCAGCGCATTTCAATGCGTATTTCTGTGTGTTTTTTTGCGCGTTTTTCTACACGTTTTGTTGTCATTATTTTTTTGGATTTATATAGCGCGTTTGTGCAGTGCTTTACAACATGAGGGCAGACAGTGCAGTTACAATACAATTCAATATAGGAAAATCAGAGGGCTCTTAAAAAAGCTTGTTTTTTTTTTTTTTCATAGGCATGTTTTCTGACCTATTGTTTTTGATGAGAGGTGGGTTGTGTTGCAGTGCATTTTGATGCATTTCTTTACATTGCAGTGTAATATTATGCAAATGTGTTGACTAAAATTGCACTGCCATGTGGTGTGAACATGGTAGTGAGCTAAGGAAAAATGCAGGTAACTCCACACAGTGGGACTGGGCCTTTAAAAGAGAAATGCAAGATGTAAAAGAAAAAAAAAAAAATATTCACATTGACCTAGATAGATGTAGTATCAATCTGATGCTGCCTCTGTCCCTCGGCGCCTCTCCACTGAGAACTGAGCGACCAAAGGCCGCTGATAGCTAAGTTCTTGGGTCCGCTCTGACCACAGAGCTGCTGGCTTTGTGCTCTGCCCCTCCAGGACCTACTGGGCTATGGAGGGGTGGGAACCAGCTGCCAGTCAGGCATATGGGCGGATCCTGAAATTATTGTCAGGATCCCTGCATAACCTGAGTAAAGAAGCCAATTACGGTGGCCCTTTACCACATGATTAGCTGTCAGCTAATGACAGCTGATCACAGAAGTAAACAGAACCAGGTAATCGTCTTTTTTTTCTCCTCACGATTAGCATACGGCGAATAGAAGAAAGCCGGTAACCGGCTTCTGTTACAGGGAGATCAGTCCCGATCTGTTCCCACCAGTGCTGCTAATCAGTGCCAACTAGTGTCCACCAGTGCCGCCTATCAGTGCCCACCAGTGCCACCTAGCAATGCCCACCAGTGCTGCCAATCAGTGCTCACCAGTGCCACATATTAGTGCTGCAAATCAGTGCCGATAATTGCCTCATCATCAGTGCACCTATCAGTGCCACCTACCAGTGCCCATCAGTGCCGCCTATCAGTTCCCATCAGTGTCACCTCTTAGTTCCCATCAGTACTACCTCTCAGTGCCCTTCAGTGCCGCCTATCAGTGTGCATCAGTGCCACCTATCAGTGCCCATCAGTGCCATCTATCAGTGCAGCCTTCTCAGTGCCTCCTCATCAGTGCCCGCCAGAGCTGCCTCATCAGTGCCCATCAGTGCAGCTTCATCAGTGCCCATCAGCGCCACCTATCAGTGCCTATCAGTACAGCCTGTCAGTGCCGCAGCCTCATCAGCGCACATTAGTGAAGGAGAAAAATTACCTGTTTGCAAAATGTGAAAAAAATTTTATTTTTTTTTGGTCTTTTTTCTTTTTTTTTAGCAAAAAATAAAAAACCCCAGTGGTGATTATATACCACCAAAAGAAAGCTTTATTTGTGTGAAAAAATTATAAAAATGTAATATAGGTACAGTGTTGCATGACCACACAATTGTCATTCAAAGTGGGACAGTGCTGAAAGCTGAAAATTGGTCTGGTCAGTAAGGGGGTATAAGTGTCCAGTAAGCAAGTGGTAAGGTGTATAGTCTATAGAAGGTTTGTACTCTTTTCCAAAGGACAGTTTTATTTAAAGGCCAATTCAGACCACAAGGTCTGTTAACCATTGCCTTATGATGCCCTGCATTAAGGAAGATCATTGATTTCTAATAAGCTCTCGGGGCACCTTAACACCTTAAAAATGGGACATGCTCCTTTTTTTAATGTGCTGTGGTGCGTTGTATGCTGATCGCTACTGTGTAGTATGTTGGGAACAGCTATATAGAAATGAGTTGTATTTACCTCTATGTGACAGTGGGAGGGGTTCCAGCATCCATCTAACCAAAGTCTAGTATAAATGGGCACTTAATTCTTAGAGGACACTTGTGCAGCTGTATAGTCTGTGCAAATTGTATGTCTGCCCGCGCTCTCAGCTCAGTCAACATTGTCTGTTAGTACACCTATTAGTTCCTAAAACATACTAGACTGGCTTCATTATTAACCTTCCTAGCGGTATTCCCGAGTGTGACTCGGGGTAAGATTTTAGTGCCAAAAGCGGTAACCCCGAGTCACACTCGGGGTAGCGCTAGGAAGATCGCTGGATGCTGGAGGAGGTTTTACTTACCTTTTCTCCGGGATCCAGCGATGTCTGCGAGCGGTGTGCGGCGGCGGAGCTCTCTCCCGATCGTCTGCGAGCCCCGGCTTCCGTCTCCGGCGACGTGACGTCCGCCGGGGGGTGGAACCGGCGGCAAATTCGAATGTAAAATGCACCAAACACACTGATATCGTTCAAAATAAAATAAAATCACATTACATTACCCCCCAGTGCCCTTTCCTGCAGTTTTACTGTACTTTTTATGTAAATATATGTATATATATATATATACATATATATACAGTATATATATATATATATACATATATATACAGTATATATATACGTATATATATACACATATACATATATATATATATATATATATATATATATATATACACACACACACATATTATATATATATATATATATATACATATATATATGTATATATATATATATATATATATATATATATATATATATATATATATATATATATATATATATATATATATATATATATATATATACACACGTATATATATATATATATATATATATATATATATATATATATATATACACACACGTAATTCTTGTGAATGAGCAGCCCAAACCAACTGTATACATTATATATATATATATATATATATATATATACATATATATATATATATATATACGTATATATATATATATATAATATATGTATACATAATATATGTATACATACATATATATATATATATATATATATATATATATATATATATATATATAATATGTATAATAAATGTATACAGTTGGTTTGGGCTGCTCATTCACAAGAATTACATGCTTTCAGCACCTAAAATAATGGTACCGCTTTCAGCACCTAAAATCCAAAAGAATCATACCGCCAGGGAGGTTAACACCTAACTAATATGACCTGCAATTACCTTCAGACTTTTTAGTAAGTAGCATAAGCCGAAAACCTGAAACAGTCCAATATGAAAATTATAACACTTCAGGAAGAAGACTCCCAAATCTCCGTACTGGCCTATCACTGTGAAGGACAGCCTTGCTCGTCAATAAGAATGTGCAGTAGTCGGGAGAGGGTAGATCTTGACTACATCAGGAAGTGAGTCCAGCCTCCCAATCCTCCCTATTAGCCCATCGCTGTGAAGGATGACTTTGCTGGCCAATTAGAAGGTTCAGTAGTTGGGCAGGTGCAGATCTTGACTACATCAGGAAGTGCCTCCAGCCTCCCAAACCTCTCTTCTAGCTCAATGCTGTGAAAGACAGCCTTGCTAGCCAAAAAGAAGGTGCAGTAGTTGGGCGGGGGTAGATCTTGACTCCATTAGAAAAGGCTTCCAGCCTCCCATACCTTCCTACTAGCCCATTACTGTGAAGGACAACCTTGCTTGCTAATAAGAAGGTGCAGTAGTTGCGCAGGGGAGGTCTTGACTGCATCGGGAAGCCTCCCAACCCTCCCTACTAGCCCTACTGTTGTAAAGGATGGCCTTACTGGTCAATAAGAAGGTGCAGTAGTAGGACAGGAGCAGATCTTGACTACATCAGAAAGTGCTTCCAGCCTACCAAACCTCCCTACTAGCCCATCGCCGTGAAAGATGGCCTTGCTGACCAATAATAAGGTGCAGTAGTTAAGCAGGTGCTGACCATGACTATATCAGGAAGTGCTTCCAGCCTCCAGAACTTTCCTACTAGCCCATCGCTGTGAAGGACAGTCTTAAGCCTCGTACACACGTGTCGAAAATCGGCAGGGAATTTTCGTCCGACGACCGATCTGCCGATTTTCAGCTTGTTAGTATGATGCTTCCGACAACCGACTCCGACTTTTCGGCCGAAAAAAATCTGGTGTGCAGGCTATAAAATTTTTGTCCTCCGTCAAAACACGGACGATTTTCGTGCAGTCAGTACAGATTTCGACAGGGAAAAATCTAATGAGCAAGTCTGGGCATGCTCAGAGAAGAAAGAACACAAAGAAAGCAAACCAACACATGACATCACTTCTGAAGTAGAATTTTGTCAGGCAAGAAAATTTGTGTGCAGTCTAGGCACATTCCAACCAACAAAACACCACTCTGGACAAAAGACGGACGATCGGTCGGCCGATAATCGTTGCCTGTGTACTAGGCTTTAGTAGCCAACAGGAAGGTGCACTAGTTGGGCGGATCAGATCTTAAAGCGGAGTTCCGGGCACAAAATTCAATTTCTAATAATTACTGCATTGTATTCCTTACTCTCCGCTGAGTCAGAATTGGATATTCCCATAGTTTTTTTTTTTTCACTTACCTGTTTACAGAGGTTTGTATACTCACCTTTCAAAGGACTTCCTCCCTCCTGTGCCTCGGCTCTCCTCGTCACTTCCTGCCGCAATGCGTCCTGGGAGCTCTTCCTCGGCCCTCCCATGATGCACTTTGCAGTCACATGGGCGGCCGACCACTGTTCTCATTTCTTGACTCACAGGCCTACGCCCACTGGAATCAGGAAGAAGGGAAGACATTTCCCCACAACGGACTCGGCAATCCACAACAAAGATGGCGCCGCACATCAGAAATTATATAAAGTAAGATTTTATTCTTGCAAACTCATTATTTCACCATTCTAACCAGGATTAGCGGATGTATCGATGTGTAAGGGTGATTGTTAGGGGGAGATTGAAAAAAAAAAAACGATTCTGTGCCCGGAACTCCGCTTTAACTACATCAGGAAGTGCTTCCAGCCTCCCAACCTCCCTACAGCCCAATGCTGTGAAGGACAGCGTTGCTGGCCAATAAGCTGGTGCAGGAGTTGGGCAGGGGCAGATCTTGACATCAGGAAGTGTTGGAGGGCAATCGCAGATCTGTGGAATTTTCCCTACACACTTCACTCTGATATACTTCATTCTGTACCAATGTGGTTAGGTCATAGGCCAGCTAACAAGTTATTATTTACCTACTATACATTCATTGAAAACAATCTACAAAGCATCATCAAAAGCCTATCAATAATTAGTCATTATTATCTGTGAGAGTGTCGAGAAAATAACTGTGACTCGGAGATAATGATACTCATTCCTTTTATTCCGCAATGACAGTGACCTTGCCTTTCACAATGTAATTCATTCTAAAGAGTACAAACACATTCCTTTGAGCTGACACTAACCACTCACTGTCACAGACTTATCTTAAATGAATCTATAACTTGCTACAAGAATGTTTCTGCCATCAGGCAGGGAGAATTGTGGTGCCTTCAAGGGGAATGTATGGAGCAAGGTTCTTACATTGTGTCATGGGTATCTGGCGGATTCCACGCGCTGTAAACACAGAAGGGTTGAAAATGTGGCCGCTATGTGGTGAAGATCTCAGACTTTTTTCAAAATATCTTTACAACTTATTGTTAACAAAAGCATTAGGAAAAATAGAAGGGGTTGTATCACCTACAAAGAGCACAGTACAAGCTTATGTTTGGTGCGTGCAGAGAACAATGAGCTGCAAGATTACAGTTTACAGCCGTGTTACCTTATTTTATATGTTACATAGTTAAAAAGGATAACTGGAAAGAAAGAGGTGAGGAAGGTTGGAAGAAAGAAGAACATTGCTGAGAACCGTGTCTAAAATATATATGGTTCTCTTTAAAGCCTAAAAATTGTTAATGTAAAAATTTTCCCTTGCAGTGGGGCTGCAAGGTTTAACTGCTCATTTAGGTTTGGGAGACATAGAAAAGAAGATCTTTTAGACTAGTTACTAGACTGGTCCCTACAGGCTCTTCTTCCCTACACTCCAGTGGTCTAAACAGGGCCAGAACAAGGGGTGGGAAGGAGGGACGGCTGCCCTGGGCATTGTGGTATTCTGTAAGATGGAAGTGCACTACAAGGAGATTGGGGGGAGAGGATTTGTGTCGGAAGGGGCAGGGTAAGCATTGTTCTAGGTGGGGACATTTAGGAGGGGGGTGCTAAGAGTAGTGATTTAGGGGTATTTGTGTTGGGAGGGCGAATGGGTGAAGCATATTTGCACTAGGAGGGGAATTTGTGCTGGAAGAGGGGGATTTGAAGTGGGGGGAGGGGGGAGAAGATGTGTACTAAGAAGGGAAATTTTAGCAGTAGAGGCTTTGTGCTAAGAGAGATGTTTTTTTTTTTTTGGGGGGGGGCCGGTATTTGAGCTGGGGGGGGGGGGTTATGCTTGGCAGGTAAGCATGCAGATTAATGTTTTTGTGGGGGGGATTTTTGCTGACACATATGCTCATATATCTTGGGGGGGGCGCACAGTTTAGCATGTTTGCCCTGGGCTCTAGATGACCTTGTCCCAGCACTGGGACCATAGCCCTGCACTGGACATGATGAAGGGACAGGCCACCACAAGAGCTTGGGGGAATTGCCATTTGCTGAGGGAGTGGAGGACCAGGTATGTTAAAATGCTTTTACTCTCACCTAGACTAAAAAAGCAGTTAGCCCGTGCAGCTCCACTGCAAGGAAGGATTTTCAAATTTCCCAGAGTGGGGGTTTAATGATCCTTCTTCCATCCTTCTTTTCCTCCATTGATTGCTGACCTCCTTCTGAAAATACCAGTTGCTGGGCTGATAGGCTGACCCTCAGACTTCAATACAACTGAGGCACTGACTGGACTATCAGTTAAAAAGAGAATAGCAAATGCTAATGCTTGTCATTGGTAGAGAGCAATAAGCTGTTGACTGAAAATTACCAACGTTGCTAACATAGTATAGTATTTGTAAATGGTAAAATTAGGTGGAAGGAAGGAAGGGAAGGGAAAGGAAGGGAAGGCGTTAAAATAATTATTTCCTTGTAAAACAATAATGACTACCATTGCTAACCACTGGAAAATGCTATTTTATGAATATGTTGACTCTTCTTAGGGTAAAGTATTCGTAAATGGTAAAAATTAAGTAAAAGCAAGGCAAAAAGGTAAAAAAAGAGGAAGGAAGGAAGGAAGGAAGGAAAGGGAAGGGAAGAGAAAGAAGGAAGGAAGGTAGGAAGGCAGGAAGGAAGGGAAGGGAGGCAGAAAGGAAGGAAGAGCCTTAAAGTGGTTGTAAAAACACCTTTATAACTTTTACCACCGTTTAGGAGATATTTACATTGCTTGCAGCCGATGAAGTCATCGGTGCATGCGCTCTGAAGAAACGGCCGTCTGTGCCATTTCTTCAGAGCCCTGTGTCATGACCTCCGGCTCCGTGTGCATGAGCAGGAGTGACATCATGCGGCTATGGCCAGTAATACAGCCGAAGTCTGCAGACCCGGAAGGAAGATGGACAAAGATGGATGCGGTCACCAGCAGGGACAACGCAGGCTTAGTTTACAGGTAAGTGTCACATAATGCATACTAGCACATTATGCATTTACTTTGCAGGAAACGAAAAAAAACGAGAAAAAAAAAAAAAAAAAAAACAGAAGAGTTTGCTTTCTCTTTAGAAAATTTTCCTTGTAAAAAAATTCCTTGTAAAACATAAATGGTAACATTAGGTGAAAGCAAGGCAAAAAGGAAAAAAAAGGAAGGGAGGAAGGAAGGAAGGAAGGAAGGAAGGAAGGAAGGAAGGAAGGAAGGAAGGAAGGAAGGAAGGAAGGAAGGAAGGAAGGAAGGAAGGAAGGAAGGAAAAGCTTTAAAGTAAATTTTGCCTTGTAAAACATAAATGGTAAAATTAAGTAAGAGCAAGGGAAAAGGGGAAAAAATCCAAAGGAAGGAAGGAAGAACCCTAAAGTAAATATTTCCTAAAATGTAAATGGTAAAATTAAGTGAAAGCAAAGCGAGAATGAACAAAAGAGGAAGGAAGGGAGGGAGTGATAAAAGAAAGAGAGAAAGAAAGAAAGAAAGAAAGAAAGAAAGAAAGAAAGAAAGAAAGAAAGAAAGAAAGAAAGAAAGAAAGAAAGAAAGAAAGAAAGAAAGAAAGAAAGAAAGAAAGAAAGACCTCATAAAAATGTCAGCTTCCTGGCTGATATGCTGACCCTTGACTTCAATATTCACTGACCCAGAACAAGTAGCCAGATGCTCTCTAACTGTCTACCTACCAATTCTGATTTAATACATTGAAACATGAAACCTGCTATGAAAGCCAGGCAAAAAGTATTTTGCAGAATGACCCCAAGCATGACAGCTTCCACATCTCTCAGAAAAGATTTCCTTTAAAACCAAATCTTTACATTTCGCTGGCATAGTATCCTACTTGTGGCTCCCAACATGCTGAGACATGTAGTTCTCCAGCCTCAGTGCCTGGAACAATATGACAATGCCTTGATTCTGTATATGAGATTATCTCAATCTGCTGCACAGAAATCAAAGCAGCATCCTATACTCAGCATTTGTCAGCCTGAAACAATAACACAAAAGCCAATTCTGCTATATGACACATGCACACATAACACACACACAGCATATGCCATTGTAAAACTTCCCTGAAGCCAACTGCAAAAAAAAAAAAAAAGAATATTGGTTTAACTAGGTTATGCAGGAAAGGGTGCAGTGATCTGAGCTTTGAAGAAGCTGACTTAGGGGGCACTGCACTATATTCTAATGCACTTGATATTGTTCTTTACACTGCCTGATGCTATAGGCACTCTGTCTCTCTTCCTCTCCTCTCTTTCTCCCTCTCTCTCTCTCTTTTGTGCATATGAGTTTCTCATTGAAAAGAAGTCAGACAAGCCAAGCAAGCTACAGGAGCTTGTAAAAAAAAACCCTTTTCTCCAATCAGCAAGAGGATGAACTGAAAGAGTTACTGGGCTGACCCAGAAAGAAAAAAAAATATATCTATGGCTAATCGACACAGTTTCATCTGGATTACAACAAGCAAGTGAAGATCATTAATAAAAGTTGGGAAAAAAGAGAGCAATATCCAGGAGCAGAGAAGAGTGAGAGTAAGGATTTTCTTCTCACTATGTGGGTTTCCTCCTAACTTGTCCCATAAGCTTCCAGTTGACTCTAGTGCTGGGCTTGCCTCTCCCTCTTCGCTTATTCAGAATGCTGCAACCTCCACTTGACTATCTCAAGACGCTGCTGTCCCCAAAGCTTCTGCGATGACCTCAGGTTTGGACCATTTGGGAGAACTTCCTCGTTTTGATACTATTTATTTATTTATTTATTTTGACTAGTTAAAGAACTTCAACTTGTGGACAAACTTGAAAGTGGAGGAGCTGTCCCCTCTGTGCACGGTGCTGGACAGTGGCAGTTGGCTAGGCTTACCTTTCCTTTGGCTTTCTATTTTTTTCGGATGATATTTTTTATCTACACCCTACAAGATTAGTAAAGAGGGGAAAGAAAAGAGTTGGCTCTTATGGGAATTAAACACTCCTCCCGCTGCTTACTCCTAAGGAGGAAGATGGCTGAAGCTGAGAATGTAGAGGTAGGTGATGTCTTGGGGGGGTCGTAAGGTTGGCATGCTAGGAGAGGGCAAATGTGGGCATGAGTGCTGGGCTTTGATTCTTCTATAGAGCTGTCCATGGCAGAGTTACTGCTTTATGAAGCGATCTCAGCTCCTGGACACCACCAGATCACCCATCTCCATCCTCTGACTTGTCATCTGCTTGCGATCAAAGGGGGGCTTTTTTTTTGCATTGCAGAGGCATTGCTGTTGTTGCATAAACGTGTCATGGGCTGTAATAGGGCTGGATCCATGTGATGCTTGCTGCACATTCACTCTATTCTAAGCTGCATTGGTAATCTGTAATGTGACAGCACAATAAAGCCTCTGGTTTTGGAGTGATGCTTGATGCTAGCAGCATGGAGGAGGACATCCACTTGCCAGCTACCCAGACAGCTATACTGGCATGCTGTGCCCTTGAAGGAGTTAAGGTGAATGGGCAGCATGGGGCTGTGTGAGTGGGGTGGTGGGGGCAGTGATGAGAAGCTGTAATATGAGCAAGGTAGGGGGGGGGGGGGGGGTGAGTGCTAAGGTATAATGAAATCATATACTGTATTTTCAGGTCTAATGAAATTAAATGGGGTGTGTTGGAATCAGGCATTGCTGAATAGTCAAGGCATTGAGTGATCGGTTAAGAGAGCTGTGCAAGTGGAATGCAGTCATATTCAAATACAATGCAATTATATGTAGTATATGTGCAATTATAGGGATATAAATATGTGCTGTGTATTCATACAAATTGCAGCTGGGTATTTAGGTGTCACTCATAAAGTTCTGGATGATGGGGTCTCTACATTGTGATGTAATAACTGAGCTGGGGCTGCATAAAGCACCCCTCTCTTCCTTGGGGAGATCTGATATGATGAAATGGTTGATGTATAGGTGTCATTACCTTTTATTAACATATTTCGTTTTTGTCTTATTATTATGTGTAATGCAGTCATCAGGTGTGTGACCAGGTATAATATAGCCAAGTGCTGCCATATATTCACATTGTTTAAAGCTAACTACACAGATATTAAAAGCTAACTACATTCTACTGTATATACATTGCATAGAGGTGGGCCACTGCACATGGTTATAAAAATCGCAGCCCAAGTGCTATACATAAAGACAATATGTAGATTTTCAGGAAGAAAGGGGTACACAGCGCAAAACTTGCAACAGGAGGAAGGTACAAAAAGGTTTATATTATGGTCAATGTTTCGGCGTGACGAAAGATTGGGGTATACCATCCTGACAGCACTACGTGTGAGTCAAGTCTGCTTTCTATCGTCTTTGCTAACATAGATATATAGATAGATAGATTTATTTATTTATATACTATATACAGTATAAATATATACATATATATATCGGTTTTTTAATTTTATATATATATATACATATATATACATACAATATCTCACAAAAGTGAGTACACCCCTCACATTTTTGCAAATATTTTATTATATCTTTTCATGTGATAACACTGAAGAAATTGCTCTTTGTTACAATGTAAAGTAGTGAGTGTACAGCTTGTATAACAGTGTAAATTTGCTGTCCCCTCAAAATAACTCAACACAGCCATTAATGTTTTAGCCGCTGGCAACAAAAGTGAGTATACCACTAAGTGAAAATGTCCGAAGTGTCAATATTTTGTGTGGCCACCATAATTTTCCAGCACTGCCTTAACCCTCTTGGGCATGGAATTCACCAAAGCTTCATAGGTTGCCACTGGTCTTCTTCCACTCCTCCATGACGGAGCTGGTGGATGTTAGAGACCTTGCGCTCCTACACCTTCCGTTTGAGGGTGCCCCACAGATGCTTAATGGGGTTTAGGTCTGAGACCTGCTTGACCAGTCCATCACCTTTACCCTCAGCTTATTTAGCAAGGCAGTGGTTGTCTTGGAGGTGTGTTCGGGGTCGTTATCTTGTTGGAATACTCCCCTGCGGCTCAGTCTCCGAAGGGAGGGGCTCATGCTTTGCTTCACTATGTCACAGTACATATTGGCATTTAAGGTTCCCTCAATGAACTGTAGCTTCCAAGTGCCGGCAGCACTCATGCAGCCCCAGACTATGACACTCCCACCACCATGCTTGACTGTAGGCAAGACACACTTATCTTTGTACTCATCACCTAGTTGCCGCCACACAGTCTTGACACCATCTGAACCAAATGAATTTATATTGGTCTCATCAGACCACAGGACATGGTTCCAGTAATCCATGTCCTTAGTCTGCTTGTCTTTAGCATACTGTTTGCAGGCTTTCTTGTGAATCATCTTTAGAAGAGGCTTCCTTCCGGGACGACAGCCATGCAGACCAATTTGATGCAGTGTGCGGCGTATGGTCTGAGCACTGACAGGCTGACCCCACACCTTCAATCTCTGCAGCAATGCTGGTAGCACTCATACGTCTGTTTCTCAAAGACAACCTCTGGAAATGATGCTGAGAACGTGCACTCAACTTATTTGGTCGACCATGGCAAAGTCTGTTCTGAGTGGAACCTGTCCTGTTAAACCACTGTATGGTCTTGGCCACCATGCTGCAGCTTCTTATAGCCTAGGCCATCTTTATGTAGAGCAACAATTCCTTTTCTCAGATCCTCAGAGAGTTCTTTGCCATGAGGTGCCATGTTGAACTTCCAGTGACCAGTATGAGAGAGTGAGAGTGATAACACCAAATTTAACACGCCTGCTACCCATTCACACCGGAGACCTTGTAACACTAACGAGTCACATGGCTCATGAGGAAAAATGGCTAATTGGGCCCAATTTGGACATTTTCACTTAGAGGTGTACTCACTTTTGTTGCCAGCGGTTTAGACATTAATGGCTGTGTGTTGAGTTATTTTAAGGGTACAGCAAATTTACACTGTTATACAAGCTGTACACTCACTACTTTACATTGTAGCAAAGTGTCATTTCTTCAGTATTGTCACATGAAAAGATAGAATAAAATATTTCCAAATTGTGAAGGGTGTACTCACTTTTGTGAGATACTGTAGATATATAAATATAAACATAAATCCGCACAACAGTTACTATTTTCCATCTGCTCACACTTAGAGTCGGTTCACACCATGGCGACTCAAAGTCGCCCCGACTTTGCAGTCGCCGTGCAGCACGACTTCATCATGGCTTGCAAATGACTTCTTATAATAGAAGTCAATGCAAGTCGCTCCGACTTCGCCCAAAAGTAGTGCAGGAAGCTTTTTCTAAGTCTGAGCGACTTGAGTCGCTCTGATTAGAACGGTTCCATTGCACAGCATGCAGCGCTACTTGTCAGGCGACCAAGTCGCCTGACAAGTCGGAGTAGTGTGAACCGGCTCTTAGAGTCCTTTTACAAACAACGGACTCCAGCTGTGGTCCAGTTTGTGCAGCAGGGGATCTGTCCACTAATCCCTGCTGAGCAGGCAGGGGACAGGTCCGTGTCCTTTCCACTTATGCAGAGCGGACACAGACACAGCCCGCTCTCCTGTATGGGCGGTCAGATATAAATGAACCATCTGTCTGTTTCCACCCCATTGCCAACCGATCAGATCTGCTGAATGGAAGGGGAATGGATCCCCATCTGTCTGTTTTTCGCTAATCAGATTGGATGTCAGACACATGTCCATTTATACCCGCCGCTTCATAGAGGAGAATAATGCCCCGTACACACGTGCAGATTGTCGGCCGAAAATGTTCGGCCGCCGAACGATCGGCCGATTTTCAGGCTTGTTAGTATGATGCTTCCGACAGCCGACAGCGCACTTTCGGCCGAAAAGAATCTGTCGTGCAAGCATTAAAATTTTTGTATGCCGACACCAGAGCGGCCGATTGTTCGCCAGTCAATACAGAATTCGGCCGACAGACAGCAGATTTGCAAGACTGGGCATGCTCAGAAAAGAAAAAACACAGGGAAAGTTAACCATCACATGACATCACTTCTGCAGTTGGCTGTAGTCGGCGGACAAAATTCTTGTGCAGTCTTTTGCACTTTTCAACAGACACGACAGCCCGGGGACAAAAGACGGCCGATCGTTCGGCCGACGATCTGCACGTGTGTACAAGGCATAAGGGTTCCAATTGTGTCTGCCTGAAAAACGGACTGGCAGACCTGATCGGAACATTCGCGTGAAAGGAAAGAAATCACTCAATAATAGTATAGTAAACGTGCTGTGCTTAATATCACTACGTTATTAGGGTACAACACATTTATTATACTATTATATAGAGAAATGATTTTCTGACAATATGTTATGCTCACTATGCTGTAATGGACATCCGATGGCACTCCCCAGGTCGTGACGTAAGGACGTGATGACGTAGGCTAGGCGACGCGTTGTCGGAGCATGCGCTCCTTCCTCAGGCTAATGACAGCTTCCAAGTTCAGCGGCTGGGTCCAGTAAATACACACACACAGATGGGAGTCAAACTCGACTGTCCTGTGTGTACCTGTTCCCTCGGAGGCAGACAGGCATTCCTGCAGTTGTGGGCTCCTCTTCCATGGCCCAAGTGGCCTGACAGCAACGCAGGGTCGACAGGCACTTGCCACCTGCTAAGTTTGGCGGTGGGATGCACACGGGAAGTGGGACTGATGCTTGGCTGGGGCTTGGTAGCTGGACAGGTGGGGATCCCGGGCAACTGCCCAGCGTGCCCATTCAGTAAGATGGCCCTGCTTTCACTCTGCTCTCTCCTACCATCAGCATGCTCTTTGCAGTACAAAACACTGGATTGGCTTATTCGGGTTTATTTACTAAAATCAAATAGACTGTGCACTTTGCAAAGTGCAGTTGCGCTCTGCAAGTGCAGCTGCTCCAGAGCTTAGTAAATGAGCAAAGCTCTGCTGACTTCCATCATCCAATCATATGCAAGCAAAAATGCCTAAGTATTCATTTTCCTTGCATGTTATTGGGTACTCTTTACAAAGTAAAGCTTTACCTCATTTACTAGGCTCTGGAGAACCTGCACTTGCAGGGTGCACAGTCTATTTGCCTTTAGTAAATACACCCCATTGTGTTGCTTCTTCCTCTACTGGTCTAAGCTCTGCTGTATAGAGTTTTAGAGCTAAGCCACACTAAGATACTTACACTGCTGGGATTTAAAAGAAAAAGTATATCTATGGGACGGGATGTAATTATAAGATTTAAAAGAAAAAAGTATATCTATGGGATGGGATGTATGGGATGGGATGTGTGGGATGTATTTATGATTAGAGGGCTGCATTCATTTCTGCCTTTCAAATTTGCCTTGAGTTCAGCTTTAACCAGTGTTTGTCTTGTGTTCATGTGTAGTGCACTCATCAGGTGTTACCTAGCCATGTGTGTGACTCCATGTCATATGGAGCTCCTTATGAATTGTTTTTAGAGGGTTTCAGTTTCATGTCAAAAAGTTAACTGGCATCTGACCAAAAAGTGGCCCATGAGTATGTAAGTCAGTGTGTGATTATGTGTGTGATGGGAATATTAGATTATAAGCTCCTTCAGGGACACGGACTGATACAATTAGATCTGTAGTGTGCTGTGTAATATGCCTGTGTTAAATAAATAGATGGGCTTTGTATTCAAATGCAATCAAGGGACTGTACATGTAAACTATTTTTTTAAGATTGTATAAAGGGTGTGAATTAATGAGTATAAGGCCCCTTTCACACTTGTGCGACTTGTCCTGCGATTTGGGACTGCAAAATCGCATGACAAGTCGTTCTCCATTATTTCCAATAAGTACCATTCATATCTGTGCGACTTGAAGTCACACCGACTTCAAAGTAGTCCCTGCACTACTTTGGCACGATTTTGAAGCGCTTTAAGGCCAAAGACATTCAAGCTCAGTCAAACTCGCATCAAAATCGTGTCAAAATCGCGGCAACAAAGACGCGGTAAAATTGCGCGACTTTGAAGTCGCACAAGTGTGAAAGGGGCCTAAAGTAAAAAAGACTCTGATTTACTTGTAAATTGATTTTTTTTTTGCATAAAAAAAAAACAATTTCTCTGGATGATCTATGACAATCACAAGGATTTTAATATACTTTGTAGCATATTCCTACATTTTCTTTTTCTACTCTAAAAATAGCTGTTTTGTGTGTCAGCTACCGGACAGAGCAGTGCGGAAAAATGAAACATGTCTGCATGTTTCTGCACCACTCCTGCAACCCTGCATTTTTGTGTGTGTGACATTCCATTAAAGTTTAGGGAAAAAAGGGGGAAGTGGTGCCTTGCGCTGTAAGTTTGCAAGATGCCCCCCCACCCCCGCCCCCATACGATTACTACCCAGAATATTTTTCTCTGTGGATAGTGTGAGTCTACACTGAATCTGAATAGTACGGTCTGGTTCATTATATTCACCTTGTAAAATCTTCGTGTTCTGATGAGAAAAGCTGCAGTGTCTGCATCCCTTTAGAAGTAATTAACCCTTGAGGGATATCTCACCCAAACTTAAATTCCTACTGCAAAGGGTACCTAAAATCTGACTTAGTGCTTACTTGTGAGCCAATCATAAAAGCAAGAATTGATATTTCTAGGGGTGGTGTGCGCACACCAATGGTGTATGGAGCACATACAGGTTGCCATATTGCAGTGAATTCTGCAGGAAATTTTTGTGTCTGCAGATTAAAAAGTAAAGGGGATTTTTAATAATAATAAAGTGATACCAAACACACAACACTGTTTAATTTACATTATCCCCTCTCTTTATGTATGTGGATGATGGCTCTGTATTCATTTTAATAAAAAAAAAAATATCTAAGTACCTTTCTTTTTGTAATCGATTTACAGTTGGCATGTGACCCAGCTCTTTCTCAGGCCATATACAGGGAAACATCAGTGGGAGGAGCGTGTAGCCCTCTGATGCCAGTCACACCCTCAAAAATACAAGGAAAATATATAATAATATCAATAAATGTTTAAAATTGCCA
Source organism: Pelophylax lessonae (assembly GCF_965119305.1). Classification (NCBI taxonomy): domain Eukaryota; kingdom Metazoa; phylum Chordata; class Amphibia; order Anura; family Ranidae; genus Pelophylax; species Pelophylax lessonae. The sequence continues at coordinate 474,982,554 of NC_138771.1, forward strand.
TACGAATAAGTATTGGAAAAGCAAATCTTTATTATTTTGTGCAAAAACATGGTGTGGCCTATCTAGGGGGAGGCTCTGCCAATCACAGCCTGTGCCATTCCCCTCCAGTCTGTGTCTATTGTTTGAATGTGCTTAGAATTACAGGGAGGAGATGACTCCATCAATCAACATGTAATTTCCTGCCCCTATTGTGTTTAGCTGTTAAGTGGGCATGGAAGAGGAGGGAGGGAGTGGGCTGTCATTTATCTGGAGTGTATAATCTCACGCGTGTGACTCTATATTTAGGGGGGATGCACAGATAAGAAAAAGGTGGAAATGAACAGCTTAGAAGGGAACTGAAATTGGAGCATACTCAGTAGATGTAGCAATAGCTGGTCTACGTATCTCAGGCTTGCAGCAGGGACATAAACAAGCAAAATACAGAAATCAAATCCCTGTTGTAAGTAAGTGAGTATGAACAGCATGTATTACAGCATGTACTGACAGTTTTTAATTATTTGGGTTTAAATTACAATATGGCTGGCTTAACAATTGTAGATCCATTTTATTTTTATTTTTTTTTGCAATTTTTTTTTTTTTGAAAGTGGAGTTATCACTTAGTTGTGGGTGAAGTCCAGTGAAAAACCCGTTTCAAATATCCAACAAGAGCAAGATAAGCTCCATTTTAAAAAAAAAATACTGCTGCACACGACTGGATATATGCATTTACTTCAGATTACCTTGCTTTACACTTTTGTTAATCGGTCACCAAGTTTCCATTTACCATCATCAGAAGGTTGCACAAATCCTCTATGAGTTTTTTTGTTAATAAGGGAGTACTTTTTGCACACGCTTAGTGAAATGGGATCAGTTGTGTGACATGGGGAGAATGATCAACTTTGAAAAATGGCACACACAGGATTTTGGTAAGTCGACTTTGCTTCTTCATACTCGTGAGGCAGTTTAGGAGGTAGATAGATGTAATACTTTCATGTTAAAGGGTCAGTCCACCCATATATACTATATTGTCAAAAGTATTGCCTTTACACGCACATAAACTTTAATGGCATCCCGGTCTTAGTCCGTAGGGTTCAATATTGAGTTGGCCCACCCTTTGCAGTTATAACAGCTTCAACTCTTCTGGGAAGGCTTTCCACAAGGTTTAGGAGTGTGTCTATGGGAATGTTTGATCATTCTTCCAGAAGTGCATTTGTGAGGTCAGGCACTGATTTTGAACGAGAAAGCCTGGCTCGCAGTCTCTGCTCTAATTCATCCCAAAGGTATTCTATCAGGTTGAGGTCAGGGTGCAGGCCAGTCAAGTTCCTCCACCCCAAACTCACTCATCCATGTCTTTATGGACCTTACTTTGTGCAATGTCATGTTGGAACAGGAAGGGGCCATTCCCAAACTGTTCCCACAGAGTTGGGAGCAGGAAATTGTCCAAAATGTCTTGGTATGCTGATGCCTTAAGAGTTCCCTTCACTGGAACTAAGGGGCCAAGCCCAACCTCTAAAGAACAACTCCACACTATAATCCCCCCCCCCCCCCCATGAAATGATTTGGACCAGTGCACAAAGCAAGGTCCTGTGTACACACCTGTGTACAAAGATATGGATGAGCGAGTTTAGGTTGTTCTGGGACTGGGATGACTGGGATGCCATTAAAGTTCATTGGCGTGTAAAGGCAGGTGTCCCAATACTTTTGGTAATATAGTGTATGATATTTAAATTATAGGTGAGTTAGTGGTTTGTTTTACCTAATGGCTCCTTTCAGATTGGTGCGTTACAGTAACCCATGCTGAAACACATGTTTTAATGCACACCATCACAGTGCACAGTTACTTGAGCACTGCAGTGTGATACCATTCATTGAATGACACCCCAATGCACTCTTACAGTAGCAAGCAACAAACCCTCGCTGAAGCACACCATAACGCAGCATTAAGACTTGCTGCCCTGAAAAAAAAAAAGGGTAAGGTACGATTTTCTGTGCAAGTGTACTGACTTTAAAGTAGCACACCTTTACACATGGAAACGTGTTGCGTTAATGTAGGGGCATCATTGCAAGACGTAGTTTGGAGCCCGTTCATACTTATGCGCAGTGATTGGTGTTTTTACATACCAGATCAGTGCCAGTCACCGAAAAGGTACATAGAAAACAGTTGTTTTCTATGCGTCCCGTTCACACCACAGCACTGGTGTGGTATGCGCTGGAAAAATTATGTCTGCACTATTTACTGCACTGCAGCGTCTCTGCGGTAAAAAGAAACGTCACTTTGTAATTTCAGTAACATTTAGGAAAAAAGTAAACAGTTTCTTGCATTGTTACAATGCAAGTCATGCTCCCCAATAAAGCCACAGAACGGGCACCAGCCTGCATGCTGGATTTTAGGTTTTGGTGAACTGACTAATGCCTGGCTTTCATTAGTTATAAGGATGGAGGCGCTGCAGTTATGTGTAATGCATTTAGTTAATGAGGGAATGTACACATTCATATTCATTACGGCAATTTGCTGTCAGTGGATGCTGGAAGTGATATGTGTACCCTGGCAAACAAAATTTACTGGGGTCAGCTCTGTATGCAGCATGAGTTATTATAACTGAGTCTGCTATTTTATCTCTGCTAATTTTCTCATTAAAACAAAACCGTTCACTGCTATGTATGCAGAACAAACCTACATATGCAACCTGGATACAAGATTAACTATATATCTATACATTACAAAAAAATATTACAAACAGTGAAGCAAAATCGGTACAAAGACCCCATATCAATATATTAAAAACACTGATAATAAAAAGTGCAGCGCTAATGATAATTAATGACATATGAATAAGTCATAAATAATGATTCACACCTGAATAAAATACATTTCATAAATAATGACAATACTAAATGTGCATAAAGTCCAAATAAATCCATAAGAAAAATGATAAAAAAAAGTGATTTGAAAGTCCGTTGATAAAAAGGCAGATGTGTTAAAAAAAAAGGAAGAACCACAAGTCCCAGCATGCGGATGAGAATCCTCTCAATGTGCGATGAAAGAAAACACCCAGTGGAGATGGAGCAAAAAAATTGGCCGCTTACCAGATTATATTGGCCTTCAAACTAATGGAAAAGCCAAAAGACACTTGAGAGGGAATGATCCCACCAGACACAAATGGTCGCCCCTGACGAGGTCAAACATATGACGAAACGTGTTAAACAAGCTCTACACTCACTACTTTACATTGTAGCAAAGTGTCATTTCTTCAGTGTTGTCACATGAAAAGATATAATAAAATATTGACAAAAATGTGAAGGGTGTACTCACTTTTGTGAGATACTGTTTATATATAAAAATCTGTTAAGATATGATAAATCAGTAAGTAGATGAAACCTCACTACATCTACAATGAACCATAGAAATGTGCAAAGAATGTGCAATGAATTATGTAAATCATTAAACATATAATAGCATAATCAAATATGTCACAGTGATATTAAATATATTTATTCAAAAGTCAATATAAAGTGCAACAGTGCTAGAAGAAAATCTATACAAATACATTTTAAAAAGTCCATAAATAGAGTCCCATACACCATTACATTTTCGTGTAATCTCCTATTGCAATTAAGACGATCCTCGGACAGTGCAAGGAAGCTCCAGTTTCCACACCATGCACACTAGAGTGTCCTTCACCCCACCTTAAGGATATCTGTTCACCCTAATTGTTGGACCCCCATTGATAAAAGGAGGCCAACTGCACTTTATTTACATTCGTACAAAGGTAACTCCTTTCCAGTCTTCCTCTTTGTTCGCAGACCGTCTCCCAATGGCAAGATAATATGTGAGAAGCAGAAAGACACTGATAGTGCAATCGTTCTCACGATTTTTATTGAGAATGGTAAAAAAAAAAAAACACACATTTCAGCAGATAAAAAAATGGGCATGTCAGATCCGTATTCCAATATATGGCGTCCAGACTCCGCTCACCATGATGACCTCACCGCTATCCTCACACGTTGCGGCCGTCAAGGCTTTCTCAAATGCAACCTAGGCTATGTTTTTACACATGTAATATGTAATGTTTGTAATGTGTAATGAGTGCACATTTTGTAGTGATAGCTGCTTTCTGATTATTTATCTTTTTTTATTTTTTTTAATAGCGTATATATATATATATATATATATATATATATATATATATATATATATATATTAATATATATACATAAAAAAATACAATTAAACATACTGTATGTACCAAGTATGATTTTATGCAATTAATAATGACAACACAATCTGTATTTGTTTCTACCACTCTTTATTGAATAAATATAATAAAAACCAAAGAAGAAACACATTTGATTTACATACAAAAATATTACCTGAGAGCAGAGTTTTTTAGGCTTTTTTATTTGAGTGTCTTTAAAGACGAAGTAAACCCATTTAAAAAATGTGAAAAAAAAAATCCTGTAAAGACAAAGGCATAATGAGCTAGTATCGCATACTAGCTCATTATGAAGTACTTACCTAAAAACGAAGCCCCCTCAGTGCCGACAGGACGGCTGACATGTCCGGCCGTCCTGCTTCCTGGATCTCGTTCTCCGGCCATCTGATTGGCTGGGGGGCGCGATTACATCACTCCTGCGCATGCACGTGGGAACCGCCGTTCACGGCACTGGGATCTGAAGGAACAGCACGGGTGGCCGTTCCTTCAGAGCGCATGCGCCAATGATGTCATCGGCTGCATGCACTGTAAATATCTCCTAAACGGTGCAAGTTTAGGAGATATTTATAGCACCTATAGGTAAGCCTTAATGTAGGCTTACCTATAGGTAAATGTAAACAAAAGGGGTTTACAACCTCTTTAACCTCTTTCTGCAAAAGGTACACAAATATGCAGCCTCTCAGCGGGGAAGCTTTAATGCTGAGAGGCCACATATGCAGCCCTGTATAAACACTTTTCTGTGCTGAGAGCGCGTGTGCCCTGTGCGCTCCCAGCACAGTTACCGGTGGGGATCGGAAATCTCATGATGCATACTTGCGATAAAGAACTATCCGATTAGGTGATCAATGTGACAGCCAATCACAGTGGATACATGATCCAAATGCTTGTCTCTGCCTTCCAGCATTTAGAGGCTCTTAAAGAGGAAGTAAACCCTCCTCTGCAAGTTGTACCTATAGGTAAGCCTATGATAAGGCTTACCTATAGGTACTGTAAATATCTCCTAAACATGCTCCGTTTAGGAGATATTTACCTTACATGCTTGTAAAAAGCTAATTTTGAGCGTTTTTCAGGCATTCCAATTTGAAATCTAAGGGGCCAATTTGCCTCCAATCTGCTGTTTTTTTGTTTTTCTCATGAAATATTTACCAAAAGTGTAAACCCAACATTTTTATTCTAGGTTTGGATCGATTAGGTAAGATTTAGCATCCCTGTTTGTCATAGGAGCCATTGTCACTAAGTCTAAAAGTAATAGAACATTCTAAAATTTGAGTTATCAATAGAACAGGAATAGAGGGGAAGTATTGCAATGGAGACCCTTGCCTGTAATGATGGGCTTTTTTTCAGTTAAATAAAAAAAAGATTTGGCTTAAAATACAGTTTAAAGGTTTCCCAACTTTTACTAGTTTACTAATTAATTTGCTCCACCCTTGAATGTCTACAAAAATAACATTAAGAGCCTCCATTAAAAGGCTTTTGTATAAGTCAAGTCAATGGGGATGCTTGTAGCAGGTCAATTTGCAAATCAGAAAGAGGTCAACTGCAGATCAAATGCATCTGCCAATTATTTCTGAATGATCTCAGAAGCTTCTCCAACTGATGTCAAAAGGATGACATCAACAAAGCCCAAGGGCTGTTGGTAAAGGTCCTAAGGGAAATATCTCTTACTTTGGAGAGATTTCCTCCTTTTTGCTGTGTCCTTAGGGCAGGAAGTGACGGTTGTCACCCTAGAACAGGAAGTATCTTATTTACAGGAAACAAGGTAAAAAGAAAGAAATAAAAAATTAAAACATATGCATGCACATGTAAGGACTGGTAAGCTGTGATTTATGTAATTAATTGCTATGGCAGATGGTTAGGATTGGACTTGGGTTTATGGTTGGGATAGGGGTAAGGCTTTATAGTTGTGATCGCAGTCCCTATAATAAACTAACCAGACTTTTTATGCATGCGAGTACACCAGAGCCACTGTATCAAAAGTTCAGAATGTTTGGTTTTTTCTTTTACTTTACTAGCTTGTGCTTTCGTTAATGTTACAAGGTCTCCGGTGTGAATGGGGAGCAGGTGTGTTAAATTTGGTGTTATCGCTCTCACTCTCTCATACTGGTCACTGGAAGTTCAACATGGCACCTCATGGCAAAGAACTCTCTGAGGATCTGAAAAAAGAATTTTTGCTCTACATAAAGATGGCCTAGGCTATAAGAAGATTGCCAAGACCCTGAAACTGAGCTGCAGCACGGTGGCCAAGACCATACAGCGGTTTAACAGGACAGGTTTCATTGAGAAAAGGCTTCGCCATGGTCGACTAAAGAAGTTGAGTGCACGTGCTCAGCGTCATATCCAGAGGTTGTCTTTAGGAAATAGATGTATGAGTGCTGCCAGCATTGCTGCAGAGGTTGAAGGGGTGGGGGTCACCCTATCAGTGCTCAGACCATATGCTCCTCACTGCATCAAATTGGTCTGCATGGCTGTCGTCCCAGAAGGAAGCCTCTTCTAAAGATGATGCGCAAGAAAGCCCGTAAACAGTTTGCTGAAGACAAAAAAACTAAGGACATGGATTACTGGAACCATGTCCTGTGGTCTGATGAGACCAAGATACATTTATTTGGTTTAGATGGTGTCAAGCGTGTGTGGTCGCAACCAGGTGATGAGTACAAAGACAAGTGTGTCTTGCCTACAGTCAAGCATGGGGGTGGAAGTGTCATATTCTGGGGCTGTATCAGTGCTGCCGGCACTGGGGAGCTACAGTTAATTGAGGGAACCATGAATGCCAACATGTACTGTGACATACTGAAGCAAAGCATGATCCCCTCCCTTTGGAGACTGTGCCGCAGGGCAGTATTCCAACATGATAACGACCCCAAACACACCTCCAAGATGACAACTGCCTTGCTAAAGAAGCTGAGGATAAAGGTGATGGACTGGCCAAGCATGCATCCAGACCTAAACCCTATTGAGCATCTGTGGGGCATCCTCAAACAGAAGGTGAAGGAGCGCAAGGTCTCTAACATCCACAAGCTCGGTGATGTCATCATGGGGGAGTGGAAGAGGATTCCAGTGGCAACCTGTGAAGCTCTGGTTAACTCCATGACCAAGAGGGTAAAGGCAGTGCTGGAAAATAATGGTGGCCACACAAAATATTGACACTGTGAGCCCAATTTGGACATTTGAACCCACTTTTGTTGCCAGCGGTTAAGACATTAATGGCTGTGTGTTGAGTTATTTTGAGGGGACAACAAATTTACACGGTTATTCAAACTGTACACACACTACTTTACATTGTAGCAAAGTGTCATTTCTTCAGTGTTGTCACATGAAAAGATATAATAAAATATTTACAAAAATGTGAGGGGTGTACTCACTTTTTTGAGATACTGTAAATTTACATGAGTCATGCGTTGTTTTTCTAAAAACCTCAATAAAAACGTATTGAATTTGAAAATGCTCAAAAGCGTGCTGTGGAGCACATAGAAGAATGTGAATGGGCTTGCTCCCTATGTCTGTCTTGGCCAGGCTGAGCTGGAGCCATTTACGATGTTGCTGTAAGAAGTAGCAGAGTTTAGCGGATTTGGAAGTACTTCATATAGCAGACCGCCAGCAAATATCTTCCACTGTTTCTAATTTGCAAAGTAGGGTAACCGCTCCACAATGGCAGCCTAGCATTGGCATTGTAGTGCCATGTGTGAACGGTTGCACAATACCATAGCTCCCAACTGTCCCTGATTTCGGGGACTATCCCTGATTTGGAACAAAGTCCCTCTGTCCCTCTTTCCTCCTCATTTCTCCCTCATTTTGGTCTGATCTATATAGTTGTATATAAAATGCACTTTTTATCTTTCAAAAAGTTTTTCAGTGCTAAACTTTTCATCCAACTTCTAAATTGCTGCATTTGTAAATTTCAAAAGCCAATTTAAAGGAATAGTAGTGGTTAAAAAAAAAAACAAAACACTTGTGGGTTTAACTAATATAATGATACATTTTTTTTGTATAATTCTCCTATAAGTGAGCGTGGCAGGGTATGTGTCCTATGCCTACATACTTTTGCTAATATGTGTCCCTCATTCCCATCTCAAAAAGTTGGAAGGTATGACTGTGTACAGAGCTGCACATTAGAGGAGAAGTGAAAGTGTAGCTCGTAATATCTGAGATCTGTATACATCTGTCCCATTGTCTTCTGGTTTAATGTATTTAAAGAGAAACTGAACTCTGGAAACTGTGACCCAAACAAGGCAAGCAGAGGGCAAAGAACTTGTCACCAGTATTTTCTGTGGTTTTCCTGCAGCTCACTTTGCTGACTTACCATACCTTGTTTTACAAGGAGTCTCTCTGTAGAGGTGGCCCTCTTGGTAGAGGCAGGGCTTTACTTCCCTAGGTCAGAGCTTCCAGCAAGGAGAACAGTAAGAAGGACAATAGTGACTTCACGAAAATCTCCTAAAACTAGCAAGCAGAGGCAACAGTGCCTTAGATCTCACACTGCAGATATACAGCTATATAAGCACACAATTCTCTGCTATTTTTCAGGAGGAACTCCACAATTTTATGGGTACTACCTGAGCACAGTTAACATTTATAGATGCTTCCCACAACATGGCAATTTTTACTTTTTTATTTCAGTTCTACTTTAACTACTGTGGGTTGTGTATTTAGAAGTAATAGGTTTATGTGGGTTGTATGTTCAAATATAACTCACTTAGCAAGTGTGGGCTGTGTGTGTGGGGGCTAGGGTGATGTCAGATGGGTGCTTTTCATTACCTGTCTGATTTAACTGCTTGCATACCTGCCACAATACAACTACTGTAGCAGGTCGGCCCATACAGGCACAACCAGGTACCTTGTGTCCTTCCAGGTCCGCATGCGCACGCAGGCCTGAAAGGCTGTGCTCTCATTCTCTACACCTCAAACCAATCAGTGGCCAATGATTTACGGCAGGGACTTGCTGATCGGCTGAGCGAATGACAGAAGAGAGCCCTGTGTTGGTAAACAGCTCTCTTCAGACAGCAGCAATGTGCAAAGCAGGCAGTAAAAACCGGCACATTGCTTAGTTGAAAAGCACATATTACACACACTAAACAGTGTTAGGCACACATTTAACCCCTTGATTGCCCTAGATGTTAACCTTTTCCCAGCCAGTGTTATTAGTACAGTGACAGTGTATATTTTTAGCACTGATATAAGTGTCACTGGAGATATCAGTGGTAGTTAGTCAGTTCCCCCCCTCCAAAGTCAGTTAATGTCAGATTGCCCACCGCCCTATCGCAGTCCCATTGTAAGTCGCTGATCACCGCCATTACTAGTAGAAAAAAAATGTTCTGGTATCTATACCATAATTTGTAGCAATAGGCGTGCGCAGGGGGTGTGCTGGCTGTGCCTGGGCACACCCTAATCACCCTGTGCGCATTAGCATTATCGCTCTGTGTGCTGGTGGGGAGATGGTAAATATCCAGGGGTGCCATTAATTGAGTTCTACCATACATCTTTTTCACTGTACTGGCTCTGCTATTAGAGTGTGTAAATATATATATATACTGTGTGTGTGTGCGTGTATACACACACACACGTGTGTTTGAGCTTCGGGGTGCACACCCTAATGCAGCAGGCTGTGCACACCTATGTTTGTAGCTATACCTTTCACGCCAACCAATCAGTATACACCTATTGGGATTTTTTTTTAAATACAGACGTAGCAGAATACATTTTTTAAACATTTTATTGGATATGTTTTTATAGCAGAAAGTAGAAAATATTGGGGTTTTTTTTTTTTCAAAATTTTAGAAAGTTTTGTTTATGTTGCAAAAAATAAAAACTGCAGTGGTGTTCAAATACGTGTGAAACAACTATATCAATTTCCTTTTTTGCACAGTGTTGCAAACCGCGCAATTACCAGTTAAACATAGCGCAGTGCTAAACAGTAAAGCTCCGTTCACATGTCAGCGTATGGATCGCGGGCAGAACCGCCGCGGTTCTGCCCGCGATCCGGAGATTATTGCAAATCGCGGGACGCCTGTGCGTTGCCCGTTGTTTTGCAATAGCCCCCCAAATGCTGAGCGATGTTGCCGCGATTTCCGCCTGCCGAATCGCGGTAACATCGCGCAAAAAAAATTGCGGGACGCAATACGCTCCAAAGAAGCTCTTGTACTTTTTTGGGCGTAATGCGTCCCGCGATTTTTTTTTGTGGTCCTTTTGACTCAGACGCCTCCATTCCATTTCGGCAGGGAGACCATAGACCAATCCTATGCTGAGTCAGATCAGAATGGAAGCAGATGTCACATACACTATATTGTCAAAAGTATTGGGAAAGCGTGCCCCTTTCAATGCAGAGTGACAAGCGTGCCTCCATTCAATGCAGAGTGACCAGCGTGCCCCCTTTCAATGCAGAGAGACCAGCGTGCCCCTTTTCAATGCAGAGAGACCAGCGTGCCCCCTTTCAATGCAGAGTGACCAGCGTGCCCCCTTTTAATGCAGAGAGACCAGCGTGTCCTCTTTCAATGCAGAGAGACCAGCGTGCCCCTTTTAATGCAGAGTGACCAGCGTGCCCTCTTTCAATGCAGAGTGACCAGCATGCCCCCTTTCAATGCAGAGACCAGCGTGCCCCCTTTCAATGCAGAGACCATCGTGACCCCTTTCAATGCAGTGACCAGCGTGCCCCCCTTTCAATGCAGAGACCAGCGTGCCCCCTTTCAATGCAGAGACCATCGTGACCCCTTTCAATGCAGAGACCAGCGTGCCCCCCTTTCAATGCAGAGACCAGCGTGCCCCCCTTCAATGAAGAGATCAGTGTGCCCCCTTTCAATGCAGTGACCAGCATGCCCCCTTTCAATGCAGAGACCACCGTGCCCCCCTTCAATGCAGAGAGATCAGTATGCCCCTCCCCAGACCAGTGCACTTACCTGCAGCGGCGGCGGCTTCTCCTCAGTCCCCCGGCATCTCCTCGAGTCCTCCCGCCTCCTCCTCGGCCAATGGCATGGGGTTTGCCTTTCGGCCAATCAGAAAGCGGGTCTCGGACCCGCTTCCTGATTGACCAGGAGGAGGATCCGTGTGACAATAGCGAATTTTCATTCGCTATTGTCACACAATGGGTGGGCTCGGGCGCATTGCTCTGCGCCCCGGGTCTACCCCATGCTGAAGCCTATTAGAGCCTCTGGCTCTAATCCGGTGACTAAAAAAAACAAAAACAAAAAAACATTGAACTCCATGCGTCCGGCACCCCGTATGCAGATTAGGGGGCCGGACGCATGGATATTGGGGCGGCGCCCCTGCGCCCCCAACGCACCGGCCGCCACTGATGGCATTAGACCCAGGACCTCAAGAGCAAAGATATTTCCAACAACTTTTCTGAAGATACAGGAAACTGTTAGAAAATTCCTGAATCCACCACAAACTGAAATAGCAATGTTGGATGGATTTACAACCTGAAACTTAATACTAGCCAAAACCTTTCTTTTAGTTTTTGAGTATAGAAGAGTTAGAACCTCTGTCAGGTTTTAATCTTGGTTTGTCCCTTTGGGGAGATTTACCCTCACTTCCTGTCCTGGTGACACAACAGGAAGTGAGAAAAAGGTTCCAGACCAGAACCCAGACAGCAGTAAACATGTTCTAATACTTCCTTACCCTGTCATAAGAAGTTCTGTCTTTGCTGTCTGTGTCTTCCTTTTAGAGGTAGCCCTCACTTCCTGCTCGACTGATATTACAGGCAGGGCTGCTGTTAGAAATCACGGGGTCTTGTACAGCGTACCTGGCAGACCCCCCCCAAACCCCAAATTTATCAAGACAATATTTTTACTAAATATACACTAAAATCATTATTAGCGGACACAAACATAATAGAGAACCTGTGTGAATTAGCCCCTTTTTAATTGTTTTTTACACTTTTTTATATGTGTTTTTTTTTAAAATGTAAAAAAATGTAATTCATTATTTTACAATTTTTTTTAAATTACTTATTAATGTTTAATTATTAATTTTTTTTAAAATGTGTTATCTTTTTACAGGAAAGGGAAGCCTGCAGCTCTGCGGGGGGGCAGCACAGTGAAAGGGGGGAACACAGGAAGCAGCGATCAAAAGCAGGCAGAACAGGGAGAGGGATCAGTGTCGGAGAAGCAATTACAGTAATGATGTTCTGTGTCTGTGTATCTCCCTACAGCAGGTGAAAGCTGGCAGGAGGGGGGGGGGGGGACTGGCTTTCAGCTGTTGCAGAGAGCTGCACAGGGATTCCTTCTGTATTTGACCCTCTGCCCAAACGCAGCGATTCCCTGTGCTGTTCGGGCCTCCCTGTGTGCCCGGGCCCCCTGCAGGAGGACTGGTGAGGACTATCAGCGGCCCTGACCACAGGAAGTGTGGGCGAATCTCCCAAAGGGGCAGAGGCTCAACTATTCCCTGTCTTCTCCAAATCTAAAACAAAATTTGACTTGAGCTGTACTTTATTATGTAGCAAGGTTTCCAGGCCTGTGGCCTGATGTGGGTCTGCCATTTTTACCGGTTACCTCTCCAGCCCATGTGAGCTGCGGCCCTGGGTGTGAGAACTGACACATTGACAACTCCGGCATCTTTGTTTGGTTGTTTATTGTAGTTTTAGGGGATGGGAGAAGGGAATGAGTGGGATACTCCTTTGGTTTGACTATGTACAATTCTAGGACTCTCGTAGCAAAAATGCCCGTTAGCGCTGTCTTGACGCCAGCAGACGCTAGCCAATGCTTACTAACGCTTTGAACACACTGTATCTCTGAAAGCTGTGCTGGAACCCCGACTTAAGTCTAGCAGATCCAGGACTGTAGAACCTTGAACACCTGACACTGCTTGCACTGCAAAGTCACTGACTACTCTCTCCAGCCTTGCCCTGGCTTGAGGTAGTTAGCTGTGTATTTCTGTATGGCTGCAACTCTCAACTGGTGCACTAACACTGTGCATTAACTCTTCAGGGCCCAAACTGCAGGAGCCTCCTTTACTGCTTCAGGGTCCTCAACCTAGGTACCCCCTCTACTACTTCAGGGTCCTCTGACCAGGTACTCCCTTTACCATTAGCTGACTTGGATCCTAGAACCTTCTCCGGAGTGGTCCCCACTGACTCTAGGCAGACCCCCAAGGGCAATCCTCAGTACTCACGACCTGTGTAGGCTTTCCTGGGACTGGACCCCTCTCGATCTCCACTGGTTCTTGGCATACCAGATCCCCCTCAGCTCAACTCAGCACTTTCTGGATTCTCAGGCGACACCCCGAGATATCTGCTTCCTCAGACAGGAGCAGAGACAGCCGTACTCTCCCTCCTGGGACTCTACTCCCGCCAAAGATCATGAGTCATGCTCTCCCTCAAACTTGTACCCACTCCCAGAATCCTTTGCGGCAGAATCTGCCTTCTGCGGTAGTTACAAGCCTGAATGTATGCCTGTTTGGGTTTCCTCCACTGCCCTATGAGCCTCTCACAGAGCCAGTGGGGAGACTCCCCCTTCAGCAGACATACCTGGAAACCATGACATCCTACTAAAAATAAATCATGGCCCTGCTGTTAGGCAGACAAAGCCCACTATACATTTACCTAGCAGCTACCTGTAGGGTGCTACAATTAGATATACAGAATATAAAATATTCCCAGTTTAGTGGCATTTATTATAGCATTTGTTGCCCTTTTTGCTGTCAGATACAAATAGCAGACATTACTCGTTGAAAAAGAACGTAACGTACGGCATTGTTGCAGATCATTTTTCATACTTGTTATGTGAAGCTCAGGAATAAACAAAAATGGCAGGAAAAATCCAGTCTGACCCAAATTGGTTGTCTAGTAGGTGTCTGCAGATGTTGCAGAGTCCCCAGTCCCACCATAACATTGCTGGACTGATTCCCATATCTTATGTTCAAGTTCAAGGGCATCTTAAAGGGACATTGTTGCCTTGCCTATGCAAAGGGCTCTCTGCCACTTCAAACCCCCTTATAGTCTTCCACTTCCAGCACTGAAGTCAGCATTACCAATGGCCTGAGAGAACAATGATGTCATCTTCACGGTCATGTGACAGTGACTGATAGGGTCTGAGAACTGTCACAGGGGAGCAGGTCATGTGATCCTGCTACAACAGAGGAAGGAGTGGCAAGGGTGTGCAGGTAAGATGAGTATTATGGGGTCGGACCCTTTGCAGAAGCGTTGCCCATTCTCCCCTCATTTATCTGACAATGTGTGCATGGTAAGTGGGCACTCAGGCATGAGCATTACATGCATGTTGCAGGGGGAGAAGATCACACGCTCTCCCATACTCAGAAGTCCAATATTGGACAGTAAAAATGGAGCAATGTGGGAACACCGAGAAAATAAGTATCAGTGGTGGCCCTAAAAAGAGAACCGTTGTGCAAAGTGATACAGTAGATCCCCTTTAAAGAAAACCTGTCATGATAGAAATAAAGCCAGGGGAGAAGTATTGGTCGGAGTAGGTCAGCAACGACACCTTCATTTTCTCAGATCTCCTTTAATGCACTTTCTGTGGATATTAGGAAAATGTGTTACTAAAAAAAAATGACTGAGTCAGTGCAGTGAGGTTTAAACATTCATTTAGCTTCAGATAACATAATCCAAAGCCTAACTTCACTTTTATATTAACCCATCACAACCTTCCCACAGCCTCAAGGACAGTATCTCTCCCCCCTGCTAAGATTTCATACCTTATTTTCAAAATGATTACCTTTTATCTGCCCACCCTGCCCAAAGCCACCGGCATGTTCCATTATCTGCATTACCTCCTGCTGAGAGACAGAAGCTTGCACAGGACTGATAATAGGAGTCCACTGGAGCAAGCACAGATTTGGGAACGGGGCCTGCCATTACCGCAGGCAGGCTATACAGTAACAGCTGATGATCTTGGAAATAAAGTATGAGATCTCAGGGGAGGAGGGTTGTAAGGGGAGTAATATAAGTAGTTAACATTAAAGTGAAGGTAAACTGTAACTGTGAAGCACTGTACATTCATCCTCTTAAATTAAAGCTGTTGTTAGAGAAATAACCAAACTGTCTTTGTTGACCTTCTTCTGAAAATGCTGGCTGCCTAGTTGTTATTTAGGACCGCTGGCTTCACTACTTTTTGAATTGCTGACCCAGAACAAATGTCTCATATGGAATCCCTGTGAAGCTAAACCCTGGAGCATCAGAACTGTGTTATTATGATGCTATTGCCCCAGGGTGCATCCTGTGAGGGGCCAGATAGTCAATTAGCATGCAACCATGCATGGTACCAAATTGGAATACAGATCGCAGGCAAAATCCAGGCCAGGGTTGAACATCCAAGAAAAAGGCTGTATTATCAGACATACACTAAATTACCAAAAGTATTGGGATGCCTGCCTTTACACCAACATGAACATTAAAGGCATCCCAGTCTTAGTCCGTAGGGTTCAATATTGAATTTGCCAATCCTTTGCAGCTATAACAGCTTCAACTCTTCTGGGAAGGTTGTCCACAAGGTTTAGGAGGGTGTCTATGGGAATGTTTGACCATTCTTCCAGAAGAGCATATGTGAGGTTAGGCACAGATGTTGGAGAGAAGGCCTGACTCACAGCTCTAATTCATCCCAAAGGTGTTCTATAAGGGTGGGGTCAGGGCTCTGTGCAGGGCAGTCAAGTTCCTTCTCCCCAAACTCGCTCATCCATGTCTTTATGGACCTTGCTTTGTGCTCTGGTCAAAATCATTTGGTGGAGAGGGGATTACAGTGTAGGGTTGATTTTCAGGGGTTGGGCTTGGCCCTTTAGTTCCAGTGAAGAGAACTCTTAACACGTCAGCATACCAAGACATTTTGGACAATTTCATGCTCCCAACTTTGTGGGAACATTTTGGGGTTAGCTCTTCCTGTTACAACATGACTGCGCAGAACCCTTGCTGCCCCAAAGCACCCACACCCCCATATAGAGGCATGTGGCCTGGTATGGTCCAGGAGGGGGGGGGCTGCTACCCCCCCCCCCCCCCCCACACACCTTTCCTGACCTCCTGGGCTGCATGCTTGCATAATGGTCTGGTATTGATTTTGGGGGGACCTCACAATGTTTTTGGTTTTTTTTGTATGGGGGTTTCACTTTAAATCCATGCCAGACTGAATGGTCGGGTATGGTCTTGGGGGGGACCCCATGCAATTTTTGTTTATATTTTGGCGTGGGGTTTTCCCCTCAAGATTCACACCAGACTCAAAGGGCCTGGTATTGTCGGATCAAAGTAGGATCCTGTTAATTGAAGTCGGACATGAAGTCGTAGGGCAAAGTCATGCGAAGGGTCTGGTGTGGTCTTGGGCAGGGACCCCATGCCGTTATTTGGCGTTGGGTTTCCCTTCAAGATCCTCAGCACAAGTCCCATGCCACAAGTCGGATCAGTTAAGATGATGATCCCACTTTGATCCGACTTCAGTGATATTGAATGGGTTGAAAAATGGACCAAAGTCGGACCGACTTGTGTCAGACCAGTTAAGACGGCTCTCATAGGAAACCATTGATTTATATATGTCATGTGACATGTGCTCTCATAGTTGGAGCGTATGTCGCACCAGTGTAAACCGGGCCTATATCACATGCGATTATTTGCAGTGCAATTTGAGCCCATTCCTTTTTTATGGCTCAAACCGCACCTCACGGAAAACATGCACCTTTTTTTCCGCACTGGAATTGGATTACATGGGTGTCAACACCCATGCAATCTGATTCTGCCGATCGCACTGCGTTTTGCAAACCATTTTTGGGATGTCGGTAACTTAAAATTGACACCCGCAGCAGTTTGCATAAACTGAGTGCATTTGTGATGTGGTGCGGAAAATGCACAGGAATTGGTGGAATCCCACACTGCATCAGTGTGAACCTAGGCTTAGCCATTAATGAAGGTCAGATGTGCAGACTACGAAGCGACAATGTTGCAGTGCCAGAAACTGTACATAGATGGTGAAGAAAAGCAAACCCATTTAACTCAAAATCTCCTGCGCATCCAAACCCAAACGCAGCCACAGGCAGATTATTTCAGTGTACAGATTAGAAAAGTCAGTATATATAAAGAGTTTCTCAATATTTGTTCCAGGTCAGCGACTGTAAGTATTCAGGTATATAGTAGCCAAGAAACTAACATTTCAATTATGACAGGTTAGCATTGGTAGCCTCCAACTTTCTCTTATAAATGATTTTATTGTAAAAATGAGATGGTGGTGCATACTTTTGAGAAAGCTAATTTTTAAAAAACATTTTTTTTTTAATATCTTCCGTAATAGCCACTACTACTATTATGTGCAAGGATGCCTAAATTATTCATCTCTTCTGATTTCCCATAGCCAATTATATTCCAGGCGCCCTAAGGCTATAGCATACCTGTTCATTACGTAGGTATTGATCACTCAGTGCCTGCTAAAGGGGCGGCACTGTTGAAGGAGTGCTGCTGATTGGCCAGCTATGTTAAAACTTCACGCCAAGACCTTGTACCTAGACCTTGGTGATGTGACTCACTTCCAGCAGGAGCCAAAAAAGAGGACCTAGACAGAGAGATAATATAGAGCCAGCAATTTAGGGGCATTTGCAATACAATTGAACGGATTTAATAGATGTGGATAATTAGTGAATGGAGGGTTAACAAGCATCTGTGAGGATGAACTGTTTATTAGAAGTCACACCGATGTTCAGACATTTTAAAGTAGAAATCAATCTACTATAAGCTTGACCATATTAATGTAATTTTGAAGGTATTTGTTTGAATCTGCAGTTTTCATTAAGGTTATACCTGGTGATCCTGCCATGATGAAGCTTGTTCAGGCACTTCTTTATTATGCGGCGGCAATGCTTGTCGCTGTCTTTTAATGGTGCTCTTGTGTTGTCACCCTTACTGAGGCTTCTGATGAAGACTACAAGTGGCTATTTCAACACACATTACAAAGGCATGGTGCACTTTTTCTGCCATCGGTAAACCTATACCGAGAGATGCCATGAATTCATCACTGGAGTGCATATGGGCAGGAAGGTGGCTGCAAAGAAGCTGTGGGAGATCAACGGGACTGAGATGCAGTAAAGTATGCATAAAAAAAGTAGAAAGCAGTATTTGATCATAAGATGGCGTTTTTATATGATGCACAGTGCTTTAGCAAATGAAAGCCCAACTCCGGGCACAAAAAAACCTCTTGCATTGGGGCTGCCCGCACTGCAAGGAATAAAATCATTTAGTCCAGGGGATGCAAAGGGAGCTGTATTACTTACCTTAACCCCCCCCCCCCCCCCCCAGCAGGCTCAGGCTTTTCTTCTCTTGGCAAAGCTCCAGTCTGTGGGCAGAGCCTCAGGGTCAACACGTACAGTATAGGGCTATTAACCCTGTATTGTATGTGGTGGAGGCAGGAGTGCAACTGCAGCAACTGGTTGCATGGTACTCAGGTGTGTAATAAAGCCTCTGATGCAACCCCCCCTAGATTTAATAAGCATATAAACCTTGCATTTGGAGTGGGGGGGCACAGCAAGAGCACTTATGTTTTTTTGCTGTCACAGCACGTGACGTCACAAGGGGCGGTGTCTTACTGTGACATCACCAGATGGTCATGGCCCATGGCTATTTAAGAACTGGCAGACATCGGAGGTGACACAACTCCAGGAGAAAGCATCGAAGAAGGACCGGGTCCGCAGTGGAGAAGGACTGAGGCAGCAGCAGAGAAGACAGCAGGTGGAGGAGAAGACAGCAAGTGGAGGGGAAGACTGGAGGAAGAACACATCCCTGGAGGGAGAAGACCAAAGGAAGAAGACAGCTACGATGGAGGATATTCTACTCGTTTTTATTTACACTGCTTTTTTTGGGGGGGTGAATGGGTAGGGCTACATCAGGTAATGTACTCCATACTCATTCACATGGGGGGGCTGGGATCTGGGGGTCCCCTGCCCACAGACCCCAACAACCACCGCCCAGGGGTGTCAGGAAGAGGCCCTTGTCCCCATCAACATGGGAACAAGGTGCTTTGGGGTGAAAAACGGTGACAGGGGAGGGAACTCTTTTCCTGTGTGCTGTATGAAGGGGGTGTGTTTCTTCTTTCCAACCACCTATCAGAGCTCTCCTCACTGGTATCATTTTAGTTCTCCACCCCCTGCTTTTCACAGCTAAGAGACCCTATGTAAACACTGCACTTTGAATGAATGCAGTGGAAAGACAGCTGTAGATAAACAGGTGCAATTGATGTAGGAAGATTTGTTCCATCTCTGTGTATCATCCAGTCACTTCACTGGGTAGACAGTATGTGAGGGTTTACAACCACTTTAAGTTCATTTTATGCAGCTAGAGACAAATACCTATTGATCTTGCCAGATATCAAGTGACCTTGAAACTTTCTGTGCGTGGAATTGAAGTCTCAAACAATTTAATCAGCCGTCACAGTTATCTTATGTGAATTACAGAACATCTGCCTCCTATGTTATGGAGAAAAGTCTAGGGTGATCACTGCTTCTCCATCGATACAGCGAGTCACCTGCGATAGAAAGTATTTTATTGGCAGGATCACCAGGTGAAAATAAAGCAAAAAAAAAGAAGCAAAAAATTGCCTGAAAAATAAAATTGAACGCAGCCACAGGACAGCTTATAAGCTGATATTTTATATATGTTTATATATATATATATATATATATATATATATATAGTATATATACAGTGTGTGTATATATATATATATATATATATATATATATATACACACACACACACTCACCGGCCACTTTATTAAGTGCACCTTGCTAGCACCGCCTTTTGACTTCAGAATTGCCTTAATTCTTCTTGGCATGACGTCAACAAAGGTGTTGGAAACATTCCTCAGAGATTTTGGTCCATATTGACATGATAGCATCATGCAGTTGCTGCAGATTTTTTTTCGGCTGCACATCCATGATGCGAATCTCCCGTTCTATTAGATTGAGATCTGGTGACTGTGGAGGCCATTGGAAAACTCATTGTAATGTTCAAGAAACCAGTGGTGAGATGATTTTGAGCTTTGTGCCATGGTGTATTATCCTGCTGGAAGGAGCCATCAGAAGATGGGTGCACTGTAGTCATAAAGGGATGGACATGATCAGCAACAATACTCAGGTAGGCCGTGGCATTTAAACGATGCTCAGTATCCCCCACACCATTACATCACCACCACCAGCCTGAACTGTTGATACAAGGCAGGATGGATCCATGCTTTCATGTTGTTTACGCCAAATTCTGAACCTAATATCTGAATGTAGCAGCTGAAATTGAGACTCATCAGACCAGGCAACGTATTTCCAATCTTCTATTGTCTAATTTTGGTGAGCCTTTGCGAATTGTAGCCTCACTTTCCTGTTCTTAGCTGACGAGGGTGGCAACCGGTGTGGACTTCTATTGCTGTAGCCCATCTACTTCAAGGTTTGATGTGTTGTGCGTTCAGAGATGGTATTCTGTGTACGTTGGTTGTAATGAGTGGTTATTTGAGTTACTGTTGCCTTTCTATCATCTCCAACCAGTTTGCCCATTCACCTCTGACATCAACAAGGCATTTTTGTCCACACAACTGCCACTCACTGGATATTTTCTCCCTTTTCCAGTCCATTCTCTGTAAACCCTAGAGATGGTTGTGTGTGAAAATCCCAGTAGATTAGCAGTTTTCGAAATGCTCAGACCGGCCGTCTAGGACCAACAACAATTCCACGTTCAAATTCACCTAAATCCCCTTTCTTCCCCATTCTGATGCTCGGTTTAAACTTCAGCAAGTGGTCTTCACCACGTCTAGATGCCTAAATGCATTGAGTTGCTGCCAGGCCCGCCATTGGCTAATTAGCAATTTGTGTTACCAAGCAATTGAACAGGTATACCTAATAAAGTGGCCGGTGAGTGTATCTTTTTATATATATATATATATATATATATATATATATATATATATATATATATATTATACTGTATGTGTGTATGTATATATATATATTTATTATACTGTGTGTGTGGATGTATATATATATTTATTATACTGTGTGTGTGTGTGTATATATATATATATATATATATATATTATACTGTGTATGTATAAATGTATATATATATATATTTATTATACTGTGTGTGTGTGTGTGTGTATATATATATATATATATATATATATATATATATATTATATTATATTATACTGTGTGTGTGTGTGTATGTATAGATGTATATATATATATTTATTATACTGTGTGTGTGTGTACATATGTATATATATATATATATATATATATATATATATATATATATATATATATATATATATATATATATATATATATATATTATACTGTGTGTGTGTATACAGTATAATTTATATTATACTGTGTGTGTGTGTGTATATATATATATATATATATATATATATATATTATCAGGTTTAGATAGTTTAGATACAGTACTCAAAGCAGGGATGAAGGATGATAATAGTGTCTAATTCACAAATCTCTGCATTTATTACAATACCAAACGTAATATAGAAGAAAACATATAAAATGTATTAAAAATTTTTTATTAACTCAATAAAAAATATCCAATTCTTTCCCTTTAAACACAGATTATTTGGCAGCCTGGGAGCAATCGCAGGATGGGAAAAGCACCTGCAGCATCATTTTATGCATTTAGTAAATTATGTGTACATTTTGCATTGCACTGATTATTATTGTTGGGCCATCTTATTACAGTGATGATGCTGTTTATGGCAACCTGCAGCAGAGTTATGCATTTCAATGAGAGCAGGCTAGCAGAGTCAGTTAGCGTGCCAGGCCGCAGTGCGCAGCTGCAGACTGTGTTCAGGAGCTCTCCATGGTGCTGCAGATGGCTGAAGAGCAGAGCGCTGCAGGACAGGAGGGGTGGGGGGCAATGATCACAGCAATGCTGCTCTACTCCTACAATGCGGCTTGTGTCGCTTTGATTTTTTGCTTGCAGTCTGACTTTACGGCATGTCAGCTGCACGCACGCAATCTGTGCATCACCCTAATTAGAGGGACACTCTTTATACAGACAGTGTGATTTAATGTACGATCAATGCTGTTCTGTAGAAAAGTTTCACTGACTCATCAGTTGATTTACACCGCCAATTCACTACGCGGACTGACGGGCTTGTCTTGTTAACCACTTAAACATAAAAGTCTACTGAAACAGAGACATTTCAATCAATTAGAATTCATCTTTTATTAAAGCCCAAATGAACTTTCGGTTTACATCAGTTAAATGCATTCCAGGTGCATCAGAACAATAGGGGTGAAATGTCATACAGTTAGTTTTCTTTATAAAGGAGCCACAGCATGAATAGAAAAGTCTGTTCCCAGTCTGTATGGTGCAGAGAAGGGCACACGCTCTGTTTTTGGAAGCAGAGATCCAACACACCATCTGCTGAGCTCATTCTCCCTAATGATTGGAGAGCTCTAGTTCTGACTCAGCAGGGGATGTGTTGGATCTCTAAAAAAGGACCCCTGCTTCCATAAACATATAAAGGGTCCTTCTCTGCAGCATGCTCACCGGTGACAGTCCTTTCCTTGGGTTGTGGCTGCTTTCGAAAGAGAACAAAGTGTTTGACTTTGCAACTGAACTTTCAGCTGAGTTAACCACTTACCCACTGGGCACTTATACCCCCTTCCTAACCAGGCCAATTTTAATCTTTCAGTGCTCTTATATTTTGAATGACAACTACTCAGTCTTGCAACACTGTACTCATATTATATTGTTATCTACATTTTTACACAAATAGAGCTTTCTTTTGGTGGTATTTAACCATCACTGGGTTTTTTTATTTTTTTTGCACTATAAATTAAAAAAAGACTGAAAATTTTGTAAAAAAAAAAAAAAAGTGTTATAAGATTTTGCAAATTAGTAATTTTTCTTCATACATTTTGAAAATAAGTATATATTATTTGGTCTTTGTGAAGGTTATAGAGCCCACAAGCTATGATGTCAATCATTGAAAATTGATCACACCTGATGTACTGAAGTCCTATCTCATTTCTTGAGACACTAACAAGACAGGAAAGTACAAATACCCCCCCAAATGACCCTTTTTTGGAAATTAGACATTCCAAGGTATTTGGTATGAGACATGGTGAGTTTTTTGAAGTTGTAACTTTTTCCCACAAGTTTTTGCAAAATAAAGATCTTTTTTTTCACAAAATATTATCAAGTTATTTCTCACACACTGTATAGGCATACTTGCAACTACACCCCAAAATACATTATGCTACCCCTTCTGAGTATCGCAATTACCACATGTGTAAGACTTTTACACAGCCTGGCCACATACAGAGGCCCAACATCCAAGTAGCACCTCCAGGCGTTCTAGGAGCATAAATTACACATATAATTTCCTGACAACCTATCACATTTTTGAAGGCCCTGGAGCACCAGTCCAGGACAATGGGGACGCCCACAAAATGACTCCATTTTGCAAAGCAAACCCCCCAACACATAATCTAGGAGCCATAATAAGTCTTTTAAACATGTCATTTTTTCCACAAGTTTTTGGAAAATGTGGAAAGATAATGAAAATGCTTCTTTTTTAACAAAAGTTATCCATTTATAAGATATTTCTAACACATAGCACATATTTATCGCTGTCATTGGCCCTTTACCATGATCCATGATGTACTGGGTTGGGTGAACCCGGTAAGCACAGACACTTCCGTGTGCACGCTCCAGGGGGCACACGGGAAGTGTGATTTTGGGAGGACATCATTGTACGCCCTCCCAGAATAAGCCGCCTGCGCTGTAGCTGTCATTCGGCTATGGCCTGGTCAACAAGTGGTTAAACTGAAATTTCAGTTGGCCTTTATTACAATTTATGGTGGCCATACATACTTTGATAAATTATCAATTTATTTTCTGTTGATCTCTCCCAAGTAATAGACCTGTAGATGACAACCCATTCGATCAATATAACAAAAATATGATTTCAGTCAGTAGTTGAAGGACACAATTGTAACTTATAATTGTAAGTTATTGATTGCATCTATTTCCATTATGTAATCTAATAATCCAATCAATCAAATTACAATCAAATTACAATCATATTTATGAACAAAGTATCTCTCTGTTTCCAATCAATGCAAAACAGTTGATACTTGTGACGGAGGTGTGGGTGGAACAGAACACACGCGGAGATCAAGAGGGATTTTAGGGCACCTGGCCAAGGGGTTCTTTATTATAGGGGGCTGAAAAACAAGGAGTCAGATAAGGGGAAGGCCACAGGGAAACAATTTCAACACCATGGAAGACATTTAGAAATATACCAGGGTGGCAATAGGGCAAATCAAGGGATAAATCCAGAGCCACAGGGCAGCAATCCAATACAGCAGGGACTTAGTCCAGAGTCACAGGGAAACAATCCATGCATACTCTGGGAAAGCAAAGGTTAAGCCCAGGTGCACAGGGAAGCAATCTAGTGCAGCAGAAATTTAGTCCTGAATCACAGGGCAACAATCCATGCACCGTGTGTAGCAGGCCACAATCTGGTGCATCGCGGACTTAATCCAGGTTTACAGGGCAACAATTCAGGGGCTCAACAGCCAACAGTGGCCTCAGCGGAGGAACCCCAGGCAGGGTGGCAGGGAAAAGGAGGTCCAGAGGGCAGAAGTCCTTCAAAAAGCCATTGCAGGTCATTGAAGGGCTGTGTGTCCTGGCCTTAGCTTCAGGGCCACACAGACAGTAGTTGAAGAAAGAGCAGAGAATAAAGTCCCAGCGTCCAGAACATCACACAGAACCAAAGTCCCAGCAGTGCAGAAAGCAAAGGCAGTCTCAGCAGTTCCAAGTATTTTCTAGTCCTTTCTAAGGAGACTTGCCGCCAAGAGCTCCTCTGTCCATCATTAAAGTATACTCTCTACAGTCTGACACCCTTCATTGTTATCTATGGTACTTTGAATTCAGCCACACACCTCGCTGTGCTGAGGCATCTGGCTCGATCCCCAAGCAGGATACAAACATTTACAATCTTCTTACTGAGGGCAGCCTTATGTCCTACCCTCTGTGGGGACACAAACTCACAAACCAAATTATGCAGATAAACTGACTTTGTTACATACACTGCATCTGGATTACAGATTGTCAATTTCATAAAACAATAGAAAAGGAAAAATCCAATATTTCTGACCTTCGTTACAATACTTTTCTGCCAAGGCAGATCGACTCAGTTTGACTAAATCTGATCTAAATGAGTCTAAATCGATTTGAAGTGAAGGTATAGCTATTAGTTTTGAAGGTATAGCTATTCGTTTGATCAAATCATATGTTGATCGGGTAATATAATTAAAGCGGGGATGGCCACCTTTAGTGGGCACCTGAGCTGAAAGACACTGCTGACTCCCTTCTGATATGTTAATTTGCTCTCCCTGTTGTGATTTTGAGTAGTTATGCTGGCCATACATGGATTGATTCTGGCTGAATTTTGATCCATGTATGGGCAATCCCGTTCATGAGAAGTTGATCTATCAATCAACTTTTTATGAACGAGTATGTTGGTATATTTTCGCTCAATCCTGGCATGCATCGCTGATCAGTATATTCTGAAACCTGCTGTCAGAATACAAAGATACAGCAGGGAAGATTTCCCTATATACCTTCAATGTGTGGGTGGCAAAATTGGTTCAGTTTTTTCTGTTCAGCCATATATGGCCAGTTTTACCTTATCACATGGAGACTGCAAGTAGCTGTTTTAACACATATCACACAGGCTTGTTCCACTGGTGTCACCCTTATAAAATCTTCCATCACTGGAAAAAAGTAGTCTCCCCCCCTTGCTTTTCTATTTATTCTCTGATTGAAAAAGTGGCAATGTCTCAGAGATCATTATTAGCTCAATATGCTTTGCTGTACTTCTCCTGTGGATTACAGGAGTGTATTTCTGTCTGCTGACCTCACAGAGCCGGGCAGGATCGCGACAATGGAGTTGGAATCCGCCCACATGCCAGGACAGGCATCCGAGCCGGTTGCTCCTGCCCTTCCACAGCACAGTGCTCCACTGAAAGAGCAGAGAGCCGCTAACTGACAGTCAGCAGCTGTCTGCTCGGGGGGCTGTGAGAAATGAGCGATCTGCGGTGTTAAGTGTGAAATATGTTTTTATTGCCCTGCGGATTTGACTTTGTTGGGAATACCTCTGCTGCTTACCATCCCTATGTGTGCAAACACAACCTAAAAATAAATTGTGAGCGCTAGGTACCCCCAAAAAAATATATGTATGAAAAACTAATAATAGCTATTCACAGTGCAACCTTATGTGTAACACCACAAATTGTGCTCATGAATTCATAGTGTCCATGTCTCAGTGATTTATTCCAATAGTGCAGTGATTTAGTCCAATATGGTGTTGAAAATAATCGTTGCATCGATGCATCGCGATGCGGCCTTGAACGATTCAAATCTGATGCTGAGGACCGGCCGTGGTCATACCGTGAATGACCGCATACCGCCCCCCCCCCCCTCTCCAAGGACAGCCCTGCTGGCTGCCCGTGCACTCAAAAGTTAAAACAAATTAGTGTCAGTGACTCAGTTTCATGGACACTTCCAGTGTGTAAGGGTTAATGTAAACTGATGACTGATTTTACCTTATCATCTCCGGTCTTTTCATCTCTGTCACAGTCACGTGCCCTCTGGCCGGACGATCTCCTCCTCCTCCCCCTCCTCCCCGCCAGCCGAGTACACGATTTCAGACTGACAATGAAAATACCGGAGATAATAAGTTATCAGTTTCCATTAACCCTTACACTGGAAGTGTCCCTGAAACGGAGTCACTGACACAAATTTGTTTTAACTTTTGAGTGCACTGGCAGCCGGCAGGGCTTACCTGTGAAGTGCAGGGGGGGAAGCTGCTATATAATGTAAATTGGCTGTGTAATGTCAATGGGGGGGCTGTGTTATGTCAATGGGGGGGCTGTGTTATGTCAATGGGGGGCTGTGTTATATCAATGGGGGGCTGTCTAATGTTAATGGGGGGCTGTGTTATGTAAATGGAGGCTGTGGGCAGTAATCATGATGCATCGATAATCATTCACATGATAATCGTAATCGAATCGTGAGACCAATGAAGATGCACAGCCCTAACACACACTGATACTCACCAGACTCAAAGACCCAATGTTTTGTGGGTCAGCTTGCGCTTAGATGCTCTCCCAATCAGCTGTGCTATCAAATCCCCTCTCCTCACCTACTCATTCCAGTAAAGTACTCTAAAAAAGTAACATTCTTAAAAATGACAAAGATAAGAATAAAACTCACGTAATCCAGCTCCTGAGCCAGCACCCAGCGATCTTAGTAGTGTTTGCTATGGCTGCCGGCATGGGGTATTTCTGTGCGTGGGGTCACCGGATGTGACTTAGTAAAACCACGTAACCCTGCCTCTACGCGTTTCATGATGATTGTGTCATCTGGATTTATGGACGCTATGAATTCATTAACACAATTTGTGGTGTTATACATAAGGTTGCACTATGAATAGCTATTATTAGTTTTCCATACATATAGTTTTTAGAGGCTACCTCACGCCCACAATTTAATTTTACTTTAGATCTGCGGTGTCAGATCATTCAGTTTAGAGGCGCAGAGGGACAGATGTAGCATTGGACCAATGCTGCATCAAACTAGGTAAGTATGATCATGGAAAAAAAGTGAACCCCATACTTCTCTTTTAAAGCTTTACAACATCCCATACAACCTGGTCGTGTGATGCAAAGTAGTCGAGGCTAAGCTCATAGCTGCAAGTATCTGAAGTGTATAATTCATCTTTTACTTCAATATTGCTTCTTCATAACTCCATTTGCTTAAAGTGGTAATAAAACCAAAAGAAAACATTTATTACAGTACATTGCAGCTTACCATTTATTAGATTTGACGACTGCAGGGTTTCTTTTTTCTTTTGTTATCTGGTGATCCAGTCAGTAGGTTGTTGTTTTTCAAAATAACAAGCTCTCCAGCAGAATGTATCAGTTACAGAGATGAGGTAAGCCATTTACCACTGACAGGGGTACATACAATGATCAACTTTTATTTATTTATGTAAAACCTTTAGGAAAAAAAAACTGTTGGCTGTAACTGCTTATAAGTGTTAGCTGGAGTTTGGCTTCTATTTTTCAGTGTATTTGAATCTGCTATTACATCTAATACTCCCCTCAGACTGACAATGCTGCTGTTCAAAGGTGCCCACTGTGCTCCTTCATCCAGAGTGGGGGAACTTTCTTTAATACAGGGATAGTGTTACTGCCCAAATCTCCAGGTGAAAACAGAGAGAAAAAAAAAACTAAAATTTAAGTGCAGACACTATATCTAATGATTGGTAAGCTGCAATATATACAGTTTTTGGTTTTGGGTTTTATACTGGTTTAACTTGTTTATCACAGTATGGAAGTTGTAGTAATTCTGTATTTCTGAAAAATAAAATGTAATTTCTCTTTAATACTGGTTGTTGAATGAGGAATTTATGAATTCAGTTTGTAATGGATTGTGAGATTTTTATATTCGATGCTTATGACTTCAGTATGGGAAATGTACAATATTTTCCCATCAATCTTTTACTGCAGATTATTTCCTTAAGGAATATGGTGACTTGGCAGAGCAAAATTTAGGTAAAATGATTATGGATCTTCATAAGTGTAAGCCATTATTACACCACAGGAGGTGTATTTTAAATAAGGCCCAGTGCACACATATGTTGTTGTCATGGCAACTATTAAGACACTTCCATTTATTAGTGTAGCATATGGGGAATTATTCTGTATGTTT
The DNA here is from genome assembly GCF_965119305.1 of Pelophylax lessonae. Classification (NCBI taxonomy): domain Eukaryota; kingdom Metazoa; phylum Chordata; class Amphibia; order Anura; family Ranidae; genus Pelophylax; species Pelophylax lessonae. Next base: position 475,011,444 of record NC_138771.1, read on the forward strand.
AGTAGGGGCCCTAAGGATTGTTCAGCATGTCTCTTTGCATTGTAAACAGAAAAAAAGGTGCATGTCTGTTCAGTTCAATCCAAAAACAATCTTAAAATAGAAAGTTGATCCACAGGAAGGGAAAAAAAAGCCTTCTAGAAGTATGGGCTATGGGGAAAGAAAAACATTTATACTCACCTAGGTGGATGCAGCATCGATGTGATGTTGCATGTTTTCCCTACCGACTCTGCACAAAGAACTGAGCGTTCAGACACCATAATCGCTCAGTTCTCCCCCTCCGCTCTGAGCAGAGAGCCATGAATGTCAGTCAGCGGCTCTTTGCTCTGCCCTTCCAGCGCTCACTGGGTTTTGAGGGGCTGGCTCGGGCTTTCAACGGCTCGCTGAGAAGCTGAGCCAGCTGTGGGACTAGGCTTCTGGGTGGATCAAGACCATATGGTCAGGATTTTTTCAGAGCCTGGAGCAGTTCTGTGACATATGGGGGTTTATTTACTAAAGGCAATTAGTCTGTGCACTTTGCAAAGTGCAGTTGCACTCTGCAGGAGCAGTTTCTCCAAAGCTTCGTAAATGAGGTAAAGCTTCACTTTGCAAAAAATACACAACCACTTGCAAGAAAAATAAAGAAGTACAGCATTTTTGCTTGCACATGATTTGATGATGAAAACCAACAGAGTTTCTGCTCATTCACTAAGCTCTGGAGTAACTGCTCTTGCATAGTGTCACTGTATTAAGCTCTGGAGTAACTGCTCTTGCAGAGTGCCACTGTATTAAGCTCTGGAGTAACTGCTCTTGCAAGATGCCACTGTGCCAAGACCATACAGCGGTTTAACAGGACAGGTTCCACTCAGAACAGGCCTGGCCATGGACGCCATGATGCTGAGCACGTGCCAACAAAGGAGTTGAGTGCACGTACTCAGCGTCATATCCAGAGATCCAGATTGTCTTTGGGAAATAGACATATGAGTGCTGCCAGCATTGCTACAGAGGTTGAAGGGGTGGGGGGGTCAGCCTGTCAGTGATCAGACCATACGCCGCACACTGCATAAAATTGGTCTGCATGGCTGTTTTCCCAGAAGGAAGCCTCTTCTAAAGATGATGCACAAGAAAGGCCACAAACAGTTTGCTGAAGACAAGCAGACTAAGGACATGGATTACTGGAACCATGTTCTGTGGTCTGATGAGACCAAGATAAACCTATTTGGTTCAGATGGTGTCAAGCGTGTGTGGCAGCAACCAGGTGAGGAATACAAAGACAAGTGTGTCTTGCCTACAGTCAAGCATGGTGGTGGGAGTGTCATGGTCTGGGGCTGCATGAGTGCTGCTGACACTGGGCAGCTACAGTTCATTGAGGGAACCATGAATGCCAACATGTACTGTGAAATACTGAAGCAGAGCATGATCCCTCGCTTCAGGGACTGGGCCACAGGGCAGTATTCCAAAATGATAACGACCCCAAACACACCTCCAAGACAACCACTGGCTTGCTAAAGAAGATGATGGTAAAGGTGATCAACTGGCTAACCATGTCTCCAGACCTAAACCCTATTGATCATCTGTCCGGCATCCTCAAATGGAAGGTGAAGGCGCGCAAGGTCTCTAACATCCACCAGCTCCGTGATGTCGTCGTGGAGGAGTGGAAGAGGACTCCAGTGGCAACCAGGGAAGCTCTGGTTAACTCCATGCCCAAGAGGGTTAGGGCAGTGCTGGAAAATAATGGTGGCCACACAAAATATTGACACTATGGGCCCAAATTGGACATTTCCGCTTAGGGGTGTACTCACTTTTGTTGCCAGTGGTTTAGACATTAATGGCTGTGTGTTGACTTATTTTGAGGGGACAGCAAATTTACACCACTTTATACAAGCTGTACACTCACTACTTTACATTGTAGCAAAGTGTAATTTCTTCAGTGTTGTCACATGAAAAGATATAATAAAATATTTACAAAAATGTGAGGGGTGTACTCACTTTTGTGAGATACTTCCAATAAATGGCTGAGCAATTCTCAGGCCAACTACATATTGTTTAAGGATTGGGACAGAAAGTCTGTATGCTGTATGTAGCTGATGATAATAGCAGGCACATTTATTTTTACCTAAAGTAGTTAGTTTGGGCCAGCTTGGCCTAAATGAACTAATGAAATTTAAAATGAAAACTGGAAGTAGGCTCATGGATAGTCCAAGGGGCAATAATTGTTTACTATAAAACTGATCTTTGGACAACTAAAAACAAATTTTAAGTGCATATGCATGAACTCTTTTAAACAATTAAGTACCTCTTCATTACCAGGCCATTTTTTTAGTGCTGTGATAGTTTGACTGATAATTACCTATCCATGACACAATGTACACCAATTAATTTTATACTTGAGACAGACAATGCTTTTTTTGGGTGGCATCAGATAACAGTTGTTTTTTTTTTTTTTTTTTTTTTTTTTTACTACAAAAAGGAAAAAGACTAAAAATGTTGATAACAAACCTGTTTTCCTTACTTTCTGTTAGAATGAAAAAAATTGGGACTGTACAAAAAAAACAAAAAAACAAAAATGATCCCATTTTGGAAAGTGGCCAACCCAAGATGATATTATTTTTTTTTCATGATTTTTTGAAAATAAAGATATATTATTATATTTAGGAATTTAAACGTAGGAGCTTAGTATTGGTAAAAAAATAGATACATTCTGGTCATAAAGAGAAGGTGGAGGTGAAGTGGTTAATAAACAGGTCACATACAGTAGGAGAATGGAGATGGAGGGGTAATATGCAGCTGTGCAGGATAAGGGAGATGAAAGGTCAATATACAGGTCACATACAGAGACAGACTGGAAATCATATGCATGGGAGAGAAGGAGACAGGAAAGGGTTAAAAACATGTACAATCGTTGGGAATGAATGAATGGATCAACTGCTGCCTCTGATCCATTCATAAATTTCCCATTTAGAGCTTACCTACAACATTCCTCTTATTTCTGTTGTAAGGAATGAAAGAGAGGGATCACCAGTTGTACATAGTAGCATGTGACCTCTGTGATTGGCTATCACAGCAATCACATGGTACAGAATCAGCTTTGTGCATTATTGATTAGAGGGCAAAACAGCCCTCTGAGCTGATTTTCCCTTCTGCATTTATTAATGGCAGTGGAGAAGTAATGGTCCACCAATCACAAATTCCACTGTTATGGTGGTAAAAAGCAGGTTAAGGTATAGAGCTGGGGCACAACCTGTAGATCGCAATCTACCAGTAAATCGCGGCCAGGTTACTGGTAGATCGCGGTCTGGGCTTACTAACCCACCATCCCAGACCATTAAACAGAGGGCAATGCAAAGGGACTACTTGTAAATTTGGAGCTGTAGTAGGGAGCAAGAACGGCATAAGCCGATGCCTCCTCTGTAGTCCTGGCTCCTGTCCCAAGCAAAGTGATACCAACTGTACTCCACCTCTTATCCCGGCTAGCGGTCTCCAGAGTGGTGCCAGCAGCAGGAAAGACGAGATCAGGTCAGTGTGAAGCAATAACAGAATAGGGCTGCTTTCACACTGATGTGCTGCGGTGTACCCACACCGCGGGTGCAGTAAATTGTACCTGCAGCTTTCCTTAGTCATAGACTTCTATTATATCCTGCGGTTTTGATGCACTTTCTGAATGCAGGAAATTTGGTGCACTTTCTGAATGCAGGACATTTGGTGCACTTTCTGAATGCTGGAAATTTGGTGCGCTTCTGACATTGCACCACACCTGCAAGATATTATAGAAGTATATGGCAAAGCGCAGCTAACCTAGGAAAGTCGCAGGTGCGCTGCACCCACGATGCAGGTAAACTACAGCACATGAGTGTGAAAGCAGTCTTATAGGGGGTTCAGAAAAGCCATAGCAAGAGTTATATGCCCTGTCATGGTTGGTGGGTGTAGCACCTTCCAAACATGACCCATTCAAGTGAATGAGGCCACTCTGCACGTGCCCTGCAACCTTGTGCAGTACAGCAAACAATGGGTTTAAAGCAGGCAGCATTGTGTTGCTTTGTCACCACCTGCTTTAACCCCTGGGACCCCATGCAGTTGCGGGGCACTAGCAGAGTGGCCCTATTTACTTGAACAGGTCGTGATTGGCACGCAGAAGCAACCACCTAAAGCAATAGGGGGTTTTATTCCTGCTGCGGCATGCTTACACATTTGGCTGCTAAAGAGGGTAGGAATTGGGTGTGGCAAAACCATGACTCACCAGCGGGGTTTTAACACCCCCCCCCCCCCCAACTTTATGTGTGAACGAGCGCCAAGGGTGCCGCTGCGGAATGCAACTGAGGGCTCATTTACAAGTGCAGCAGGCACCCAATCTGAGTGTGTTTGACAAGGGGTGAGGAGGTGATATGTTGCCTCCTCACCACCTGATTTATACCCATGATTGCAACTCAGTAATACGGCAGTTAGAAATTTAAATCGGGTGTAAGAAGGCGACAATGGGCGACACTCTGCCTGGAGATCTTTGTCTGCTCCCATGTTGTTCAGGTAAATCTCCACCTCTTTAAGATTGCCTACCCCTGGTATAGAGGATGAAAAATTCTGTTTAAACAGTCTTGTGATTCACATTCCTTTTTCCTACAGCATAGCCAAGGAGCCGCTACCCTTTTCTTGCTATCGCTCTGCAGCTTCCGTTGTCACCTTCAGCTTGCTTCATCACCACACAACTGATTCACTGTCCAATGAACAGGGAGGAAAGACAGAACTTTCTTTCTTCTTTCAGATCCTTCTGACTTTGCAGTGTAGTTGAGTTGAACAAATCAAAAGACTAGCTAAATTGAATTACAAATATTTCGGCAGGTAAGGTAATTTGCAGATATATTTTTCAGCAATGTATTTAGCTGTTTGCCTGGAGCAGCGTTTTAACAATTAAACACCATTACAATGTCATTTTCTCAGTTATTTTCAATAACTGTCTTATGTTTTTCTTTCCACTGTTAATACAAAGTGATTTTTAATACCAATCCTCAAAGCAATTTGTGCTCAAAATGGATTTTGATAACTAGCCTCGCACTGTAAAGAGGCAATTACCTTATGGTTTGGGATGATTGCTTTTTAATCTACTAACTTAATGACTTTACGCTCAGCATTCTGTTTATTAATTAATTATTAGTGTACTGTATATGCCATTTAATTAATGGCATTCAGTACATGTCATACCAATGAAGCTGAACATGAATACAAGCTATACCGAGTGGTTTTTGATAAATATCCTACAAATTATGTTATAGGCAACTGTTATCTCAACTGTAGATTTAATATGGCACTTTATTATACATTCTTTTCTCTAGTATTTTCAGTCTGATAAGATTTTTAGCACTTTGCCTGAAAACATCTTCATTTTTAATTAGGATTCTTTCTACAGTCTTTCAATTACCCCCACATAGATTTTTCCACCATTTTTCTTGATGGCTGTAAAAACAATCTGACTATACTTTTCCCTTGGTAGCATAGCTTAGCTTGTTTCTTAATTCATTAACGTGTGCACAAATGACAGTTGCCAAAGCAATCTGTTGAGTGACATTGAACATTTTTAAATAATGGATAAGCCACATGGGCAATCAGAATTTTTAAGAAATGTAAAGCCCAAACATCCCCGGAACTTTTTATTATAATAAAAAAAGGTCTTCAGCTAGTGCACAAAAAGAGCTTGGGATGCAATACTAAGCTTTAAAAGTATGGCTAAGGCTTTTTTGGTCATATTTCTTTTCTGGGATACAGGACTGCACTTAGTTTTGCTTTCCTGTGACCCAGAATCAACTGTTTTTGGTTGGCATCACAGAGCCACTCCAGGCTCTTGAAGGATCCTGACAATATTGTTGGGATCCCCTCAGCTGCCTGATTGACTTTGGCTCTCGTGGCTAAGGGCCAAGGCTGGCTGTACCTGTCCCCTCTCCTGCCTGGTGCTCCAGTGAGCACTGGAGGGGCAGAGCAGAGAGGGGTTACTGACAGACACTACTCTCTGCTCTGGGAAGACAGAGAACTGAGCAATCCGTGGTCTATTCTCAGGCTTAGAGCTGGCAGGAGACAGCTGCAGCATCACACTGATGCTGCAGCATAGAGACGAGTATGGATGTTTGTTTGTTTTATAATCCCAAATTTCTCCTGCATTTCTGGGTTGTCCACTGCATTACTTCTTTTACAACACAAGATGTTCTCAGTCTTATGGGTTAAATAATATCTAGTGTCATTCAGCTATGGAGACCAAAGACATTGTAACCATTCTGTCCCACAAATACTGCACAAATTGCTGCTACAGTCTTGTATGTTCAGTGTAGCCACCTAGCCATAAGCAGAGATCACTTGGTTCTGCCAGGTGGTAATCTTCCCAGGCTAATAGCTTGTAGGCTTGTAGCATCTCTCTTGGCTTTCCCCTAAATTCAGTTTTGCTGCTTTTTTTTGCTGCTGCCACTAGGTGTCATTGGCACCTGTGGCAATAGACACGGGAGCTGCAGCAATGCTGGGTTATGAATATTTATGTCCCTTGGCCAGCTACTAGGAGAGGATATACGTAAACATTCAGGGAGTGGCCTGGTGAGGGGTCTCTTTTTTTTTTTCGCATGCTTCGGCCTGGGGAAGCTTGTGTAATAATATATGCTGGCCAGGCCAGAAGCCTGTTTGGGCCTAGCCTAGAATTCTAAAGTTGTCTTCCCTGGACAAGGAGGACATAACACCAAAGGTGGAGAGCCATGGGAAGATGTCCTGCTGGAGGGGAAATGAGCTTGACCCTCAGAGGACTCTTGTACTACCTTGGAGAAAATACATAGAGACATCCACTGTGAAGCTCTTAAGACAGTGCTGCTGGTGCATTCCTGACGGTCCTTATTTTTGCTACAAACCGTGGTCCAATTTCTCCTTATGTAGTGTTACAGCAGCACTGAGGTGGGAGTCTGGTAGACATGTTGCTGGAGGTATCTAAAGCCATCTTTGAAAAGACATAGTGTCCTAAGAATCTAATAGGTTCTAAGAAAGTGCATTCAGGTTTCAAATCATTGGTGGGTCAAATTGACATTTGCTTTTAACTGTAGTGATCAGAAGATTCAGGAGCAGGATGGAAAATTTTTCTCAAACAAATTAATTTCTATCAGTGTATGTGGTTTCCATTAGGTAAAGTTCATTCATTCTAAAACTAAAATGTTTAAAGCAAGCAAAATATTTTAATGACCTTCAAATGTTTTGAGACTTTTCATTCTAAATTATGTCCATCTATGGTCAGCTTAAGGCTGTGGCCAAAGCCCCTTTCACACAGGGCAGATTCCGTGAAGATTCCATTCTAATCAGCAGGGAATAACCTCACAGTTCTGTCGGGCCTGTTGGGGGTTATTAAAATAATAATAGGTAAAAAGAAAAATGATTTTAAAAGCCATGTATATTTCGTATTATGCATAAGAGATTTTGAACAGGATGGCGTCCATCTTGTTTTTAAGGTGAAACAAAGTTCATATATACTTGTTAAACAAAATGTCTCTCACAGGCTTACAAAGGGTCTATGGTTTCAACAGAGATCTTTGTATTTCTATGTAATCGTAAATAAGATTTCTTTTGACATCTCGATCAGATAAAACTTAGTCAGTCTGACGCTATGTTAAGGGGGGATATCTCAGTCTGTCTATAAGTATATAACAATGGACAATACCCCAGTATATTCTAGCAGACATTTAAAGATGAACCATATAAGTTTTTATAGAAAACATCATCATATGTAAGATGTATATTAACGATAATACATTGTATTCTTATTAATATAGAAGTGTGAACTTGATACTTATATAATATTAGATATATAATATATATATATATAAGTATACTTTTCTATGATGTGTAAGGACTTGTGCGTCTTAAAAACCAATTACTTCATTTTAAGGTATGTGGTAGGAGTGTTTATATAAGCGTTGTTTTAGAATAGACTAAGTAATAGATCTTCCAACCTAGACTAGATTTCTGACAGCCTTTGGCATGGTCAAATAAGTAATGGCTTCTTACTAGCCAGAGGTCAAGAGGTCATCAGATAAGAAGAGTGGTAATTGTTCTAATAAGTATGTTAAATACAAAATCTAATGAACGGTACGATACTGCCCTCTGGAGGCGAAATACCAGGTGCAGTCTTGAGATAATTTTAGATATTCCAATATAAAAATATTATATTGTGTTAAATAATATAATTATTGGAATGGCATTACTTGCCCAGGTGAATTATGGAGATACAGGTGGACATTTATGTATGTGCTGGGAGTCTAGACAAAGTTTTATATGTGTTATATGATTAATCTTGCATATAGAGAAATCATCATTTAACTTTATTATCCAAGTATGGGGTTAATTATCAAAAGGGGTGTGTCTCTGACCTCACTAGTTTAGGTATAGAATATCCCATCCAATAGGGATAATGTTTCATCCCTCTGGGTTTTACTTATGGTAATTTTTATAGCTCTTTGTTCTTACCATATAAAAGACCAACCCAGATGAGAGATAGGACACACTTTACACTACTGACAACACACCTCACACTTACACCACACACGCTATTACATTTTTCAATAGACTCATGCAGACATACTCCCTGATCCACATCATTCATCTGAAACTTGAAGGGAAGCCACCATCTTAAGAAAGGCGTCCATCTTAGGACTCTGGTAACGATTTGAAGCTAGCGGCTATCTTAAGTGTGGTAATTATGCCTTGCTATGTTATTTGATTTTATTCAACAATTGTTTACTCTTTCCTTATATGTTTTAAATTGCATATTTAAGGGTAATGAGATTACAATCCCAGCCGTATAAGCCATGGTATATTTTTCTCTAAAAAGCTGATTTTTGTTTTTATACATTTTTATTAATATCAGATTCAGTGCATTATTTGCAATTTTAAGTCTTCCGTTTTGCATGGCTTATTCTCATTCCTTCTGCAGTGGAATGACTTTGGGCCGTGTGATTCGCAGACCATTGTAGTCTGTTTATATAGAACATTAATTTATGGCTTATACTATACCTGGGAAGAAATGGTAATCTTGCTTTCGTTTTACTTTCGTTTTACTTTCACTTTGTTTTAGTTTCACTTTCATAATTGAGCTAAACATCACATTGCATTGATTATTTGAAGTTAGTATTTTTATGTAGAGTTATTTTTATGTGTCATTTCTTGTTTGATCATATATTGTGTTTACATGTCTGGCGAATAAATATTTTTATATATATTCCACACTGTAGACTGTACTCACTAAGATTGGTATATGCTTTTAAAAAGAAATTAATCAATTAAAAAGAATTCACGACATTGATTTATGGCAATAGGTGAAGACTCTCCTTTTTCACAGATCTTTGCTTATTAACCATAAATAAATACACTGCTATATTCAGAGCAGTATAAATATTCTGACATAAGTACGAGCGCGAGATATTTATTATTAAATATTCTTACAGTTCTCCTGCTGATCGGAACAAAGGGGACAAATGATACATCTGTGTCAGCTCAGTTTCTGCAGAGTGGACTCGGACAGAGCCTGCTTTGCTCTATGGGTGACCGGAAGCAGACTCCGCTGCCTGTGTATTCCCAACTACCCTCCGATCTGATTCGCCTAGACGGATCTAGCAGACCAGATCAGATCCGGAAGTAGGCGGGTATAAACAGCTACAAGTCCATTTATACCCTCCTGTCCATAGAGATGCATGGCCCATTAGATCAGTCCGCCTGAAAAACTGACAGGTGAACCTGATCAGATTGCCCGTGTGAAAGGGGCCAAAGAACTGGTATCACAAGTTTCTACCTCATACTTTACTTTGACAGCTCAGCCACCTAAAGCACAGCCAAGCTTTAAAGTTCTTATGCAAATACCAACTTTCGAACAGTGCAAGAGCATGTCACCCACCTGTTAGTGGGTTTGGCAGTAGGTTACCCGGCCACTTAACCCCAGCTTGTGGGAGACAAAAAGAGGATGTCTTTTGTACCTAAACCCAGAACCTTGTTTTTTTTGGCCATCAGTTTATTTTCACCATGGCACATTTAAAGCTGATTTAAGGGCAAATATGAAATGCACCCTGCCGCCAACTATTTACCATCTTTTTTAAAAAGCACTGCAATGGCCTTTAACACTCACCTGACTCTACTTTAAGGTGACCCTCTGCGACACTTTCTGAGTGTAAAGAGCAGTGATTTATGGCTGTAGTCGGGGACTGGTTTGTTTTAGCACCCCTCAATTTGATATCATTACACTGTCACCTAAGCCTCTAGGACTTTGTAAGGACCCCATTGATGGACCAAGTGGGAAGTACCCATTTTACCAAGCACCCTTTCGCTCTGCAGTGAAGAAAAAGAAAGACAGAGGACCCGGTACATCACATGTTCACAAATTCAGGTAAGTATTTGGGGCTTTTGGCCAGACACAATCTTTAAACTCCACAAAAGCCTTACGTACTTTAAGAACTTGTGCAATGTTTAACCCCCCCTCCCCACTTTTCACCTTCACAGAATTACAAGTGTGCTTTTAGTCATTGAAATGCTGATATAAAAAAGATATTTTAGTTAAACAAATGCAGTGCACAAAAGGCTAATGAAACCTAATGAGCTGATTCAGCGTGGAGCTATTCATGTGAGTTACAAGGTGTCTCCAGCACGTCTCTTGTAGTTTAAGTACTTGTCACGCAATGCAGTCTGGGCAGTTGGCTTTATAAAGAAATCGAATAATTTGTGTCAGCCCGTTCTTCGGAAGATGTAATTCTATCAAGTCTAGCAGGCGATGTACCTATTTGCTGCTGCTGTCTTCTTTGAAGATGCTTCGGAGAATTTCTAGGCATGAGCGTGAATTCCTTTCTGATTCCATTCTCAGTCTAAGATAAGCAATTTCTGTAAACAGATAAATGGAAAAAAAAACGCATTCGCTGCTCAAATTTATTGCTGTAAATAAAAATACGTGGAAGCGTCTTGAACTAGATAAATAACATTGATGTTTCCGTAGGCTTCAGTTGAAAGCATGAAGATAGGAATGCCTCAGCACACTAAATTATGTGCCCCCCCCCTTAGAGTTATTCCTGTCCCTCACTCCCCATTAGAAGAGAAGAATGATACTGGCCTACTACCCCTAGTGGACTGCATTCATTGGGTCTCTCCAGTCTCCTAACAAGAAACTGTTAAAGTGTGTACATTTTTCTTTTTTTTTCCAAAAAAGTGTGTACATTTTTCGAATATGTGCACAGACATTTCATCCCTTAAGAATTACTGCAAGTACAGAAAAGTACTTGTTGAACTCCAATGTGTTTCCTGGTCAAGATGACATCATGGCGTCTTTGCAAAACTCCACCTATCCCCACCCCTCTCTGTTCCACTCTTGAGTACATTAATTTCTTTCCCAACAAATCGACCAAAGATCCAACCAGTAACCGTGAGATAGCAGAGATCAAGAGGAAGTGAAGACAGCTTGCAAGAGCCATATAACCCAAAGTTCCCTCATGGGAAACGCTAGGTTGAAAGATCTACTATCTGGCAGTGACAGCATTAAGAGCAATCTCTGAATGATCCCTCATCTTTGGTAAGCAGATCATAAGGTGGCGTTCAACGGTGAAAGCTGCTGAGAAACAAAGAATACATTGTTTGTGAACACCTTCTTGCTTTGTTGTTTCCAGCTGTAGCAGAAAATGATATAGCAGAGAAAAGGAACAATGTAATACTTATAGTGAGAATATTTATTTTTTTGCCAGTAGTAGCTTTCTCCAGTTTACAGCTTTCTTGTAAAATAACAGGGAGTTTAGATTACACAGACATTATAAGGGCTGTGTGCACCTGGACTTCACCCTGCTGATCTTTTACAGGACCTGGACAGTGAGTTAAAGCGGAGTTCCAGCCTCGAATTCGATAAAATCGATTTTGGGCCATCCGCTTGCTGAGGGCAACCTGAAAAAGAAATGGATACTGGCGATTTTTTTTTTTGTCACTTACCTTATTATAGAAGAAAATATACTCACCTTCCTTCCACTTCCTCCATGCCGTCACTTCCGGTTTGCGATGATTCCTGGGAGCTGAACATCATCGCTCCCAGGAATCAAAGCGCCTGCACCGGCCCCGCTCGTCACTTCCGGTGTATGCGTGGCATTCATTGCTAAACAGCTTCTGGGCATGCCCAGAAGCTGTGCAGGGATGCCGCGCCTGCATCGGAAGTGACGAGCGGGGCCGGTGCAGTGCATTGTGGGACTCCGACGTCACGGAAGAGGACACGAAGAGGGACGCTGCAGGTTCAGCTGCCCACACCTGAGATGGCAGCGCTGGAGAAGAAATTTTCAAGGTAAGTATTTCTTCTTACAGGTAAGTGCGACCCGGGACAGATCAGAGGCTATCCATTATGGAATGTACTAGCCCTGACTGTCCCGGGGGTATTTTTAGCTCAAATTGACCCCCGAGGCCGGAACTCCGCTTTAAGGCCTATACAAACGATAAGAAAATCTGAAGGGAAATTTCGTCCGACGACCGATCTGTCGATTTTCGGATTGTTAGTATGGTGCTTTCAACAGCCAACTCCGACTTTTCGGCCGACAAAATCCTGATGTGCAGGCTATATAATTTTTGTCGTCCATCAAAACAACGTCCGATTTCCGTCTCATTAGTACAGATTTCGACTGAAAAAAATCTTAAGAGCAAGACTAGTCATGCTCAGAGACGAAAGAACACTTACAAAGCAATCCAACACATGACATCACTTCTGAAGTAGAATTCTGTCTTACGGGAAAATTCGTATGAAAATAACCTCTTCACTTTTCATATCAGACTAGCATGCCACAAAAAACGGACAACAGATTGTTCGATAATCTGATCGTGTGTACGGGGCTTTAGAGACTTCTTCCCACCCAAGGCACTTCAAAGTCTTTGGGCTCCAGACCCTGATCTGGGAAATAAAATCCAGGGAAAGATGAAAAACCACCTTTCTCCACCCAGAACTGACATTCTGGAGTCCCACACTCTACATATGTGCGAACCCTGTGTCACTTTCGCCTACATTTTCACAGTGGCAGGGCCTCGTACTGTCACACTAAAGTACACAAAGCTAAAGTAAAGTTAAAAAAAGGATTAAAGCTAAAGTTGGAAATTTGTTCAAGGGTACATTGGTCCACCTTTAACCAATGAAAGTACAGTATCTCACAAAAGTGGATACACACCTCATAGTTTTGTAAATATTTGTCATTTGTAAATTACACTTTGCTACAATGTAAAGTAGTGAGTGTACAGCTTGTATAACAGTGTAAATATACTGTCCCCTTATATTAACTCAACACACAGCAATTAATGTCTAAACAGCTGGAAACAAAAGTGAGTACACCCCTAATTGCAAATGTATAAAATTGGGCCCAAAATGTCAATATTTTGTGTGGCCACCATTATTTTCCAGCACTACCTTAACCCTCCTGGGCATGGAGTTCACCAGAGCTTCACAGATTGCCACTGGAGTCCTCTTCCACTCCTCCATGACGACATCATGGAGCTGGTGGATGTTAGAGACCTTGCAATCCTCCACCTTCCATTTGAGGATGCCCGACAGATGCTCAATGGGGTTTAGGTCTGGAGACATGCTTGGTCAGTCCATCACCTTTACCCTAAGGGGCTATAGCAAGGCAGTCGTCATCTTGGAGGTGTGTTTGGGGTCGTTGCAGCCCAGTCTCCTTAGGGAGGGGATCATGCTCTGCTTCAGTATGTCACAGTACATGTTGGAATTCACGGTTCCCTCAATGAACTGTAGCTCCCCAGTGCCGGCAGCACTCATGCAGCCCCAGACCATGACACTCCCACCACCATGCTTGACTGTAGGCAAGACACACTTGTCTTTGTACTCCTCACCTGGTTGCCGCCACACACGTTTGACACCATCTGAACCAAATACGTTTATCTTGGTCTCATCAGACCACAGGGCATGGTTCCAGTATTCCATGTCCTTAGTCTACTTGTCTTCAACAAACTGTTTGCGGGCCTTCTTGTGCATCATCTTTAGAAGAGGCTTCCTTCTGGGATGACAGCCATGCAGACCAATTTGATGCAGTACGCAGCGTATGGTGTGAGCACTGACAGGCTGACCCCCCACCCCTTCAACCTCTGCAGCAATGCTGGCAGCACTCATACATCTCAAGAGCCTCTGGATATGATGCTGAGCACGTGCACTCAACTTATTTGGTCGATCATGGCGAGGCCTGTTCTGAGTGGAACCTGTCCTGTTAAACTGCTGTATGATCTTGGCCACCGTGCTCAGCTCAATTTCATGGTCTTGGCAATCTTTTTTAGCCGAGGCCATCTTTATGTAGAGCAACAATTATTTTTTTCAGATCCTCAGAGAGTTCTTTGCCATGAGGTGCCATGTTAAACTTCCAGTGACCAGTATGAGAGGGTGAAAGCTATAACACCAAATTTAACACACCTGCTCCCCATTCACACCTGTAACACTAACAAGTCACTTGACACGGGAAGGGAAAATGGCTAATTGGGCCCAATTTGGACATTTGCACTTAGGGGTGTACTCACTTTTGTTGCCAGTGGCAAAAAGTGTGAGGGGTGTACTCACTTTTGTGAGATACTGTATGTGTGTGCCATACCTGTGGGATCCCCGTGGAAGCTGGGGATCCAGTGATCTCCACTTCTCCACTACTCCAGTGATCTCCACCAGCTTCTGGGTCACAGAGCTGTCCCTCTGTAGCATTGTGAACCTGGGAGGTATTTACTCAGCACGAGTGCCATTCAGGAAACACGTTGCATTTTCTCAATGAAGGCAAAGCATTCTTTGAATGAGGTGGAAAGGTGGGGCTGTGATGTCACAATCTCCACTTTCTTCCATTGGAAAACACTTCATTGAGGAAATGCGGAGTATTCTCTAAATGCACAACCCCTCTACAGAGCAAAGCTGTCTGCTGTGTTCACTAATCAACAGGGTACAGGACCCGGAAGCTAGTGGCAATCACTGTTGTAGCAGATGTAGAAGAATCTGCGCTCAGACAGCTAGATCAAGAACAACGAAGTCCAAATAAAGCAATAAGTGTAGGCAGCCAACTAAATAGCAGATTACAGACTAAATAGGCATAAATAAAAGTGTAGTAGCGCCAAAACACTATAAATGTAAAACATCCACATAGAGTCCCAAAAGTCCATAAAAAGTGGAGGAGATAGTGTAGACCAGTTCCCAAACTCCAACTGTGCAGAAATAGGAAGCCGACACCCAGACGTGGAATAACACCAACTGCTTACCAGATAATGTATGATTATGAGCGATGGATAGGACACAAATACGGCATCAATCAAAAGATCAGCCTCGTCGTATGGTCACATCAGCTCCGATCAAATAAGCAGCCACAATGTTAAGGTAACGATATGGGTAAGGGTCAAACCACCAGGAGGGGTATATGGTCACATCAACTCCGGTTTACCTCAATGAAAGAAGGCAGGACGATAGTGCAGACCGTATGGGTAGTTTATTCATTCATATAGTAAAAACATACTCACATTGAAGTGGATAATAAAGGCATATTAAGATGAACCGCGGTATAAGATAGCGTGCTGCTCGTAAGTCGGGTCGCCTGACGCGTGTCGTCAAAACAATGACATCATCAGAGGCGGACCCGACTCCAGACGGCAGCACGCTTAAAAGTGACTCAGCCGGAAATGGCGTAGGCGGAAACCAGCCGCCGATTGCGTTCCACTCGGTCATAAAGCGGAACCGGAAGTGACGCGGGCGGAACAATCCATCCCTGCGTTCCATCAGGCTCCATGTTGAAACCGGATAAAGCACAGAGGAGCCCTTGTTTTGACGACGGCAGAAAATTCTGCGAGGTCACATCTACAGCCACCCTATTAAGCCCTTTATTGGATGCTCCTCCACCAATGTGGTCTATCTCCTGCAATGTCCGTGCGGCCTACAATATATAGGCCGCACCAAGAGGACTTTGACAGTGAGGGTGAGGGAGCACATAAAAAATATTAGGAAGGCTTTTCCTAATCATAGTGTCTCTAGACACTACGCTAATTGTCACGACAAAAACCCTAAGGGCACAAAAATTTGGGGGATTGATAAGTTCACCCCCCATTGGAGGGGCAGCCATATCCATCGGGAGATTTCCCGTTTGGAAACTCGTTGGATTTTTAATATGAGAACCTATGCCCCATGGGGGTTGAACGTCAAGTGGGACGTGAATTGCTATATCAACAATAGCTAAAGTAGGCTTTTTTGATACGTGTTATCATTTTATATAATTTTTTTATTTTTTTTCTGTATTTTATTATATTCTTCATATCCCTTTCCATGTCATATGAAATATGTTTCTATTATGGCTTTGGAGTGTATTATTAAGAAGACTTGTGTGTATGATGTGTACACATTTTTTCCGTCTATTGTGGCATCATTAACACTTGTCCTGTTTCTGTCCTTTAGCAATGTTTAATTATGTATAGGCTCCTCTTTGACCTTAAGTGGTTAAATTTGTAGCCTTAACATTGCATTGATATTATGTTTTTTAATATGATGCACTATGTTTTATTTGCATTCCACTCGTTCTTGGTATGTTTTGTTACTATTACCGGTTGATTAGCGATCTGAGTCAATCAGTTGCTCGTGCTGGATGGGACCAATTAACTTCCTTTTGGGTTGTTATGACCTATTAGGGCTCCTCTGTGCTTTATCCGGTTTCAACATGGAGCCAGATGGAACGCAGGGACGGATTGTTCCGCCCGCGTCACTTCCGGTTCTGCTTTATGACCGAGTGGAACGCAATCGGCGGCTGGTTTCCGCCTACGCCATTTCCGGCTGAGTCACTTTTAAGCGTGCTGTCGTCTGGAGTCGGGTCCGCCTCTGATGATGTCATTGTTTTGACGACACGCGTCAGGCGACCCGACTTACGAGCAGCACGCTATCTTATACCGCGGTTCATCTTAATATGCCTTTATTATCCACTTCAATGTGAGTATGTTTTTACTATATGAATGAATAAACTACCCATACGGTCTGCACTATCGTCCTGCCTTCTTTCATTGAGGTAAACCGGAGTTGATGTGACCATATACCCCTCCTGGTGGTTTGACCCTTACCCATATCGTTACCTTAAAATTGTGGCTGCTTATTTGATCGGAGCCGATGTGACCATACGACGAGGCTGATCTTTTGATTGATGCCGTATTTGTGTCCTATCCATCGCTCATAATCATACATTATCTGGTAAGCAGTTGGTGTTATTCCACGTCTGGGTGTCGGCTTCCTATTTCTGCACAGTTGGAGTTTGGGAACTGGTCTACACTATCTCCTCCACTTTTTATGGACTTTTGGGACTCTATGTGGATGTTTTACATTTATAGTGTTTTGGCGCTACTACACTTTTATTTACTGTTGTAGCAGAGCCTACTGCAGTGATTTCCAGCTTCCATGGGGATCTCAAAGGTATGACACATACATACTTACATTGGTCTAAGCTAGACTAATGCAACTATGTAAAACTTGTAATACCTTCATTTCAGCTTGAAAAAAAAAAAAGAAAATCAAATAAAACCTTTATACTTTCACTTTAAATACAGTAGGTCTCAAACCGAAGGAGATTGGGAAGGAGTGCTGTATGCATCTCCTCAGTATCTTGAGGGTACAATAGGTGTCAGAAAGTGACAGTCTAGGTGAGATGTGAGCCTATATATAGCCAGACTGCGATAATGTTTGACTGAAGCATTCCCCCGAGATACGGCGCCCTGCCACTCAGTGATTTGCCACTTTCGCCAAGATACCTTTCAGTCCAACTTTGTCTGCTGTTGTAGTATGTTAACCCTTACCTAATTTTTGCAAACAGTACTCACGTCCCATGCAGCTAATAGCAGGAACTGCAGGGCTTTAATTTATATAGGATAGTTTGTGTAATTTAATATGTGTGATGCATTACAAACGTATAATTATGACCCTATTCATAATAAGTCAAAAACTTACTGATGACTGCCAAGTGTTTGTAGCAGGAGCCCCATCCAAGGTTCCTCATTAGCGGCTGCATGGCGCAATCGGCAGAGGGAAGATGGCCTTCCTTGTTCTGCGAGCCCTGCCTCAGTGTATCAGCATTGGGAGAGCACTGTTTTTATGTATAAGAAACATCAGAAGTCTGGAGTCAGTCAACTGTAAGAGAATTGCATGCCTGATAGACATGTGCATGATAAAAAAATTTGTTTTTTTTTCCGTTTAGATTCATTAATCCACTTACTTAGTTTCATTAAATTCAGTTGATTCGTTCAATTCAAATTCAGGGTTCATATTTTGAATTTGTAATCAGAACTTTCTTTGAATTCATGGATATTTTTCTTGATTCGAAACGTTTGAATCGATACATTTCTAATCGGTCGAATTAAAAATGTTCGATTTTTTTATGAAGTCAACACGCAGCAAGCCTTACGGGGACAGTGCTACATTAGGGGGCGTCGTCCAGGATTTTTCTTTGAGTTATGGCAGTGGTTGCTACCGGCTATGACCGTATAGATACCCAAGAAACGCTATGTCTTCTTATGTAAAGTGCTGGAGTGCCAACGAAGAAGGGATGTGTTGTGCTGTGGAAGAAAGTAATGTTTGCTTTACAGTGATCAGTGCAAGTGTGCTTTCGAGTTATGGTCAAGAAAGCAGTAACCTGGAATGCAGGGATCGGCGCATCTGGGGTTGTGTCAGTAAATGTGCTGTAGAAGAAAATGTCTGCCGTGCAGTCGGGAACAACAGGACAGTTTCCAGCAGCAGTGGGGAGTTCAGTTGACTTGTGAACGAAAAGGTGTAACCGGAGCTCAAGTAAAGACAGAAGAGGCAGATGCAGGCTGAGAAGTGTTATGGCAGCAGCAAGGGGGCTACTATGCCGCGTGGGAGAGAGCCAGCAAAGAGATCTGCCTAGCAGGTGGAGCCACCGCTGGAGAATCAGCTAGTCTGGGGACGTGGGCAGGGTCGCCGTCCATGGGCCACCAATCCAAATGAAGGAAGGGAGCTGAGACATCATTTCCACAGTCAGGTGTAGCTAAGGAGAAGGCACTTGTGCGGAGGAGCAAGATGGTGGATGCCCGAGTGAGCCGGAGCGCGGAGGCTGTCCCACGTGTTGGCTGAGAGCCTGCAGAGCCGACTGAGATGCAGAATCTGACTCTGTTGGACACAGGAGTCCGATTGATGCCCAAATGAAGTCTGGCATTGTGCAGCGGAGGGGACACAGAGCATCTTAGAGTGGTATGTGGAAGATGCTTGAATATATTTGTGCTGCTGCGAGTGTGAGGCCAGTGTGGGCACTGAGGCAACATGTTGCTGAAGTTGGAGCAGAGAGATTGCCAGCCCAGAAAGCTGTCAGTGGGATTCCCCTGTTGACAGATGAAGTGTAAACAAAGTCCCGGCAATTGGAGCTGTCAAAAAAAAAAAAAGCAGCCATGCATTGTTTATTAACATTGCTCAGCCACTGAAACAGAAAGATAAAAAGAAACATTGTTTATTTTTGTACCTTTATGTTTATTTATCTACAGATCAAAGGGAAGAATTTAAGGCTGGGTTCACACTGGTCTCAACACAGACATCGCATGTGATTCCTCAAATTAGGGGCTACCTATAGCGCTTGCTAATTAAATTATCAGGTGCACACAATAATTATTATTAAAATAAATTCATAAATAATTACATAGCTGCATAATTGTATAGGTGAATAAGTAAGTAAATAAATAAGTGAAATTCAATATATTGTGAATGCGATATTATAAAGTGCTATGTGCTTATTGTCCCAATGAGTGCTCAAAAAAAGTTCATATATAAAGTCCATCAAACATCATATGGTGACTTTAGTGTATACAGTTCAAAATTATTTTAGTGAAAAATGCAAGTGCTCTGTGCCCGACTTCCAGATGGTCTTAGGATGACACTCGGTTTCCACCGTGAAGAGTAACAGAAATGCTCACTCACCAGAGGGAATGGTTCTTATATGCCTTATGGCACTAAGACCGGACAGCGCTTGTTTGGCCACCTGGGCCAGGAACGGTCCCACTCTAGGGTCCAGCAGCCTGAGCCATCACTCCTCTCCATCCATGCATCCGACCGGGTGGGGAACAGAAAGAAAGCTCCAGATGGCGTGATATTGTTTAAAATATTTATTTGTTTCCAGGGTAAAAAGATATAAGCCAATATGAGCCGAAATAGGCAAATAAAAACAGAGTAGGCCTTCACAGACGGGGCCCTAGAGTGGAGAGCGATGAACACCGTGTGCGTTCCACTCAGCTCCCGTGACATCAGTGTGCGTTCCACCTTACGCGCGTTTCGTCATTCCGTTGACTTCAAGGGAGCTGAGTGGAACGCACACGGTGTCCACTGCTCTCCACTCTAGGGCTCCGTCTGTGACGGACTACGCTGTTTTTATTTGCCTATTTCAGCTCATATTGGCTTATGGAGAGGAGTGAGGGCTGAGGGTGCTGGACCCTAGAGTGGGACCGTTCCTGGCCCAGGTGGCCAAACAAGTGTTGTCCGGTCTTAGTGCCATAAAGCATATAAGACCCATTCCCTCTGGTGAGTGACCATTTCTGTTGCTCTTCACGGTGGAAACTGAGTGTCATCCTAAGACCATCTGAAAGTCAGGCACAGAGCACTTGCATTTTTCACTAAAATAATTTTGAACTGTATACACTAAAGTCACCATATGATTTTTGATGGACTTTATATATGAACTTTTTTGAGCACTCATTGGGACAATAAGCACATAGCACTTTATAATATCGTAATCAAATATATTTAATTTATCTTATTTATTTATTTACTTATTCACCTATACAATTATGCATCTATGTAATTATTTATGAATTTATTTTAATAATAATTATTGTGTGCGCCTGATAATTTAATTAGCAAGCGCTATAGGTACCCCCTAATTTGAGGCTATACACTTTCACCTTACATTTTATACTATAGCAGCTGCTCATTTTCACATTTACAATCTTATTCTTTACAATCTTTATCTATAAAGTATATTCACCACACATCACATGTGATTCACCCCGCATTGCTGTGCAGTTTGTATGGCTGAATTTGCATCGCATTCAGACCAAAATGGTAAAGGGCCCATTTTTTGGTCTGCACTGGTATGGGACCGCATGGGTGTTCACACTCATGCAGTCTGATTCCTGTACCATTTCACAGTTCGCACTGTGATCTACAAACTGATCTGGGGGTGTCATTAACTTTATATTGACACAGCAACGGTTTGCAGATGTCAGTGTGATCCATCTGCGATTCAGGTGCGATGTGGGAACTCGCACAGGGTTCACAGGGTTTCCCGCATCGCACCAGTGTGAACCCAGCCTAAAGAAACCTGTCAGGTAAAAAAAAAAAAAAGCAGTTCTTTTTTTTTTTTTTTATTAAATGTTAGTCTGTTTAACCCCTTATCAACCCCTTAATTTACTCTAATCCTTCTTAATGAACTCCTTATTCTTCTTCTCCATTTAATTATTATTTTTCTGCAGATTTTTTTGTTGTTCACTTCTATTCTATAAACTAATAATAATTAAAACTTTGTTTGCTTTGTTCGTTAATATTTTTATACCTTTGCCATATATTTACATGTTTCATATGGAAAAGGTGCAAGATAAAAAAAATAATAATTAGTTTCATTTGTAAATAACTTTTTAATGCTTTGTACCATTGCTGACAGCTTGTAAACAAAACAGGTAGGTATCGGTAATTGGTGAGTACTAAAAAACAAGTAACGGTACTCAAGTAAAAAACAATATTAAAGAAAAAAATCAAATATTGTCCCTAGTACATTGATACCCAGATACGTGCCTTTTTTCTTGGCTTGGCATACTTTCATGTCAAAGACCCTTTTTTTTTTTTTTTTTTCCTTAAATCCCCCGTCAAGATCCTTCACTTGTCTCTGAGATCTAAAATGCAGTGTATGTTATGGAACTGGCAAGAAGATAAACTCAGCAATCGTTGACTTGCGTGACCTTGTTTGTCTTACTGTCTCAGGCTCACCCTGGCAAGCCGAACAACCTGACAACTTGCTCTACAGATTTGTACTTGCTTCTCCTGTGCTGCTTCTGTGTTTGACAAGTAAGGACATGGGGCTAAGAATGGCAAGATATCAAAGTGGTATTTTATTTGTTTTCAATATGCTCTAACGCCAACATTTCCATTATCGTCTTCTCCAGTTCCTTGCCTTGCGAGAAAATATGTAAAGTATGAAAGGCGCAGTGTCTTGATTTTAAAAATGACAGAGATTCTAGGGAAACCTTAGCTAGGGGACATTGTCAGCAATACTATTCAGGGTATAGTGACAGTGTTTGTGTAAAGCTTCCCCCAGTCAATTTATATTCACCTCTCCAGCTCTATTGGTGAGCAGGGTTCAAATCTGAACTTGGTCCCAAGTCACTTCACCCTAACCCTCAAAGCTGTTACATGATCGTATCCCCGCTGGCCAATGAACTGTGGGGGGGAGATTTGCTGCTTCGCATCTGCACGTAGTAGGGATTTTGGTGACATCACTGACCCAATATGGCCACTTGTCATTGTCCTAATACTACCATGTGGACATATTAGGTCAATGATATCAGGATCATCTCCGCTCTTTGTATACATGCAGCACGAAGCCAGGGGATCACCCACCCACAGCTCATTGGCCCAGCAATACAGCTTACTCCTCTGTTTTACCCCAGTTTGGACTAAATCCAAGCTCTACCCTATCCAGCACTTTTGTTTCTTCTTCTGTGGTCGACATTGCAAAATATCCAATGCTTTTAGGTAAACCAGGCCATGTGATCTCCTCACACAATTCGGTGTTCTGGCCTACCAGCCAAATATGGGCAAAGCAACATGGTCTTTTTACAGCCTAACTCTAATTTCCTTTTTTTGTTTTGGATGAGTTAAAATCTCTATCATATTTTAGATCATGCTTTATTTTGTTGTTTTGCCTTCCTCTACATCAACTACAGTGAGGGAAAAAAGTGTTTGATCCCTTGCAGATTTTGTAAGTTTGCCCACCTACAAATTAAGAGTCTATAATTTTTCTCATAGGTGTAGTTTAAATGATAGAGACAGAATATCAACCAAAAATCCAGGAAAAACACATACAACAAATGCTATAGATTATGTCGCAGTTCAGTGAGTGAAATAAGTATTTGATCCCCAAGCAAAACATGACTTAGCACTTGGTGGAGAAACCCTTGTTGGCAAGCACAGAGGTAAGACGTTTTTTGTAGTTAGTGACCAGGTTTGCACACATCTCAGGAGGGATTTTGGTCCACTCTTTTTTACAGATCTTCTCTAAATCGTTAAAGTCTCTTGGCAACTCGAAGTTTCATTCCCTCCATAAATTTTCAATAGGATTAATGTCTGGAGACTGGCTAGATCACTCCATGACCTCAATGTGCTTCTTCATAAACCACTCCTTTGTTGCCTTGGCAGTATGTTTTGGGTCATTTTCATGCTGGAAGACCTATCCATGACCCATTTTCAGTGTTCTGGCTGAGGAAAGAAGGTTCTCTTCCAATATTTTACAACACATGGCCCCATCCATTGGCCCCTCAATGCGGCAGAGTCAGTCTGTACCTTTAGCAGAGAAACAGCCCCATAGCATAATGTTTCCACCTCTGTGCTTGACTGTAGGGATGGTGTTCTTAGGGTCATAGTCAGTATTTTTCTTCCTCCAAACACGGCGAGTCGAGTTAATACCAAAGATCTTAATTTTGGTCTCATCTGACCATAGCACTTTCTTGCAATCCTTCTCTGAATCATTCTAGTTCATTGGCATGACTGTACATGTGCCTTCTTGAGGAGGGGGACTGGCCGTGTTTGGAGGAGAAAAGAAATGCTGACTATGACCGCAAGAACACCATCCCTACAGTCGAGCATGGAGGAGGAAACATTATGCTTTGGGGCTTTTCTTTGCTAAAGCTACAGACCGACACTGCTACATTGAGGGGCCAATGGATGGGGCCATGTATTGTAAAATATTGGATGAGAACCTTCTTCCCTCAGCCAGAACACTGAAGATGGGTCATGGATAGGTCTTCTAGCATGACAATGACCAAAAACATACCGCCAAGGCAACAAAGGAGTGGCTCTAGAAGAAGCACATTAAGGTCATACGGAGTGGCCTAGCCAGTCTCCAGACCTAATCCTATTGACAATATATGGAGGGAGCTGAAACTTTGAGATGCCAAGCGACAGCCAAGAAACCTTAAGGATTTAGAGAAGATCTGAAAAAAGAGTGGACCAAAATCCCTCCTGAGATGTGTGCAAGCCCGGTCACTAACTACAAGAAATGTCTTACCTCTGTACTTGCCAACAAGGGTTTCTCCAACAAGTACTAAGTCATGTTTTTTGCTTGGGGATCAAATACTTATTTCACTCAATGAACTGCAACCAAATTTATAGCATTTGGTTTATGTGTTTTTTTCTGGATTTTTGGTTGATATTCTGTCTCTATCATTTAAAATATACCTATGATAAAAATAATAGACCCTTCATTTCTTTGTAAGCAAACTTACAAAATCTGCAGGGGATCAAATACTAATTCCCCCCACTGTATGTGTGTATCAGATTGTGTATATGGAGGTTATTTCTATTGGTTGAACTAGATGGAATTGTGTCTTTTTTCAACCTGACTAACTACTTTATGTAGCTATGTAACTGAAGTGGAGTAAATGATGCTGGCCATCAAACTGAGGACATCTAGCAGCAGAAAAAGTAGTGCTGTGGAATTCTCTGGATTGAAGCATCAAAAGCTGGTTTTAGTTTATCTTTTAGTGAACTATTGGTTTTATCATGTAATTTTTGTCTGAAATTCTGCTTTAATTTCCTGGTAAATATAACCTCTGTGGAGGACTAGAAAATGTTGGCTTTGGGAGAAACTACAGCCAAGTGGCCCTTTCATGATGCCATGGTGTCATTGTGGTCATGCTGAAGATTATTACCTAAAAAAAAAAAAAAAAGTTTACTGTGACATACATTTTTACATGACCAAGCATCCGCTTCCTTTGTGGCTTTATTAAAGAGCCACAAACATTTCCTGCTATATTCTGTGATCCCAGGTCTGTACAGGAAGGAGGTAGCTATATAATGGCCATGTGACATTGGCTGCTGCTCCTGCTCTAATAGACGTGTGAAGGGTGAAGTATCTCCAAGGGTCACCGGCATATTGAAACTGGCCCAGGGGGAAAAATTATTCTCTTCCCCCAAGTCTTGTTCTCCCTTGAATCTATACTATATCCACTTCCCACCTATCCACAATGTACTATGGGAGAGCAACCGGTGTAGGCAAAGTGATGTACACATACATGACTGCCTACTTCCGGGTTTAGGGCACACGCATGATTGTGACCTGCTGATAGGCTCTGTACAATCACAGCCCAAAGCTCTGATAAACAACACGAAACTCAGTCCAGAGTGGGATAACTGTCAGTTTCTCATGAGAAACTGAGAGATCTAGTAGTAAAAACAGCAAACTTTACACATTACAAATAGTTAGGCACAAATTTAACCCCTTGATCGTCCTAGATGTTAACCCCTTCCCAGACAGTTTCATTAGTACAGTGACAGTGTATAGTATTATCACTGATCACTGTATTATTGTCACTGGTGATGTCAGTGGCAGTTAGTCAGTCCGTCCGTCCTCCCCCAGCATAAATTTGTATCAGATTGCCTGCGTGCACTATCGCAGTCCAATTATAAGTCGCTAACCGCTGACATTAGTAGTATAAAAAAAAATGTTAAAATAAAAATTACATTATATATACACCATAGTTTGCAGGTGCTATATCTTTTTGCAAGCCAATCAATGCGCTTATTGGGGTTCTTTATCTTGGATATAATGGATATGTTTTATAGCAAAAAGTATAAAATATATATTTTTTTTTTCAAAGTTTTTGGTATTTTTTCATTTATATTGCAAAAAAATGAAAAACTCAGCGGTGATCAAATGCCACCAAAAGAAAGCTCTATTTGTGTGAAAAAAATTATATAAACTTTGTTTTGGTTCAGCATTGCATGACCACGCAAAAGCAAAAAATGGCCTGGTCTTGAAAGGGGTAAAATCTTCCGGAGCTGAAATGTATATACTTAATAGACTAACTAAACCTATAGTGAGAGAAATATGTAGGCTACTGTTTCAGAGCTCTCCTGAAAGTTCAAGTTATCTGTTTGACATATCCTAATGCTTTGACTTCAGTACTTTGAGTTACTAACCCAATATATATATGCTAAATCTGATCAGGACTCCTGACTTTGCTATGACTTTCCTGGTATGCATACTTGTTGCAGGTCAGTGACTTCGAATCTACAGAACCAAGAGGGTCAGCATAATGCTGGCCTCCTAAAATAAAATGTTTATTTTAATTAAAATTAAATTGTACAATAGGCTAACAATAGGCCTCGTGTAGAACCATGCTCATTTTAAATGAATGCCCAGCTCCTAATTAAAGCACATTCTCCACCTACAGTGGCTTTCTGGAAACAGCAGCAAAGTTGTCACTGGAACTTATTTGGAATGTTGCCAACTACAGTATGTAATAGCAGCGGTGACTGTCACTTACACTAAACAACTAGCTTTCACGCTTTCAGGAAGCTTTAGAACAATATTTGAAACTTGTTGAAAGCCTGTTGAAGCCTGCTAGCAGCTCCTGTTAAGTGACAGCATTCCTATTATTTGTGTTTAATATCCACAAACTTGAGCTGAAAGGTGCTTTAAAGGCTTTAAGTAAGCTGCTTGAAGCTTGCTGAAAGATTTTAAATGCGTATAAGACCTTACTATTGCCGGGAGTGTGCAGACCTGACAGTTGTTAAAACACTACATTGCAAAGTTTCAGAGCGCATACAGGTGCATCTCATAAAATTAGAGTATTATCAAAAATGAATTTATTTCAGTAATTCAATTCAAAAAGTGACTCGTATATTATACAGCTTTATTTCACACAGAGTGATATATTTTAAGCATTTCTTTCTTTTAATTTTGATGATTTCGTATTACAGTTAGTAAAAACCCAAAATTCAATATCTCTGGAAATTAGAATATCACATAAGACCAATAAAAAAAAGGATTTTTTAATACAGAAACATTGACTTACTAAAATGTGTGTCCATGTACAGTATAGTATGCATTCAATACTTGGTCTGGACTTCTTTTGCATTACTGCATCAATGTGGCGTGCCATGGAGGCGGTCAGCCTGTGGCACTGCTGAGGTGTTATGGAAGCCCAGGTTTCTTTGATAGTGGCCTTTAGCTCATCTGCATTGTTGGGTCTGGTGTCTCTCATCTTCCTCTTGACAATACCCCACAGACTCTCTCTATGGGGTTTAGGTCAGGGGAGTTTGCTGGCCAATCAAGCACAGTGATACCATGATCATTAAACGTGGTATTGGTACTTTTTGGCAGTGTGGGCAGGGGCCAAGTCCTTCTGGAATATGAAATCAGCATCTCCATAAAGCTGGTCAGCAGACTGATATAATTTCCTGGTAGAGGACTGCGCTGACTTTGAACTTGATAAAACACAGTGGACCAACACCAGAAGATGACATGGCTCCCCAAATCATCACCATTCCAAATATTTTAGTTAAAGTGATACTAAAGGTTATAGTTATTTTTTTTTGTTTAAAATAGAAAACAAGGTCATAATGATATTTATCTCATCTCCCTGTCAGCTTCTCCTTCTTCCGAGAGCCTCATCAGCAACCCAGGTGCTAAGGAGACAACCATGCGTGTGTGAATCCATAGACACACACGTAGGCAGGTTGTCTACTGTATTTAGTTAGCCAACTCAGCTGCCCAAGCAAGGCGGAAGGAGTTAATGTTTTTTCCACCTTCCCTGGGCAAATTCCTAGGCTTTTTTGGTCTGGCCCCTTTATCCCATGTATTATAAAAGGGGAGAGGTCCAGATCCCGGGGGCGGGAACAAGGCGGGAACAATTGAAGAAGGTTTCTGTTCCTGTGGTCCACAGCAGGAACACTGACTCATTGGGACCCTGTGACAATGAACACCTCCATTCAAAATTCTCCAGTTATGGAGTTCACACAAAAGGACTTTATCTATGTAGGCAAGCTGGGGCAGCAGCAATTAGAGTTAGTTAGGAAAAGGACGTTGTACCCTGTTACATTTGACATGCCATGTTTTCAGGAAACGTTGTTTCAAATGCTTTGAGCCTGGTCTGAAGGTATTCAAGGGGTGCATGTTGGGTCTTGGCATATTCCTTCTCTCCTAATGCATGCACATATTGGTACAAGTGTGTAGTGACATGGGACGAAACATCTTATGGACAAACTCCATACATTATTGCTGCACACAAGTGGCTGGTCTCTTTTGATTCTTCACATGACTGCAGCCTCCGCCTGGTCCTGGGCATTGGTGAGCATGCTTTCTGGCGAGGTGTTACCCCACATGCAAGGGCGTAGGAGACCCTGTCCACACACATAGTGCCTGTAAGCCACAACCCTGTTTTCTCCTCACAAAAGTTTGACTCACAGCAGTAGTCTATGGCTCTGATGCCAATGTCTCCCTTAAGTCCAAGAAGAGAGGGGATCGGTGTTGCAGTCGAGACAGTGCTGGATTAGTGAGGAGACAGATAAGTGTTTAGGGATGGAGGTGAGTAGGGTGTCTTTTACCACAATACACATAATGCAAAAAACTTTAGACTTTAAAATGGTAAGAATGGTATGTCCAAAAAAGCACCTATAGGTGTATAGTGTTTATGCACTGTGACTAGTCACAGATAATTTCAGGTCTTTATTATAGATGTTGCATATTTAATAAGTGGTGTCTGTTAGTTAACGTTTGATTGGTAAGATCTGCAGCGGTGGCTGGTCAGGCAGCATTCAGGGAGAAAAGGTTGATTTGGTCTGGGATGTTGATTCTGTTAAGAACTTATTCACGTAAAATAGTTATATACAACAAGACTCTTGGTAATTGAAGAGGACATTGTGAAATTGAAAGTGGATAGGCATATATATTCAGTTACAAGCATAATTTATTGGATTCAAATCTGAATTTTCACTTGATAGTTTCTGTGCTCATAACCAATTAAGTAAAAAAAAAAAATCAATATTTTATGACTTTCAAATGCAGATATACTACTATGCAGTGGGAATTAAAGATATGTGATATTAGCCTTGTATATTTGTAGCACCCTACAGGTAGGTGCTAGGTAAATGTATAGTGGGCCTTGTCTGCCTAACAGCAGGGCTGTGATTTATTTAGTTAGGGTGTCAGGGCTTCCAGATGTGCCTGCTGAGGGGAGAAGTATCCCCACTGGCTCCTGTGACAGGATTCTCATAGGGCAGTGTGGGAAGCCCAATGAGAGGACACATCCCAGCTTGTAACTACCCCAGAAGGCAGATTATGATGCAAAGGATTCTGGGAGTGGGTATAAGTTTGGGGGGAAGTGCGTGGCACGGTGTCTTTGGCGGGAGTCCCAGGAAGGAGAGTGCCGCTGTCTCTCCTCCTGTCTGAGGAAGGCGGATGTCTCAGGGTGTCGCTTGAGTGTCCAGAGAGTGCTGAGTTGAGCTGAGGGGAATCCGGTGTGCCGAGAGCCTGCGGAGAGAGAGAGGGGTCCAGTCCCAGGAAAGCCTACACAGGTCGTGAGTCCTGAGGATTGCCCCTGGGGGTCTGCCTGAAGTTAGAGGGGACCACTCCGGAAGAGGTTTTGGGATCCAGTGTCAGCTAGCTGTAAAGGGGGTACCTAGGTTGAGGACCCTGAAGCTGCAGAGGGGTACACAGTCAGTGGACCCTGAAGAGTTCAAGGTTAAAGGGGGCACCTGCAGTTTGGGCCCTGAATTGTATAGAGCGTGCCAGTTAAAGTGAAAGCTATACAGAGTTCTACTATATACTACCTCAAGCTGTACCAGGCGTGGGAACATTTTCAGTCACTTTCACAGTACAACAGGGTCAGGATTTCTACAGTTCTCAGTCTTGGATCTTCTGGACTATAAGTCGAGGATTCAGCACTTCTTCTGTTCTACAGAGTGTTCTGGCGTCAAGGAAGCTCCAACGGGCATTTCAGAAATAAAGTCCCAATTGTAATTAGTTTAAGCCTCAAGTGGTATCACACTCATTCCCTTCTCCCATCCCCTTTATTCCAATAAAAAACACAAACAAAGATGCCGGAGTTGTCGCTGCTTCAGTTGTCACACCCAGGGTCGCAGCTCACATGGGCTGGAGAGATTACTGATACTAATGGCAGACCCACATCAGGCCATAGGCCTGGAAATCTTGCTACATATTATATGCTGTTGTGACACTTTGCCATTTTTTAATGTATGATATGATTACTACTGGACAGGCCATATATTATTCATTTTTTCGGTGGGAAAACTGCTCTTTTTTTTTTTTTTTTTTCAACCTATTGGTTGAACAAAAAAAAATGAGCTGATTCCCCCATCTACACATTCTGCCAACAGAGAAGATACTTCCCAGCCAGCAGAATCCAATGATTAGTGTTGCAGGCTATTGCCAGAGGCACTGATCATTTGGAAAAAACCTGATAGGCTGGTTGTACACAAGTCAATCAACAGATCAACTTATGTACAGCCAGCTAGCTCATACATGGATCAAAATCAGCATTTCTGTACTTGTGGCTGGATTGGTCAGCCACATCATGTGTAGCTTTAACACTACTTGCCTGGTAAGTGGACCTGTTCGCCCTTACTACCTCCATGTGCAGCACTTCTACCTCTCATTTCAAGCCAATGTATCAATTTTTTGGGGGCGTTTGTCTATATTTTATTAAGACTCTGTTCACATTTAGGCGTTTTTGAGCGATTTTCTGCTCTAAGCCTCAGCTCTAAAAACGCCTGCAAATCCCATTTCAATGGCCCCTGTTCATATCTGAGCATTCTGTCGCCCTATACAAAATGCCCGTCACTCAAAAAAGTACATGAACTTCCTTCTTGGCAGATTACAGGCGTTTTTTTTTTTTTTTTATTGGTCACTTGTCAATCTAAAAGCGCCTGCACCAAAACGCTGAAAAACGCTGAAAAAACGCCTGTAAAATGCCTAGATGTGAACGTAAAAAAATAGTAACGCCTAGATGTGAACGTAGCCTTAAACTATGGAGATAGGGGGGTGAATGTGTCATAATTTTGGTGAATAATATTTACTGCACAGCACCCAAGAGTTGCAAATCTGCCTCTACCTTTATGCCTGCCTGTCATTGTGTTTTTTGAGGGATGTATGCCTAAACTTTATTTTTAGTATGGTAATGGGGAGGGGAGGATGTAAGGTGAATGTAAGTAATAGGAGGTGCTTTGGTGCATACTGTTTTTTTGCACCACAACCAGTGGCGGCTGCTGCTCAAAATTTTGGGGGGGGGGGGGGGGCGCAAACAGAAAAATGTAATAGGCATTGCTTTGCGGCAAAAAAACGCTGTAAAAAATTGTGTGACTTTGAGATCGCAAAAGTGTGAAAGGGGCCTTCAGTAATTAAGGTATAGTGTGTCCCCTTTCAATGCAGAGAGACCAGCGTGCCCCCTTTCAATGCAGAGAGACCAGCATGCCCCCTTTCAATGCAGAGTGACCAGCATGCCCCCTTTCAATTCAGAGTGACCAGCGTGCCCCCTTTCAATACAGAGAGACCAGTGTGCTCCCTTTCAATGCACAGAGACCAGCGTGCCCCTTTCAATGCACAGTGACCAGCGTGCCCCCTTTCAATGCAGTGACCAGTGTACATGCCCCCTTCAATGCAGTGACCAGCGTACATGCCCCCTTCAATGCAGAGACCAGCGTACATGCCCCCTTCAATGCAGTGACCAGCGTACATGCCCCCTTCAATGCAGAGATAAGCGTTCGTGCCCCCTTCAATGCAGTGACCAGCATACATTCTCCTAATGCAGAGACCAGCATACATGCCCCCTTCAATGCAGTGACCAGCATACATTCCCCCAATGCAGAGATCAGCATACATGCCCCCTTCAATGCAGTGACCAGCATACATTCCCCCAATGCAGAGATAAGCGTGCGTGCCCCCTTCAATGCAGTGACCAGCATACATTCCCCCAATGCAAAGATCAGCCTACATGCCCCCTTCAATGCAGTGACCAGCATACATTCCCCCAATGCAGAGATCAGCGTGTGTGCCCCCTTCAATGCAGTGACCAGCATACATTCCCCCAATGCAGAGATCAGCATGCATGTCCCCTTCAATGCAGTGACCAGCATACATTCCCCTAATGCAGAGATCCCCCTTACTTACCTGGAGAAGCAGCAGCGGCGACAGGCAGCTTCTCCTCAGTCCCTCAGCGCGGCTTCTCCTCAGTCGCGGCGGCGCATCTCCTCCAGTCCTCCCGCTCCCGCCTCCTCCTCGGCCAATGGCATGGGGTTTGCCTTGCGGCCAATGAGTTAGCGCGTATCGGATGCGCTTCCTGATTGGCCAGGAGGAGGATCGGTGTGACAATAGCGAATTTTCATTCGCTATTGTCACACAATGGGTGGGCTCCACCTTTGCATCACTCTATTAGAGCCTCTGGCTCTAATCGGGTGATTTAAAAAAAAAAAACCCCATTAAGCTCCATGCCTCCGGCGCCCCTGCATGCAGATTAGGGGGCCGGACGCATGGATGGAGAGGCGTCGCCCCTGGACCCTCAATACACCGGCCGCCACTGACCACAACAGTGTAGAACAGGGGTGTTAAACTCAATTTTATTGTGGATCGCATCAGCATTATGCTTTCCCTCAATGAGCCAGTCGTATGTGCCATGGTGCTCTGTATGAACAGTCTCCAATAAAGTTTCTTGTGGATCATACCAGCAGTGTGTGAGCCTCTTTTTCAACTGGTATCGACCCTTGTTGTTCTCATAATTATAGGCAGATGTCCAGAACACCTCCCCCCCTACATCAGATGTCAAGAGCCCCCCACCATCAGATGTCAAGAGTCCCCCCCCCCCATCATATACATCACATTGCACCCCCTTTATCATGTGCTGCTGCCAGGGACAGCTGGGAAGCAGAAAGTGCAAGGTCTGGAGGAGGACCAGAGGGGGGCTGGAGTCAGTTGCAACCAACACTCTGCTGAGACCAGGGGAGGTGGAGATGTGGGGGTGCTGTGGCTCCACAGAGAGGAACATCATCTGTAGGAGTTTTGTCATCCTCTCTGCTGCCGACTGCTAAGATGAGCCTCCCTGTGGCTGCATGGAGAAGCAAAGGAGTTCTGTCCTCCTCTTGAGACAAGGTGGGGTAGAGACGAGGTGGGGGGGGGGTGAGAGAGGTGCGAGGGCCACATGAAATGTCCTGGCAGGCCAGGTTTGACACACGTGGTGTAGAAAGAGCAGTTCAACTGTTCAGCCACAATTGAATGCACCACTTTGAGCACCCTAAAAAACGGCCCTACAAACAACAACAAAAAATAAATACAATAAACCAACTGAAAAAAAAATAAAAAAAGGCTTTGATACTTATGGGACAGCAGAAAGAAAAGGCTCCTCTTGTAGGTAGGTGCAGTCTGTATTCCTCACTGTAGGTGGCACAATGCAGAAGGGGAAGGAAGTTGCGAGGAACCTGGATCCTCTATGACCTTTTGCGGTCACAGGGAGACAGTTGTCCAATTGGACACTGGCCACCTTGGGTCAGGTAGAGTCTATTTAAGATGGGTTTGGGGCACTTTATATGAGTGGCTAGTTTAGGGACAGGTTCCCTGTCTGGAAATGAGACAAACAAAAATAAAAATTCCCAGTTCAATTTGCTAACCAGTTTGCTTACCAACCAAATTAACCTGTCTAACAGTTTGCGTCAAAACAGGGGTTTAGGTAGCACACATTTGCAAACCCATGTGTAAGCTGCAGGGCCACTCCACGGCACCCTGTATTACCTTCAGTCCTAACTCTTGTAAGCCTTGTAAGCCCTGCAGCTTACACATGCATTTGCAAATGTGTGCTACCAAAACCCCTGTTTTGACTCAAACTGTTAGACAGGTTAATTTGGTTGGTAAGCAAACTGGTTAGCAAATTGAACTGGGAATTTTTATTTTTGTTTGTCTCATGTGCGTTGCCCTTCCATGTGTTCTTTGCTATGAAGGCCAGTTATAGGTGGGGGCAGAGGCCATTTTCTTTGTTTTCCCCGTCTGGAAAGCCAGTGCTTAGCGGCAGGGAAAGGTTCCTGAGGAGTAGGGAAAGTGCAGGGACTACTCCTCCTCGTAGGAAGCCTCTTGTTTGGGTGTGGACTAGCACTAAGTAAGAGCAGAGCAAAGGAGTTGGGTTCTCTCCTGCACCTTGGCAGCCCCACGATGCAGAGGCAGAAAAGTCTCCCACACCATATGCACTCTCTGCAGCATGGTGCTGGTAGCGTTCAATGCCTCTTCTGACTCTACCTGGACCCAGAACTGACAGGCAGTGGGAATGCAGGATGCAGGCGGGATCAGGATTTTTTTTTTGAAAATATGCCAGAACAGTCCTGCGGAATCCAGGACGGTTGGTAGGTATATAAAGATTTTCAGCTCTTCCTATCTTCTCCCTAAAAGTTTCAACATATACTGAAAATACTACTTTGACATCCCCCTTTTTTATAGTGAGGGGTCTAGCTTATACAGTTCCTTCTATTGTTGGGCCTTCTAGGTCTGCTGACCTTGGTTCTAAGTTGCGGTCGTGGCTTTAAAAAGGTTTAACCCAGCGAAAATGCACAAAAAACTTGCAGGTGTATGCAAATTCAATTAAAATGAATTTGCCACAAAACCATGGTTGGTGTGAATCTGAACCTCATCTCTACTAACCATACACTGCTTAATTGGTATGCCCCTTAAACTGGACTCAAACAGAATTGTAGAAGCTGTGGGCAAAAAAATGGAAAAACAGATGACAAAGGACTAGTTATAAGCATTACCTTTCGTCTTCCTGCAACTGATTTTTTCCCCATTACTGACTTACCATGCCTTGTTCAACCTTTCATTTGTGTGGGAGCAGCCATCTTGGTAAAAGCAGGGCTTTGCTTCCTCATGTCGAAGGGACAGTGATGACTACTTATCTAAAGGCGGATGCAGCGATGATCAAGAAATATCAAGGGAGGTGGAGAAAGCACCGTTCCACAGAAAAGAATGAAGTGAAAGCAGGGAGATTCTTGTATTGCAGGTCCTCAGGTACAGGTTCTCTTCCAGAAAAGTAAATAGTCAGCAATTCAGTAGTGCTATCACCAGATCTGACTCCAAACCTGTGAGACTAGCAGACAGAGACAGCAAAGCCTTAGATTATTTCACACTGCCAATATACAGCTTTGAAGGAATGATGGTTGAGGGATTCAAGGCAACAAATGTTTTTTTCAGCTCAGCGCTGTTAACACCTCTGGTTAGATCTTTATAGGATAGCATATCTTCATCATTTAAGTTCAGATCTACTTTATTGTTAACATGTCAGACACAACACAGAGTAAAAGCAAGAAGGATCTTAAGCAAGTCACCAGAATTTTACAGCAAAGGTATTCTGGAAAATGTAAACCAGGGGTTATGGAAAATCAGGGCTGCAGTCGAAGTTTAATTAAGAAGTGGAAGTAAAAACAGAGGCAATTAAATGAGTCCAGAGCAAAATGGATTATGTTAGCATGTATAACAATCTGCTATAGCTGTCATGGCAACGGTATTGATAATTCGACCAATTTGTAACAATCTTGAAGCCAATTTTAGATCCAGTTTTTGTTTTTAACTAACCTTGCCACCAAGGCCCATATGCTCCGTTATTCATTTTCCAGCAGCCAGCAGATGCAATCCATCATTAGGAAATAGATTAGAGCTGCCTGGGAGCTTTCATAGAAATATATACAGTATAGCTGGAAATCTATTGAATGGAAATTGATTGCCATGGCTGTTAGCCTTTAGATATGTCCGCAATTGAGGAGATTGTATAGCCTAAGAATTGATTAGTTGTGCCTGAGAGACCCTTGAAAAAGTGTATAGTGAAGCACATTCACTTTATCTGTAAAATAAACTGCTACAGTATATAATGAAACAGGATAGCAATGTTTGGTTGGGTGACCCTGGCACCAACAAACAACCAACCTTGGGTATAAAAGACTGTGGAGCTGAGGAACTCAGTACACACTTCCGTATTCGCTTTATGCCACATTGGCCAAAAACATAGCGGGTAACCATTATGGCCTGTGTCAAAGGGCTTTTATTTTCATCAGACGGGTTTTGCATTGACAATCTATGACATAGCTCCCAACTGTCTTTGATTTTGAGGGGCTGTCTCTGATTTGGAACAAAGTCCTTCTGTCCCTCTTTCATCCTCATTTGTCCCTCATTTTGGCCTTATCTTCTATATATAGTTGTATATAAAATGCTAAAGCTTTAATCCAAATTGTAAATTGCTGCATTTGTAAATTTCGATAGCCAGTATAGCGGAATAGCAGTGGTAAAAAAAAAAAAAAAAAAAAGCACTTGTGGGTTTAACTAATAATTGTTTTGTATATTTATCCTTCAAGGGGGCGTGGTAGTGGGTATGTCCTATGCCTACATACTTTTGCTAATAGGTGTCCCTCATTCCCATCTCAAAAAGATGGGCGGTATGCTGTGGGAATGCAAAACTTGCTTGAAACAGGTCAAACACTAATCAAAAGGAGGTCAGCTGCACCTGTCAACTAACCACTTCCCGAAAACCGACATACCTGTATGTCGGCTTGAAGAAGTGGTTGCACCGGGGTGAGGCCTGCAGCTAGAGGCATCACCCCGTTACTGTTTTTAAGAGCCAGTGGTTGGCTTTCTGGAGATAACAGCCGATGCAGCTCAGCAGCCGCTCGGCCATTATCCCAGCTAGCGTCCCCCCTCCCGCCGCCTTCCGCAGCTCTGCCCGGGTTTCCCGTCCCACTGGGAGACCCGAGCAACCAGCCAGCATGTCTGTCAGCTGGTTGGAGTCCTGAACGAAGCCGGATTCGGCTTCAATCGGGTAAAAAAATAAAATAAAATACAATTTTAAAGTGCCCCCTATCCCCTTGAACTCGCGCACCAAAGGAAACGCATACATAATTTGCGCCCGCAAATGAAAACGGTGTTCAAATCACACATGTGAGGTATCGCCACGATCGTCAGAGCGGGAGCAATAATTCTTGCAAAAGACCTCCTCTGTAACTCTAAACTGGTAACCATTAACATTTTTATGGAGATTTTTAAGTACCATAGTTTGATGCCATTCCACGATTTTAAACTGTAACATGTTAGGTATCTATTTACCCCACATGACATCATCTTTTACAATATACAAAAAAATTGGGCTAACTTTACTGTTTAGTTTTTTAGAATTCAGAGAAGTGTATTTTGTCCCAAAAAATTGCATTTGAAAGATCGCTGCGCATACGATGTCGGAGGTCACGTGCGTGGTCATGCCCGGCGTGACCTCGGAGATCGTCATCGTATGCCGGATGGAGCGGTATCACCCAGGTGTCACTTACGGCACCTGGTGAGAGATGGATCGGTATTGGGTGGGTGGGAGATGGAGCGGGTGAGTGACAGAGCAGTATTGAGTGGATGCCGAACGGAGCGGTATCACCCGGGTATCACTTACGGCAAGTGGGTGAGAGATAACGATCTGCCAGCAGATCTGCTAATGTGGAATTGCTTATATCTTTAATTTGTACATATGTGAGCGGCATATGCAATAACATTTGTAAACGGAATTATGCTATGTGACATAATTTTACCCTTACATGAGCAATATTTGGAATATCGGCAATATCGGCCAGTTCCGGAGCCGATACAGACATATCGGCAAAAGTAATAATCGGTCAATCCCTAGTTCACACTGCCATATGCAAACTGCTGGGAGTGTCAATACAAAGTTAAAGACACCGCCAGATTAGTTTGCATATCGCAGTGTGAACTGCCAGTTCAGGCAGGAATCGGATTGCATAGGTGTGTTTAGTATACTGTGGAAAGAGATATAACCGCTGCCAAGTTTTTTCTTCATCTACAGTAGATCTCTGTTAGGTAAATTTTTCCTCCACTTCCTGCTGACCATACAGGAAGAGGGAAATCCTATAACCATGACCCAGGCAGCAATAAAAAAAAAAACATATTCAAACTATTCCCCTTTAACAAAAATAAGTGTTACCCCTCTCGCTGCTGAATGTGCCCCCTTTCATTGTTGGTCAGTGGGAGCAGTGTTACAGTTACTATATTGTAGTCACACTGCCATATGCAATAAATTTAGTCTGCATGACTGCAGTCAGCCAATGCCAAACCAAGTCTGTGTTTGCTCAGCCTAGCTGTCTGTTCTCCCTTCTAGCAGTAGATGGCACTATCACCTTTGACATTATTGTGTGAGATTACAGAGTGAGATCACAGTGGGCTTAGATTATAAATATGATTTTTTTTTTTCTGAGCCAACTGCTAAGTGTTTCTTTGCCTGTGGAACATCATGTGAAAGGGTATGAAAATTTGGTGTATAACCACTTGAAGACCAAGACTTTTCTGGCACTTTTTGTTTGCCTGTAACAATCATTATTTTTGATAGAAAATATCTTAAAACCCCCAAACATTACATATTTGGTTTAAAGCAGAGGCCCTAGCGAATAAATTGGTGGGTTTTGCACTTTTTTTTATGTCACACGGTATTTGAACAGCAGTTTTTCAAACGCAAATTTGTTGGGAAAAATTGCACCTTTAATGTGTTTTAAAAAAACACAACACATAACCAAAGATGATGTTATGGCGAGTAAATAGATACCAAACAAGTCATGCTTTAAAATTGCAGATGCACAAACAATGTAAATTTTACTATCCACAGGCAACACTTTAAAAGCCTTTACAGGTTACCATTTTAGATTTACAGAGGAGGTCTAGTGCTAGAATTACTGGCCATGATCTGACATTTGCGGTGATATCTCACATGTGTGCGATGATTTTTGTTTGCCTGCATGCAAGACAGACGCACGCTTTTCCCATTGCGCGCAAGAACGGGGGTCAGGGCACTTTTTTTTTTAATTACAAATTAGTTAATTCATTTTTTATTTTTACACTGTCACTTTCATTTTTTTTTTGTATCACTTTTATTGCTGTCACAAGTAATGTAAACATCCATGTGACAGCAATAGTAACTCTTTATGGATAGATCGGGGGTCTATTAAACCCCAAATCCCTCCTCTGCACTTAAAATCATTTCATCACACAAAGATCAGTGAGATCAAATGCTTTTCATTTTTTGAAAATGGAGCTGTTTACATCCGAGTAACCCAGAAGCGTTGTGACGTCATCGCTTCTGGGTTACTATATCATAGAGCCCAGCAAAGCCAATCGGGACTCCCAATCGGAGGGGGGGGGTGTCCCCTCCCGCTGCTTGTAATAGCAATCGAGTGGCTAGTTAGCCGCTAGGATTTCTTTTACAAGAGAGCCAACTGCCGACCCAAAAGCAGGCATTGTCCCGGTATAACTACTTGAAGTCTAGCGGCGTAAGGGTACGTTGCTGGTTGGCAAGTAGGTAGCAAGCTGACTTTCCCCTGGGCTCCAGGCTGGGGAGGGGGAATGTGGATTAAGCTTCTTTTTCAGGCCTGCCTGCCCAAAGGGGCCTGTATGTGACTGGATTTGGAACAGTCTCTGTCTGGATACGGGATGTCCCAGTTGGTTCTGGTTGACTCTCTTGCAGTAAAAGAGGCATAGGATAGATTCCCAGTTGCTGCTTGTGGACTCTCCTGGAGAAATGCGGTTGCTACTGGTGATGTCTATTGAAAAATTCTAACACAAGAGTGTTTGTTTAGACCAGCCTTTCCACACAGCTTTAACATAGAGGAACAATAGATGTGTGGCTTCAGGGAACCCCTGGTAATAAATATTATATCTACAGCATACTGTACATTAGTTTGATGGTCAGTGGAAAGAATGCTCCTTACCTTGTGGTCATTGGGAAGAATTACCCTTACAGATAGCTAAAAAGATAATTGGTATCAGCGGTTACTCATCTAAGTAGGAGGTAGGTATTTTGGATTTTTAAACTGGACACTCGTACGCCTGAGGTCTAAATTTTTAATGGAACATTACCCACTATTATGAGTAAATTTTCCTTTCCTATTTATAATGTTTCAGTCCATTCCCTTGTCATTCTTTTTTCATTTCACCATCTGCTTTTTATCCTTTATTATTTTCGGTCCTATACAAAACCCCTTTTTATGC
Source organism: Pelophylax lessonae (assembly GCF_965119305.1). NCBI lineage: Eukaryota > Metazoa > Chordata > Amphibia > Anura > Ranidae > Pelophylax > Pelophylax lessonae. The sequence continues at coordinate 475,051,484 of NC_138771.1, forward strand.
ACCATGCATGTTTATGTTGGTCATATCAAGGTAGGATCGATTTATGCATTTCTCATCATATACATTGATACATTATTATATGTACAATATTGTTGGCACACACTGCTTTAAATCTATGTTGGTACACAGTAACAAATGGATTGCTAATGAGCTCCCATTAAGTCTGTGGTTTAGGGTGTCTTGCCTTTTTATTCATTTTGATTCTGTTCTGGAGCATATACATTCATTATTTTTATTTTTTTCCTCAATAAACATTATTGGTTTTAATCATGCTCACTAGTATGACACGTGCAGGTACACTTACATTTTTCTTTTCTTGTTTTGCAATTTTTAGCACTTTTTGTTATTCTTTTTTTAATTTTATATATATCTGCTGTATAGCAATCTTGAGGTTTGTGACCAGCTTTGATGTCTGTGGCTGTTTTTATCCACTTGATTGCTTGCTTGCTTGCTTGAGCACCTGTGTGTCATCCATTTCTATCACATGACAGCCACTAATGCTCTTATAAGCACCCCCTTATGCTAGAACTCTGATCCTCATGATTATGCTTCAAGGGGCGAGGCAAAACATGTCAGGGGCATTATGGCTTATGGATATTTTCCTTTGAGACAGAATCACTCATTGTTTATCCTGTTCCCAACCGCCCACCGCAGTTATACGGCGGTAGGCAGACGCTCCCAGGCACATCGCCATACATGTACAGCGCTCGCCAACACAAGGCTAGGGGGCCAGCAGCGTGCTCCCGCCCCCGCTCATCAGTGGGGAAGCCGATGCAACAGGCAGGTGACTCCCATTGCCGCCTGACACCCGCGATCGCTCCCGCTGATATAGAAGAACGGTCGGCTGTTGTAAACACAGCCGACCGTTCTTCTCCCTGGAATGATCATAGAGCCCATGTGATTCTTCTATACAGGATCACATGTCTCTATGGGCATTTCAGAAGCCACGCCCCCCCCCCCCCCCCACAGTTAGAATCACTCCCCTAGGCTCACATTTAACCCCTTGATCACCCACAATGTTAACCCCTTCCCTGCCAGTGTCATTATTACAGTAACAGTGCATATTTATAGCACTGATCACTGTAGCAATTTCACTGGTCCCCCCAAAAGTGTCAAAAATGTCAGTCAGGGTTCCGATCTGTCCGCCGTAATGTTGCACTCCCACAAAAAATCGCAGATCGTCGCCATTACTAGTAAAAAAAAACAATAAAGATGACATAAATTTTTGCCGTAGTTAGTAGACGTAATAACTTTTGCACAAACCAATCAAAATACGCTTATTGCGATTTTTTCTTTACCAAAAATATGTAGCAGAAAACAAATTGGCCTAAAATGTTAAAAAATTTTGATTTTTGTATTTTTTTTTTTGAGAATGTCATATAGCACAATGTGAAAAATATTGTTTTTTTTTTTTTTTTTTTTTCAAAATTGTCAATCATTTTTTTGTTTATAGCACAAAAAATAAAAATTGCACAGGTGATCAAATACCACCAAAAGAAAGCTCTATTTGTGGGAAAAAGGGACATCAATTTTATTTGGGTACAGCGCCACACGACCGCGTAATTGTCCGTTAAAGTAACGCAGTGCCAAATAGCAAAATAGGGCCTGCTTAGGAAGGGGACAAATCCTTCCGGTCTTAAAGTGGTTAAAGAACCCCTGGAAGAACCATAGGGTTCCATGTAACCCTAGTTGAGAAATCTTGGTCTAGACTTAAAGGTCCTTTCCTGTGCAGTGATGTGTGAAGTACCGAAGCACCTGCTTTAATTTGGAGCATCTGTAACTGTGCTGCCACGCAGCTTTAACTGTCTAGCAGTTGTTATTACATGTTATGTTATGCTATGTTATTGGTATCTTCCTTGCACCCCTGCTGTTTCTGGCTAGATGGTTTCTCCCATTCTCCATTTCCTGCTGTAACTCCCATTTTGTTTAGTTGTTATGAGGAGACTGTAGAGTGTGGAAGCTGTGTAACTTCATTGGAAATTTACCTATGGAAAAGCCTCTATATTTATGCCTTTGCTAACTTGAAGCATAAAGAAGCATTGGAGAACACCTCTGGAGTCTTTATTCATTGAGTAAACTATCTGTTAAAGCCATCATTCAACCTGCTGCACACACTTACAGACTGGGTCTACAAGGAGGTCACAGGTACAAACGATGCTGAGACAGAACAGTAAATTTCCATTTATCCATCACACAGTTATCTCTGCAGCTTCAGAAAGTACATTTCCATCTTCAGAAACGTGAGTACCCACTTGCCTGTGTGTTACCTGCAGTCACCAGAAGCATTACTCTGCATATAAAACCAGCCACCTACTGAATGCTTCATTACTGTTACAGCCTTCTGAGGTGATCCAGTTTGAACTAGTTCCAGCACTAGCTAGCTATTGTATCAAATACCCAGCACCTCAGCCATCCTGCTTAATAACAGAAGTCACTACTTACAGAGCTGAGCTCTGGCAGATTTCTAACAAGACACCAGAAATACAGTACTTATTATGTCTGACAGAGATCTCACAGAATTACCTGCATTTAGTCAAGATAAAGCAGACTCCTTACTTCATTCTGCTCATCCTGTCAGAGCCCCTCATCCATCCTTGAAGGCAAGGGAGGTTTATGAAGCAAGTAAGGAAGAAACATCTAGTAACCTGACTGCATTATGGGAAAAGACTTTAAGTTGTATAACAGCCACTAATGAAACTAGCAACAATTCTGAGCAATTGAACACTGCTCTCTCAAGGGTTAAGAAGGCATTTGAGAATTATAAAAGACTTTCTGAGAAGTACTATTCCCTATTGTTACATTCCAACATAGAGGAAGCTGCATTGGAATTAAAGGGCTTTACTTCTAATGACCAGCAGAGGCATAGCACATATCTTGAAGCAAAGGCACAGATAGAAGGTAGATTGGCACAGCTACATGAAACTACATCCTGTAACTCTGCTTCTTCCAGACACTCAGGAAAATCTTCTAGGTCTGCCCGCTCATATCATAAATCTTCTTCTAAGTCATTGCGGTCCTGCTCTATAAGGTCAATACTGAGCGACCAAATACTCAAAGCTCGCCAAAAGGTTGCAGTAGCCCAGGTTCAAGCCGCCTGCTCTGAAAAAGAAGCAGCCTTCAAGGCAGAAGCTAAACGAATACAAGCAGAAACAGAGGCTCAGCTAGAAATTCTTCAGAAGAACAGAGAAAAGGAAGTAGCGTTAGCAGAGTTATCTGTCTTGGAACAAGCCCTATTGGAAGAAGAAGGAGCAGCTTGTACCAGCTTGCCTGCTTGTCAAGACCCTGTTGAAAGGACCCTACAGTTTGTCCTAACTCAGAACCACGACAATACAGTCCCACCTACAGTTGGAGATTCTTCTCATAATCATCCAGCAAGTGGATCAGAAGGCAATGTGTCGCCAAAGCAAGGTGGTCAACTAGACGCACCTACTAACAGAGACCCTCCACAACTACCGCACGTCACAAAATCAAGTGAATCAACCTGCGCAGCTCATGTGCCACCACAACCCTATGTGCATAGAGATTACAAGGGCACAGCAGAAGACTACAGAATGAACTCTATACCCCCTTTGATACAGCTCTCTTTAACTTCAAATGCTCAGAGACCTTCAGATGACAGACCCTTACCTAGATTAAACCCATCTGCAACACCTTTCTCTCTACCTACCAGCCAACATCATATACCAACCATGGTCCAAGACGGCGCACCATCAGTACCCCCTGTGGCTATAAAAACTGAAAGCACTGACATTGCAGAGTTCAGCAAGTATATGATTCGACGAGAGTTGATTACAACTGGACTGTCTAGATTTGATGACCGCCCAGAGAACTACAGGAGTTGGAGATCTACATTTAAGGCGGTAACCAAGAACTTGGACATTGATCCTCAAGCAGAACTTGACTTACTAATAAAGTGGTTGGGGCGTCAATCTTCAGAACAAGTAAAGAGACTTAAATCGGTCTACATTTATAACTTTAAAGCAGGCCTTGATGCTGCCTGGGAACGTCTAGAACAAGACTATGGGAGCCCCGAAGTCATTGAATCTGCCTTATTCCAGAGACTAAACGACTTTCCTAAAATCTCTGTTAAGGACAATCATAAGCTTAGAGAGTTAGGTGACCTCCTTCAAGAACTTGAAATTGCTAAGTTAGATCCTAGTTTACCAGGTCTTAGCTATTTAGACACTGCTCAGGGCGTAAATCCTATTGTAGCAAAGTTGCCTAGTTATCTTCAGGGAAAGTGGACTAGTGTAGGATCAAAGTATAAGTATGAGCATCGTGTTTCCTTCCCTCCCTTTTCTTATTTTTCAGAGTTCGTGCGGAAGGTTGCAAGATCCAAGAATGACCCAAGCTTCTTCTATCCAGATACAACCACCATTCCTTTAAGTACTTCAAGGGGTATTGCCACCAACAGTAAATTCAAGGATTTAAGGCATCCTATTGCCGTGAGGAAGACTGCAATAGCATCCAACGTCTTAGCTACAGACATCAAAGCAAGCAAACTTAATCAACAGTGTCCTATTCATAATGCGCCACACTCTCTCTCCAAATGTTGTGCATTTAAGGACAAGCCTATTGAAGAACGCAAGTAATTTCTCAAAGAGCATAATATCTGTTTTAAGTGTTGTGCATCCTCCGATCATTTAGCTAGAGACTGTAAGATCGCCATCAGATGTTCTCTCTGCAACAGTGACAAACATGTGGACGCTCTTCATTCAGACCTGTTCAAAAGGAAACCTTCACCCGGCAGCAACCCCAAGACTACATCAGATGATGGTGGGGAGAGAACTGAGCAATATGCCGACCCCGTAACCACAAGGTGTACAGAGGTATGTGGAGAAGGGCTTCATAGCAAGTCTTGTAGCAAGATATGTCTTGTAAGAGTTTTTCCTGAAGGATGTCCACAAAAATCCATAAAAATGTATGCCATACTCGATGATCAGAGCAATCGCTCATTGGCCAGTACAGAATTCTTTGACCTATTCAACATTCAAGGAGAGACCTGGTCCTATACCTTGCAGACATGTGCAGGAAAGGTCAATACTTCTGGAAGAAGAGCCCATGGCTTCGTAGTTGCATCAGAATATGAGGACACAGAGTTTCCTCTTCCAACTCTAATTGAATGTGATCAACTACCGAACAGCAGAGAAGAAATCCCCACACCAGAGGTTGCACGTCATCACCCTCATTTGAGTCACATTGCTAACTACATTCCACCACTTAACAAGGATGTTAAGATTTTGATTCTACTAGGGAGAGACATTCATAGAGTTCATAAAATAAGAGAGTTATGTAACGGTCCAGAAGATGCTCCTCAGGCCCAGAAACTCGATCTTGGATGGGTGATAATAGGAGAAGTCTGTTTAGACCAATCTCACAGGCTCTTGGATGTAGCTTCCTACAAAACTAATGTTACCTGTCAATTGATGAAATGTCCATCGCACTATTATGTGAAGGAAAGACTTGATTTTAAAAACGAAGTTCCATATCAAGCACTCCAAAGCATTAACTGCAAGCTCACTTCTCAAAAGGACTTCGGTGATTCAGTGTACCACAAGATTGCCCCTTCAGTCGAAGACAAGGAGTTCATCAAGATTATGAATGAAGAGTTCTTCAAGGACAATTCCAACAGTTGGGTAGCTCCATTACCCTTCCGAGAACCAAGGCTTACTCTCCCTAACAATCGAGAACAAGCTTTAACCAGATTTGCTGCACTTAAGAAAACTCTCCGTAACAAACCTGAGAAGCAAGAGCACTTTCTAGCATTCATGCCGAAGATTTTAGTGCCAGCAGTTTTCCTCACACAAACCATTTGGTTTTCAGGACCCAAGTTTTTAATGGACCAGTCTTCTACAAACTTAGAAGAAGATATCGATTTCCCCCTGGAGGATCCAGATACTGATCCGGAAATCCGGCCTCAAGTTGTAGCATTGAGTTCCAACATCTGCTCAAGAAGAAATTTGGAGGATGAAGATGACTCCACAGATGTGGGGGATGGAGCTGATGAATGGATGCAGGTCAAGACTCTGGTTAAGCCTCCGGACCAGCTGGAACTCAGCGAGGCTGAACTTAAGGAGGAATTCACTCGTATCCTGACTGCAAACAACCCTCATGCCCCCCAGAACATTGTGAGGTACAGTTTTAAGGAACGGGCCTACAAACCCATTAGCATCGTGGACCAGCTGGCCGTACGCTTCTCCCTGGATGGAAACATGTTACGCAAAGACTCTGATGAAGCGCGGCGACAGATGGCGAAGTTGGGAGTCATTGAAGAGACTCAGACCAACGACTCCACAGAGCCGGGAGACAAAGTTACAGATGGGAAGTCTGACGCTCAGGCTAGTGAAGAATGGACAGAAGGTGAGGAAATACCATCCAGGAACAAGAAGGAGAGAAAACTGACCAACCAGTTCAATTATAGCGAGAGAGCGTCCCAGAGCATTAACAAACTCCTGCGGGAGCGAGCTTCTCAGACAAAGCCACCTCCAAGGACCACCTTCTCCGCCACTGCAAACCAGTGGAAATTCAACCCACCACACGCTTCACACATGGGCGGAGCATGGGAACGTATGATTGGGATGGCAAGGCGCATACTGGATTCTATGTTGCTTGATGTGAGTTCTTCACGTCTTACCCATGAAGTACTTACTACATTCCTTGCTGAGGTCGCAGCAATAATCAACTCAAGACCGCTGACAGCTGTATCCACAGACCCAGAATGTCCAACTGTTTTAACTCCAGCTGCATTATTGAGCCGGAAAATTGGACAGATCCCAGCGCCAAAGAGCATCTTTGATGAAAAGGACATATATAAACGTCAATGGAGATACGCTCAATACCTTGCAGATTGTTTCTGGGACAGATGGAGGAGGGAATACCTCACACTTCTTCAAGGACGTAAAAAGTGGCAAACCCAGAAGCCTAACTTAAAGGAAGGGGACCTGGTTCTTCTAAAAGACAAGCAAACCAATCGGATCCAGTGGCCAGTTGGAGTCATTACAAAGGCCATTGCTAGTGATGATGGAAAGGTCCGAAGTGTGGAAGTCAGGATTGTAAAGGATGGCAGCCCAAAAACCTTCCTGAGACCAGTCACTGAGACAGTCCTAATTATGCCTGCTTCCAAAAATTCTGATTCAGTGTTATGTGAAGGAGTCACTTAGATCTCTAGCATAGTTAGCTTAGAGGAGAGGGCTACATAGCATTCTACTGTATGCAATGTTAATTGTATGTTTATGGAAAATAATTGTGTAGTGGTATCTCACGATACCAGGCGGGGAGTGTGCTGCCACGCAGCTTTAACTGTCTAGCAGTTGTTATTACATGTTATGTTATGCTATGTTATTGGTATCTTCCTTGCACCCCTGCTATTTCTGGCTAGATGGTTTCTCCCATTCTCCATTTCCTGCTGTAACTCCCATTTTGTTTAGTTGTTATGAGGAGACTGTAGAGTGTGGAAGCTGTGTAACTTCATTGGAAATTTACCTATGGAAAAGCCTCTATGTTTATGCCTTTGCTAACTTGAAGCATAAAGAAGCATTGGAGAACACCTCTGGAGTCTTTATTCATTGAGTAAACTATCTGTTAAGCCATCATTCAACCTGCTGCACACACTTACAGACTGGGTCTACAAGGAGGTCACAGGTACAAACGATGCTGAGACAGAACAGTAACCCTTACCTTCCCTCCAATGGACTGAGTAATAAACCTGCTCTTTGTTTTATCTAAAGTGACTGGCACCCAATTCTTTACAGAACCCCCAATATTCGTCAATGGATCCAGCTCTGAGGTGAAATGTCGGCCAACCATTTCCCCTGGAGTATTGCCAGACCCCCAAGGGTCGGGGGGCGGGGGCTACACTTACATCTTGGATTGGCAGAGAAATGATCAGCAGCAGAAGAAGAAGAAGGGGAGAACTTTCAAATGTAAACACAGACAATGTTTGCATTTGTGACCACTGTGACTGGTCATCACAGCAATCCCAAGGCACAGAGCCACTTTGATAGGCTCTGTGCATTTTGCCTGTGATCTATGCTGTTTAATGATAGGCACGCGCACAAGTAGCAAAAAAAGTTCCGCTTTTCAACTGTGTTCCAGAAATACATATCTACTTCATTACCATTTTTTTTTTTCTAAATGGCGGTATTTAGGTGGTTAAAGCATAAGTACAGCAGGGAACACAGAACAAATCATATAGTTAGCAGTTGGAGCAGAGCGTCTGGCTGTTTGAAAGCTCCATCAGAGTGAAGCAGTAAAATACAAGTGTTTCAGCGCTATCATTCACTGTCCAAGTGATTGCAGTGTAAAAGGTCAGGAGATAAAAGCTTCCTATAGCAATAGGAAAAGGAATTTTCTTTAAGATAAACAGTGTACCATTGGTGCTATTCATCAAGCTGTAATGTACCAGTCAGGACACAAACTGCTCTTGACATTTCACTGTAATGAACTGTCCTGCTAATGTGAAACTCAGGAATTGGCTGGTGGGCTTATTTAAAAGAGAACTTCAGCCAAAGATAAAATCACCAGTAGATTTTTAGTACATTATAGGTTATGCCCACTTGTTTTGATTTTTTTTAATTCTAAATGCCAGGAGTATTGCTAACTGAATTGCTAATTGCAATATGTATACATACTCTATATTTTCAAAAGTATTGGAACGCCTGCCTTTACTCGCACATGAACTTTAATGGCATCCCAGTCCGTAGGGTTCAATATTGAGTTGGCCCACTTTTTGCAGCTATAACAGCTTCAACTCTTCTGGGAAGGCTATCCACAAGGTTTAGGAATGTGCCTATGGGAATGTTTGACTATTTTTCCCGAAGCCATTTGTGAGGTCAAGCACTGATATTGGACGAGAAAGCCTGGCTCGTAGTCTCCACTCTAATTCATCCCAAAGGTGTTCTATCTAGTTGAGGTAAGGACTCTGTGCTGGCCAGTCAAGTTCCTGCACCCGGAACTCACTCATCCATGTCTTAATGGACCTTGTTTTATGCACTGGTCCAAATCATTTGGTTGAGGGGGGATTATGGTGGGGGTTGTTTTTTAGGCATTGGGCTTGACCCCCTAGTTCCAGTAAAGAAACAGTTAAGGCATCAGCATACCAAGACATTTTGGACAATTTCATGCCTACAACTTTTTGGGAACAGTTTGGGGATAGCCCCTTCCTGTTCCAACATGACTGTGCAACAGTGCACAAAGCAAGGACCATAAAGACATGGATCAACGAGATTGGGGTGGAGGAACTTGACTGGCCTGCACAGGGTCCTGACCTTAACTCAATAGAAACACCTTTGAGATGATTTAGAGTGCAGACTGTAAGCCAGGCCTTCTCGTTCAACATCAGTGCCTGACCTCACAAATGCACTTCTGGAAGAATGGTTAAACATTCCCATAGACACGCTCCTAAACCTTGCAGACAGCCTTCCCAGAAGAGTTGAAGCTGTTATAGTTGAAAAGGGTGGGCCAAAACTACGCTCAACCTCACCCCAGAATGCTGCCTTCTGAATGTATCTAATTGTTCGCTGAGGTTGTATGAAAAGTCGTTAGTGAGGCCTCTGCTTAATGCTGCTAAGTCTATAATTCCTAAGCACTGGAAATCAACGAGAACAACAACCCACATGGAGTGGTTGGGTGTGGTGAATTGGTTGTATGAAATGGAAGAGTTTGCTGCGGTAGCGGCTGAGAATATTGAAAAATTGAAAAAGCTATGGAAACCTTGGGTTTTGTTCAGGTTTTCAGACATGTATGCAAAGTTACAAATGGCAGGATGACTATAGTTTCTTATCATGATGCAGATACAACTGTTGCTTAATGAACATATAGACATCTTTTTCTTTCAAAAATGTTATTGGTATAAATGCCAAGACAGAACAGTATAACAGAACAAGATAACATGGCATAAGGTTAATCAGCAGATCATACGACAAAAAAAAAAAAGGATTAGCCAGTAGAGGTAACATTTATGCATAGACATATTTTTAATAGGTTTTGAAAAGGAATTAAGAGAGGAAGGAAAATTGTTGTTTCCTCTTTTTTTTTTTTTTTTTTTCTCTTTTCCTCTTTCTTTTTCTTTCTTTATATTTGATTAATACTGATATCACAGTGGTAATTATGTGATGTGCTTTTGATTGCAGTGTGCATTGTAATGTTATAATTCTTTAATAACATTTCTATTGACAAAAGAAAAGGGCGGGCCAACTCAATATTGAACCCTACGGACTAAGACTGGGATGCCATTAAAGTTCATGTGTGTGTAAAGGCAGGTGTCCCAATACTTTTGACAATATATTGTATGCAGCGGCACTTTGAAGTGTTAAACTGGGTTGATGCCTTCAGCTAATTAGCTGCTGGATTTCTTTTACATAATTAGCTGCTGGATTTCTTTTACAGACAGCAGGTGGGGTTGTCCTCCCCTCCCGCGCCTCTCCGCACTTTCCTGTCACAACAGGAGTTTGGCAGTGAAGCTGGCGGTTCTGCCGGCTTACCATATAGGTGATCAGAGACCGGAAGCAATGAGTGTTTTGTCACTGCCATTTTCAGTCTTTTGTTTACTGGCCATTGCCGGCAAGGTAAAGCTTTGGATCAAACCGATCTGGGTTTGATCTGAAGCTTTCAAGGAGAGAGGAGATATCTGAGGTTTAATAGACCCCAGATCTCTCAGTAAAGAGTACAGGCTCTTTCACACAGGTGGACCAATTGGGTCCACCTGTCAGTTTTTTAGGTGGACCTGATTGGACCATCCATTGCCCTTTATGGAGTGGCTCATGTAAGTGGACATGTGTCCGCTTACACCCACCGACATCCAATTCTGTCTGCTAAAAACAGACAGATGGCGGATCTGTTCCCCATCCATCTAGCGGATCAAATGACAATCAGATGTAAACAGACTGGCTGTCTATTTGCATCCGACCGCCCATAGAGAAAAACGGGCTGTGTCAGTGTCTGTACTTCAAAAGAGGAGCAGACACGGACTTGTCATCCACCTGCACAGCAGAGATCAGCGGACAGATCCCCCGTTGAGCAGGCAGATGTGCTGGCAGAGTCTGACAGTGTGAAAGAGCCCTACCTGTCACTGTCTATTGTTAATATAAGGAATGTTTACATTCTTTGTGATAACAATAAAAGTAATAAAAAAAAATGTAACTGGACAGTGTAAAAATAAAAAAAAGTAATAAAATAAATAATAATAAAAAAATTAAAGAGCAAAAGCAAACACATATGTAGATCGCGCACGCATGTGTAAACAGTGTTCGCACACCGTTATAGCGAGATCAATAATTCTTGCACTAGACCTAAACTGGTAACCTGTAAAGGCTTTCAAAGCATTGGCTATGGAGTACTGTAGTTTGTAACCAATTCCATAAGCGTGCACAATATGAAAGCATTACATGTTAGGCATCTAATCTAATAGGCATAATTGGGTATTATGCTTTTGTGCAGTACAATTCATTAAGCTGTATTTAAAAGAAAAATTGCGCTTGAAAAAACGCTGCCAAAAAGCATGTCACATAAAAAAATGCAACACCCACAATTTTATTCTCTGGGACCTCTGCTTAAAAATATATATAAATAATTTTGGGGGTTCTAAGTAATTTTCTATCAAACAAAAATGTTGATTTTTTTTAAATGTAAAAAAAAGCTGTCAGAATTGGCCTGGTCTTAAATTTGAAAACTCCCATATCTTCAGTTTTTAGGTGCTGTATGATTGTTGGGTATTGATGGACCTACTTTTGACTCAGATCACATTGTAAATGTAATTACAGTATTATCCTGAACTCAGGGGATCCAAACAAATAAAGAAGGAACGGGTAAGCAAGAATTGTAAAGTAGTGAAAACTGTTATTTTCGCTGTGCGTGTAATTGCGAATGGGCAAAAAGTGTTCTAAAGGACCATATAACAGTTTACTATGAATAAAGAAGTCCACCAAAACAGGAACATCACTATGGGTGTGATATCAATCCCTAATATGGTAGAGCTATACCTCTTTATTAGACCAATGCCATCAGCGAGGCAGGTATTCTCATGCAAAAATTTAGAAGATACATTCACTATAGGCCCTTTCACACTTGTATGACCTGGAAGTCACGTGACTTTGGCGTGACTCTAGCCCCGTACACACGTACCGATTATCGGCTGTAAATATTCGGCCGACGACCGATCGGCCGATTGTAGGCTTGTTAGTATGATGCTTCCGACAGCCGACAGCGCATTTTCGGCGGAACAGAATCTGTCGTGCAGGCATTAAAATTTTTGTTGGCCAACACCAGAACGGCCGATTCTTCGCCAGTCAGTACAGAATTCGGCCGACAGACAGCCGATTAGCAAGACTGGGCATGCTCAGAAAAGAAAAAAGACAAGGAAAGTTAACCATCACATGACATCACTTCTGCAGTCGGCTGCTGTTGGCCGACAAAATTCGTGTGCAGTCTTTTGCAGTTTTCAACAGACACGACAGCCCTGGACAAAAGACGGCCGATCGTTCGGCCGACGATCAGTACGTGTGTACGGGGCTTTAGACACAACTTTGCTCCGTGACTTTGACGCCACTTCAACACGACTTGAAGCAATGACTGTGTATTCTTGAGGTCTATGGAGGTCAAAGTTGGACCAAAGTAGTGCAGGGACTACTTTGACATCTCTGCAACTTGAAGTCGCACAGATTTGAATGGTACTCATTGGAAATCATTGGGGTATGACTTGTCAAGCAACTTTGGAGTCCCAAGTCACAGGACAAGTCTCAAAAGTGTGAAAGGGGACTTAAAAACCTGCAGGTAGAAGCAGAGAAACATCAAAATTATTTTCTACTTAAATGCGAAGTGCCTTTGAACTTGCTAGAAAATCTGACTACTCCAAGAAGAGTCTACTCCCTTGTAGTCCCCTTCCTCCTTGCACATCACAGCCCTCTCCTCTTCTGGGACTAATTACCCTATGTGCTGGCCCAGCTCCTCCACCCCGCTCTTCACCTTCCTACATAACCTTTTTTGTAGCACCCAGGGAAGGCATTGCACAGTCCTAATTGCAATCCAAGTCTAACTATTGATCATTTTCTTAAGACTCTGTTTTTTTTTCTATGTTATTACCAAATGGTTTTGGCTCATAAATGATCATTAAATTACTCTAATTCTAATGTAATGCTAATCCTGTAGTAATGGCGCTATAAGCTACAATGAACTGTAATATTTCCAGCTGAGGAGTAAAAGCTGTTAACTACCTGACTGCATTTTAAGGACTATAATCAGATTAGAAAAAACTCAATTTCCTCTATTTTGTAATACAGAGAGCTTGGCAAATATTTTCTCAAAGCACAGGTTTGTACTTAGAGGAAAACAAGTAGGACGGAGTCACAAATTGATGGCATTATTAAGCATGTGACTGTCCCCACTATCAACTGCTGGTCTGTGACAACTAAAGCTGGACTTCAGGCAAACAGAAATAAAAAAACATAATTGTTCTTAAAATGCATTTATTTTATTTATTACTGGTACTTATGTAGCAACGTCAATTTACGCAGTGCTTTACATATCTATTATATATTCACATTAGTCCCTACCCTCTAGGAGCTTAGAAAATAAATGCTCCTGCGCTTGAGGGGTTGTTCATGCGTCTTGGATCGCTGGACACGACCTTAGCTGGTATTGTCGTCCTGCTGTGCTGCCACTCATAGATGGTTGGGGAAACCACAAAGAGAACTGGAAAGAAAAAATACAGAGGGCGCACCAACTTAGCACATTACCTTAAAAACTGTTTATTGTTAAAAACATGTTTACATCATACTCACAAGAATAGATGGAACATAGGCACAAAAAGAGATAGTCCACCAAGGAGGTCCACTGGGCACGGTATGCGGGTACAGGCCATTTTAAGCAGCATTTAGAGGTTCCACATCTCAACACGGCCTGTACCCAGTGCTTTAAGTGGGCCGGTATGCACTGGTACTCAGTACCGCCACTTCCAAATATGGCTCTTGAGCATACTGCCACCTCTCCGTGCGCCTTAGCGTACCAGTATGCTCATTTTGGACATCTGCACCCTCAATTGCCCCCCAAGAATATTTCCCACTCCAGAGCCAGACCAGTCACCACCAGTGAGTCCCCCTGCTCCAGGGTCCCAGCCCAGACCAGGGGGGGTGCTCTGTGGGGACCCTGATGTGGGGTGGGGGGAATTTTATAGGCTATAATAGAGTACCGGGGCCACTTAAAGCACTGCCTGTACCTGCATACCATACCCAGTGGACCTCCTTGGTGGACTTACTATCTATATTTGTGCCTATGTTCCATCTATTCTTGTGAGTAACTGAGTTATGATGTAAACAGGTTTTTAACAATAAACAGTTTTTAAGGTAAAGCACTAGGTTGGTCATCCAGGAGCTTACAATGAATCTTGGATGAAACTTGTATTGATCTTGTGTGAAAGTATTTTTTTATTTAAATAGACTCCTAAGGGCTGATACACACCTTTGTGATATGGGTTGAGCAGTAATATGTGCTTTACTGCAATGCACAAAAATGCACATTAATCTTTTTGAATGACACCCCTACACACTAAGGTAGCCCAAAGACGAGTCAGTTGTTTAAGTGCAAGCAGCAGGTTGAAAAAAAAAATTCTTGTTTCCCCCATCCGCACATTTGAGATGGATGGGGGAAGCCCCCCCCCACTGCACTATTGTATTCTGACAGGAGGGAGACCCCCCCCCCCCCCCGTCAGAATACACTGATAAGCGCTGATGGCTATAGCGGCACAAATCTGACAAGACAGTAGTACAGAAGGTAATCAGTAGATCGACCACTTTACAACCACTCTGCCATACATGTGTGTTTAGGCTCTGCTGAAATGGCCCATGTTCGATCCATGTATGGCCTGCCTAAGACAACGCAGATTTGATGCACATGTGTTGCTGGACACCACATTATCTCTGTGGTATCTCTCATAGACACTATCACTATGTGTCATGGCGCATTGCAGGAGAAAAAGATGCCGCGTGTCAATTTTTGGTTTGTCCCTGTGCATGGGCAGCCTTTTTAACCACTTGCCGACCGCCAGCAGTACATATACTGTGGCAGTTCAGCTCTGTCCCGCGACATAACTGTACGTCGTCACAGGGGGAGCCAATCAGTGGGTTCGGCGGCTGCGATTGCCGCCGGACACCCACGATCGCTCCCTGTGGAGACAGGATGGCGGTCTGCCATTGTAAACAAGGCAGACCACTGTTCTATCAGTAATGAACACAGGGATCCTGTGTCCTCTTGTTTAGGAACACACGTCCCCATGTTCATTCAGTAAATACATCTCCCCCCACAGTTAGAAAACCTCCCCTAGGGACGCATTTAACCCTTTGATAGCCCCTGGTGTTAACGCCATCCCTGCCAGTGTCATTAGTACAGTAACAGTGCATATTTTTAGCATTAATTACTCTAGTAATTTCACTGGTCCCCCCAAAAGTGTAAAAAATGTCAGTTAGGTATTTGATCTGTCCGCTGCAATGTCACAGTCCCGATAATAATCGATGATCGCCACCATTACTAGTGTAGCGGACCCCCAGAACCCCCTAGGGCCTAGTGATGACCTTCAGAGGCAGAGAGGGGCTACATACCTCCTGTGGGTGTGGATTGTCAGGCATGGTGGGTAGTGATGCAGGTAAAATAAATGATGGGCGCCAGTCACTTTTATGCTGAAGGAACAGGATAGTTTATTTCTTCTCAACAGGTCAAAAATAAACTGAGGGAGAGAGGGGTAGGGTTCAGGACACCCTTTAAGAACAGTCTATTAGGCAGACTCCCATTGCAAAAGACAAGTACTCAGACAGCGGTACAGGATAACAGACCTTGAGAATCATTAGGTATCCATAAAACTTCAGATCGATCTGGGAGGCAACTTCTCTCCACCAGATTCAATCCCTTTTTGTGGTCTGTACTGTCTGGACAGCTGTCCTCCATAAGAAACAGGCAGGTTACTCACATAGGTTGCTGGATGTCTGTGGATGATCTTTCCCATGTGGGTCGCTGGCTCTCCTCAGCAGAATCCCAGGCATGTGACCAGGCCTCAGACTTCAGGCCTAGCCAGCAGCAGCACAGCAATACACACCCTCCCCCAAGGGGGTCCGGGCGGGAAGAGACCGATTATTGGACCTCCCCCCTCTTAAATAAGATCTCCCAGAATGCCGTAGTGACACTGTAATTGGCTGAGAGAGACATGGACATTAACAGTTTGTTTAACTGTACTTCTCACACTAATGTCAGAGGCAGCAGTGCCACCTACTGACGGAAGGGAGAAACGCAGTCAAACCAGATTAAGAGAGGAAGTTCAATTAACCACAGTAAAATTACAGCCAGGCTAGTTAAGGCCCAGCAACTAAATTTAACAGCAACCTTGCATTAAAACAAGGGTGCTACACACTCCCCCTGCCAAGGAGACTACGTCCTCGGAGTCTGCAGAGACAGAAACTCTCAAGCCTGAGAGTGGATGTCCTGGCAAAAATGGATAGGTAAGGGTAAAAAAGGAAAAGGATAAACTCAAGTGTACAAATACATGTGGCATTCCACACGAAGCAAAATAGAAAACAATATGCAAATTACAATACTTCCTAACTGACTGTCAGTACATCCTACAGTTGTATAAGGCAACACCATACTCACCAAAGGCACTGTCTCACCTCAGCCGAGAGAGAACGCTGTGGGTATGAAAAATTAGCAACATACTTATAATATCAACTACTATGTTATAGATATATATACATCTGAAATGTTGTTTAACCTCAGCCGAGGGAAAACAAGATTTTAATAAGGAAACACATATTATCACATCCTAATACTCTACGCAATTTACCATGAATATACAAAATATTGCATGTCAGAGAGAAGGTGCCACCCCCAGATGAGGGCACATCCCCTGAAACATGCCAACACATCAGAGAAGATGATCCACTTTAAACGATTTTAACGGTAGCATATAATTTTACTGCTCACTAGGATAGACACTCTCACGCCATCTAGTGGAGAAACAGAAAACACTTTGCATAAAAAAAACTTTTCAGTCCATGAGTTCCAGAAATGCAGGTGAAAGACTTGCCGGTTTCCTATAGCACAGCCTACCTGACTAACTAACTATTTTACAAGGTCTCTGTGACCCCAGAGTCCCAATAGTCTGTGCACCACCAATTGACTTTGCTAGCGAAGATCATTTCTTGCTGGCTCTGTCACACCAAAGTCCAGCAGGCACTTAACTTATTGCATTTGTTTCAAAAATAGGAAAACACACTCCTTTCTAGGAAAGTTTGAGTTCAGTAGTTGTACCAAAACTGACGGTAGTGTTGCAAACAGGCAACACCAATAACTGAAAGATAGCATCAGCCATTTCCTCCAGGAGGCTGAGGCTAGTTTTCTTCACACCTGGATGAGAAGCATGCTGGCAATTCAGAAACATAAGCCAGCAGGTACTTAACTTGAGCTTGTTTGCATGGCTACTTCCAGAAGCAACACAGCCACACAAAAATGCAGAGGACTGTAATCATAATGAACTTTGCTGATTCACTTTTCCAGAGCAAATAAAAGTCCCACTGCACTTGTAATTACATCTCAACTTTTCATAAGCAAGACACGCTGACAATGAAAAGAGACCGGTCAGCATGTCACTTTTCAGGGCACCTCCTGTAGCTGCTGGCAATTCAGAGCACAGCCCAGCAGTAGCATAGCACAGACAGGAGTGTCCCCAAAGCAACTTTTCAGGACAGCTTCTGGTGAGGCAGATACAGCTTCAAACTTAACATACATAGCTGTATTCCATAGAATTTTGACACAGAAACTCAGATTTTATACATCACCAGTAGTATCGTGGATCAGGCAGTTGAATAGGCTTCCCAGAAGATCCGATGGTGGTGATGTAATGCCTTGCATCAGCTTGATTGGGCCTCCTTATAATGACACAATCCGGGTATATATGCCGACCATAGTCCCAGGTTTTCAGAACTTTAGTGTACTGTTCTGCTTGTCTGGGTGATAACTCAGAGATTTTACGGTAGACAGGAATTCTCAGGTAATCTCTGATAGCAACGTCAATCCATTGAGCCCGCTTGTCCTGAATTTCAGCTACAAGAGACTCTGGCACAAAAGGATACAAATAGCCATATTCCTCAGCTATTTTCTTCATCACAATTCGCTGAAACTTAGACAATTTTGACAAGATTCTAGGGTCTCCATAGCCGGGCAACACAGGTGTATCTGGAGCACACTTGACAGGATATCCTGCAACTGTATCTGGTCTTTGAGTAACACTTGCAGGACCAGATTCATGGGGTGCAGGCAGAGGCAGGTTAGGCCTGATATTGGAGGTAATTGTGGGTGAATGAACATCCTCCTTTGTAGGCTCAACTTGCGGTTCAGTCTCACCATCAGACCAGTTTTCACAAAATGACACAGTGTCAGAGAACAGTTCTGAGATTCGGTCAGACATTATATCAGAGTCTGACTCTGAGGAGAACTCTTCAGCTGGGAGCAGGTTAGGCCGGGAAATTGTAGCAATAGACTCTCCTGACTCTGCTCCCAAGGAAGACACCGGTGTCACAGTCCCAACAGGTACACCACCCTTACCCGCATCAAGCTTACCGGGTTCAGGCGATTTCTTTTCCGGTGATCCCATCATTAAAGCAAGTAGGCGACCTCGACTGCGACCACGGCGGGAGGTCACTGGGATGTCCGGCATTGAAGCGGTCACTGTAGCTGAAGAAGTAGAAGTAGCAGGAGCTTCAGCAGGTAGAGCAACGGTAGCAGTGACCACTGGAGCCGGTCCGGAATCAGCAAGTGCAACACATTTGAGCCAGTCCACTTGCAGCACCCGGGGTGATAAGGCCGGTGAGACTACCTCCAACAGTGATTCCCCGCAACTTCCGCAGGTGATCCAGGGCCGAATACTAGTAGCCAGTCCAGAACACTTCACACATGTCAGCCCGATCGCTTCGTAGCCTCCAGCCGTGTACAGCACCAGGTTCCCTTTAAGTGTGTACCGCACCCCGGTATCAGTGATGACTACTTTCAGCCCAGCGGGGCTAGAACCGAGGCCTGGAACAAAAACTCTCAGGTCAGAAGAAGGGATCCCAAAGTGCGCCATCTTCTCACTCCAACAAGTGCAGCCAGGTAACTGCGCACACAAGCGCGGTTTAATTTCCTCCGCGTGGGAACAGTGACCCCTCCCCCTGCCAAGGGATTAGTCCAGCTGCTCAGCAGAATCTTCAGCGCCCGCCTCTTTTCTTCTGCAGCGCCAAAAATCTTCTGGAGTCTGCCTTAACCCCTTCAGCCCTGGCGTAAAGTGACAAAAGACCAGGCTGACACTCTCCCCAGAGCAAAAAGACAATTAGGTTCTTCCCCACATTGTTGAAAGGACAAAACACAGTCTTTGAGGTACAAAGGATGTTACTTGCCACTCTCCCACGGAGCCAAACGGTGATTCTTGCGCGGTTGCTATGGGCGACCACCACAAAAATACCGCCGGCCCCAAGTTGGGCGCCAGATGTAGCGGACCCCCAGAACCCCCTAGGGCCTAGTGATGACCTTCAGAGGCAGAGAGGGGCTACATACCTCCTGTGGGTGTGGATTGTCAGGCATGGTGGGTAGTGATGCAGGTAAAATAAATGATGGGCGCCAGTCACTTTTATGCTGAAGGAACAGGATAGTTTATTTCTTCTCAACAGGTCAAAAATAAACTGAGGGAGAGAAGGGTAGGGTTCAGGACACCCTTTAAGAACAGTCTATTAGGCAGACTCCCATTGCAAAAGACAGGTACTCAGACAGCGGTACAGGATAACAGACCTTGAGAATCATTAGGTATCCATAAAACTTCAGATCGATCTGGGAGGCAACTTCTCTCCACCAGATTCAATCCCTTTTTGTGGTCTGTACTGTCTGGACAGCTGTCCTCCATAAGAAACAGGCAGGTTACTCACATAGGTTGCTGGATGTCTGTGGATGATCTTTCCCATGTGGGTCGCTGGCTCTCCTCAGCAGAATCCCAGGCATGTGACCAGGCCTCAGACTTCAGGCCTAGCCAGCAGCAGCACAGCAATACACACCCTCCCCTAAGGGGGTCCGGGCGGGAAGAGACCGATTATTGGACCTCCCCCCTCTTAAATAAGATCTCCCAGAATGCCGTAGTGACACTGTAATTGGCTGAGAGAGACATGGACATTAACAGTTTGTTTAACTGTACTTCTCACACTAATGTCAGAGGCAACAGTGCCACCTACTGACGGAAGGGAGAAACGCAGTCAAACCAGATTAAGAGAGGAAGTTCAATTAACCACAGTAAAATTACAGCCAGGCTAGTTAAGGCCCAGCAACTAAATTTAACAGCAACCTTGCATTAAAACAAGGGTGCTACACTAGTAAAAAAAATAAAATAGATGAAAATTACATAAATCTTTCCCCTAGTTTGTAGACTCAATAACTTTTGTGCAAACCAATCAATTTACACTTATTGGATTTTTTTAACCAAAAATATGTAGCAGAATAAAAATTGGCCTAAAATGATGAAAACATTTCATTTTTAATTTTTTTTTTTTATTGGTAATGTTTTATAGCAGAAAGTAAAAAATGTTGTTGTTTTTTTCAGAATTTCACTATTTGTTTGTTTACAGCGCAAAAAATAAATATCGCACATGTGATCAAATACCACCAAAAGAAAGCTCTATTTGTGGGTAAAAAAGGACACCAATTTTACTAGTGTACAACATTGCATGACCGTGCAATTGTCAGTTAAAATAACGCAGTGCCATAGCGCAAAAAATGGTCTGGTCATTAAGGGGGAAAACCTACCGGGCCAGAAGTGGTTCAAATGAATCAGCTACTACAAGGTGTGTTAATGCAACAAACAGGATCGGAGGACAGTATCAGCCTAGATTGTTAGGCTATGGTGACTGTAGGCCAGTCAAGCAAGAGAAATATACTTGGCATTGCACAACCTTTATAAACAGATCTGTATGTGTAGGCTACATAGATCCAATACTATAAACACATGTCATCCAACAATTATCAACTTAACGCTCTGTGCCTCTCCCAGCTTCCTGCTGCTGTAGTATTCCGCTGAACTTGCATAATCATAGTGCCCCTCTTATTTCATTATTTGCATCTCTCTGTGAATTGTTAATGACCCCAGGGAAGGTAGTGTGCAGTTATACTTCCTACTCGAAGTCCAATACACAGAGTATGATTGAAAATAAATCTTCCGCATAGCAAATGAGCAATGTTATGTCTCTTGTTGGAAACTTCAAAATCTCGGTGGTAATAAAAAGTTGAAGGAAACCTGTTCACAAATGATATATTCTATCACAGCTGCTGGGATCCCAGATATTCGCACACATGAGAACCCATAACCCTTTACTAAGGCATAGACAGCCCATATAAATCACACCAGCCCATATTTGTAATGCTCTATTGTTTATGAAACTGTACCAGTTTTGACTTTTAACCACTTTAAGACCGGATGATTTTCCTGCTTAACGTCCAGACCACTTTTTTCAACTTGGCACTGCGCGACTTTAACTGACAATTGCACGGTCATGCGATGCTGTACCCAAACAAAATTTATGTCCTTTTTTTCCCACAAACAGAGCTTTCTTTTGGTGCTATTTGATCACCTCTGCGTTTTTATTTTTTTGCGATAGTAATAAAAAAAGAGCGAAATTTTTGCCAAAAATTTAAATTTTCTACTTTGACAGTTAAAAAATATCCAATATATTCAATTTTTGTCATAGATTTAGGCCAAAATGTATTTAGCTACATATCTTTGACAAAAAAAATTCTCAATGAGCGCATTTTTATTGGTTTGCGCAAAAGTTATAGCGTCTACAAACTATGGTGTAAATACTGGAATTTACGCAGCTTTTACTTTCTGACTGCCTATCTCATTTCTTGAAGTGTTAAAATGGCAGGGCAGTACAAACCCCCCCCAAATTACCACTTTTTGGAAAGTAGACAACCTTTAAAAGTCTTTACAGGTTACCACTTTAGACTTACAGAGGAAGTCTACAGCAAGAATTACTGCCCTCAAGCTGGCGTTCGCGGCGATACCTCACATGCATGTTGCAATTGTGGTTTACATATGACACTAGACCAACGCTTGCGTGCGCCTTTGCGCGCAAGCACGGGGGACAGGGGGGGCTTGATTTTTTTTTTTGCTTTTTTCTTTTATTTTGACACCTTTATTTTCATTTTTTTTTTTTTTTTTTTATCATTTTTATTGTTATCACAGTGAATTTAAATAGCCCCTATGATAGCAATCTGTAGTGACAGGTACTCTTTTTTTAAAAAAATTGGGGTCTTTTAGACTCTAGATCTCTCCTTTGACCTTAACGCATTGGTGTGATAAAATGCTTTCCCAATTTCCCAATGGCTCTGTTTATTTCTGGCGAAACAGAAGTCATGAAATGCTCGTAGCTTCTGGTATCTTAGGCCATAGAGATGATTAGAGCCATTCTCATCTCCAATCAGCTCTATGGTTAGATAATTGAACCCCCGGCTGCACTCTCAGGTTAACCAGTGGGACAGAAGAGCCTGAGAAAAACCGTGGAAGGTGGCGGGAGAGGGGGGGAATCCCCTCCCACTGCTTGTAAAAGCAGTCTAGCGGCCAATTATCCGCTAGGATTGCTTTTACTTGTAAGCCGACCGCTGGCTGTAAAAAACGATACCAAGATGATGCTTAAATCTGCAGGCATCATCCTGGTATAACCACTCAAAGTCCAGCAATGTACCAGTACATTGCTGGTCCTTGTTTGGCATATAGTGTAGGTTTTTTTTTTTCATGCAGCCTGTGGGCTGAACGAAAAAAAGAGAACCTAACAGAAATCTCTGCAAGAAAATTGTGTAGTATACACACCATTAACCGCCCAAATATCCAAACCCACTTATTTAATGGCGGGTATACATGACATGCAGTCTCTCTCCCCCGGACTCAGTGGGGCATTTACTAGCCGTTGGGGGAAGCCCTGGCGATTAGATCACACAGTGCCACAAGCGCCAATTTGTAATTGAAAGAGGTGTCTAAAAAGTGGCACGCTCAAATAAAAATTGTCCACGTACAAGTGGTACCCCTTTCCGAATAAGGGTGACACCAAGTCCCAAACTAGCTTACTGCTGCTCCCTATGTAGTCTGGGCAGTCGGGGGGCTCCACAGTGCTATCTTTTCCCTCGTAGACACGGAAAATAACTGTATAGCCTGTGGCCCTGTCACAGAGCTTATACAGCTTGACCCCGTATCTGGCACGCTTGCTGGGGAGATACTGTTTGATAGCAAGGTGGCCAGTAAACTTTATCAGGGACTCATCAATACAGACATCTTGTTCGGGGGTAAATAAGGCTGCAAACCACTGATTGAAGTGGTCTACGGGGGGCCGAATTTTGTGGAGCCGGTCATATTCAGGGTCTCCCCGAGGACGATAGATTTCATTGTCGTTGAAATGCATGAACCAAAATATTTGTTCATATCGAGCCCTGGACATAGCAGCAGAGAACACACGCATTTGGTGAATTGGGTCAGTAGACCAATATAACTGCAATTCACTCTTTTTTGTAATGCCCATGTTGAAGGATAGGCCCAGAATGGTTTTAAATTTGGAAACCGTTATAGGATTCCAGCCGAATTCTCTGGCAAGGGGCGAATTTGGATTGGCGGTAATAAAATTGACTAGCATACAAATTACTTTGATCCACAATAGATCTGTAAAGATCTTCAGTGAAAAACAGCTCAAAAAAATTAAGGGGATTAAAACCAGCTGTTTCCACTTGAATTCCGGGTTGGGCAGTGAATGGGGGAAGTACGGGCGCTGTAGAATCTGTGGGCTGCCATTTAGAATATGCCAGCACTTCAGGGAGGGCACTATGGGCTCTACGGGCCTATCTTCGAATACGCGGTGGCTGCAGGCCACTACTTGTGCTAGCCACCGCACCAGCTTCAACTGCACTTATGGGACTCGCCACATCACCAAGTGTTACTGTAGTGCTGGTTGTTCTAGGTCCAGGGTGTACTAGGCCGCTCGTGCTTGCCAGATCACGAGAAGTGTGAGCGGCACTAGTACCGACACTCTGCTGCATACGAGAAACATCCGGTTCTTGCATCTCAGCAACTCCAGAATGGGGTCGGGTACACCTGACCTTAGCAGGGACCCATCCGTCGTCGGAGCTATTTGTCAGGGAGCTGCTGTTCTCTAAAGGTTCGTATACTGACCCTGATTCTGCCAGTGAGGCTTCCCCATCGCTCTCATCTGACATGGTCAGTATACTGTAGGCCTCTGCACTACTGTACCACTGTTTGGACATTTTATCAACTAAATTTAAAGGTACAGTAGTGTGACTAACAGGTAAAAAAAGCACCTGGTTGTCAAGGACTATTTGGTCGCTACAAAGAAAACTGCTAGTGCTAGCAGAGATCAGGCCTGACTCTGCTAACGCAGCGGTTTTGTGTGATTTGTGTTTTTTGGAAGTAACAGTAATCTATTGATTACTGCACTTGCCTGAGTAGGGTGGGCTGGGTAGAGGGGCTAAACGCAGGTGCTGGCAGGAATCAGTGCTGATCGTGCAAACACTGCGTTTTGGGAACACTAAACTATGGGGATGCTAGTATAGTTCTGATCAGATCACATATTGATCTGTTCAAACACTATACTAGTAATGGAGGTGTATGTATGTATGTATGTGCAGTATGTGTGTGTGTATGTGTGTTAGTGTAACTGACTCTAACTGACGGTGGTGTGGTGGGACCCTGACGCTAACTAGCCTAACTAGAGTCACCCGTGACACTAATACAGTGATCGGTAATCACTGTATATAGTGAACACTGTGACAGGGCAGTGAAGGGGTTAACTGGGGGAGATCAAGGGGTTAAACCTTTTTAGGGGATAGATGGTGGGTGGCATAAACCTATTTGGGCCTAGCGCAAGCGCGATTTAGGGTCACAAGTGACACTAAATAGAGTTATCAGTAAAAGATCTGTATACCACTGTATATAGTGTACACTGTGAGGGGTTTGGGGGGTGATCAAGGGGTTTAATGTGTACCTATGTGTGTTAGTGTCAGTGTATTGTTGGTGGAACTCACGTTTAGCTATCTCCAGGAGGGAAAATTACATCACTTCCCCTGCCTGTGTTTACATTACACAGGCAGGGGACACGATGCCTTTGGCCAGAACCGATCACCAGATCCAGACCAAAAATCATTGGTCTGCATCTGGTGACTGATCGGTTCTGAGTCGAATCAGACCAGGACCGGCTCGCAGGGTGCGCGCGAGCCATGAATGCGCCCTATGTAGGTCTATGTTCCTGGACCTAGCCGAGCCGCTCTGCTGCAGTAGCAGCAACGTGAGCGGTCGGCAAGTGGTTAACGGACAATTGCGCAGTCATGCGACGTTGTACCCAAATTACATTTATTTCCTTTTTTTTTCCCCCACAAATAGAGCTTTCTTTTGGTGGTATTTGATCACCTGTGCGATTTTTAATTTTTTTAAAAAAGGGCAACAATTTTGAAAAAAAAACAATATTTTTCACATTCTGATATAACATTCCCCCAAAAAATTTTACAAATCAATTTTTTTTTACATTTTAGGCCAATTTGTTTTCTGCTACATATTTTTGGTAAAAAAAAAATCACAATAAGCGTATTTTGATTGGTTTGCGCAAAAGTTATCGTGTTTACTAACTACGGGAAAGATTTATGTCATTTTTATTGTTTATTTTTTTTTTACTAGTAATGGCGGCGATCTGCGATTTTTTTGCGGGACTGTGACATTGCAGCGGACAGATCGAACCCCTAACTGAAAATGTTGACACTTTTGGGGGGACCAGTGACATTACTACAGTAATCAGTGCTATAAATATGCACTGTTACTGTAATAATGACACTGGCAGGGAAGGGGTTAACACTGTTGGTAATCAAGGGGTTAAATGTGTGCCTCATGCTTACTGACGTGTGTGGGGGGAGGGGATTGTGTGACACAGATCGCAGGTTCAGCTATGCTGAATCTTGTGATCTGGTCCCTGCCTGTCACAGAGGAGATCTGCCCGCTTTGTTTACACATTCCTCACTTTCCCAACAATCGGGTAAGAGAGGCGGTGATCACCGCCTCTCCTCCCCTGGCCAGACTCCCGCTGTGTCAGAATACAGCGGGAGAAAGGCGGTGATTTCCTCACTTTCCTGACAATCGAGTAAGAGAGGCGGTGATCACCGCCTCTCCTCCCCTGGCCAGAATCCCGCTGTGTCCGAATACAGCGGGAGTGAGCCTCCAGCGGTGCGCGCTCGGCGCCGAGAGGTAGATAGTACATAGTAGAACGGTCAGATCTTTACTTTTACACAGGGAGAACTGACAGGCAGCTTGTTTACACAAGCTGCTCTGTCTTTCTCCCTTCACAGGAGCGATCGCAGTGTGACTGGCGGACATCGAGTCCGCCGGTCACACGCACTGACTTGCCTGTGAACGAGCCGCGGCGGGCGCGCGCCCGCCCGCGATAGGCTCGCAAGTCAGTGACAGGCGAGTGACGTACCGATACGTCACTCTGCCTGGCCGGGGCTGACCGCCGCAGTATATAGTCGTGCGGCGGTCGGCAACCGGTTAACCACTTCAGCCCCGGAAGGTTTTACCCCCTTAATGACCAGGCCATTTTTTGCGATTCGGCACATGGTCTTACGACGCTGTACCCAAATACAATTGATGTTCTTTTTTTTCACACAAATAGAGCTTTTTTTGGGGGGGTATTTAATCACCTCTCCGGTTTTTAGGTTTTGCGCTATAAACAAAAAAAGAACGACCATTGGCACCATTGGCTCCCACTGCTGTTAACCAAAGTCAGCTAGCCAATCAGGAGAGAGAGGGGGTGGGGCCAAACCGCAGCTCCATGTTTGAATGGATACACGGAGCTGTGATTCGGCTCTGGTGCCCCCATAGCAAGCTGCTTGCTGTGGGGGCACTCAAAGGAGGGAGGGTCAGGTGAGCCGAAGAGGGACACGAGAAGAGGAGAATCCAGGCTGCTGTGTGCAAAACCACTGCACAGAGCAGGGAAATATAACGTGTTTGTTAATTTTATTGAAAAAAACAAGACTTGATGGTGGCGGTCAGCTATCTGGACACATCTTTAATGCTGTATCTATGTTCACTGGAGTGGTTACACCAGATCTACTGTTCATCATTTTTATACTCAATTCTCAACATAATTATGCACAGATTTCTTTGGACATTGCTGGAACAGATTCGTTGAACCTTCAGCTTTTTCCCGTTTTAATTAATTTGACCGTGATTGAACTGTCATTATATACATTTGTTGGTACTACACTTTATATTTATGGAATGGTTTTTAGACTGCTTTAGAGTATAATCAGGACTGTGTGTTAAAGACAGGTACTCTTTTATACGTTTCTGACAGTTATTCGAGATAACAGTGTGTTTAGTAAGGTATGTTTAGACCCTGAACTCCAATCACTTCCCACAAGCTGAGTCTATGAAACGTATAGAAGTCTAGAGGAAACTTTTGAAGGCTATATTTAGTTATCAGTCTTTTCTGCCTGGAAAAGATTTTCTCTACACCGCCCTGCAGGTCTACGGTAATGTACTCCTACTGTGAATTTCCATCAGATCTTTATAAAAATGTTATCAATTCTTTTGGATATGCTGGGGAAAGCACAAAACTGTATAATGAAGGACTGACTCTTTGGCTGCAGTCTGATCATGGTGCAATGAATGCTGAACTAAATACTTGTAATATCATCAGTTTTCTCCTGGGAAAGTTCACGGCTATTATTGAATAAGACTGTGCAAAGTACAGTGATGTGCAGCTGCATAGAGTATGAAATTATATTTTATCAGTGTAGTGCAGTCAGAGGAAGGTGATATCTAAATGGCTCCTGATGTCGCTAATGGATTCTCCCCTGTAATATATATATATATAGATATATATATAGATATACTGTATGTATGCAAAGAGAGAGGGAGAGAATCCCCTCAAGAGAGTTGAATCAAGAAGTATTTCAATCTGTAATAGAGGGAAGCGCACGCAGACCTCGGGCAATATCGCTTTATTGGAGGACAAACAGTATAGTTAAAATGCACTCACATTTTTTCTTTTTTGCAAACGCATATCGGCATAATAACAGAAGCTCCTCGCTCCTCCCATCCCTCCAGATAGTTTCACTCTGGTCTCCTCTCCCGCGGCGCCCGCTGCTATGACCCCGCTCTCCCCTACTTCCTGTTTACGGCTCCATCGTCGGGTCACTTCGTGTCGGTACCAGTGCGCCTGCGCACCAGTCCGCCATCATTCACCGCTACACAGGAGAGCCTCAGCCTCAGCTGCAAACAGTAAGGGGCTTACGGAGTGGAGGGTTCCACACGGGTACACTGCCTCTGCTGGTTGCCAGGGACAACGCGTTTCTTCAGGTCCCACCCTGCTTCCTACAAACACCTCCTGTTTTTAGGGAGGAGGTGTTTGTAGGAAGCAGGGTGGGACCTGAAGAAGGAGGCTCCGCCTCCGAAACGCATTGTCCGTGGCAACCAGCAGAGGCAGTGTACCCGTGTGGAACCCTCCACTCCGTAGCCCCTTACTGTTTGCAGCTGAGGCTGAGGCTCTCCTGTGTAGCGGTGGATGATGGCGGACTGGTGCGCAGGCGCACTGGTACGGACACGTAGTGACCCGACGGTGGAGCCGTAAACAGGAAGTAGGGGAGAGCGGGGTCATAGCAGTGGGAGCCGCAGGAGAGGAGACCGGAGTGAAACTATCTGGAGGGACGGGAGGAGCGAGGAGCTTCTGTTATTATGCCGATATGCGTTTGCAAAAAAGAAAAAATGTGAGTGCATTTTAACTATACTGTTTGTCCTCCAATAAAGCGATATTGCCCGAGGTCTGCGTGCGCTTCCCTCTATTACAGATTGGAATTGCTTTTTATCTGCCCCCCCCCCCCCAGTGGAGTGCGAGAGGAGCTGCAGTGACCAGGACATATCTGCTAAAAGGCATACATCCAGTAGGAAGTGGACACATGGTCAGCGCCATAGGTTGGTGAAGTATTTCCCCATGTATATGTTGTTATTCAGCATGTGCAGGGGTTGTTCTTATTGATTGAATCAAGAAGTATGGCTTACATTAAAGCTGTGGCTGTTGACCTGGAGGTAGGGAGCAAGTCCCTCCCCATTGTGAGCTGTAAAATCTTGTCTCACTCAACCAAAAGGAAAAAAATTAAGTGGACTTGTAGTGGAGTGCTTCTTGCTCAGAAGCAGGCAGACCTCTGCTTTCTCTCAATTACCCACAACTCCCTTGGTTCTTAGACAAGCCCATGGAGTATATATTCCCCCAGTGTAGTTGAGCATTATGGGAAATGTACTTCCAAAACATCTGGGGTGCCAAGGTTCGCCATCACTGGTATAGACTGTCGTATAGAGACTATGTAATGCAGCTACATGTTACTCTTCACACAGCATCACACAAAGATCAGCCCTTCACTTTGTGATCTTCTTCAAAATTAAAAGTGTACATTTTGAGTGATCACCGGGGTAGGGTAGACTAAGGAGATGCTTCCTCCTTCCTGACCCTTTCACTTGAATGCATCACTGATGCTGGCGGTATCAATTTTTGTTGAACCTGTAAACAGAGTTTCAAGGTCACAGAATGTGTACAACTCTAAGCATCTGCACGCTATTTTAGGTGGGTGGCAGAGGGATGGTAAAACTGAACCTCAACTGTCTGTTTTTACTTCCGCCGGCACCCCAAAACCTCAATTACACTCCAACCCCGGGAATTTTTTTTTATGATGATGTAGCAGCCCTTTGACCCTACCTTCTCTGTTGAGATTGGTGGCACAACTACAAGTCTGTCCCCACTAACCAGAGTGTTAGGTGTACACATGGACTTTGAATTCTCTTTAAGACCCAAAATCTTGCAGCCTTAACCTCCGTAACATCTCCAAAATATACCCCTTCTTAAAGTGATTGTAAAGTCTCATTTTTTTTTTACTATTAAAATAACAAACATGTTATACTCACCTTCTCTGTGTAATGGTTTTGCACAGAGCAGCCCAGATCCTCTTCTTCTCAGTCCCTGGCTGGAACTCCTGGCCCCTTCCTCCTGTTGAGTGCCCCCCCACAGCAAGCAGCTTGCTGTGGGGCACCGGAGTCAAGCTGCAGCTCTGTGTATTCATTCAGACATGGAGCTGCCGTTCGTCCACGCCTCCATTCTCTCCTGATTGACCAACTGAGTTTGATTGACAGCAGCGGAGCCAATGGCACCATTGCTGTGTCTCAGCCAATCAGGAGAGAGAGTCCCAGATGGCTAAGGGAATTGTGGACATTGCTGGATAGAGAGGGGGCTCAGGTAAGTATTAGGGGGGCTGCTACAGTCAGAAGGCTTTTTTTCTTATTGCATGGAATGAATTAAGATAAAAAACCTTCTGCCTTCACAACTCCTTTAACAAACGACAATACAAAGCTTATACATTCCTGGTTCTCTTTCATTTTGACTATTGCAACTCCCTCCTCATTGGCCTAACTTTAAACAGACTATCCCCCTTCAGCTCACCATTAATGCTGCTGCCAGACTCATCCACCTTACCAAACCATTTAGTGTCTGCTACCCCTCTCTGCTGATCCTTTCATTGGCATCACCCAACAAAAAAAATTCAAAATACTAACAACTTACAAAGCCATTCACAACTCTGCCCCCAGCTACATCACTAACCTTGTCTCAAAATTCCAACCTAATTGTTCTCTTTGCTCCTCCTAAACAGACTTGTATAAAGTACTCGAAATTTCTACTTGAGTAAAAGTACAAGTGCTCGATCAAAAAGTGACTTGAGTAGAAGTGGAAGTGCTCGCAGAAAAATTTACTTAAGTAGAGGTACTAAAGTATTCAACATTTTTTTTACTTAAGTATTGCAAGTAGTTTTTTCAAAAAATTTGCTACTTAAGTACTAAAAGTAAAAAGTACCAGTAGTTTTGAAAAAAAATTTCTACTCAAGTACTGAAAGTAGAAGTACAAGTACTGTGTTATGCAGTTATTAAAGAAAGAAGTCAAAAGTTTGAACATCATATTGTTTTTTATTATTTCAAATGATTTATTCAAATGATTAACCTGTGTTTGTTAGTAGTTTCTTGATGCACTTTAAGCGCTGTAGCACCATTTATTTGTTTGTTTCATATTTTCTTTTTATTGGAAAGATTTGGTATAGCAGCTTTTATTATACACAGCCTTTATTTTCGTATGCGCTGATTTACAAATGACATTATACACATTTTTTTGAGCTTTATGCAACCTGCCATCTACTGTTCTGGCAGTGGTATTTTTTTTAAAAGTAACGAGTAACTATGCAGCACAAAAAAAAAATATCGGAGTAGAAGTATCAAAATCATCGAAAAAATGTAGTGAAGTAAAAGTGGAAGTAGGAGAAAAAAATTCTACTCTAGGAAAGTACAGATACCGCATTTCGGTACTTAAGTACAGTACTTAAGTAGTTCTACTTCGTTACTATACATCTCTGCTCCTAAAATATCATGCCTCATCACTTCCTCCCATGCTCGCCTCCAGGACTTCTCCAGAGTCTCTCCCATCCTCTGGAACTCTTTACGCCACTCTTTCCAAATGTCTCCTACTCTGTCTACTTTTGGGCAATCCTTGAAAACCGTTCTGAAAACCAAGCCTATCTTGCCTCCCCCTAACAACTAAACTTTTATTTTCTCCATCAGCTTATCCCCCACAGTAATTATATTTTGTATTACTTGACTCTCTCTTTTAGATTTTAAGCCCTAACAAGCAGGGCCCTCTGATTCCTCTTGAATTGTATTGTAACTGCACTGTCTGCCTTTATTTTGTAAGAAGCTATATAAATCCTGTATAATTATAATATTAACCACTTCCTGCAAACCGACGTAGCCCTACGTCGGCTGCAAGGAGTGGTTGTACCGGGGTGATGCCTGCAGCTAGACCACTTTTTCGAGCCGGCAGTCGGTTTTCAGGTGGTAATGGACGATGCAGCTGTTTACCCCTCCCACCAACTTCCGTGGCTCTGCCCGGGTCTCCCATCCCACCGGGAGACCCGAGCAACCAGCCGGCACCCCCGCTGGCTGGTTGGAGTCCCGAACCGAGCCTGATTTGGCTTCGATCGGGTCTCCGATTATGTAACCCAGAATCATGACGTCACATCTGGGTTAATCGGCGGCTAAAGGCGCCAAATTTAAAAAAGTGACCGTATTCAAAAATGCTATTTTCAGCATTTTGAATACATTGAAGTGCAGTGGAGGGGTTTGGGGTGTTTTAGACCCCCGATCCCTCCATAAAGAGTACCTGTCACTGCCTATTGCTGTCACAAGGGATGTTTACATTCCTTGTGACAGCAATAAAAGTGATAAGATTTTTTTTTTTTTTTTTTAAACCTGTGCTCAAATTAAAATAATTAAGAATTAAAATAAATTCTATGAGGTGAACTGAAATTACAGGGAAGACATCTATAATGTATAGGGAAAGCCATGCTTTGAATGGTATAAGAAGAAACAAAAAGCAGCTGCTGTACACCCAAATGGGGATGTGGGACTAAATAAATAAATAAATATTAACAGCGCTTGCTAAATAAATATATATATATAAATATATGAAGCATATAATAAATATAAAGTGACCAAAATGCTACAAGTAAAGTGCCAAATGCATACATATAAAAATGAAAGTGCAAAGTTGAATACAAGGAATGTGCAAAAATTAAAAAAAAAACAGTTTTAAATGTTATAAATATTATTATAAACGTCCACATATTGTCCGAAAACCAGTGCAAATGTGCTCAGACTGTGTGGTGTTCCTTTAATTTCTTATGGTGAATAGAGTGCTGCTCATCAGTGCCAAGGTGCCACACTCCCCTCTTGCACCCCTACTCACCAAAAGTAAAGACCCTCAATTGGGTCAAGTGAGTATAGGGTCCTGGGTATCTGGTCAATATAATCCAAGCAACATGCTCCCTTAAAATAATGAATATTGGTTCCTTAACGGGCTCAGCCCAATTAAAAAGGACAGATCATAGTGAAGTACTGTATAAAAGTTTTATTAATAAAATATATGCAAGAATACTCACAAAAAGGTTGTGTAAAATAAGCAGTCAAGCAAATGGCAAGCTACTTCCTGGAACACTGTCTTTGCGTTCCACCGGGAACAGGGAAGTGACGTAGATGGTTAGAGTACCCTGAAAGTTGTGTCAACGCCTTTCGCCCTCCTCCCTGAGCCTCATCAAAAGACCTTAATGACCAGGCCATTCTTTGCCATACGGCACTGTGTTACTTTAACTGACAATTGCGCGGTCGTGGGACACTGTACCCAAATAAAATTTATGTCCTTTTTTTTTTCACAAATAGAGCTTTTTTGGTGGTATTTGATCTATTTTTTGATTTTAATTTATTTTTTGCACTATTAACAAAAAAAAATGACAATAAAAAATAAAAAAATAAAATACAATATTTTTTTACTTTCTGCTATGAAACATATCCAATAAAAAAAAATGTAAAAAAATCGAATTTCTTCATCAATTTAGGCCAATATGTATTCTGCTACATATTTGTTGTTAAAAAAAAAAAAAAAAAAAACAATAAGTGTATATTATTTGGTTTGTGCAAAAGTTATCATGTCTACCAACTAAGGGATATTTATATGGCCTTATTTTTTTTTTTTACTAGTAATGGCGGTGATCAGCGATTTTTAGTGGGACTGCGACATTGCGGCGGACAAATTAGACACCTAACTGACACTTTTGTGGGAACCATTAACATTATTACAGTGATCAGTACTAAAGATATGCACTGTTACTGTACTAATGACACTGGCAGGGAAGGGGTTAACATCAGGGGCGCTCAAAGGGTTAGGTGTGCTCCTAGCTGGTGCTTGCTAACTGTGGGAGGGTTTCCCTGACTGGGGGAAGACAGATATCTGTGTTCCTGCTTAGCAAGAACACAAGATCTTCATCTTCTTCCCTGTCAGAACGGCATTCTGCCATGTTTACATAGGCAGATGGCTGTTCTGCCTCTTTGGGGAAAGATCGCGGGTGGCCGCTGGACATCGGATCAGCCAGACCCACTGATTGGCATCCCTTGTGTCCAATCAGTGCACCATCATGCTTCCTGTGGTGCGCGGGCGCCACCCAGTGGCTATTGCACGGAATTACATACAGGTACATGATTTCACGCAATAGAGCCGACCTGCCGCAGTAAATATGCATTAGGCAGTCGGAAAGTGTTTAAGTGAGCATAGACACCTTAGGACAGAAAGTGGGTCATTCTCTGGATTAATAGGTGAAAATAAATAAAAAAGTGTATAAAAAAATGAATGCAGCTTCCACATCTAAGGGCTGGTAACCTGGAGTAAATAAAATGTTTAGTTATAATTTGGGGTATTTGTGCTAAAAGGGAAAATAGGTTAGGGATTTGTGCTAGGATGGGGGATTGGGGAGAATTTGTGCTCGGAGGGGGAGATTTGGAGTGGGGGGTGAGAAGATTTGTGCTCAGATGGTAAATTTGAGGGGTAGACAATCTGTACTAGGAAGGGTTTTTTTTTTTTCTTTGGGGGGGTATTTGTGCTGGGGGGGGGATTAGTGCTCAATTTGTTTTTTTTGGAGGGGGGGATTTTGGCTGACCCATAATGCTCATACATCTTGGGGGGGGCACAATTTGGCATGTTTGCCCTGGGGCTCTAATTAATCTTGTTCCGGTACTGCTTCCAAGCACCGGTCCTGGCACGCGTTGGTCAGCAAGCCTCTGCTAAGGTGAGATTTGGGTTGATGAACATTTCATGGTGACACTGGTTGTCAGTTTAATTTTTTTTTATTGTGGAACATTAGACTTTGCATTTTATCTGAATAAATATTTTACAATTTATCTATGAACTGTGGAATAGTCACCATTATTGACTTTCCTGGCATAACGTACTCCAGATGGTTTGCGCATAAAAATCCTCCAGCGCTGGATTCTGAGGACCTTCTTGCTGTTTGCATCATGGGCTGATGTATAGCCACAGGACCCTATTAGAGTAACAAAGAAAAATAAGTATAATACCAAGACTATTCACAGCTCTGTAAATCATCTAAGTGAGTATTGAATTCCAGATCCTCCAGTGCCCAGGAATGGAACAGTTTTGCTTTTGTTCTCACTGATCGTCTTCCTTTGTCTATAAACAGAAAGGAGGTGAGCAATGGATTATTATGCTCTTGGGAAGCTATGGGAAGAGGGGAGGAACTAAACTCTCACCTTAGCTGGTACAGATCTTATATTAGTTTTGCTGGGATTGCTCATTTGTCTGCATGTGCTCATGTATGAAATAAATCAAACCTACAGGGGGCAACATCACTGGATGGAAATCTCTACGGAACATATTTCATATTATAATGTGCCTTAGCCCATTTTCTGCTTAGATGAGCTATGGTTTTAGTGGCAGCGATATGCTGTTTTAATATAAAAATCAATTTAAAGTAATCCATTACCAATATACCAAAGCTATCTTTAAAATATTTCTCCATTAAAAAGACCTTTCTGCAACCTTACAAGTCTGCATGATTAAATTCATGACATAGAGTGACGGTTTATTGCTTTATAAAAAGCTATACGCTCAGGGGCAGACTGGAAACTTTCTGCCCAGGGGGCAAGTACTAACCAGAGGCCCATGGTGCAGCGACTCGGCCCTCTCCCACTCTCCCTCCCTCTTCCCGGCCTCCTCCTGACCCCCATTCCAAGCTGAAGCCCTGCTCCAGATACTCTCTACTTACCGGCTGAATCTGGGTTCCCGACCTGGCCAGCAGGGGGAGGTTGGGGGGAGCTGGGACA
Organism: Pelophylax lessonae; assembly: GCF_965119305.1. Classification (NCBI taxonomy): domain Eukaryota; kingdom Metazoa; phylum Chordata; class Amphibia; order Anura; family Ranidae; genus Pelophylax; species Pelophylax lessonae. Next base: position 475,087,275 of record NC_138771.1, read on the forward strand.
GTTCGGTTGGGGCTGGCTGGGGCACAAGAGTCTCCAGTGGGGCACAGAACCGGCATCTGCTCAGACACAGTTTACACCATCCATGCTGGGGGGAGGCCTGCGCTTTGTCTTCAACCTGCACTCAGTAAGTAGGTCAGCGGTGGGCACTTTTTACTTAATTTAACCTGGAATCCTTTAGGCATGTCTGTGGCAGAAGCGGTGCAAACTTTTTACAGGGCATCAGAGCGGCCCAGGGGCAATTGCCTCCCCGCCCCCTGGCCCTGTCCTCCCCTGGATACCCTTAGTAAATAAGTCAATAGCAAATATCGTCGGTATCTGGACGATATCTTGGTTGTGTGGGAAGGATCCCAAGAGTCTCTTGAACAATTTTTTAAAAAAATGAATAAAAATAAATACCAGATAAAATTCACAGGAAACATAGATAAGAATACAATACAATTTTTAGATCTGGAGATATACAAGCACAACGGCACTTTAAATACTAGAACCTTCTTTAAAAAGGTGGACACAAATGGATATATCTCCAAAAGGAGTTGCCACCATCCGGCATGGATACAGGCAATACCCAAGGGACAATTCACCCGGATAAGAAGGAACTGTACAGATCTGAAAGATTACAATATACAGACAGACAAACTAATAGAAAGATTTAAAGAAAAAGGCTATAAAGAGAAAGAATTGAAACAAACCCAGAAGAAAATATCCGAAGTAAAGAGAGAAGATCTTCTGAAGAAGAAAAAGAAGAAAAAAGGAAAATCGAACTTCGAACTGGCTTTCATTACGGGGTTTAATACACAATACAAAGAAGTTGAGAAGTGTATAAAGAGAAATTGGCACATATTATTAAGGGATGACACATTGAAAACATTACTCCCTAAACACCCTAAATTTATCTACAAAAGGGCTCCGGGATTACGTAATATGCTAGCAAAAAATGTTCCGGATCCACCAAAAAGACAACAAATGTTCTTTGCAAAAAATGGTTTCTATAGATGCAGAAGATGTAAAGCCTGCAGGATAAGCAAATTTAAGAAGA